>NC_072008.2:160014166-160656250 GCF_028885655.2 Pongo abelii | reverse complement strand
TGTGTATATATTTTACATGTGTGTATAAATACACAAGGGTATGTGGGCATTGTGTTTTTACACATACTATAAAATATTGTGCACATTTGTTTACTTTAATGTATCCTGTAGATTATTTAGAATCAGTTCATACAGAGCCATATCATTCTTTTTAAGGGTTGGGTTTAAATAGTCTATTATGGATGTACCACAATTTATTTAACCAGTTTTTAAATTTTTTACTTTTTTTTTTTAATTTTTTTTTTTTAGAGACGGGATCCCACTCCATTACCCAGGCTGGAGTCCAACAGCATGATCATAGCTTACTGCAGCCTTGAACTCCGGGGCTCATGTGATCCTCCTACCTCAGGCTCTCTTGTAGCTGGAACTACAGGGATGTGCCACCATGCCTGGCTAAATTTTTTATTTTTATTTTTATTTTTGGTAGACACGGGGTTTCACTGTGTTGCCCAGGCTGGTCTTGAACTCCTTGGGCTTGAGTAATCCTCCTGCCTTGGCCTCCCAAAGTGCTGAGATTACAACCATGAGCCATGGAGCTTGACAAGAGTAGCCTTTTAATTGCAAACCATTAAAGACAAAGTTGCATATGAGTAGATAAGCATACAAATTTATCACTGCAATACTATTTGTAGAGATCACAGAGCTGTTAGGCTAGGAAGAAGTTTTTAGCAGTTAGCACTAGAAAGCAAAACTTTGGAAACTTCCATTTCTTCAAAAGTGACCTCATCTGAGTAGGGCATGTGAGGGAAGGACCTTTTTACTTGACAAGGGTAACTTCAGCCAGGTCTTGTTTGTGAACCTTGAAGAAAGTGGAGCATTTTTATTTTGGGACCATTCTAGGTTGTGGTAGTTCCTTGGTACTCGGGGTTGGAGAATCTCCCTCTGCTGCTGGACCTTCTGCCTCCTTCATGCTGTAATATGCATAAGAGGTGTCCTAGAAGTATTCAGGAACAGGCTGTGGTTGCTTCGTTGTTCTGTGACTGTTGAACTCTTTATATAGGAGTACTTTTTTAAGCTGTACTAATTGAGCATTTATTATGTGTCAGTTACTGTGCTAGCTGCTGGAAACTATCCTACCCTCAGCAGTCTTGTGGTCTTATGGGAGGTACAGACAGGCAAATGGGCTATGACTTTACAAGAGGCTAACTTCTGTGATGGAGAGAAGTTCCAGCCACTAAGGGAGCACATAAAAATCAGAGGAGATCCTACCAAGAATTGGGAGGTAGGTCGGGGAGGAGACTTCTTTGAAAAATGGCATCTAAGACTTGAACAATAAGGAAACATTAGCTAGGTCAAGGACAAAGCATCAGTGGGGAGAGATGCATGAGTCTTTTGGAAGGACCAGCATGTGTAGAGGCTCTGACAGGAGAGAATCTCTCAGGCCCATTCAGAGAGTCCAGTGTGTGAAGACGAGGCATGAACAACCAGCCAGGACATGTGGAGAGGAGCATTTTTCTTTTTTTTCTTTTTTTGAGACGGAGTCTCGCTCTGTCACCCAGGCTGGAGTGCAATGGCACGATCTGGGCTCACTGCAACCCCCACCTCCAGGGTTCAAGCGATTCTCCTGCCTTAGCCTCCCAAGTAGTTGGGATTACAGGTGCCCACCACCATGCCCGGTTAATTTTTGTATTTTTAGTAGAGACGGAGTTTCACCATGTTGGCCTCGAACTCCTGACCTCAGGTGATCCACCCGTCTTGGCCTCTCAAAGTGCTGGGATTACAGGTGAGAGCCCCTGCGCCCGGCCAGGCTCAGCTTTCTTTCCAGGTCCCATCACACTCTTAGATGTTCCCTGGGCCCCAGAAGGCAGCGTGAGGTGCTCCGCCCATCTATGCTGTCCTTTTCCACCCCACCCTATCCACTGGGCCCCTGGGGCTCCCACTCCACTCCAGGTCTCTTCATGGAACCTTCTTTCCCTTCACTTCTGTCCTGGGAGACCTGGGAGACTCATGCGAAGAGGCATCATCTTCTCCAGCACAGTTCATTGTCTAATGCACGAAAGTGCTGGGCTGTGAGAAGGTCAGGAGCTTGCATGGAATGGGAGTCAGCTGTGGTACAAAGTGCGCCGCTGCCTAGTTCTACTGATTTTTGATTTTTTATTTTTACATAAGACTTTGATGGTAAAGGAAACAGTGTGTGAGCAAGCTGACTCCTGTCTTGTCAAGTACCAGGTCCGCTCTGATGAGCCCCTGTGGACAACACTGCTGTAACTCCCCAAGCCTGGGCTCAGGAGGTGGGCCCTAAGCCCTGTTCCCAGCTCTTCCTCCATGCTGTCAGCTCTTCCACCATTCCTGGCGTCATTCTAAGGTCCTGTCTTCCCGTAGTCTTCCCCTGCCCTCTTCCTTCCTGGTCTCTATGCTCAGCTCAAGTAGTAGCTATTTGGGTACTTTTCACCCAGACTTAGGAAATGTTAGCAGTTGGTTGTATTCTTGTCAGCCCTCTTGCTATGGAACTCAAATAGGACAGATTCAGCTGAATTCCCAGCCCTGTGTTTGCACTCTCTGTCTGCCCTGCCTCCCCAAGGTAGCCTGTCCCCTAAAGGTCACCGAGATACTCCCCATGCAAGGTTTTTGTTGTATTACACATGACAACATGGAATAAAGTGTTTTGCAAATTTACTGGATGATATCCTACTATATGGAACATCCTACAACTTACTCTTTTCACTCAGCATTTGACTTTTGAACCTGGTCTGTGTTGCTCCGTGCAGACCAATGTTCATTCGTTTGAGATGTCTGCTTGTACCATAGAAATAGTTTTACAATAGAAGCCTGTCCAGAGCCTTGAGGGAGAAGGGGATTGTAGAGAAACAAGGATTGGCATCTGGTTTATGTTTACATCCTTTAGTCCTGTTAACCGAGAAGAAGATATTTTTATTTCCATGTTTGCAAAAGCTTTCCACAAAAAAAGCATCCATTTTCTAGACTTATTAATAGGGCAGTCCAAAGGTTTTATTTTTAGATTTGAAAGAAAGCAAAGTAGGCTTCTGAGATATGCACATTTCCCTGTGTCCCTGTCTCTTTTGCAACATTCCACATTGCTGCTAAAACTTGAACTTGAGCACTTTCAAGCATGTGCTTACTTTCTATGTATGACTCATTTTTTAAAACATTAAAGCACTTTTGGCCGGGTGTGGTGGCTCATGCCTATATTCCTAGCACTTTAGAAGGCCGAGGCAGGTGGATCACTTGAGGTCAGGAGTTCAAGACCAGCCTAGCCAATATAGTGAAACCCCATCTCTACTAAAAATACAAAAATTAGCCGGGCGTGGTGGCACACACCTGTAATCCCAGCTACTCGGGAGGCTGAGGCAGGAGAATTGCTTGAACCCAGGAGGTGGAGGGTTGCAGTGAGCAGAGATTGAGCCACCGCACTCTAGCCTAGGCGACAGAGCGAGACTGTCTCAAAAAAATAAAAATAAAAAAAGCATTAAAGCACTTTGTTTGGTGGTATGTAAGTTTTGGCATTACTTTGATAAGTTGTATTTTAAGTCTTTCTATACACAGTAACTTATTTTTAAAATACAAGTTCCGTGTGCTTCTGGGTTTTGTGTTTTTTGTAAACAGCAGAAGGTATTAGTCCATATTAAGTACTAATTTGTTCTAATATTTTCAGCTGTTTTCGGAATTACACTTGGCAAAAAAATAGACAAATGTCTGCAGTTGTGACAGTTTGTTTTTTTGTTCTTTTTAACTCCAGAATAAATAATTCTAGTGAGTTTTTTTCTTGGCTCATAAGAACATGGGAATGATTAGAGTCATCATAACACTTAAGTAGTTATAGAAGGTTGAACATCTGTAATCAGTTGTATAAAATTTCCTAGTCATCCTTCCAGGTTGTTTAAGACAAAGAAATACATAGTATTTATTAAGCTCTTATAAATTTTAATTGTAAAACATCATTGTAGAAAACTTTGAAAATGCGTATAGGTACAAAGATAAAAAATTAGGCCAGGCATGCCGTGGCTCACGCCTGTAATCCCAGCACTTTGGGAGGCCAAGGTGGGAGGATCTTTTGAGCCCAGGAGTTCAAGAACAGCCTAAGCAACGTATTGAGACCCTATCTCTACAAAAATATCATAAAACAAAGTAGAATCACTCTGGCAATTCCACTATCCAAAAAAAAAAAAAAAAAAAAAAACTGCTGTTAATATTTGGTATGATCTTTCTAGACCAAGGCCTCCAACTTCGGTTGAGAATTCAGCAGGGTCTGTGACCTTGGATGGGAAAAACATTCGGTCTTTATTTTCACTAATGTCTCTGAAAACCCAGATTTTTAGCCGGGCATGGTGGCTCGTGCCTGTAATCCCAGTGCTTTGGAAGGCCGTGGAGGGCAGATCACTTGAGACCAGGAGTTTGAGACCAGCCTGGGCAACATGGCAAGACCCTGTCTTTTAAAAAAAAAAAAATCCAGCCAGGTGTGGTGGCTCATGCCTGTAATCCCAGCACTTTGAGAGGCTGAGGCAGGCAGATCACCTGAGGTCAGGAGTTTGAGACCAGCCTGACCAACATGGTGAAATCCCGCCTCTACTAAAAATACAAAAATCAGCTGGGCATGGTGGTGGGCACCTGTAATCCCAGCTATTCCGGAGGCTGAGGCAGGAGAATCACTTGAACCCGGAAGGTAGAGGTTGCAGTGAGCCAAGATCACGCCATTGCACTCCAGCCTGGGCGACAGAGCGAGACTCCGTCTCAAAAAAAAAAAAAACTCCACATTTTCTTCAGTGACAATTGTAAGCAACAGACCATGGTAGTATTTCAGCAGTGACTGTCACCAGTAGAGATCAAAGATACTTTCATATCATATTATAGTTGTTACAGATATTTTGAAATATATATGTTCATCACTGCTTCAAACTTAGGGTAATTATTAGAGCCCTCTCTAGATCTGGTTATTTAATGATTTACTGAAGAAGCACATATTATTTGAGCACCAACTCTTGAAATATGTTGTTAATCAATTTCTGTGCATTTTACACATTTCAAAACATTCTTCTGAGGAGGGTTCCAGAAGGCCAAAAGGGTCCATGGCAGAAAAAGGTTAAGAACACCTGTTCTGTACTTTGTACCATGTGGCTACAAGTATAAAAACAGACCTTAAGCCAGGTATGGTGATGCACACCTGTAGTTCCACCTACTTGGGAGGCTGAGGTGGGAAAATCACTTGAGCCCAGGAGTTTGAGGCCAGCCTGGGCAACAGAGCAAGACCCCATCTCTTAAAAACCAGTGAGCACTTGATTAGTCAGTTAGTGGGGGAAAACACAGGTACAGTAAAAGGAGTCAAAATTACACTTAAACTTAGGTCATCTTATTATATCAAACATTTATTAACATGTTTAGTGTTTTGTGTATATTATGCAAAGTGTAATGCAACTAAAACTGTTTAACACTTCTCGATATCACATAAATTTGTTGGTGCATAATAGCCTAAAAGTTATTTTGGCTGTTGGCATTTTATTTTATTACTTATTTATTTATTTTTTTTGAGACAGAGTCTCACTCTGTCGCCAGGGTGGAGTGCAGTGATGCGATCTCAGCTCACTGCAACCTCTGCCTCTCTGGTTCAAGCGATTCTCCTGCCTCAGCCTCCCGAGTAGCTGGGACTACAGGCGCGCGCCACCATACCCAGCTAATTTTTGTATTTTTAGTAGAGATAGGGTTTCGCCATGTTGGCCAGGATGGTCTTCATCTCTTGACCTTGTGATCCACCCACCTCGGCCTCCCAAAGTGCTGAGATTTACAGGCATGAGCCACCGTGCCGGGCCTGCTGTTGGCATTTTAAACATCCTTCTAGAGTCTTTCTTATTTGCCTGTAAGCATGTACACATGTTGTTGTTGTTTTGAGACAAGGTCTGTCACCCAAGCTGGAGTGCAGTGGTGCGATCACAGCTCACTACAGCTTCCACCTCTTGGGTGCAAGTGATCCTCCCACGTAGGTGGGACTACAGGTGTCTGCTACCATGCCCAGCTAATTTTTGTATTTTTTTTGTAGAGACGGAGTTTCGCCATGTTGCCCAGACTGGTCTCAAACTCCTTTGCTCAAACGATCCTTCCGCCTCAGCCTCCCAAAGTGCCGGGATTACAAGTATGCACCTCTGTGCCTGGCCCACATATTGTTTTAGATGAATGAGATCATATATGTACTTTTGTAACTTGCCGCCTTTCCTCAACAAAATGTTGTAAATATCCATAAAAATAGACGTATATCTTCACTTTTCCCTAAAATGAAAATAACTTACTTGCATTTTCTTTCTTTGTTTTTGTTTTTGTTTTGAGACAGGCTCCTGCTCTGTTGCTCAGGCTGGAGTGCAGTGATGTCACAGCTCACTACAGCCTCCACCTCCAGTTTCAAGTATTCCTCCTACCTCAGCCTCCAAGATAGCTAAGACTACAGGCACATGTCACCACGCCTGGCTAATTTTTAAAAATTTTTTTGCAGAAATGGGATTTCACTATGTTGCCCAGGCTGGCCTCAAACTGCTGGCCTCAAGTGATCTTCCTGCCTTGGCCTCCCAAAGTGCTGGGATTACAGTCATGAGCCACTGTGCTCGGCCTGCATTTTCTTATTATGAAAGTAATACATGTTCAATGGACAAAAAATTTTCAGAAAATATGCAAAGATGAAAAGTAAAAATTGTCCATAAATCTGTCATCTACAGATAAAGATAACGTCTGGATAATGTTTTTCTACCATCATTTTTAGTAACCACATAACATTTCGTTGTATGTCTATGCCTTAATTTAATTAAGAGGCATTTCCATTATTTCTGCATTTTCATGACTCTGAATGATGATATGTCTGCCTGCTGATGGCTACAACTCTGTTTCTGCATTTCAAACCTCTCTCTTGAGCTCCAAATTTGATGGCCTCGTCAGCATTTACTTGAGTTGCTCATAAGTATCTCAAATTTAACAAGTCCCAGTCTTGATTTTTTCCCCCTTCAAACCTGTTCCTCATGTTGTCTCTATTTCAGTAAACAATATCAACATCCACCAGTTACTCAGTCCAAAATTCTAGGAGTCATCCTTGATTCTGCTCTTTCTTTTTTTTTTTTGATACGGAGTCTCATTCTCATCACCCAGGCTGGAGTGCAGTGGTGCAATCTTGGCTCACTGCAACCTCCGCCTCCCGGGTTCAAGCAATTCTTCTGCCCCAACCTCTTGAGTAGCTGGGCCTGGCTAATTTTTTGTATTTTTAGTAGAGATGGGGTTTCACCATGTTGGCCAGGCTGGTCCCGAACTCCTGACCTTGTGATCCGCCCACCTCAGCCTCCAAAAGTGCTGGGATTACAGGCGTGAGCCACTGCGCCCGCCCTGATTCTGCTCTTTCTCTCATCATCCCTGATCTGTCAGTAAGTCCTGTTAGGCCAACCGCTTCTCAGCATCTGCACTGCCAGTATGCTAGTCCAAGCCACAAAACACCTCTCAGAGGTACGCAACAGGACTTTGTGGTTTTTTTTGGTTTTTTTTGTTTGTTTGTTTGTTTTAGGTAGAATTATTTTATAGCTTGAAGTGTAGGGATGACCTTTCTTTTAAAATTTTATTTATTTTCTTAATTTTTTATTTCCATAGGTTTTAGGGGAACAGGTGGTATTTGGTGACATAAGTTCTTTAGTGGTGATTTCTGAGATTTTGGTGCACCCATCACCCGAGCAGTTTACACTGAACCCAATTTGTAGTCTTTTATCCCTCACCCCCTCCCACCCTTTCCCTCAAGTCCCCAAAGTCCATTGTATCATTCTGATGCCTTTGCATCCTCATAGCTTAGCTCCCACTTATGAGTGAGAACATACAGTGTTTGGTTTTCCATTCCTGAGTTACTTCACTTAGAATAATAGTCTCTAGTTCCATCCAAGTTGCTGTGAATGCCATTAAGTCATTCCTTTTTATGGCTGAGTAGTATTCCTTTGTATATATATGCCACAATTTCTCTATTCACTTTCTGATTGATGGGCATTTGGGCTGGTTCTGTATTTTTGTAATTGTGAATTGTGCTGCTATAAGCATGCGTGTGCAAGTATCATTATGCAACGGGACTTTGGATGACATATTGAACAACTTCCTCACTGATATCCTTGTGAAACGCTACATATTTCATGGGTCTGTTTGTTATACCAACACTCAATTCTAAATGATGGAATTATTTCACATTTAGTCTCTTTTTCATCTAGCCATTATAGTTTAGTTTAAACACCAAGTTCCATTCCTGCTCCATGCTGAAGGATTTGCAGTACATCAGGCTATAGTCCATCGATTCATTCCACAGTTGAGTAAGTAAGGTATCTATAGTACCTCAGGCCCTGTGTTAGGCAGGGATGGGGTAACCTAGACAGATTTGGTACCTGTCCTCATGGAGCTTGACTTTAGCGGCAGAGACAGATCTTAGATAATTGTACAAGTACTTAAGTGTTCAGAAGGACAAGTATGGAGGTGGGAGCCACTACAATCCTCTACAGTCATTTGCTGCACAACGTTTCAACCGACAACAGAGCACACATACAGTGGTGGTCCCATAAGATTAGAATGCCATATTTTTACGGTACCTTTTCTATGTTTAGATACACAAATACTTACCATTGCGTTCAGTGATCTACAGTATTCAGTATAGTACCATGCTGTACAGTTTTATAGCCCAGGAGCAATAGGCTATATACCATATAGCCTAGGTGTGTAGTAGGCTACACCATCTAGATTTGTGTAAGAACACTCTCTGATGTTAGCACAAATAAATCGCCCAATGACACATTTCTCAGAACATATCCCTGTTGTTGAGCGACTCATGACTACAATGGGGGAACAGCTCAGCCTTGGGAGGGTTAAGGAAGTCTTCTCCAAGGAGGCAATGCCGACGCAGGGAACCGAGGGTTGAACAGAAGTGGGCAAGGTGCAGAGTGGAAGAAGGCTTTCCAGATGGAGAAGAGCACGTGTGAAGGCCCTCAGTCTGGCAAGAGCTTAGTCCTGTGTGGCAGGAGCTGAATGAGGGGTTAGGGGAGAGTGGCAAAGGGGCCGGGCCATCAGAGAGGTCAACAAGGGCTGGATCATGCAGGATTTTGAATGTTAACATCAGAGCGATAGAAAACATGAAGGGTAAGGTTGTTTGGGTTTTGAATTTTTATCAGAATATTGCAACTACTTGGCAACAAGTTAGATATAACAAAAGAGGTCACCATAAAAACAGCAGTCTACCCCTTCTCCTTCCCTTCCCTGACTCAGACATCAGACATGTCAGCTTTTAACTGTTTCTGATTTTAGTTCCTTTGATGATTACCTTCAAAATTAAATCATATGCTTATACATCTTTCTTGATTTGCCAACTTTAGGGAACTGTATTAACTCCCTGAAGTGAAAGAGAATGACTTAGCTTATGTTACCTCCCCATGTTGAAATTCATATTCACATTTCTCTGTAATTTTTTTTTTGAGACGGAGTCTCACTCTGTCGCCCAGGCTGGAGTGCAGTGATGTGATCTCGGCTC
Source organism: Pongo abelii (assembly GCF_028885655.2). NCBI lineage: Eukaryota > Metazoa > Chordata > Mammalia > Primates > Hominidae > Pongo > Pongo abelii. The sequence goes on along the minus strand of NC_072008.2, from coordinate 160,646,778 downwards.
ACTGAAACCTCTGCCTCCCGGGTTCAAGCGATTCTCGTGCCTCAGCCTCCCGAGTAGCTGGGATTACAGGCGCACACCAGTGCACTGGGCTAATTTTTGTATTTTTAGTAGAGGCGGGGTTTCACCGTGTTGGCCAGGCTGGTCTTAAACAACTGACCTCAGGTGATCTGCCTGCCTCGGCCTCCCAAAGTGCTGGGATTACAGGTGTGAGCTACCGTGCCTGGCCCATGTTTCTCTGTAAATTTTAAACAATATTTTAGTCCATATATCAGTTCCCCTCTGTTTAAGATAAGGATATCAATAACCCTACTTTTCCTTCTACTTTCCCTCAACTTTTGCGTCCTAAAAGCTATACGTGATCATACCCCTTCTTGCATTTGTTAACATGTGTGTTCTGCCCTGCAACCACAGCCAAGTTGTAGGTTAATTCTAAAGTTGAAAATAACATTATTTACATTATTACACATGTGAGTATTGTTCTTGGCGAGACCAAATAATGAATGTGCCAGGATTACATTTCCTTCTTTACAGGTCTGGACCACTCAAAGGAGAATGACCAATCAAGGTCAAATGGATTCCCTTTTCTTAGACTCTGTCACCTGCTTAAAATCCTTGCTAGAATTTAATCTGCTTCATATTCAAACCTTGGCTTGCTTATATAGCTCTTTGTTTTGCCCACCATTTCTAGTTGCCTTTTTATTTTGTTTACTATTCCTCCTTGATTATGTTGTAAAATGCTATTAGCAGTGCTGTTTACTTCGTACGATTCGACTTTTTCCCCACTGAAGACCTTTCTCTTGGAAGGCCTCTGCCCTTCTGCAATCTGGGCAAGTATCTGCTCTTTGATTTAAGGTTGCATATACAGCTGTACCTGGACCTTCTCTTCACTGGGCTCTTGGGTTGGAGCCCCTGTGTCTTAGAACCCATATCTTCCTTTTACGTGGTTTACTCCCTCGTTTTCTGGACTGCATCCTTAAATAATGTGCTCAGATAGAGTGCATGGGGAGTAAACTGTAGTGGATACCATTGTCACCTACCCCATATCCATTTCTTCTTTGCCCATTCCTAACAGAATCCTGATACTATTCACCTTTCTACCTTATTCCCAACTTCAGAAAGGATCCTTAAGTCATTCCACACATTGCATTCCTTTGGCAACTGTTACTGGTCAAGGATGGACATACGATCTAAGTTGGTTCACTCAGACTGAAGGGAAGGACTTCGATGGCACGTTCAGGGAAGACTTTCTCTTTTTCTCTCACTGGAGTCAATGAGAAAGGTGTTGCTGGGGGCTCTTCTGTAACCTCAGACTGAGGGACAAAGCCTGAGGATAAAGCCTGCTCACCAAGGAAGGCGGAGCAGAGAAACGTGAAGAGCCTGGGTCTTGATGCCGTTGCTTAGCTGGTGATTGCACTGTGGCTGGGGCCTGTCCTGCCTGAGCTAGGGACTCAGATAGGATGGACTTTCTTACTGAATGAGCCAGCTTCAGTTTTCTTTTCTGTTACTTGTAACCAAAAGCATTGTAACAGATAGGTCTTCTGAGTCACTGCATGCCTGAAATACCTTTCTTCTACTCTTACACTTGATGGGCTGAGTATAGGGTTCCACGTTGAAAATCATTTTTTCTCCTAACTTTGGAAGCATCTCTTCTAGTATGCAGAGTAACAAATGCAACAAATGCCTGATGCCAATCTTATTATGGTTCTTTTGTAGGTGCCCTTCTTTTCTCTTCCTTCCCTGGAAGTTTTTAGGATTTTGTCTCTTTATTTTTAGTGTCCTGAAATCTCATGAGAATGTGTCTAGAGTTGTGTCTTGTTCACTGGTGCTGTGGTCATTCAATCTGAATACTTTTGTCAACTTTTTTTTTTAAAAAAAATTACTAATTTACATCCTTTCATTTTCTCTATGGGGACTACTGTTTAACTTTGGACCTCTTATATTGGTCCTCTGTCTTCTCTCATATTTTTCATTTATTGGGCGATGGGGTGTGCTCTGAATTTTGGAAGATCTCCTGCATTTCTTTTCTTTTTCTTTTTTTTTTTTTTTTTGAGGCAGAGTCTTGCTCTGTTGCCCAGGCTGGAGTGCAGTAGCCTGATCTCGGCTCACTGCAACCTCCGCCTTCCAGGTTCAAGCAATTCTTCTGCCTCTGCCTCCCAGGTAGCTGGGATTACAGACCTGCACCACCACGCCCGGCTAATTTTTGTATTTTTAGTAGAGATGGAGTTTCACCATGTTGCCAGGCTGGTCTCGAACTCCTGACTTCAAGTGATCCGCCCGCCTCAGCCTTCCAAAGTGGTGTGAGCCACCGCACCCAGCCTCCTGACTTTATTTTCTATCCCTTCTGTTAAATTCTTTATTTCAGCCAAACCTTTTTTTGTTTTTTCTTTAAACTTACTGTGAAGCCTGTGTGTGCCTACTGCCTAGATTAGACAATTGTTAACATTTTGGCATATTTTCCTGGTCTGTATAGATAGGGTGCATTTTTATACCTTTTTTGCTTACCATTTAAAAGGAACTCACAGATGTCACGACATTTCACCCCTAAGTACTTCAGTATACATCTCCTAAAAATAAGGACATTTTCCAATATAAGCACAATACCCTGATCACATCTTTAAAAGTTAACAATAATTCTCTAATGTTATCAGGCACCCACTTTAAATTCAGATTTCCTCCAAATGTCTCTTATCGCTGTTGAGGGGCTCCAAAGCAATTAAGATTTATACATTGCATTTGAATATGCTTCCTTTGTCTCTTATTTATTTATTTATTTATTTATTTTATTTTGAGACAGAGTCTCGCTGTCTCCCCGGCTGGAGTGCAGTGGTGTGATCTCCGCTCACTGCAACCTCCGCCTTCCAGGTTCAAGTGATTCTCCTGCCTCAGCCTCCCAAGTAGCTGGGACTACAGGCTTGTGCCACCACGACTAGCTGGCCCACATTTTAGATGTCTGTCTTTTCTTGTGATATAATTTAACTTGTTTGTCCATATATATTACTTGTAAACAAGAAGTTAGGTCTACAGGCATGTTCAGGTTAAACATTTTGGGCAAGAATATTTCATAGGCAGTACTGTGTACTTCATATAGCATCAGCTCACCAGGCACTTAATGGCTAGTTACCCTGTGGTTTGTGATGCTATGTTTTACACTTGATTAAAGAAGGAGGTGACTGCCAAATCTCCCCATTGTAGACATACAGTTTTCCTGTGGTAATTGATATATAATCTGTGATGTGATGCTTTGGCACCATACAAATATCCTGTTGCCCAACAGCCATTTGCATAATGATTTTAGCATTCATTGATCCTTGCCTGAAACCATTATTACATTGGGGGTTGCAAAATGATAGTTTTTTTAATTGTCACCTCTTCTACATTTAGTACTGTCATTTCTCTATAATGAATTTTCCCTCATCAAATAAGGAGGCATTATATTTCCTCCTAAAAAGACAGTATAGATGCTTAATCTTTGCCTTTATTACGTTTCAGAGTAAGGAGTTGGTAGAATAAGCACCTCAGATGGTGGCAAAATATTTGCTGTTGTGTTTCCTTTTCTCTTTCATGTCAATATGGACTCATAGAGATTTATGTATTAATTAATTGTTTTACAATTCAAATTGGGTCAACAAGAGTCCATTCATGTTGGTTCCTATATTCTCCTGGCATACCCTCATTAATTAGTCTTTGAGCAATTTCTTGTTTTCTGGCACAAGATATTCCATCCCAATATGTGCTTTTCCTGTCCTAGAACTGATTCCAAGGACCTCTGGTTCCTTTTAGTGGCAACGGTATTTAGAATCCAACATGTGGATGCTAAATGTGCTGATTCTTACTGGGGTAACATTATATCTAGGCACTTTCAGAGGACATCGCTAGAAAATATATTCAGTTTTTATTTTTTATTTTTAATTTTTTTGTAGAGACAAGGTCTCACTATGTTGCCCAAGCTGGTTTCGAACTGAGCTCAAGCGATCCTCCCACCTCAGCCTCCCAAAGTGCTGGGATTACATCTGTCAGGGCAAACTGCTGGTAAAGATTTTCACATAAGAAAAATAAACCAAAGTGCTGGGATTACAGATGTGAGCCACTGTGCCTTCAATTTTTTTTAAGTCATGAATAAATAATGATGTCTTCTATGGCAATTTAACATTACAGGGTTCTTCTTTAACTTTTTTTTTTTTTTTTTTTTTGAGGCAGGGTCTCGGCTCTGTTGCCCAGGCTGGAGTGGTGCAGTGGTGCAATCCTAATTCACTGCAGCTTCAAATGCCTAGGCTTCAAACAATCCTCCTCCCTCAGCCTCCCGAGTAGCTAGGACTACAGGTGCATATCACCATGCCCAGCTAATTTTTAAAAATTTTTTGTAGAGGTGGGGGTCTCGTTGCATTGCCCAGGCTGGTCTCGAACTCCTGGCCTCAAGTGATCCTCCCATCTCGACTTCCCAAAGTGCTGGGATTACAGGTGTGAGCCACCGTGCCTGGCCAACTTTTATTTGATCTGTATATATCTTTTCTTTACACTGAAAATGTTGGGTCTTACTAATATTAACATAGTTACTTATTTGCTTTATTTTGTAATAGACATAAAATTACAAAATTATAATACCAATATTACGATAAATAGCTGGGCATGGCGGCGCTCGCCTGTAGTCCCAGCTACTCAGGAAGCTGAGGTGGAAGGACTGCTTGAACCTAAGAGTTTGAAGCTGCAGTGAGCTGTGATTGTGCCCCTGTACTCCTACCTGGACAACAGAGTGAGTGGGGGAAAAAAAAGAAATAATGGAAGACCCAGAGAAAGCCCCAAATATTTAAAAATTAAACAATACACTTTGCAGCTTCCTCACCTCTCTCAGCCTTCGTAGAATTGAAGAGAGTTAGGGCCTTGCACTAGATTAGGCTTTGCCTTAAGGAAATGTTGTCTTTGATTTGATCTTTTATCCAGACCATTAAAACTTTCTTGACGTTTATTAGTAATAAGGCTATTTCACTTTCATATCATTTGTGTGTTCACTGGAGTAGCACTTTTAGTTTCCTTCAAGAACTTTGATTCACAACTTGGCTAACTTTGGTACAAGAGGCCTAGCGTTTGGCCTCTCGGCTTTCAACATGCCTTCCTCACTAAGCCTGATCATTTGGTTTTTGGTTTAAAGAGAAAGACATATGACTCTTCCTTTTACTTGAATGCTTAGAGGCCATTGTAGGGTTATTAACTGGCCTAATTTCAGTATTGTCGTGTCCAAGGGAATAGGGAGGCCCGAGGAGAGAGAGAGAGATGGGGGAACAGCTGATTGGTGGAGTAGTCAGAATATACACATTTATCGCTTAAGTTTGCCATCTTTTTTTTTTCTTTTTTTTTTTTTTTTGAGACAGTCTTGCTCTGTCACCCAGGCTGGCATGCAGTGGCGTGATCTCAGTTCACTGCAACCTCTGCCTCCCGGGCTCAAGCAATTCTCCTGCCTCAACCTCCCGAGTAGCTGATATTACAAGCGTGCGCCACCATACCCAGCTAATTTTTATATTTTTTAGTAGAGACAGGGTTTGCCATGTTGGCCAGGCTGGTCTCGAATTCCTGACCTCAAGTGATCCACCCGCCTCGGCCTCCCAAAGTGCAGGGATTACAGGCGTAAGCCACTGCGCCTGACCAAGTTTGCCACCTTTTTTATTTTTTTTATTTTTTGAGACAAAGTCTCACTCCATCACCCAGGCTGGAGTGCAGTGACGCAATCTCGGCTCACTGCAGTCTCTGCCTCCTGGATTCAAGCGATTCTCCTGCCTCAGCCTCCCGAGTAGCTGGGACTACAGGCATGTGCCACCACGCCCAGCTTGTTTTTTTGTATTTTTAGTAGAGACGGGGTTTCACCATGCTGGCCAGGCTGGTCTTCAACTCCTGACCTCAGGTGATCTGCCCGGCTCAGCCTCCCAAAGTGCTGGGATTATAGACGTGAGCCACTGCGCCCGGCCAAGTTTGCCATCTTTTATGGGTGCAGTTTGTGGTGTCTCAAAATGATGATAGTAGTAACATCAGAGAGCATTGATCACAGATCACCGTAACAAATATAATAATGAGAAATTTGAAACATTGTGAGAATTACCAAAATGTGACAGAGACATGAAGTAAGCACATGCTATTGGAAAAATGGCACTGGTAAACTTGCTTGATGCAGGGTTGCCACACACCTTCAATTTGTTAAAAACTCAGTATCTGCGAAGTACAGTAAAGCAAAGCACAATCAAATGAGGTGTGCCTGCATATTACAACCAAGAGGCTTTTTGCAGAAACACGAGTGTGCTTCAACATTCAAAAATCAGTTGGTGTAATTCACCACATTAAGATAATAAAGGAGGCCGGGTGCGGTGGCTCACACCTGTAATCCCAGCACTTTCAGAAGCCGAGGTGGACAGATCACTTGAGGCCAGGAGTTCGAGACCAGCCTGGCCAACATAGTGAAATCCTGTCTTTACTAAAAATAGAAAAATTAGCCGGGCATGGTGGCACTCACCTTTAGTCCCAGCTATTCGGGAGGCTGAGGCAGGAGAATCCTTGAAACCAAGAGACGGAGGTTGCAGTAAGCTGAGATCACGCCAATGCATTCCAGCCTGGGCAACAGTGAGACCCAGTCTCAAAAAAAAAAAAAAGAAAAAAAAAAGATAATAAAGGAGAAAAACCATATAGTCTATTCAATAAATACAGAAAAAGCATCTGACAAAATTCAGTGCCCTTTCATGATAAAAACTCAGCAGATTAGAAATAGAGGAAGTGCATGTATGAAAGAGCTACAGATAGATTGTACTTAATTGTGAAATATTGAACATGTTATCCCGAAAATCAGGAAAAAGGCAAAGATGTCCACTCTAACCACTTCTATTCAACGTTATACTAGAGGTCATAGCCAGTATAATGAGGCAAGAAAAAAGGTAAGAGGCGTTAATATTTAAAGGAAGTAAAACTGTTTCTATTTGTAGGTAATGTAGAAAATGTGAAAGAAACTATCAGAACCTGCTAGAACTAACAAGTGAATTCAGCAGGGCCTCAGGGTACAAGATCATTATTCAAAAACTAATCAGAAATGAAATTTCAAATGCAATATCATTAGGAATAATTTAATAAGAAATGTACAAGATTTACACGCTGAAACTGAAAATGTTGCTGAAAGAAATTAAAGACCTAAATAAATGGAATGTTGTACCATGTTCATCAGCTGAAAGACTAAGTGTCTTTACAATGTCAGTTCTCCCTTCATTGAACTGTAGATTCATAACCCCAGTCATAACTGCAGGGGTTTTTTTGTAGAAATTGATGAGCTGATTCTAAAATGTATATGGAAACTGGGCACGGTGGCTTCCATATACAAAATGCCTGTAAACCAGCACTTTGGGAGGCTAAGGCAGACAGATTACTTGAGGTCAGGAATTTGAGACCAGCCTGGCCAACATGGCGAAACCCTGTCTCTACAAAAAATACAAAAATTAGCCAGACGTGGTGGCACACACCTGTTATCCCAGCTACTTGGGAGGCTGAGGCATGAGAATCACTTGAACCTGGAGGTGGAGGTTGCAGTGAGCCAAGATCATGCCACTGCACGCCAGCCTGGGCGACAGAATGAGACTTTGCCTCAAATAAATAAATAAATAAAATGTATATGGAAATGCAAAGGACCTAGAACATCCAAAGTAAACTTGAAAGAGAACAAAATTAAGGGGCTTATGTGATGTGACTTTATAGTCACTTGATTTTTAACAGAGGCACCAGAACAGTCCGGTGCGGGAAAGGAAAGTCTTTTAGCACATGGTGCTGGATGATAGCAAATGACATCCATACCAGACAAAAATGAACCTTGACCTTACGGTAAATATTAGTTTCTTAGAGTTGCCACAAACTAGGTGGCTTAAAACCACAGAAATTTGGCTGGGTGCAGTGGCTGACGCCTGTAATCCCGGCCTTTGGGAGGCCGAGTCGGGCAGATCACCTGAGGTCAGGAGTTCAAGACTAGCCTGGCCAACATGGTGAAACTTTGTCTCTACTAAAAATACAAAAAACTTAGTCAGGTGTGGTGGTGCACACATATAATCCCAGCTAGCCAGGAGGCTGAGGCAGGAGAATTGCTTGAACCTGGGAGGTTGCACTGAGCCAAGATTGAACCACTGCACTCCAGCCTGGGTGACAGAGTGAGACTCCGTCTCAAAACAAAACCACAGAAATTTGCTGTCTCATAATTCCAGAGTCTAGAAGTCCAAAACCAACTGTCAGCAGGGCCATGGTCTCTGTGAAACCTGTAGGGGAGTCCTTCCTTGCCTCCTCCTAGCTTCCAGTGGTTGGCAACCTTTGGCATTCTTTGATTTGCAGCTGCATTACATCAATATCTCTTCCTCATCACACAGCATTCTCCATGTATGTCTTTACATGGCCTACTTCTTGTAAGAACAACAGTAATATTGGATTGGGGCCCGCCCTACTCCAGTGTGACCTCATCTTAACTAATTACACCTGCAACAATGCTGTTTCCAACTAAGGCCTCAGTGTGAGGTACTGAGGGTTAGGACTTCAACATATCTTTTTTGGGGGACATAGTCCAACCCATGACACTACCTCACACCATACATAAAAATTAATTCATGAGAGATTATAGACCTAAATGTTTTAAAAGCTAAAAATATAAAGCTTCTGCAAGAAAACAGGAGAATATCTGTGCAGTCCAAAGAGATTTTTTTTTAAAACACAGTTTCACTCTGTTGCCCAGGCTGGAGTGCAGTGGTGCGATCTCAGCTCACTGCAACCTCTGCCTCCCGGGTTCAAGCGATTCCCATGCCTCAGCCTTCCAAGTAGCTGGGATTACAGGTATGCGCCACCATGCCTGGCTAATTTTTGTATTTTTAGTAGAGGCAGGGTTTTGCCGTGTTGGCCAGGCTGGTCTCAAACTCCTGACCTCAAGTGATCTGCCTGCCTCGGCCTCCCAAAGTGCTGGGATTACAGGTGTGAGCCACCGTGCCAGGCCAAAAAAAGATTTATTAGGATACATGAAGCAATAACTATTAAAAGAAAAAATAAATTGGACTTCATTAAAATTTAAAACTTTCGTTCCTCAAAAGATACCATTAAGAAAATGAAAAGACAGAGCTGGGTGTGGTGAGGCTTGCCTGTAGTCACTACTGGGTACTTGGGAGGCTGAGGCAGGAGGACCACTTGAGCCCAGGAGTTCTAGGCCAACATAGGCAATATAGTGAGACAGTGTCTCTTAAAAAAAAAAAGAAAGAAAAAAGAAAGTAGGCTGAGAGCTGTGGCTTATGCTTGTAATCCCAGCACTTTGGGAGTACAAGGCAGGTGGATTGCTTGAGCTCAGGAGTTCAAGACCAGCCTGGGCAACATAGCAAAATCCCGTCTCTACAAAAGATACAAAAAATTAGCCAACCATGGTGGCATGCACCTGTAGTCCATAGTCCCAGCTACTCAGGAAGCAGAGGCAGGAGGATTGCTTGATCCCAAGGAGGTCAAGGCTGCAGTGAGCTGAGGTTGCACCACCGCACCCCAGCCTGGGTGACTGAGTGAGACCCTGTCTCAAAGAAAATGAAAAGACAAGTCCACCAAGAAAGTAGTTGAGACCAGTCATAGAAAAAATAGAAAGTCATATATCTGACAAAGGATTTGTATTCAGAAGAATTCCTACAACTCAGTAATAAAAAGACAACCTGATTTTTAAAGGGTGAAAATATTTTAATGGATACTTTTTTTTTTTTTTTTTTTGAGACAGAGTCTCACTGTGTCACCTAGGCTGGAGTGCAGTGGTGCCGTCATACATAGCTCACTGCAGCCTCGAACTCCTGGGCTCAAGTGGTCTTCCTGCCTCAGCCTCCTGAGTAGCTAGGACTACAAGCACGTGCCACTATGCCTGGCTAATTTTTAAATTTTTTGTAGACATGGGCTGGTGTCTCTGTGTTGTCTAGGCTGGTCTCGAACTCCTGGGCTCAAGTGATCCTCCCACCTCTGCCCCCCAAAGTGCTGGGCCACCACGCCTGGTGTGGTGTCACCAGACATGAGCCACCATGCCCTGCCTGATACTTTTCTTTTATCATCTGTTTATTTCTTGTTTATGGGTGTTTCTGTTCTGATTTTATGACTTCTATATTCTAAGATTTATCTGAGAATATTATTTGTTTCCTCTAAGGACAGACTTGGTCTCTCTTCCATGGGGCTGGTTCTTGAGCCACCGGGGATGGGGAGAGGACCTGGGTAGCTGCCGCGCTGCCCCTTCTCTGCTGTGGTGGAATGGCCCGTTGCCTGCGGGGTCTCTCTCTGAAGGGTGGTTTGGAGAAGTTCTGTGGAGGCGAGGCAGGGGTCAGCTCTTGCCCCATGGACCCTCAGAGGCTGGGAAAAGGTAGGCATCACCTGGGCTGCTGCCAGCCCCATCAGGAGCCTTTGGGTGGGGGTGGGGGGGGCCGGGGAAGGGAAGGTTCTAGCTATTGATTTAGAAAAGACCCTTTGATTTCTTGCCTGAGGGAAGAAGTGGCACCTTGCCACTCCAGGTTTGCTCTGTTCACCAGCCCCAACAGCATCAGCCTCACCTGGGAGCTTATCGAAGGTGCCCTGCCCCAAAGCTTGTGGGTCGGGATCTGGCAGTCAGCAGCCCCCAGGTGTTGCGCACATGACAGCACTGCTTGCCCCTCCTGCCGTCTGGTCTGGTCTGGTCTGGTCTGAGAGCTGCTTTGGGGCTCTGACAGGTATACAGGCTCTCATCTGCTCTATAGCTCTCTTGTAGTACATTCCTGTCTGTTCCATTAGTCAACATGTTCCTGCCTACTTCCAGCATCTAGAAATTTGCTGAGTGTATCTTATCCGTTCAGAGGTCCTCTCCTGCTATTGCCTCTGTTAGAAATTTCTTCCCTTTCATATGTCTGTACTTCTGTTTCTTTGAGGTTTGAAGGGTCAAGTGGCAATTACATGTAGGCAGTTGGTCATCCTCTGGTGAAGGCTTTAAAGCCCAGGAATAGCAAGATCCATTATGTCTAAAACTAGCAAAAACCCTACCTGTCACATAGTAAACTGAATTAGAGGTGATGGGGACAGAAGCCAGATTGGAGTGAGTGGAAGGTGAGGGAGTGGAGATTGGGTATAGACAACTCTTTTTAAGAAGTTTTGTTGTGATGGTGACCAGAAAAATAGGAGTAGGGTAGAGGGGGATGAGGGTGTTTTTCACGTGGGTGAATATGAGAGCATGTTTGCATCCTTCTGGGAATGGCCCAGGAGAGAGGGGAGCATGAGAAGGAGGAAATGGGGACCTGGAGGAGCAGACTCCTTGTGTGCAGGGGGGAAGCGGCATCTAGAGCTGTTGCAGGAGGTGGGCTTTGAGTAAATGCTTCCTTTTTGGTAAAGACGGGGAATGGTAGAAGTTGCACGGACTGTTTGTTAAAGCTCAGAAGCTGAGCGAGAATTAGAGCTTAAGTTTATGGAGTAGTCAGAATAAAGTACCCCTAACTGTATTCTTGCACAGTGCTTAAGTTTATGGAGTAGTCAGAATAAAGTACCCCTAACTGTATTCTTGCACAGTGCAGGAAGCCAGGTATCTGAAATCAAGATGTTGTGGGGCTCCATTCCCCCCAGAGCCTCTAGCATGGGATCCTTCCTTGCCTCTTTCAGCTTTCGGTGGCTGCGTGGCAGTCCTGGACTTTCCTTGGCTTGCAGTTGCATTGCTTCATTCTCTGCTTGTGTCTTCACGTGGCCTTCTCTGTGTCCCCATATTCTCTGGATGCTTGTCACTGTATTCGGCCCACTCTAAATCCAGGATGATCTCATATCAAGATCCTTCACTTAATTACAGAAGCAAAGACCTTCCAAATAAGGTCAGAGCCACAGGGTCTGGGGGTTAAGACGTACACCTAACTATTCGGGGCTACCATTGAACCCCTGTAGAAGCCTGTCCATTTCCAGGATAGCAGAGCCCAAGGAAGGGCCAGAAGTCCCCCCAAAACAGTTGTTTGCATTCACCAGATTCTAAGCTATAAGCAGATGGGCAGTGGCAGTCAGTCCTAATCCATATACCATTGGCAACAATAGTTTAGTTCACTGTAGACATAATGAGATGCTTATCTTCTGCTAAGTAGTCCTCATGGTAACAGCCATATTACTCCTGGCTTTGAGTGACAGCGCTGTGCTCTTGTCTGGTGTCCATATACTTCAGCAGCTGGAAACAAGACAGTGCTCATGATTCACCAGAAAGTTTCTGTAGTTAAAATCAAGTGATCCCTTGAGTGTATTCTAATATTTGTCTGTACCATGTTCTATGACAAGACATGGAAACAAAACATTAAGAAGTTTTGTTAAAAAGTATCTTTGATTATGCTCTTGAAGACAACTTTTTGTTTGTTTGTTTTGTTTGAGACGGAGTTTCACTCTTGTTGCCCAGGCTGAGTGCAATGGTGTGATCTCTGCTCACTGCAATCTCCGCATTCCCGGGTTCAAGCGATTCTCCTGCCTCAGCCTCCCAAGTAGCCAGGATTACAGGTATGCACCACCACGCCTGGCTAATTTTCTTATTTTAGTAGAGACGGGGTTTCACCATGCTAGTCAGACTGGTCTCGAACTCCTGACCTCAGGTGATCCGCCCGCCTCTGCCTCCGTAAGTCCCAGGATTACAGGCGTGAGCCACCGTGCCTGGCTGAAGACAACTTTTTAAAGATGCATACGCTCTGGGCTGAGTGCGGTGGCTCACACCTGTAATCCCAGCACTTTGGGAGGCCGAGGCGGGCAGATCACCTGAGGTCAGGAGTTCAAGACCAGCCTGGCCAACATGCTGAAACACCATCTCTACTAAAAGTATAAAAATTAGCCGCTTGTGGTGGTGGGTGCCTGTAATCCCAGCTACTCAGGAGGCTGAGGCAGGAGAATTGCTTGAACCCCAGAGGCGGAGGTTGCAGTGAATTGAGACTGTGCCACTGCACTCCAGCCTGGGCGACAGAGTGAGACTCTGTCTCAATAAATAAAATAAAGATGCATATGCTCTGAAGGCTGGCTACATTTTATTCTTTCTCAAACAACTTTTACAGTGGATAGTGCTGTAAAAGTTGTTTAGCTCTGGTCATTTTATCTTTCTTGTGATCTGCAAAAGGAGAGATCCTTTTCCTTTTCACTGCCTCTAATACCCGACTCCAGTACTCCTTTGACCTCACAGGCACTTAGAATCCATCAGTGGCTCCATCTTTTCTCAGACTTCACCTCCTTTGTATCCTTATTCCTCTCCTTTGTAGCTTCAGTGCCAGTCAGACGTCGTTACTCCCTGGCACACTACGTCAGCACTTCAACACTTTCTTGCTTTGCTATATTCAGTTGACAAAGCCCCAGCCTCATAAAATTCAGTCATGTCTGCCCCATGCCTGCTCCATCCTGAAGCTGAATGTGACTCCTTCATTGATCCCCCGTAAGTTCACGTCTACCCCAGGTAAACTTCTTGCCGCCAAGCCCACCTGCATACTGCAGTTCCCGTCTCTCCTAGCCCCTCCCACCCTCCTCATCAGCTGTCACACCTCCTTGCAGCTGATATCTTAGTTCCCAGAGAGCACAGAAGCAAGCTCAAGAGAGGGTCTACAGGCCAGCGTCTACTCCTTCACTCTGCCTCCCTCATGCTGTCACGGAGCGCCTGTCCCAGGCCCTCGCTCCTGTTCTAAGGCATCTCTCCAGTCCTCTACTGCACTCTCCCCCATCAGAGATTCCTCCGTCGCCTGCCCTAGAAACTTGTTGCCACTTCTCCCCCCACCTGTCTAGCATCTCTGTTTTCCTTTACCAGCAAGACTCTAGTCCCTGTCTCCACACCCTCTTCAACCTTCTCCAGTTGCTCCTTTGCTGCCACAGCTCTGCCAAGCTGCTCCATGAGGTCTCCAGTGATGACCTTCATGTTGTTAAATCTGGGAGTGCTTGTCACTTCTTGTCCCAGAGCTGTCGTCATCAGTTAACCCCAATACCCATATGAGGCAATCCTTTCCCTCCCTTGAGTCTCTGCACTGATGTGCACCTTCTCAGTGCAAACCACAGCTTTTGTCTCTTTCTAGCTGAATACGTGACTGACTGTGCTTATCTTAGCTGTCACCCCTGCTGGAGCAGAAGCTCCACAGGACAGGATTGTCTCCTTGATTCACAGATGTAGCTCAAGCTCCTAGAACAGTGCCTGGTGTCTGTGGGTCCTCAGGAAGTCCTGGGTGAGTGTGTGAATGTCTGTCCTCCTCGGTCTTTTCTGTTTCGCATGTGATGTTGGAAGGCCTCAGGTTCAGGCTTTTCTTCTCCACCCTCACTCCCGAAGTGATTCCGTCCAGCCTCATGGCTCCCAAATTTATGTCTCCAGGCTGACTGGGTCACGGGAACTCCTTATCCTCCCTAGACCTTCTCTTTCCCTGGTCTTCTCCTTTCCAGTAAACAGCAACTCCAACTCCCTGCTCCTCAGGCCAGAAACCTGGCGCTAGTTACCTCGTTTGTTCACAAATACTGTTACTCCACCTGCAAGATGGGTACAAAGTCTCATGAGTTCCCCTGCTTCCACTGCTCAAACCCTGGTCCAGGTGTCCAGCTTCCCTGCCTCTGCCCTTGCCCCCTGGTTCTTTGTTTAGTCCTGCAATATTATAGGCCACACCAGGGTGCTCTTCTGTTCAGAACCCTCCAATGGATCCCTGCTCGCTCAGAATCACAGCCCAACAGGATCACCTCTCTTGCCACTCTTCCACCACTCATGCACTGCGGCCTCACTGGCCTCCTGGCTCCTCCCTGGACCCTCCAAGTATGCCCCTGCCTCAAGGCCGTGACCTCTCCTCTGCCCTCTGTCCCAGGTATCACACATGTCTGCTCAAGTGTCACCTTCCCAGTGTGGCCCTCCCTGAGCACACCCGTGTCTGTAAATCAGGCAGCCTGCCTCTGCCCCACCAGTTCCCCCTGCCTAGCATAGGACTTGTCACCATCTGCCACAAGCTGTGTTACTGCTTGGTTTTGTTTCTGCTCTCCCACTCCCCTCCCCTCCCTCCCTCTCCCTACCCCTATAGAATCTGAGTCCCATGAGGACAGAGATTTTTTTTTTTTGCCTCTTCCTCAATATATCCCCAGTGCCTAAAATCATGCATATTTTAATTTATTGAGTGAATTAACAAATAAATTCTGCAGTGGGACATTGCCCTAAGGTTTTGTCTTATAAGAGGGACAGAAGAACATGCAGCATGCTCTGCTGTTGGCTCCTTAGCTTCTCCATGGCTAACAGGAACAATATTGTTTATGAGAGAATCAAAGCCATAGTCATGAGTTAGAAGGTACATATAAAGACAAATATGTGGAGATTGAGTTACTTTGGTGGGGGCGGCGGGGTGTGCAGTTAGCTGAAAACATGGAACAAATCAATGAGAGTCTAAATAGCACCCACATATTTGCCCTTCTTTTAAAACATACTCCTTTATGAGTGTATAATTTAACAGCACAGTTTCCCAGTGCAGCTTTGCGAAACAAGAGAAATGAATTTTAAAGGCTGTCAGGTGCCTTTGCAGTCTGTGGCTTAGTATTTGTGTAACAACATTTGTGTTTTGCCAACAGATGTACTGCTTAAAGTACCCATGAGAATGGCCTCTGTGGTTTTCTACTTTCCCAGATGGAACCTTAGGAACTGATTATTGAGAAGAGGCTGACACTACCCACCTCAGCTCCCAGGCTTCAGGGCCTTGGTTACTACTCCTTTGGGCCCTCACTGACCCTTGCAGACGTCTTTTGCAACCTCTGTAGCCAGAAGGGACAACTGCTTTCTGGCATGTTGCTCTTTCCCTAATGGCTTATGAGCTTCTTGAACACCAAAGCGTGTGTGACTTCCTCACGCCTTCCCCTGTATAGTATAGCACCCCTAACTGTATGTATAAGGAGAAGGAGTGAGCAATTGATGGCGTCCCCCTGGATCTCCAAGGGAATGGGAAGGGGCAGGGTTTCTGGATTCAGTCACGTGGAATCTGGTCGTTGGTGTCTAAATGTGCCTGTTACTTGTGCCCAATGTCCAGGTTCACCAGGAGGCTTAGCCTGCTCATTTCCCTGCTAGGTAGCTGTATTTTGGGAGAGCATTTTTTATGCTCTAATTGAACTTTGTGGGTCTCAGCAATTTGAACAATGTTTTGTTTTTCTTCTGGTCAGGTTACAAAGGAAAGAAAAGGAATCTGGTGTTGTAGGAGGTGGTGTGTTGTGTAATTACTTGTTTTTTTTTTAAGTTTTTTTATATTTTTGCAACAAGGCAAGTTTTCTTTGAATAAATAATGCTGGGAGCTTATCACATAGAAGGCATATGTGTTGTACTCAGTACATTCTGAATTATCTGGGTTTATTTTTATCTCTTGAATTCACTTATAAACAATTCAAAGGCTGCTTTTTTAGCTAACAGAAATAGGAAGAGAATCTCAGAATCTATTTTGTCATTTTTTCAATGGGTTCAGTTATAGTGATTATGCTAACTCGGTGGAAAAGCAGTGTAGTGAGTAAACCTCACATATGGCATGCATATCGTGAACATTTTGTTGCTTTTTTGGCTTCTGACCATCTTCATACCTTTTTTTGTGTTAAAAGTCTCCCCATTGTGTATATCTTAGTGAGAGGCAGGTGGACCCTAGTTTCTACCTAAGAAAACCTGAAGATGGGGTTGGGGGCCTGTGGTGTACTTCCTTCTCATGCTGTCCGTGAGCACTGCAGTGGACCCAGGGCCCCTCAGTGGGTGTCTTCCATTTCTCAAGATTGCCTCTTGCTTGTGAGATGACGGTTGCTGCTCTAAGTCATTACCCCTCCAGGTAGGAAGAAAGAGGTCATGGGCGAAAGGCAAAATGGCACTTGACATATTAACTTCTCGGCCCATTCAATATTTCCATTTCCATCTTCACACCCATCATCTTGTCCTAGGGAACAAACAGCACCAGCAGCTCAGTAGCTATAACAGCAATTATTTATTTCTCACACATGGGTCTGGGTCAGCTGCAAGATGGGATTCAGATCTGTTCTCAAGCCTGTCGTTCCAGGACCCAGGAGGGAGAAGCAGCTGCCAGGGGAAGTCTCTTCGTAGGCGGAGGTCAGGAGTCCAAGAGGAGTGAGCAGAGTCACAGAAGCCTCTTAAAGCCTCTTCTTCCCCCATCCCATCAACACGTGAGCAAGCCCAGAGTCAGTGGGTGGGAGGTGTGCTCCGCCCATAGTCAGTAGAACAAGAGCAAGCTTGAAAGAGAACGATGAACAGGAGTGGGCTCGGCCACTGTCTCCTTAGCCATAACGTAGTCCCATGGTCTGCTGGGAAGCGGGGAATAACTCTCCTTAGGTGAGCGCAGGGTCTCGTTAGTAAGGGAGATAGAGAACATGGATGTTGGGGGACAACTGGCAGTGCCTGCCACAGGGGAATGGATATATTCCCTCCCCTTCCTCTCTGGAAACTAGGGGATGGCGATGAAGCCTAGGTTTGGCCAAACCCATTCTGCCTTCAGGGACTTTGACTCTTGAGGGACAGTGAGGGATTAGTCATGGTGGTGGCAGTTGAGTCACAAAACCAGCAATCGTGGCTAATGTCCAGTGATGACATGCAGCAGCACCCAGGGTGGGTGTCCCAACCAGCAGGTCCCTGCAGTATAACCTTGCTGTGTTTGCAGTGGTGCAGCCTCTATTCCTGCTGCTTTTCTGAGCCTAGTTCTCTAGTTCTCTCTCCATTTCCAGATCTGCTGGCCAAGAACTCCTTTGTGATTGAATTTAACCAGAGTTGATTTCTGTTGCTTGAAACTCAGGACCTTGATGCAGTGTGCAGGGTCTGGGCAAGGTAAAAACACACTTTCATGATTTTACCTCAAGTATAGTAGATGAGCTTAGGCTTTTTGAGACAGGTAGCCTTGGGATTAATTCTCAGCTCTTGCACCTAGCGGGTGACCTCAGCAATCAAGTCACTTGCCCTCCTTGAGCCTCAGTGTTGCCCTCAGTTAAATATTGCTCTTGTGTGTTGCTGAGCATTCAATGAGATTGTATATAAAGTGATCATTGTGAAGGTATTGGGACATAATTTGGGAAAGTGTCCTGGTCTAAGCTTTTGATTGGCTCTCCATCATTTGGGTAATGGGATAGTGATTTAAGAGTACCATAGCAGCTCAAGGGGCCCTTCTGGAAAGAGTATGAGGAAGGTCAGGGACAAGTCTGAAACAAATCATCCTGGGCTTAATGCCTGTGACTGGGCAGTGGGTACAATTATCTCAGGCTAGTCAGTAGTCATTTATTGTGAGAATACATGGGCAGATTTTTTAATTTCCTTCTCAGTCTAGACTTGAATGCAAACAGTTGTTATTGCTAACTTACCACTAGTCACCACTAATGAACAAAGACTATGAACAGGAAATTCATAAAAGAAGAGATACAGATGGCCAATGAAGATAGGAAAAGAGTTCTGCCTGCTGGTAATCAAAGAGATGCAAACGAAAACAAAAATGATGCCTTTTCACCTACCAAATTTGTCAAGATTAAAAAGAAAGCAAAGAGCCAGCGTCAGCTGATGTTCATACCTGCACCTGCTCGGTAGCTTGCTAATGTTCTGCCTGCTCCACACGCCAGGCCAGCCTCCACGGCGCAGCCAGGTGAGGCCTTTCCTTGTATACAGGCACGTTTGGATTCACTGTTGCATAAGTGACACATGTGCATGCTTCACAATTCAGGAAGTGCAAACTCCAGAGTCATGCAAGGTCTGAGTGTCCCTGCGGCCCTGGTCTCCCAGCTGCCTAGGCCTCTCTTCAGGGAACGGCTGCATCCAGGGTCTTGTCTGTGTCTTTTGAGGTGTTCTATGTACACGCAGACACATCTAAACCTATTTTTATTTTCCCTGCACCTGCTTGGGCTACTGTAAGCTGTTAAATTTTTCTTTCTCGGAACTTGTCCATTTTGTCTGACTAGCATAGAGTTGTTCATGTTATAGTTTTTTATACATTTGCAACATCTGTAATTATGTCTGCTTTTTCATTCCTAGCATTTGTTGTTTACTTGTACCTTCTCCCTTTTTTCCTTGTCTTGGTAAAAGTTCATTAGGTTCATTGGTCTTACAAGAAGCATCTTGTAGGCATTATTGCCCTGTATTAATCTGTGTCTCTTTTCTAGTTCATTAAATTCTGCTTTTGCTTTTATCTTTATTATTTTTTCTATGGTCTTAGAGTACATTCTCTGTTTTTTTGTTTGTTTGTTTTTTGTTTTGAGAGAGAGTCTTGCTCTGTCGCCCAGGCTGGAGTGCAGTAGTGCAATCTCAGCTCACTGCAACCTCCACCTCCTGGGTTCAAGTGATTCTCGTGCCTCAACCTCCCGAGTAGTTGGGATTTACAGGCATTTGCCCCACACCCGGCTAATTTTTTGTATTTTTAGTAGAGATGGGGTTTTGGCATGTTGACCAGGCTGGTCTCGAACTCCTGACCTCAGGTGATCCACCTGCCTTGGCCTCCCAAAGTGCTGGGATTACAGGCATCAGCCACCACGCCTGGCCCTAACTTCTTAAGTTATAAATTTGGTTCATTGATTTTTCTACCCTTTTTTCAAATGTAAACATTTAAGGCTAACCCTCTGGAACTACTTCAACTGTATCTAGCAAGTTCTGATAGTATTGTCACTTTAAGTTAGCCCAAAGATATTTTAAATTTTCTTTGTTTCTTCCTTTGACTCACAACTTATTTTAAAATGTGTTTTTCAATTTCCAAGCACATGGCTTTGGGTTTTTGTTTTTTGTTTTTTTCCTAGTTGCTCTAGAAAAAAAAATTGACTGCATGAGGTGGCTCACGCCTGTAATCCCAGCACTTTGGGAGGCTGAGGCGGGCAGATCACCTGAGGTCAGGAGTTCGAGACCAGCCTGGCCAACATGCCAAAACCTCGTCTCTACTAAAAATACAAAATTAGCCGGGCATGGTGGCACACACCTGTAGTTCCAGCTACTCGGGAGGCTGAGGCAGGAGAATCACTTGATCCAGGAGGCGGTGGTCACAGTGAGCCAAGATTGCGCCAATGTACTCCAGCCTGGGCAACAAGAGCAAGACTCCGTCTCAAAAAAAAAAAAAGAAAGAAAGAAAGAAAAAATCACTTCTAACTAAATGGCACTGTGATCAAAGAACTTGGTCTGTGTGACACCAGTTCTTGCAGTTGGTTGAGAAGTGCCCCATGACACATTATCCACAACCAGTGGACAGAATATGTCACCACCAAGCATGGGTGCAGGATTCTACATATATTCATTACCTCTGTCTTATCCTTTTGTTGTGAAAGTATTTTCTCTTCTTACTGTCATTTGGTTTACTTGATTTGTCAACTGATGGAATATGTGTTAAAATCTACTGTGGTGATGGACACATCAGTTTCTCCACAGAGTTTGGTAATTTTCATTTTATTATTTATTTTGAGGCCACGTTTTCAATTTTAAATACAGTTTCACATTCCTGGTATATTGAACCCTTTGGTATTATGAAGTGACCATACTAATATTTTATTTTTTTAATTATTATTTATTTTATTTATTTTTCTTTTTTTCTTTTTTTTTTTTGAGACAGGGTCTCCCTCTGTCACCCAGTCTGGAGTGCAGTGGTGCAATCTTAGCTCACTGCAACCTCCGCCTCCTGGGCTCAAGTGGTCCTTCCACCTCAGCCTCCTAAGTAGCTGGGATTACAGGCTTGCACCAGTGCGCCTGGCTAAGTTTTTGTATTTTTAGTAGAGACAGGGTTTTGCCATGTTGCCCAGACTGGTCTCAAACTCCTGGGCTCAAGCAGTTCACCAGCCTTGGCCTCTAAAAGTGTTGGGATTACAGGTGTGAGCCACCACGCCCGGCCATCCCAGTTTATTTTCCTCCTTTCTGTGTCTTTATGCACCGGTGAGGTGGAGCTTTTGAAAATATCAGATAGCTAGATTTTTTTTTTTTTTTTTTTTGAGACCGGAGTTTTGCTCTTGTTGCCCAGGCTGGAGTGCAATGGCGTGATCTCGGCTCATTGCAACCTCCACCTCCCAGGTTCAAAACAATTCTCCTGCCGCAGCCTCCTGAGTAGCTGGGACTACAGGCACGCGCCACCACGCCCGGCTAATTTTGTATTTTTAGTAGAGATGTGGTTTCACCATGTTGGCCAGGCTGGTCTCAAACTCCTCACCTCAGGTGATCCACCCACCTCAGCCTCCCAAAGTGTTGGAGTTACAGACGTGAGCCACCATGCCCAGCTGATAGCTAGATTTTTTTTATTATTTTTTTTTGAGACGGAGTCTTGCTCTGTTGCCCAGGCTGGAGTGCAGCGGTGCGATCTCGGCTCACTGCAAGCTCCGCCCCCCGGGTTCATGCCATTCTCCTGCCTCAGCCTCCAGAGTAGCTGGGACTACAGGTGCCCACCACCACGCCTGGCTGATTTTTTTTTTTTTTGTATTTTTAGTAGAGATGGGGTTTCACCGTGTCAGCCAGGATGGTCTCCATCTCCTGACCTCGTGATCCGCCCACCTCGGCCTCCCAAAGTGCTGGGATTACAGGCGTGAGCCACCGCGCCCGGCCTCAAGATTTTTTTAAAAAATCCATTGTCTGTTTCGTCCTTTAACATCTGTTTGATTTCTGATGTATTTAGATTCATTTATAGCATATTTGTGCATTCTATTTTTCCATATTTTCTGTTCCTTTAAATTTTTCTTCTTTCTTGCCTTCTCTTAGACTTTTAAAAAAAATTGTAGTAAAATACACATCACCTAAAATTTACCATTTTTAAATGTACAGTTCAGTGGCATTAAATACAAATTGGAGGCCAGGCATGGTGGCTCATGCCTGTAATCCCAGCACTTTGGGAGGCTGAGGTGGGAGGATTGCTTGAACCTGGAGGTCGAGGTTGCAGTGAGGTGTGATCACGCTACTGCTATAGCCCAGGCAACAGAGTGACACCCTATCTAAAAAAAAAAAAAAAAAAAAACAGATTGGCATCACACAGTGTGTGTGCTGCTGTGCTGTGCTGTATCATTTAACATTAAAACATAAACATCAGCACTGTTATGGACTGAATGTTTGTGTCCCCCAAAATTCCAGTGTTGAAGCTCAGACCTCCCATGTGATGTTATTTGAAGATGGGGTCTTTGGGAGGTGGTTAGGTTTAAATGAAATCAGGGGGGTGGGTGGGTTTCCCATGAAGACATTAGTGTCCTTATAACAAGAGACAGCAGAGAGCTTGCTTTCTCCACCATGTGAGTATGCAGTGGGAAGGCAGCCATCTCCAAGCCAGAAAGAGAGCCCTCACCAGGGGCTGAATGTGCTGACACCTTGATCTTGGACTTCTAGCCTCCAGAACTGTGAGAAATTTCAGTTGAGTAGGCCCCCCAGTCTGTACTATTTTGTTATAGCCTGAGCAGACTAATACACCCATGTTATGAAAATCTATAAACATCCCTTTAAAGGCCACCTAACCCATCATATTACCTCATGCATCTTCTTTGCTGAGCTTTCCAAAAGAGTGGCTTAGGCCGGGCATGGTGGCTCACGCCTGTAATCCCAGCACTTTGGGAGGCCAAGGTGGGTGGATCACCTGAGGTCAGGAGTTCGAGACCAGCCTTACCAACATGGAGAAATCCCATCCCTACTAAAAATACAAAATTAGCTGGGCGTGGTGGCGCATGCCTGTAATCCCAGCTACTTGGGAGGCTGAGCCAGGAGAATCACTTGAACCTAGGAGACGGAGGTTGCAGTGAGCCGAGATTGTGCCATTGCACTCCAGCCTGGCCAATAAGAGCGAAACTCCATCTCAAAAAAAGAGTGGCTGGCCGGGTGCAGTGGCTCACGCCTGTAATCCCCGCACTTTGGGAGGCCGAGGCGGGTGGATCACGAGGTCAGGAGTTCAAAACCAGCCTGGCCGAGATGGTGAAACCCCGTCTCTACCAAAAATAGAAAAATTAGCCAGGCGCAGTGGCAGGCACCTGTAATCCCAGCTACTTGGGAGGCTGAGGCAGGAGAATCGCTTGAACGTGGGGGGTGGAGGTTGCAGTGAGCCGAGATGGTGCCACTGCACTCCAGCCTGGGTGACACAGCGAGACCCCGTCTCAAAAAAAAAAAAAAAAAAAAAAAGAGTGGCGTATGTTCCCGGTCCCCACCTCTCATTCGCCAGCCCCTGTGACCAAACCCCTGGGATTAGATCTCCATCGGGTCCCTCCCCTCACCCTAACCTCACATGCAGTGGTTCCTGAGAAGCTGCTGTCTATCTGATCACAGGATCCAGCAGGATCTGAGGGCTCATTCACTGAATCTGTACTACCCAACAAGGCAGGCTTGTCCTTACCCACACTCTTCAGGTGAAAACTTAATCAGATTCAAGCGTTTATCTTAGTGGCCTCTCGTGGTGTGTGATTTCCTTCTTGCAGCTCTTTACTGGCTAAAACTCTTCACTGGGAGTTAAACCAGGTGTGGTCCTTGACCCTCATGATTTTGTCCCGCCTCCTATGCTGGGCTCTGTATCCTTGTCTCCAAGCAGTCTCGTGTGACAGGGAAGTTACCTATTATTGTATGTTCCCCTCTTCTTGTCACCTCTGGTGTGGCACTTGTTCCATTTCTTGTTCAGTGAATGAGATTTGTGAACGTGCCACATCTGTGGGAGGAAGGCAGTTCGCAGCAAGAGTTGTAGTTCCCTTGCTTTGCCCTGAGGGCCAGGACTTTACACTAGATTTTCTTGTTGCATTCCTGCACTCATAAAGTACACGTAAACTTAGAGGTGGTGTGTTAAATGCTAGAACTTAAAACTCAGTTCAGCTAGGCTCAAGTGCCCCACAATTTTTGTCCCACCAAACAATTTCATGAATATCTACAGATTGTTCCCTCAATATGCCTCAATATTGAGGCATATTGATTTGGGGAGCACAGACAAGTCAAGGTTGATGTGCATCTGCTGAACACGATCTTAAGTTGTTGAAGTAGGTACTATTAATGAACGAACGTCTATTTTAGCTCCAAGAGCCCCTGGTCTTCCGGAAGAGACTCCCGATGATCTTCCAGAAGCAGCTGGGCTTCTTTTGGTCCTCCCCCACCCAGGTGCAGTCCCGTTCTCCCTGCCTGGGTGAGTTTGATTCCTCTGCCGTGGAATAGGCTTGAGCCTCTTCCACCAGGACATCCGTTAGGTGGCGACAGAGAGCATTAAAAGGAACTACTATGGAAATAAAACTTGTTTTGCTTCTTGGGGAAAAAAAAAAAGAAAAAGGCTTGTGGGGCGTGTGTGCATTTTAGTCAGATTTTACTGTGCAAAATATTTGAGAGATTTCTGCCCTCTTTCTCCCTTCCATTCTTCTCAACCCACTGTCCGCCCTACCACCCCCATCTCCTTCAAGATAAGGTAGATCAGAAGACCAAATAGACAAATGCCATGTTCACTGTTTTCTGTTACAGTTGATAGCCATACCAGTCACCCAAGCTGGAAACCCAACAGGCCCCTGCCCTTCACTGCCCACATCCAGGGGAGCCACCAAGCCCCACAAATTGTTCCTTTAACTGTTTGTCCCTCTTCTGTCTTGTATCATCTCTTCTACCGCTGTCCTGGTTCAATCCCTCATCTCGCTCTAGGACTCCCGTGATAACTTATGATCTTTCCTCCACCTCTGTATCTTCCACACAATCCCTATCATCAATCTCATTCCCCTGCTTTAAACCCAAGAGTGGCACCCTGTGTTTGAGTGACATCAGGGCCTCTCATGTGGCTCCTGCTTCTCTTTGTGGCCCCTTCTGTTGCTGCTTTTCTCATGGACATAGCCCTCAGCAGTCCAGGACTGCTTGTACTTCCTCCCAGGTACCATGTTTCTTGCACTCCTGGCCTTTGTCATTGGCTCTCCTGCCCAAGTCCCCTTCTCCTTTCCCTCCCCTGTGGCCTTGCCTTGTCCTGCTTATCCTTGAAGACCCAGTCAGGTATCTCTTCCCCAAAGAGCCCTTCCTAACCACTGCCCCCCTCCCCTCCGCGACACACATACCTGGGTTAGGCCCTGCCTCTCCACACCTGTGCCTCCTGCCAGGTCCTCAGCGGTCTCTGATCCCATGTGCCTCCAGGCATGGCATAGGGGGGCTGTGACACTCAGCCTCTCGGCCCACAGACCCCTGTTGTGGGCTTGCTCACTGCCCCAGTCAGTCCTCTTATTGAGGATTCCGTGCCAGTTCCTGACTCCAGCACACACACGCATGTAGACAGCCCTCCTAGTGCCTGGCTCCTTCCCTGTCTCTTCTGCCACTCATTCCCATGGTCGTATCCTGGAGTTGGTCATCACTGGAAGCCCCTCCACCCACGGAGTTCTAACTTAGCTCTGCCTGTGACGAGGACTTACTGTCTTCCCAGCTTGCAATGTCAACCACTGTTTGACGCCCCTGGGACTCCGTTGGTCTTCCCTCCTCTTGTGAACTGTGCCCATCACCAGACGAACTTGTTTAGAATTTACCGTCGTAACTGAGCTCCCTTCAGCTCATACCTCCTCGGCTCCTGCTCAGTCTCTGTTTCTCCTTTTAGCCAAACTCTCTAAGAGTTCTCTCCACTCATGGGCCCTCTTCCTTGCCTGCTGCTCCTCGCTGAGCTTGCTCCATGAACACTTGCTTTCCCACATTCCATGAAATAATCTTATCAGTCATCAGTGGCTGTCACTCCTTCTCAGCCCTTTCCTTGTGTCTCTTCTGGTACCTCATACTCTCCAGGTGGCCATCTCACCTCACATCTTGAACCTCCTCTGGGTTTGGGAGAATTCTCACCTCACGAGTTGATGGGAGGCCAGGCGACCTCTGATTGTAGTCACTGCAAATGCTGCAAATGCCAGATGCTTATTTGCCTAGCTTCCCTTTTGGTCAGGGCAGCAGTTGGCAAACGGTATCTTCAAGGGCCAAGTCCAGCCCACTGCCTGTTTTCATAAATGAAGCTTTACCAGGACCCAGTTCCACCCTGTCCTTTATGCATTGTCCAAGACTGCTCTCCTATAAAACAGCAGGTGGGCTGGTTGTGACAGATACTGTCTGGCCCACAAGGTGGAAAATACTATCTGGCCCTTTACAGAAATAAATTACCTGAGTTCTACACGAGGGTGTAGGTATGTACCCTGGCCTCTGCCAGTCAGACTCACATGCTAGGAGGAGCAGGGCCAGGCAGGAGAGCCGTGTCTCCTGGCATTGGGGCTGTAGGAAAGATGAGCTCCTAGGCCACAGTGCCAGTGGCCAGTGCTGCTGCCTTGCAGGGTGGCACAGGCAGTGCTGGCTGTTTGGACTGGCTTGGCAGAAGGATTTGAAGTATTGTTCCTAGCCAACTGGACTCAAACCTGTTCTTCCAACCCTCTAGGGATTTTCTCATCACCCAGTAGCCTTTTCCCCCTAGTTTTAAAAATTGCAGTAAAATACACAAAGATAAAATGTACTGCCTTAACGATTTTTAAGTGTACAGTTCTGTGGTATTGAGCACATTTATATTGTGCACCCATCACCACATGCATCTTCAATAGCTTTTCATCAGTCCTTGTCTGCATAAATCAGCTAGAGTTGGTTTCTATTGATTGCCGCCAATAATCTTAACAGATATGTCTGATCTTCCTTCTCTGCACTGACTCCTCTTTCTCTGTCTCTTCTGCTGATTCTTTCTCCTCATCACAACTCCAAATAGCAGGGGGAGGGTTGTTTACACTTACATTCAGGACGCCGTCACCCACTCGCCTGGCTCTTCAGACCTCTCCCCTGAACTCCAGATTCATACATCCAGCTGCCCTTTAGGCCTCTAGAAAACTAAATACCTCAGTATCAAAAACATGAGAAACGAAAGTCAGAGTCCTAGATCTCTCGCCCTTTCCCTGTCCCAGTGCACATGCCCTTCAGGGATGGCACCTAGACCAGCTCCCTGCATCCCTGCCTAGACTCTGCAGTAGTCTCACGTGGCAGACCCAGAGGTCACTCTCCTCTCCAGATGCCCTGCAGACACCCCAGTTAGCAGGCAGTGTCCAGCTGTTCCTTCAGCTGGCCTCAGCTGCAAGAGCCTCCTCACCCAAGGTCACGCCATTCCCAGGACAGCACCCTGGTGACTGAGGGAGGTGAGGGTACAAGGCCCTTATAGGGCCTTCTCTTTGACTTCTTCCCACCTCCCTTTATGGATGTCAGTTCCTGATGAACATCTTACACCCCAAACCGTGACCCAACATCTGCTTCTGCAGAGCGCCCCCTGTGGCATCTTGTACCCTCCTGCCCCACTCCCTCTACTCTATATCTTCCCATAGTTAGAATGGGCTTCTTTTTTTTTTTTTTTTTTTTTTTTTTTTTTTTTTTTTTGAGATAAGGTCTCCCTTTGTCACCCAGGCTGGAATGCAATGGCACAGTCACGGCTCACTGCAGCCTCAACCTCCTGGGCTCAAGCAGTCCTCCCACCTCAGCCTCCCAAGTAGCTGAGACTACAGGTATGCACCACCACACCTGGCTAATTTTTATATTTTTTATAGAGACTGGGGTCTCCCTATGTTGCCCAGGCTGGTCTCGAACTCCTGGGCTCAAGCAATCCTCCCACCTTGGCCTCCCAAAATGCGGGATTACAGGCATGCACCAGTGTGCCCAGCCTCAGATGGGCTCTTTGAAAAATGTTCATTACATCAGGTTACTCCCTTGAGAAAAACCCTCTCAGAATAAAACCCGAAGTCCATTACTTGAAAGCAGAGCCAGCTTCGTGGGCCTTTGTAACTGCCCATGGGTTTGCTGGAACCCAGGCTTGGTTTAATACTCTACTCTCACCATCTCAAAATTCTTAATTTTTGAACAAGAGGCCCTGCATTTTCATTTTGCACCAGGCTCCACAAATTGTGTAACTGGGCCTGCCTCAGCAGCCACATGGAACGTGATCCCTCCCTGCCTATTTGAGCTCATTCTCTACCATTCTCTCCCTTGCTCACCTGGCTCCCACTGCTCTTGCTCTTCCTGGAACTTGCCAAAATGTTGCTAGAGTCAGAACCTTGGCTCTCGCTGCTCCTCATTGGCTGGACCCCTCTTTACTTGACCTGCTCCCTCACCACTCACTTCCTTCAGATCTGTGTTCAGATTTCATCTTCTCAGAGAGGCCTTTGGCCCCTGTCCATCTCTCTGAATTTACCTCTGACCTCTCCGCCACCACCACTGCACTAAGCTGCCTCAGAACTTTGTAGACATTATGTCTGCTCTTCTGATGTTTCCCCCTTGGAAGAATCCCAGGGTGCCTGAAGAATGGTTTCTTTATCCTTGAAGTTGAGTAGGTTGACTAGAGTCTGGCTTGCTATTGAGCATTCTTTATCAAATTGTCCTGGGAACATAGTGTATTCTTCAGGCTGCAGATGTAGTCGTCGCTGTTTCAGGTCAGCTCTCTTATGGATCTTTGACAGCATCTTCTGTTCCATTTGTTGAGTTCTGTACTTCAGGGACACAAATTCCTTATGTTGGATTGTCTTTGTCTCTCTTCCAATGCTATTAGCTTTGCCATAATTGGTTTAGCTTTTGTCTTTTTCATCTGCATTCACTTTGTCTAATTTGATTTTCAGCTATGTATATTCTGTTTCTGGCTGTTTTTCAATGTATTTATTAGTTTCATAATGATGTGTTTTGGTCTGCAGTTTGTTTCTCTAGGTTGGAAATTTGTCTTTTCATCTTATTCTGTTTTATCATCCCATCTTTGAACTCTTTTATTGGGAACATGTTCTTACGAAGTTGTGGGGAATTTTTTTCCCTTCCTTGTGTATTCTCTTCTTGGTGGGAGACTTTGCCTTTCTCATGCCATCTCCCTCCCTGGGCCTCTTTTTTTTCTTCTGGCCATAATATGTTTGCATAGTTACCATGTCGCTTCTTTTCATCTTGGCTCAGGCTTGGATGGCTCTACATAGTCGTTCTGTTTGCTTTGAGACAGTGGAGGAATTCTTGGCTCTCTCTTCCCAGTTTCTTGGCATCTTCTCTTGCTGTTTTCCCCTCTGAGCTATCGCGTGCAGGCTTGTTATCTTGTATTCGGAGAGAATTTGCACGCTGGAGGGAGCTGCAGCCATGTAGTCTTCAGCCCTATCTGGATTCTTCTCTTTGTTCTAAGAACTGTGTTGGATGTCTTATACTAAGGCTCACTCTAGCTGCACGAGGGATGTGTGTGCCATTTCCATGGGGATAGGGGGCACCTCAGTCTCTGGGTGGTTCCATAATCTGTGTATACCTAAGAGCAGTTGCTTCCCACAGAGCTGGGCTGGCTCACTGGGCACTTCGCCATTTCTCCTGCACCTCCCAGCTGGAGTTTCTGGGTCTAAAAGGAAAAAGTGAAGGACTCCCACTTGGTTGCTTCTCTCCAGCTTACTGGCTGCAAATTCCCAGGGTGTTGCCTGCTCCCTAGGGTGGTTTCTGGGGACGGGGCAGGAGCCTGGCTTTGCTGCTACTTTGTCCTCTGGAGTCTTTTCTCAGACTGCTTTGAATTACACCCCTTTCCTTTGTGTGCTGAAATCTTCCCTTCACACTCTCCTTCCCTGCCTTTCTTTTGTGTCTTATCTTACTAGGACTGGAAGAGGGCAGTTGTGCAGGAGGTCTGCATCTAATTCCCTAATCCATGTGAGAGTGCTCCTGTTGTGTGCTTTGTGACACGATGGTGAGAAATACTCCCTAGAGCAGTGGCTACCAGAAGGAAGCCATCCCCTCCTGTTCACACACACACACACTCCTTCTGGCTGTCCTCAGATGCCTATTCTAGGTAAATGTCAGATTCCAAAGAAAATCCAGTTGAGATCTTTTTTCTTTTTTTGAGACGAGAGTCTTGCTGTGTTGCCCAGGCTGGAGTGCAGTGGCACAATCTCAGCTCACTGTAACCTCCGCCTCCTGGGTTCAAGCGATCCTCCTGCCTCAGCCTCCCAAGTAGCTGGGACTACAGGCACACACCACCACACCCGGCTAAAATTTTTTTGTATTTTTAGTAGAGACACGGTCTCACTGTGTTGGCCAGGCTGGTCTCGAACTCCTGACCTCGTGATCTGCCCGCCTCAGCCTCCCAAAGTGCTGGGATTACAGGCTTGAGCCATCGCGCCCAGCCTCCAGTTGGGATCTTGACTGGAATGACTGGTGTTCAGTCATTATAGTTTCCACTTAATTTGTATTTGTACACAGGACAGTTACTAATTTGTTGATACTTGTTTGATCCCCAGTCCCTAGAGTTGTTTATGGGATGGAGCTTCAGTCCCTGCTGCTTCCCCTGTGGCAGCAGCTGGAGTCAGGGTGGGGACCCAGGGTGCTGCTGGCAGATTCTTGAGACAGGTAGAATCTCCTCTATATCAGTGTCTCTCTCTGTCCCAGCAGTGCCCAGGAAAACCTGGCCAGCCTGTCACTGACCTCTCCATCTAGGGCACTGGTGGTTCAGGTCCTTCTATTTGCCACTGGCAAACCGTACTTCTGCCAGTCTGGCTCTTAGGCCCAGTTTCTCTGATCTTGCAGATTTTCTCGGGCTCTGCTACAGAATCCTCATACCTCCAGCCGGTCCCTCCTTTGCCCATGTGTTTAACTGTGGTGGAATCGTGTGAGCGCTGCTTCTCTTATATGGATCCCAGCCACACCACATTCTACAGCAGTTCCTCTGAAGGCATTGATAGAGATATTTCCTCCTGTTTTGCATTTCGTTGGTCATTTCAGTAGAATCAGGGTGAAATAAACATGGGGGCTCAGATGTCAGCATTACGAACCAAGTACTTCAGGCAGGCTGATGTGGACTGACCTACACTAGTGAGACGCAAGATGACGAAAACAAGGGCACTCACTCCAAGTTACTGATGAGATGTTTGGATCAAATGAGCCAGTCCTTAAGCAGAGTTCTCTAGTAAAAGAGATCTCCTTTCTGCCGTTTCTTGTTCCCCAAAATGTGTTGCCTTCATGGTGAAAATTTATTTTGGCAGATTTTCTCTTCTTCGATAAAAGCAGCCAACACTTTGTTAAAAGTCTGTGAAACTTATTTACATGAAGTATGCAAAGGTAAGAAAAAAACATTATCAACAAGAAATGGAGAAAGCCAGCAGCTGAGGACAGAAAAGTCTTGCACAGTGTCAGTGTCTATGGAAACAGGCCACTTGGACCTTGAGGACTAGGTATTTGGAATTGGAGGCGAGCTTGGCCTGGTGAGTCTCTAACCACTTGTGTGTAGGATCAGTGTGAGAACCCTGCTAGAATATAGAGGCAAAGATGCAAGGGGAAATCATTGGAGAAGTTACCAGGGAATGATGAGCTAATCTGAAAAAAATACATGTTTCTAAGTTGGGCGTGGTAGCGCATCTGTAGTCCCAGCTACTTGATAGCCTGAGGCAGGAGGATCGCTTGAGCCCAGCCTGGGCAGCATAGTGAGACCCTGTCTCCCTAAAAAAAAACTTTTTCGTTGTTTTGTTTTGGGATTTTTTTTTCCTGGTCTTTTTTCCCCCTTTTTGTGAATAACGGGATCTCACTATGTTGCCCAGGCAGATCTCGAACTCCTGGGCTCAAGCAGTCCTGCCTCTGCCTTCCTAAGATTACAGGTATGAGCCACTGTGTTAAGCAAAAAAAGTTTTTTAAATGAAAATCATTTTTTAAAAGACAGGCTTTCCAGGGGAGGGTATTATCCCACTTATATGAAGTGTCAACAGTAGGCAGATTTGTGGAGACAAATAGATTAGTGGTTACCAGGGGCTGAGAGGAGTGGGAGTGGGGAGCAACTGCTTAATGGGTAAAGGGTTGTCTTTGGAACTAGATAGTGGTGATGGTTGCATGACATTGTGGATGTACTAAATGCTATTAATGATAAATTTTATGTTATGTGTATTTTACCACAATTTAAAAAAAAATGATCAAATGCCCTCAGAATAGCCAACAACCTTCCACTTGGCTAAGTGCCTACTCATTAAACTTCTTGAACTAAATTCCTTTCTGATTGTCATGGTTACTGTGTCCTGGGCTTCAGAGTTTCACATTCAGGTCGGCTTGGTCCAGTCTGGCATGTATCACTATAGGTCCCCACATTGGCCTCTTCCTCAGATGGACAACCCATCTATCTGCCGGGGCTCTGTGCCACAGCCAGATAGACTTGCTCTGAGACAGCTGTGTGGGCTCTGAGCACTGGCCAGGCATCACAAAACCTATCTTTATGATTTAGAATAATTGGTGGTCAGCTGCTGTTTTAATGTTTTTTTTTTTAATTTAGATATAATTCACATACCATGAAATTTACTCATTTAAAGTGTACAATTCATTCTTCAGTATAATTCATAGGCTCACAGAAAAAATTGTTTAAAAATAAAATGTGCGATTCAGTGTCTTTTAGTACATTCACAGAGTTGTGCAACCATCGCCTCTGTGTCATTCCAGAACATTTTCAGTACCCAAAAGAAACCCCAGACACAGTAGCAGTCACCTCTTATTACCCGCAGCCCCTGGCAACAACTAATCCACTTCCTGTCTCTATGGATTTGCCTATTCTGGACATTTCCTATAAATGGAATTATGCACTATTTGGCCTTTTGTGTCTGGCCTCTTTCACTGAGCGTAATGTCCTCAAGGTTCATCTGCATTGTAGCATGTGTCAGAATTTCTTTCCTTTTTGAGGCTGAATGATATTATATCCTATAGATAATGAAGTTTTGATTATCCACCCATCCCTTGGGAACGTATATTTGGGTTGCCCCCACCATTTGGCTATTGTAAACTGTGCTGCCATGAACATTGGTGTACGGATATCTGTTTGGTTACTGGTTTTGGTTTTTTGTTTGTTTGTTTTGGTTTTTTGAGACAAGGTCTTGCTCTGTCGCCCACGCTGGATTACAGTGGCGCGATCTCTGCTCACTGCAACCTCCACCTCCCAGGTTCAAGCAATTCTCCTGCCTCAGTCTCCTGAGTAGCTGGGACTACAGGTAGCACTCACCACCATGCCCGGCTAAATTTTTCTGTATTTTTAGTAGAGACAAGATTTCACCATATTGGCCAGGCTGGTCTCAAACTCCTGACCTCAGGTGATCCACCCACCTCAGCCTCCCAAAGTGCTGGGATTACAGATGTGAGCCACCGCGCCCGGCATAGTTGTGGTTTTTTGAGAGTATATGGCTAGGAGTAAAATTGCCAGGTCATATGGTAACTCCATGTTTAACATTTGAGAAACTGCCAAACTGTTCTCCACAGCAGGAATTTTTTAACCTGTATGTGGTAGGCTTGTGTTTAGATTTTCATTTTACACATCTATAAAGATGAGATTTGCTGTATGGCACTGGTTGCCTGTATTTGGGGAGGGTTCTGCTTTTGGTTGGCAAGAACTGCATTTTATTTAAGCTTTGCAAAACATAACTGTTTTCTCGCATCTTCTCAAAAGTGGAGGATTAAGAAATGGACTGCAAATTCAGAGCAGGGCAGCTGAACCTCAGGCTCCACCATTGTAGCCTTCAAGCTAAACCTCATTCTCTCTTGCTCCCTGGAGACCACTGAGACACTCTGCCTGTGCCAGTTTGATTTCTCACATTTTTAAAGGGCTGGAGCTTGTGTCTAAAAGTGCTGTAGCCTTTATTGATTCATGCAGAGAAGCCTCCTTGATTCCGTGATTCTGCAGCTAATACTGGAAGTAGAAAGAATTGGAAGCACCATCTGGATGACACTTTAGGGTGGAAGCAGCCAGTACAAGGGGGGGCTAATTATTTCCTCTGGTCCCAGACTGTTCACCTGGAGCCGTAGCCACCACCCTGCCCTTAGGTTAACTGCCTCGAGTGGTAGTTTAGCTCTTTGTGCTGTGCCGAGGGATAACTGGAAGTGAAAGGTGCTGAGAAATGCCATCTCCTGAAAGTGGCGAGCATGAGTGAATTTACGAAAGGTTGGGATATTGCTGGGGCTCTGGAAGTTTCTCTGGAACTCACTCCAGGGGACAGGGAGGGGGCTGAATTCCAATTCAAGTGAAAAATACCTTTCATCTGCCTTGTTCACCTGGCTTTTTGCCTTTTTGTAAAATCTGAAAACTTCAGGGATTGAGTAGTCTTTCCTCAACTGCAGTTGCCTGGCTGGCCACACCTGCCAGCTGTTGCTTGTACCCCTGTAATTTGCAGGGCCTTCGGGCCTTTCTCACAAGATCACTGCAGGTCACATTTATGAGGAAAATGCAGGCAGTTCCTGCCATCAGCCCCCTCAGGATGTCATGGTTTGGCCTGAAAACAAGATTCCTGCAACTCTGATTTTCCTTTGCTAGATCAAATGAAGGATTTGATCTAATGTTTGCATTCTAGCAGCAAAATCATTCAATGTTTTATTTCTTAAGAGCCTTACTTCATATTTTGTAGGTATTTAAGATTTTGTAAAGGCCTTTCTGCTTCAATGTGTGATGTGTGCATTCTTAGAAAAAAATCTTGTGTTCTGTAAATCACACAATAAAAACATGAGTTTGTGCAGGAAAAACTGGGGTGGGGTGGATCACTCCAAACTTGTGTGGTGTGGTAACTGGAGCTTACTGATGAAACCATGAACAGTTCTGGCTGAAAGAACCCCACGGTACACTGAGGTCTGTTGGCATTGCCCCCAGCACCGCCACGGTCCCTTTGTGTGCGCCACCACGCCTGGCTAATTTTTTATTTTTAGTAGAGATGGGGTTTCACCATGTTGGTCAGGATGGCCACGAACTGACCTCGTGATCTGCCCTCCTCAGCCTCCCAAAGTGCTGGGATTACAGGCGTGAGCCTCCGTGCCCAGACTTCAGCTTTTTTTCTTAATGTCTTTGTGTAATATGAAGGCATTCTCTTTAATTGTTAAAAAGCTTGCCTACCACTGCTTCAAAATATTACTGTCAGTTGGCACAGCTTCCGATTATATTGATGTCATCTCCCTCCTTTTAAACATGTTACCATATTGGCACTGTATTTCCCCTAGCCCATTGATCACTTGAGAGTTAGTCATAGTCCTCGTGCTGTTTCACTCCTAAACGTTTAAGCATGCCTTTCCTAAGAGCAGACAGTACAGTTAAGACACTCAGGAAGTTTAGCAATGAGCTAACACAGAACCTTACATTTCTCCACATACCCCATAAATGCCTTTTTTAGAGCCTTTGAGCCTGGAATGCAGAGTCCAGGACCGTATGTTGTATTCGATTGTGTCATCCCTTCAGTCTCCTTTATCAGAAATGTTCCCCCACCCCCTTGTTTTCTCTCATCCTCTTGAGGAGTCCAGACCCTGGTTGCATGGCACGCCCTCTCTGGACTCTTCCTGCTGTCTCCTCGAGGTGAGCTTCAGTCTCCTACTCGTGATGCTGGTTCATCTCAGCAGCACTGAGGGGCCTGAGCTCAGTTTGATCGTTTGTTTAAGGTGGTGCCTGCCAGATTTCTCCACAGAAAAGGGCCCCATACTTTTATTTGCTCTTCAGCCTGTGTATTCCTTCCTTTCTTGCCAGCTTGTGGGTGGCTTCTCTAGCAGCTTCTGTAAGATACTCCGTTTGGCAGTTGTAGTTGTTTCAGCAGGAGAGGTGTCTGCATACCTGACCACCACATGGCTAGAAGTCAATCCATCCTCTAGCGTAACCATCCTCCATGCTACTGTCCCTGGGGCACTGAGGCCCTCCTCAGTGACTTCCTCCACCTCATCTTCCGCCATCTCCAAGCCACCAGTGTCCAATGGACTACTGATATGTCCCAAACTCATCATTTGTTTATTCACCAATTCAGAGCCCACCTTTTTTTCAGCACTGAGCTAGCCTCTCCTTGCTAGAAGCTTACGGTCGAAGGTCTCCAGCCATCAGAAGAAGCACATGGAGCGTTGCATCCGTGTTGTGGTTATTCATCCAGCATGCGTTGAGTAAGGGTTGCACCTGTGCCTGGCATTATGCATTGAGTGGGGAGATGGGCATTGGCACGTACAGTGGGGTGTTCTAAGTACACTGAGGGCTCAGGTGCCCTGGCTTATAGAGCGGGGAGGGAGGCAGGAGCAGGGAAGGTGTTTCAGAAGTGCCATCTTTTTTTTTTTTGGAAATGGAATCTTGTTCTGTCGCCTGGTCTGGAGTGCAATGGCACGATCTCAGCTCACTGCAGCCTCCACCTCCCAGGTTCAAGCGATTCTCATGCCTCAGTCCCCAAGTAGCTGGGATCACAGGCACACACCACCATGCCCGGCAAATATTTTGTATTTTTAGTAGAGGCAGAGTTTTGCCATGTTGGCCAGGCTGGTCTTAAACTCCTGGCCTCAAGTGATCTGCTCACCTCAGCCTCCTAAAGTGTTGGGATTACAGGCATGAGCCACTGTGCCAGGTCTAGAAGTGCCATCTTAACTGAACCTGAAAGATGAAAGTTCTCCAGATGAACCTGAAAGTTCTCCAAATGAAAAGGTGGGAGGGGATGACAGGTTTAGGCCCAGAGCCTCTGGTGACACAGGGTGGGCATCATTGGTCACTTTTTCCTCAAGGGAGGGGCGTCACACGGGTGATAGGGTAGGAGCTATAAGCATGTTGATAGTGCCGCCTCTGCCCATCTGGCCTGGCATGCCCTGAGCCCTCCGTCCCACCTGTGGAACTCATAAGCCCTGACAGCCCACCCACTCCTGATTCATTATCCACACCCCTGTGCTTCCACTGTGCCTGGAACAAGCTTTCTTCAGGGGGAAGGGAGGCTGGAACTATGTTGTAGTTACCTATTTGTCCTCCCTTCCAAACTGTGAGTTCTTGGAGGTGGAAGGATGCTGCAGGATCTGGCTCAGGACGAAGGCAGTTGGTGAACAGACACGTGTGTTTGTGACTCACAGTGATCTCAGACAAGTTCCTCTGTCTAGTCGAACTTCCTTTATTCCATCTGTAACACTCAAGAGTTGAATAGGTGGTTTTTCTGAGGATACTTCAACTCTAAAATGTATGAACTTGTGAACTAGGTATTTAGTTTTCCTCGTAATCAAGATTGTGTGTGGGGGGGGAGGGGGGTTCTGATTAGAGGGAGGATGAAGAGAGGTGTATGGGGGTTTTTTTTGTTTTTTGTTTGTTTGTTTGTTTCTGAGATGGAGTCTCACTCTGTCACCCAGGCTGGAGTGCAGTGGCGCGATTTCGGCTCACTGCAACCTCTGCCTCCTGGGTTCAAGTGATTCTCCTGCCTCAGCCTCCTGAGTAGCTGGGATTACAGGTGTGCACCACCATGCCCAGCTATTTTTTGTATTTTTAATAGAGATGGGGTTTCGCCATGTTGGCCAGGCTGGTCTCGAACTCCTGACCTCAGGTGATCCACCTGCCTTGGCCTCCCAAAGTGCTGGGATTATAGGCATGAGCCACCGCACCTCGCAGGTTTCTTTGAAAAAGTTTGTGTTTTGGCAAACACCATAAACCCCCTGGGGGACAGCCTTGGGGAGTCACCTGGCACCCTAGCCCAGCCTCCCTCCCTTGGGTCCTGCGGTGAAGGCTCAGTGAGGGTGTGCAAATGCCCAGGTCACCCTGGGACTGGGCAGGCCCTCTGGGCTAAGAGTAAACTCATTTGGAGTACCTATTTTCTATTATTGTTTTTTATTTGTTAAATTGAAAGGGTACAAGTGCAGTTTTGTTGCGTGGATATATTGTATAGTAGTGAAGTCTGAGCTTTCAGTGTAGCCATCACCTGAAGAGTGGACATTGTACCCGTTAAGTAATGTCTCATCCCTCACCCCCTCCCACCCTTCCCAGTCTCCAGTGTCTGCCATTCCTCACTCTGTCTGTGTGCACATGCTATTCAGCTCCTGCTTCTAAGTGAGAACGTACGGTATTTGACTTTCTGTGTCTGAGCTGTGTCACTGAAGACAGTGGACTCCAGCTCCATCCACGTTTTTTATCATTTTTACCTGCACTCCACACCCAGCACAATCCAGGCTTCTTTGTGGGTTTTTTGAAATTTGTCTTTAATTATAAAAGTAGCAGCCAGCAAATTAACAAACACCCATGTGCCTTTCATTACACAGAATTGAAAATCATACTATATTTGCTTCAAGTAATTTCCATTAGAAAGAACTAGAATATTACAGTAGAGTTAAAGACCCTTTATTTCCCATCTTCAGTGCTATTAAGAGTTCATTTAGGGCCAGGCATGGTGGCTCACGCCTGTAATTCCAGCACTTTGGGAGGCCCAGGTGGGTGGATCACCTGAGGTCAGGAGTTCAAGACCAGCCTGGCCAACATGGCAAAACCCCGTCTCTACTAAAAATACAAAAATTAGCTGGGCGTGGTGGTGCGCATCTGTAATCTCAGCTACTTGGGAGGCTGAGGCAGGAGAATCGCTTGAACTCAGGAGGGAGGCAGAGCCTATATGCAGTAAGCCGAGATTGCGCCACTGCACTCCAGCATGGGTGACAGAGCAAGACTCCATCTCAAAAAAAAAAAAAAAAAGTTCATTCATTGTACACTTAGAAATAGTTAAAAAGGTAAACTTTGTTTTGTGTATATATATATATATATAAAAAATTATTTTTTTGAGACATATATACATGTCTGGTTCGTTTGCCCAGGCAGGAGTAGGAGTGCAGTGGCATGATCAACGGCTCACTGCAGCCTCAACTTCCTAGGCTCAAGTGATCCTCCTGCCTCAGCCTCCCAAGTAGCTAGGATTACAGGCACACACCACCACGCCCAGCTAATTTTTTTGTTTGTTTGTTTGTTTTCTGTAGAGACAGGGTTTTGCTATGTTGCCCAGGCTGGTCTCAAACTCCTGAGCTCAAGCGATCCACCTGCCTCGCCTCCCAAAGTGCTGGGATTACAAGTGTAAGCCACCACACCTGACCTGTTTTGTATATTTTACCACAATAAAAAGCCTTTAAAACCCCAAGCAGACAGTTCATTTTCATTCAGGCCCAACTCGGAATCTGATCACAGCGGGGTTTCCCCCCTTTCTAGCGAGTAGCTGAAGAATTATTTTCTCTCCTTGATGGTATAACTGTCGCTGTGGGTGTTGCTCCCCCGCCGCTCCAGTGGTTTGGTTTTTTTTTTTTTTTTTTTTTTGAGACGGAGTCTTGCTCTGTTGTCTAGGCTGGAGTGCAGTGGCGTGATCTCAGCTCACTGTGACCTCTGCCTCCTGGGTTCAGGCGATTCTTCTCCCTCAGCCTTCTGCGTAGCTGGGACTTAACAGGCACCTGCCACTAGGCCCGGCTCATTTTTGTATTTTTAGTAGAGACGGAGTTTCACCATGTTGGCCAGGTTGGGCTCGAACTCCAGACCTCAGGTGAGAGCCACTGCACCCAGCCGGCCCCTCAGTCTTTTCCTTCTCAATCAGTGGCACCACCATCTTCCCAGGCTTTGGACATGGTCCCTGACTCACCCCTGCCCCTCACCCCCACATTAATCCACCAGCGAGCTCTGTTGCTTCACCACCTAGACCAGCCCCAAATCCTCAGCTGCCCCGACCCTGGGCCACACCCGGACCGGACCACTGCTAGAGGCCTCTCATGGGCCCTTCCTGTTTTTCTCTTGCATTTCCCGGGCTTTCTGGCACAAGATGCCCCAGAAGCAGAATCACATATCTCTCCTGGGAGCCAATCCAGTGTGTTTACTGCCCCTGGAGTGTTATTGTTGGCCTTAGAATATATCCCACTACAGGTTTCCAGAGCACTGTAGTCAAAAGTTATTTGAAATAAATCTTTTCTCTGTGGTATATTGTCAATTTGGTATAGAATTAAATTTGTTTCTTTTCTTTTTTCTTTTCTTTTTTTTTTTTTTTTTTCCAGAAGACAGGGTCTCAGCCAGGCATGGTGGCTCATGCCTGTAATCCTAGCACTTTGGGAAGCCAAGGTGGGTGGATCGCCTGAGGTCAGGAATTCAAGACCAGCCTGGCCAGCATGGTGAAACCCCATCTCTGCTAAAAATACAAAAATTAGCCGGGCGTGTTGGCAGGTACCTGTAATCCCAGCTACTCGGGAATCTGAGGCAGGAGAACGCTTGAACTCAAGAGTCGGAGGTTGCAGTGAGCCGAGATCACGCCATTGCACTCTAGCAAGACTGTGTCTCAAAAAAAAAAAAAAAGAGAGAGGGTCTCGCTCTGTCACTCAGGCTGGAGTGCAGTGATGTTGTCATGGCTCACTGCAGCCTCAGACTCCTGGGCTCAAGTAATCCTCCTGCCTCAGCATCCCAAAGTGCTGGGATTGTAGGCTGAAGCCACCATGCCTGGCCCAAACTCATTTGTTTTTATTTGCATTAAGTGTAATAAGGTTTTGTTACTTTTAGTTTGAATCTTATTTTGGGTAATATAAACATTTACATGATTCAGAAGTCAGAATTACACTGAGGCATGTTCAGCTAGGTCTCACTCCTGTGCCTGTACCCTTACCTTTTTCCCCCTACCCCATGCAGGGAATCAATTTCATTAGTTCCTGGTGTGTCCTTCCTTAATACCCCCCCCTTCTTTCTTAGGTAGAATGCAGTACATATGTTTGTGCTTTGCTCCCTTTGCTTCACAGTGGATCCTGGAAATCACTCCATCGCAGTTCTTAGAGCTCTTGTTTAGTCCCTTTGGATCTGCACAGTACTCCAGTGTGTGGGTGCACCATAAGTTTATTCAACAAGTGCTCTGGTGATAGGGATTGGGGGTATTGGAAGCCTTTGGCTAGTAAAAATAATGCTGTAGCAAATAACATCATGCATATGTTCTTTGAGATTTCTGGAGGTGTCTCTTTAGCATAGATTTCTAGAAGGCATTCCTTATGTCATGCTTAGGTTTATAGTTTGACTTCATGGTGATTAAGGTATTTGGGAAATGCAAATGAGAGTTTCGAAGAAGCCAGATCTTTCCCATTAGTTCACTGTTTTTCTCTGACATCAGGACCGTCCAGGTTCCAGGGAGCAGCCCTGGCATTAGGCAGCGCCATGATGGATTGTGTAGAAGTAGCGATTCCCATCTGTCTGCTTTCTTGGCCCACTCTGCTGGTGGCTCCCCTTCTCTCCCTCCTTTATGGGGAGCTGCTTAGGGGTCCATTCTCAAAGGCTGATCTCTGGTGGGCCACAGGCCACACCTAGCTTCCCAGGGTTCTTCGTCATTTCCTATTGAGAGCTGTAAGACTTGGAGACTTGAAAAGGAAGCTCTGGCTGGGCACGGTGGCTCACGCCTGTAATCCCAGCACTTTGGGAGGCTGAGGCGGGTCGATCACCTGAGGTCAGGAGTTCGAGACCAGCGTGCCCAACATGGTGGAACCCCGTCTCTACTAAACATAACAAAAATTAGCCCGGCATGGTAGCACGCGCCTGTAATCCCAGCTACTCAGGAGGCTGAGGCAGGAGAATAACTTGAACCCGGCAGGCGGAGGTTGCAGTGAGCTGATATTATGCCATTGCACTCCAGCCTGGGCAACAGAGCGAGACTCCGTCTCAAAAAAAAAAAGAAAAAAAAGCGAGCTCTGTGCTGGGACAGATTAGGGACCCCTCTTTACAGCAAGAAAGACTGCCCTGTGGGTTGTAGGATGCCTTTGTGTATGCAATGGCTCTAGGTGACTCTGGCAGCCACATTCTGGGCCCTAAACTGCTGGAGGAAGATACAGGATACGGAGGAACTCAGGGGTGAGTCATAGTAGGGACAAGACATTCCCTCACTCTAAGACCTTGTCACTAGATTGGAACATCTCTTGCCTCCCTACACCAGACATGATGGTTCTGGAGAGATACGTCCTTGCAGCTTCTGAGTCCCAGCACTAACCAGCCTTCGGTAACTTCCCTACATCATTTGAGTTCTGGTTTCCCAAGGATGCTTGCCAGTGAGTGCCGTGGTGCCCTCATTGCACAGTCTGTGCAGTGTAGACAAGAGGGGAAGTCTCTTGGGGTAGACCAGCCGCAAGGTGGTGAGCAGCACTGATGTGCACCACATGGGACAGGGGAGTTGTGGGGCTGAGAACATGGAGGGTGAGAGTAGTCATGCTCTTTTCCAGAATGAACTGCTAACGAAGGGACTTGCAGGTGGCTGCTGCTTCTTTCCAAGCCGCCCCTGTTGTTGCTGAGGCTCTGGAGTCCTAGGAGGTTTCACGGTGGCATGCTAGACAGATTACTAGAGCATCATGGCCAGTTACTGATGCTGGGGCGTGGGGCCTCACGGTGGCCATTTCTGACGAGACCCCACCAGGCCAAAGTGATGTGTAGAGAAGGAGCTGCTTCTGTCACTAGAAAAGAATGGGGAAGCGTCCCACACTAGAATAGGTAGGGTGCTCTTCTGCACCAGCAGGAAGGGGATGTATGGCTCTGCCTGGACCACACCTTTTTCCTTGCTCTTCCCTCCGCATCTGCTGTGGCCAAGGCCATTCCTCACTAGGGAACATCTTGTGTTAAAGGCTCACGCCACCTGGGACCACTTCTCTTATCACCCCCAGGACCCTAGGCGGCAGTTTCCCGTGGCCTGAGTTAGCTGATACTTACATAGTGCCATTGTGCCTTTTCTCCTGTGATGCTCACAGTAAGGATGCCTAGATGGGGTTACCTGTTGTCAAGATAAGGAAACTAAAGCACAGAACGCTGAGGTCATTTGCTGGGTTCATGTTTGGAAAGCGGCAAAGGATTTGAATGCAGGTTGGCTGGCTCCAAACCTGTGTGTGCT
The DNA here is from genome assembly GCF_028885655.2 of Pongo abelii. Classification (NCBI taxonomy): domain Eukaryota; kingdom Metazoa; phylum Chordata; class Mammalia; order Primates; family Hominidae; genus Pongo; species Pongo abelii. The sequence goes on along the minus strand of NC_072008.2, from coordinate 160,604,349 downwards.
TTCCATGACACTGTACTGTGTGCCTCATTGAGCATTCATTCTAGAAAACCAAAAAGACACCCAAGCCCCGGCCTTCACAAAGGAGACCCCCCTCCCCCATTTGGCTCCCTTTCCAGCAGTCGAAGGCCTCTTGTCAGCCATCGAGCCCAGAGTCCCTTGAAGTGCGACTCATGCTGGGGTGGTATGCTCAGGAGCCACAGTGTTTCCGCTCAGAGGAAAGGGCTCTGATTCTCCTGCAGTGCTAGGAGACTTGTGGGTGGCCACAGTGCAGGTCAGGCACACCGGCCAGCACCACCCACAGCCCAAATTCCTAAAGAAATATTTGGGTCCCAGCTTGGCCCGAGTCTCTGTTGTCCTGGGGAAGAACATCAAGATCTGAGTGTATGATGGCCTGGGGCCTTGCATGTGGTGGGGGTCCAAGCCTGCCTCTGCTCACTTGTTCTGCAGACTGGCATGTTCTCTGTGATACTTACGTACTTGTTTAACACTTCAGGGAAGAAAAGTCAGAAGACCAGGACCTCCAGGGCCTCAAGGACAAACCCCTCAAGTTTAAAAAGGTGAAGAAAGATAAGAAAGAAGAGAAAGAGGGCAAGCATGAGCCCGTGCAGCCGTCAGCCCACCACTCTGCCGAGCCCGCAGAGGCAGGCAAAGCAGAGACATCAGAAGGGTCGGGCTCCGCCCCGGCTGTGCCGGAAGCTTCTGCCTCCCCCAAACAGCGGCGCTCCATCATCCGTGACCGGGGACCCATGTATGATGACCCCACCCTGCCTGAAGGCTGGACACGGAAGCTTAAGCAAAGGAAATCTGGCCGCTCTGCTGGGAAGTATGATGTGTATTTGATCAAGTAAGTAAGAGCAACTCCTGTCTCTACAGGGCAGGGAGGGCAGGGACAGGGATCCCTCATGGAGCAGGAAAATGTATGTGCCCAGGGCGGAGGCGGGGGGAACATAAACAATGAACACTGAGACCAGGTAGGCTTGAAATGACCGTGTACAGAGGTCGCTGCCCTGAGTGGGAAGTTCTCAAGGTAGCAGGTCCTCTATCCTTTCCACACCTCGAGTCCTTATCTGGGGATGGAATAGCTGCAGAAGCAGAGGAACTTGCAGTGCCAGGGGTTCAGAGGGGTGAAGAAGCATGTTTCAGTTCTGCCTCTTAAATGATCCCAAAAAGGTTAGCAGTTTTCAAATGACATTTGCAGCCAGCTTCATTTAATTCCATAACCCTGAGAAGGGTGAGCAAAGGATTATCTTGTTGAAACTGATTCCTGGAGAGACTGAGCACCATACCTGAGTTCAAAATTGGGAATGTTCTAGATGGTGACTCAGGCCCAGGCACCAACCAGCAGAATGGGCCTCAGCCCGACAGCCCTTCTGTACCAGGCCTGACTCTTTGGTTGCTGAACTTTGGAGAGGCCTGGGGGTTCAGCGGCAGGCAGACGAGTGAGTGGCTTTGGTGACAGGTCCTCAGGGGCAGCCAGGCAGTGTGACTCTTGTTCAATAGTAACGTTTATCAGAGCGTTGTCACCACCATCCACTCTGCCCTATCTCTGACATTGCTATGGAGAGCCTCTAATTGTTCCTTGTGTCTTTCTGTTTGTCCCCACAGTCCCCAGGGAAAAGCCTTTCGCTCTAAAGTGGAGCTGATTGCGTACTTCGAAAAGGTAGGCGACACATCCCTGGACCCTAATGATTTTGACTTCACGGTAACTGGGAGAGGGAGCCCCTCCCGGCGAGAGCAGAAACCACCTAAGAAGCCCAAATCTCCCAAAGCTCCAGGAACTGGCAGAGGCCGGGGACGCCCCAAAGGGAGCGGCACCACGAGACCCAAGGCGGCCACGTCAGAGGGTGTGCAGGTGAAAAGGGTCCTGGAGAAAAGTCCTGGGAAGCTCCTTGTCAAGATGCCTTTTCAAACTTCGCCAGGGGGCAAGGCTGAGGGGGGTGGGGCCACCACATCCACCCAGGTCATGGTGATCAAACGCCCCGGCAGGAAGCGAAAAGCCGAGGCCGACCCTCAGGCCATTCCCAAGAAACGGGGCCGAAAGCCGGGGAGTGTGGTGGCAGCCGCTGCCGCCGAGGCCAAAAAGAAAGCCGTGAAGGAGTCTTCTATCCGATCTGTGCAGGAGACCGTACTCCCCATCAAGAAGCGCAAGACCCGGGAGACAGTCAGCATCGAGGTCAAGGAAGTGGTGAAGCCCCTGCTGGTGTCCACCCTCGGTGAGAAGAGCGGGAAAGGACTGAAGACCTGTAAGAGCCCTGGGCGGAAAAGCAAGGAGAGCAGCCCCAAGGGGCGCAGCAGCAGCGCCTCCTCGCCCCCCAAGAAGGAGCACCACCACCATCACCACCACTCAGAGTCCCCAAAGGCCCCTGTGCCGCTGCTCCCACCCCTGCCCCCACCTCCACCCGAGCCCGAGAGCTCCGAGGACCCCACCAGCCCCCCTGAGCCCCAGGACTTGAGCAGCAGCGTCTGCAAAGAGGAGAAGATGCCCAGAGGAGGCTCACTGGAGAGCGATGGCTGCCCCAAGGAGCCAGCTAAGACTCAGCCCGCGGTTGCCACCGCCGCCACGGCCGCAGAAAAGTACAAACACCGAGGGGAGGGAGAGCGCAAAGACATTGTTTCATCCTCCATGCCAAGGCCAAACAGAGAGGAGCCTGTGGACAGCCGGACGCCCGTGACCGAGAGAGTTAGCTGACTTTACACAGAGCGGATTGCAAAGCAAACCAACAAGAATAAAGGCAGCTGTTGTCTCTTCTCCTTATGGGTAGGGCTCTGACAAAGCTTCCCGATTAACTGAAATAAAAAATATTTTTTTTTCTTTCAGTAAACTTAGAGTTTCGTGGCTTCAGGGTGGGAGTAGTTGGAGCATTGGGGATGTTTTTCTTACCGACAAGCACAGTCAGGTTGAAGACCTAACCAGGGCCAGAAGTAGCTTTGCACTTTTCTAAACTAGGCTCCTTCAACAAGGCTTGCTGCAGATACTACTGACCAGACAAGCTGTTGACCAGGCACCTCCCCTCCCGCCCAAACCTTTCCCCCATGTGGTCGTTAGAGACAGAGCAGTTGAGAGGACACTCCCGTTTTCGGTGCCATCAGTGCCCCGTCTGCAGCTCCCCCAGCTCCCCCCACCTCCCCCACTCCCAACCACGTTGGGACAGGGAGGTGTGAGGCAGGAGAGACAGTTGGATTCTTTCGAGAAGATGGATATGACCAGTGGCCATGGCCTGTGCGATCCCACCCGTGGCGGCTCAAGTCTGGCCCCACACCAGCCCCAATCCAAAACTGGCAAGGACGCTTCACAGGACAGGAAAGTGGCACCTGTCTGCTCCAGCTCTGGCATGGCTAGGAGGGAGTCGTCCCTTGAACTACTGGGTGTAGACTGGCCTGAACCACAGGAGAGGATGGCCCAGGGTGAGGTGGCATGGTCCATTCTCAAGGGACGTCCTCCAACGGGTGGCGCTAGAAAGGCCATGGAGGCAGTAGGACAAGGCGCAGGCAGGCTGGCCCGGGGTCAGGCCGGGCAGGGCACAGCGGGGTGAGAGGGATTCCTAATCACTCAGAGCAGTGTGTGACTGGTAGTTAGGGACTCAGTGGACAGGGGAGGGGCGAGGGGGCAGGAGAAGAAAATGTTCTTCCAGTTACTTTCCAATTCTCCTTTAGGGACAGCTTAGAATTATTTGCACTATTGAGTCTTCATGTTCCCACTTCAAAACAAACGATGCTCTGAGAGCAAACTGGCTTGAATTGGTGACATTTAGTCCCTCAAGCCACCAGATGTGAGTGTTGAGAACTACCTGGATTTGTATATATACCTGCGCTTGTTTTAAAGTGGGCTCAGCACATAGGGTTCCCACGAAGCTCCGAAACTCTAAGTGTTTGCTGCAATTTTATAAGGACTTCCTGATTGGTTTCTCTTCTCCCCTTCCATTTCTGCCTTTTGTTCATTTCATCCTTTCACTTCTTTCCCTTCCTCCATCCTCCTTCTTCCTAGTTCATCCCTTCTCTTCCAGGCAGCCGCAGTGCCCAACCACACTTGTCGGCTCCAGTCCCTAGAACTCTGCCTGCCCTTTGTCCTCCTGCTGCCAGTACCAGCCCCACCCTGTTTTGAGCCCTGAGGAGGCCTTGGGCTCTGCTGAGTCCGACCTGGCCTGTCTGTGAAGAGCAAGAGAGCAGCAAAGTCTTGCTCTCCTAGGTAGCCCCCTCTTCCCTGGTAAGAAAAAGCAAAAGGCATTTCCCACCCTGAACAACGAGCCTTTTCACCCTTCTACTCTAGAGAAGTGGACTGGAGGAGCTGGGCCCGATTTGGTAGTTGAGGAAAGCACAGAGGCCTCCTGTGGCCTGCCAGTCATCGAGTGGCCCAACAGGGGCTCCATGCCACCCGACCTTGACCTCACTCAGAAGTCCAGAGTCTAGCGTAGTGCAGCAGGGCAGTAGCGGTACCAATGCAGAACTCCCAAGACCCGAGCCAGGACCAGCACCTAGGTCCCCAGCCCTTCCTCTGCTCCCCTTTTTCCCTCGGAGTTCTTCTTGAATGGAAATGTTTTGCTTTTGCTTGATGCAGACAGTGGGGCCAGAACACCACACATTTCACTATCTGGTCCATAGCTGTGGTGTAGGGGCTTAGAGGCATGGGCTTGCTGTGGGTTTTTAATTGATCAGTTTTCATTTGGGATCCCATCTTTTTAACCTCTGTTCAGGAAGTCCTTATCTAGCTGCATATCTTCATCATATTGGTATATCCTTTTCTGTGTTTACAGAGATGTCTCTTATATCTAAATCTGTCCAACTGAGAAGTACCTTATCAAAGTAGCAAATGAGACAGCAGTCTTATGCTTCCAGAAACACCCACAGGCATGTCCCATGTGAGCTGCTGCCATGAACTGTCAAGTGTGTGTTGTCTTGTGTATTTCAGTTATTGTCCCTGGCTTCCTTACTATGGTGTAATCATGAAGGAGTGAAACATCATAGAAACTGTCTAGCACTTCCTTGCCAGTCTGTAGTGATCAGGAACCATAGTTGACAGTTCCAATCAGTAGCTTAAGAAAAAACCGTGTTTGTCTCTTCTGGAATGGTTAGAAGTGAGGGAGTTTGCCCCGTTCTGTTTGTAGAGTCTCATAGTTGGACTTTCTAGCATATATGTATCCATTTCCTTATGCTGTAAAAGCTAGTCCTGCAACCAAACTCCCATCAGCCCAATCCCTGATCCCTGATCCCTGATCCCTTCCACCTGCTCTGCTGATGACCCCCCCAGCTTCACTTCTGACTCTTCCCCAGGAAGGGAAGGGGGGTCAGAGGAGAGGGTGAGTCCTCCAGAACTCTTCCTCCAAGGACAGAAGGCTCCTGCCCCCATAGTGGCCTCGTATTCCTGGCACTACCAAAGGACACTTATCCACGAGAGCGCAGCATCCGACCAGGTTGTCACTGAGAAGATGTTTATTTTGGTCAGTTGGGTTTTTATGCATTATACTTAGTCAAATGAAATGTGGCTTCTGGAATCATTGTCCAGAGCTGCTTCCCCATCACCTGGGTGTCATCTGGTCCTGGTAAGAGGAGTGCGTGGCCCACCAGGCACCCCTGTCACCCATGACAGTTCATTCAGGGCTGATTGGGCAGTCGTGGTTGGGAACACAGCATTTCAAGTGTCACTTTATTTCATTCGGGCCCCACCTGCAGCTCCCTCGTTCCCCAGTCTCTTTCCCTTCCAGTTTATTCCAGAGCTGCCAGTGGGGCCTGAGGCTCCTTAGGGTTTTCTCTCTGTTTCCCCCTTTCTTCCTCATTCCCTCTTCTTTCCCAAAGGCATCACGAGTCAGTCGCCTTTCAGCAGGCAGCCTTGGCGGTTTATCGCCCTGGCAGGCAGGGGCCCTGCAGCTCTCATGCTGCCCCTGCCTTGGGGTCAGGTTGACAGGAGGTTGGAGGGAAAGCCTTAAGCTGCAGGATTCTCACCAGCTGTGTCCGGCCCAGTTTTGGGGTGTGACCTCAATTTCAATTTTGTCTGTACTTGAACATTATGAAGATGGGGGCCTCTTTCAGTGAATTTGTGAACAGTAGAATTGACCAACAACTTTCCAGTACCCATGGGGCTAGGTCATTAAGGTCACATCCACAGTCTTCCCCACCCCTTGTTCCAGTTGTTAGTTACTACCTCCTCTCCTGACAATAGTGTATGTCGTCGAGCTCCCCCAAGGTCTACCCCTCCCGGCCCTGCCTGGTGGTGGGCTTGTCATAGCCAGTGGGATCGCCGGCCTCGACAGCTCAGTGAGCTGGAGATACTTGGTCACAGCCAGGCGCTAGCACAGCTCCCTTCTGCTGATGCTGTATTCCCATAACAAAAGGCACAGGGGACACCCAGAAACGCCACATCCCCCAATCCATCAGTGCCAAACTAGCCATCGGCCCCAGCTTCTCAGCTCGCTGGATGGCGGAAGCTGCTACTCGTGAGGGCCGATGCGGGTGCAGACAATCTTCTGTTGGGTGGCATCATTCCAGGCCCAAAGCATGAACAGTGCACCTGGGACAGGGAGCAGCCCCAAATTGTCACCTGCTTCTCTGCCCAGCTTTTCATTGCTGTGACAGTGATGGCGAAAGAGGGTAATAACCAGACACAAACTGCCAAGTTTGGTGGAGAAAGGAGTTTCTTTAGCTGACAGAACCTCTGAATTTTAAATCACTTAGTAAGCGGCTCAAGCCCAGGAGGGAGCAGAGGGGTACGAGCGGAGTCCCCTGCACGGGACCATCTGGAATTGGTTTAGCCCAAGTGGAGCCTGACAGCCAGAACTCTGTGTCCCCCCCGTTTAACCGCAGCTCCTTTTCCAGAGCATTCCAGTCAGGCTCTCTGGGCTGACTGGGCCAGGGGAGGTCACAGGTACCAGTTCTTTAAGAAGACCTTTGGGCATATACATTTTTAGCCTGTGTCGTTGCTCCAAATGGATTCCTGTTTCAAGTTCACACCTGCAGATTCTAGGACCTGTGTCCTAGACTTCAGGGAGTCAGCTGTTTGTAGAGTTCCTACCATGGAGCAGGTCTGGAGGGACCTGCCCGGTGGCTGGGCAGAGCCCTGCTCCCTCCGGGTCTTCCTGCTCTTCTCTCTGCTCTGACAGGATTTGTTGATTCTCTCCATTTTGATGTCTTTCTCTTTTAGATATTGTATCAATCTTTAGAAAAGGCATAGTCTACTTGTTATAAATTGCTAGGATACTGCCTCCCCCAGGGTCTGAAATTACATATTAGAGGGGAAAAGCTGAACACTGAAGTCAGTTCTCAACAATTTAGAAGGAAAACCTAGAAAACATTTGGCAGAAAATTACATTTCGATGTTTTTGAATGAATAAGAGCAAGCTTTTACAAAAATGCTGATCTAAAAATACTTAGCACTTGGCCTGACATGCCTGGTGAGCATTACAGGCAAGGGGAATCTGTGGAGGTAGCCAACCTGAGGACATGGCTTCTGACCCTGTCTTTTGGGAGTGGTATGGAAGGTGGAGCGTTCACCAGTGACCTGGAAGGCCCAGCACCACCCTACTTCCCACTCTTCTCATCTTGACAGAGCCTGCCCCAGCGCTGATGTGTCAGGAAAAACACCCAGGGAACTAGGAAGGCACTTCTGCCTGAGGGGCAGCCTGCCTTGCCCACTCCTGCTCTGCTCGCCTCGGATCAGCGGGCCTTCTGAGCTGGCGTCTCACTGCCTCCCCAAGGCCCCCTGCCTGCCCTGTCAGGAGGCAGAAGGAAGCAGGTGTGAGGGCAGTGCAAGGAGGGAGCACAACCCCCCCGCTCCTGCTCCGGGCTCTGACTTTGCACAGGCAGAGCCCAGACCCTGGAGGAAATCCTACCTTTGAATTCAAGAACATTTGGGGAATTTGGAAATCTCTTTCCCCGCAAACCCCCATTCTGTCCTACCTTTAATCAGGTCCTGCTCAGCAGTGAGAGCAGATGAGGTGAAAAGGCCAAGAGGTTTGGCTCCTGCCCACTGATTGCCCCTCTCCCTGCAGTGTTTGTGTGTCAAGTGGCAAAGCTGTTCTTCCTGGTGATCCTGATTATATCCAGTAACGCATAGACTGTGCGCATAGGCCTGCTTTGTCTCCTCTATCCTGGGCTTTCGTTTTGCTTTTTAGTTTTGCTTTTAGTTTTTCTGTCCCTTTTATTTAACGCACCGACTAGACACACAAAGCAGTTGAATTTTTATATATATATCTGTATATTGCACAATTATAAACTCATTTTGCTTGTGGCTCCACACACAAAAAAAGACCTGTTAAAATTATACCTGTTGCTTAATTACAATATTTCTGATAACCATAGCATAGGACAAGGGAAAATAAAAAAAGAAAAAAAAGAAAAAAAAATGACAAATCTGTCTGCTGGTCACTTCTTCTGTCCAAGCAGATTCGTGGTCTTTTCCTTGCTTCTTTCAAGGGCTTTCCTGTGCCAGATGAAGGAGGCTCCAGGCAGCACCCAGGTTTTGCACTCTTGTTTCTCCCATGCTTGTGAAAGAGGTCCCAAGGTTCTGGGTGCAGGAGCGCTCCCTTGGCCTGCTGAAGTCCGGAACGTAGTCGGCACAGCCTGGTCCCCTTCCACCTCTGGGAGCTGGAGTCCACTGGGGTGGCCTGACTCCCCCAGTCCCCTTCCCGTGACCTGGTCAGGGTGAGACCATGTGGAGTCAGCCTTGCAGGCCTCCCTGCCAGTAGGGTCCGAGTGTGTTTCATCCTTCCCACTCTGTCGAGCCTGGGGGCTGGAGCGGAGACGGGAGGCCTGGCCTGTCTGGGAACCTGTGAGCTGCACCAGGTAGAACGCCAGGGACCCCAGAATCATGTGCGTCAGTCCAATGGGTCCCCTCCAGGAAGTAGTGAAGACTCCAGAAATGTCCCTTTCTTCTCCCCCATCCTACGAGTAATTGCATTTGCTTTTGTAATTCTTAATGAGCAATATCTGCTAGAGAGTTTAGCTGTAACAGTTCTTTTTGATCATCTTTTTTTAATAATTAGAAACACCAAAAAAATCCAGAAACTTGTTCTTCCAAAGCAGAGAGCATTATAATCACCAGGGCCAAAAGCTTCCCTCCCTGCTGTCATTGCTTCTTCTGAGGCCTGAATCCAAAAGAAAAACAGCCATAGGCCCTTTCAGTGGCCAGGCTACCCGCGAGCCCCTCGGAGGACCAGGGCTGGGGCAGCCTCTGGGCCCACATCCGGGGCCAGCTTCGGCGTGTGTTCAGTGTTAGCAGTGGGTCATGATGCTCTTTCCCACCCAGCCTGGGATAGGGGCAGAGGAGGCGAGGAGGCCGTTGCTGCTGATGTTTGGCCGTGAACAGGTGGGTGTCTGCGTGCGTCCACGTGCATGTTTTCTGACTGACATGAAATCGACGCCCGAGTTAGCCTCACCCGGTGACCTCTAGCCCTGCCCGGATGGAGCGGGGCCCACCCGGTTCAGTGTTTCTGGGGAGCTGGACAGTGGAGTGCAAAAGGCTTGCAGAACTTGAAGCCTGCTCCCTCCCTTGCTACCGCGGCCTCCTTTCCATTTGATTTGTCACTGCTTCAATCAATAACAGCCGCTCCAGAGTCAGTAGTCAATGAATACATGACCAAATATCACCAGGACTGTTACTCAATGTGTGCCGAGCCCTTGCCCATGCTGGGCTCCCATGTATCTGGACACTGTAACGTGTGCTGTGTTTGCTCTCCTTCCCCTTCCTTCTTTGCCCTTTACTTGTCTTTCTGGGGTTTTTCTGTTTGGGTTTGGTTTGGTTTTTATTTCTCCTTTTGTGTTCCAAACATGAGGTTCTCTCTACTGGTCCTCTTAACTGTGGTGTTGAGGCTTATATTTGTGTAATTTTTGGTGGGTGAAAGGAATTTTGCTAAGTAAATCTCTTCTGTGTTTGAACTGAAGTCTGTATTGTAACTATGTTTAAAGTAATTGTTCCAGAGACAAATATTTCTAGACACTTTTTCTTTACAAACAAAAGCATTCGGAGGGAGGGGGATGGCGACTGAGATGAGAGGGGAGAGCTGAACAGATGACCCCTGCCCAGATCAGCCAGAAGCCACCCAAAGCAGTGGAGCCCAGGAGTCCCACTCCAAGCCAGCAAGCCGAATAGCTGATGTGTTGCCACTTTCCAAGTCACTGCAAAACCAGGTTTTGTTCCGCCCAGTGGATTCTTGTTTTGCTTCCCCTCCCCCCGAGATTATTACCACCATCCCGTGCTTTTAAGGAAAGACAAGATTGATGTTTCCTTCAGGGGAGCCAGGAGGGGATGTGTGTGCGCAGAGCTGAAGAGCTGCGGAGAATGGGGCTGGGCCCGCCCGAGCAGGAGGCTGGAACGCTCTGCTGTGGGCACAGGTCAGGCTAATGTTGGCAGATGCAGCTCTTCCTGGACAGGCCGGGTGGTGGGCATTCTCTCTCCAAGGTGTGCCCCATGGGCATTACTGTTTAAGACACTTCCGTCACATCCCACCCCATCCTCCAGGGCTCAACACTGTGACATCTCTATTCCCCACCCTCCCCTTCCCAGGGCAATAAAATGACCATGGAGGGGGCTTGCACTCTCTTGGCTGTCATCCGATCGCCAGCAAAATTTAGATGTGAGAAATCCCATTCCCATTTCATGGGAAAAACATCTCCTTAGAAAACCTCCCGAGACAGCCCCTCCCTCCTCTGACTGTAGTGACCATTGCATGCGGGGTGCAGCATCTGGAAGAGCTAGGCAGGGTGTCTGCCCCCTCCTGAGTTGAAGTCATGCTCCCCCTGTGCCAGCCCAGAGGCCGAGAGCTATGGACAGCATTGCCAGTAACACAGGCCACCCTGTGCAGAAGGGAGCTGGCTCCAGCCTGGAAACCCGTCTGAGGTTGGGAGAGGTGCACTTGGGGCACGGGGAGAGGCCGGGACACACTTAGCTGGAGATGTCTCTGAAAGCCCTGTATCGTATTCACCTTCAGTTTTTGTGTTTTGGGACAATTACTTTAGAAAATAAGTAGGTCGTTTTAAAAACAAAAATTATTGATTGCTTTTTTGTAGTGTTCAGAAAAAAGGTTCTTTGTGTATAGCCAAATGACTGAAAGCACTGATATATTTAAAAACAAAAGGCAATTTATTAAGGAAATTTGTACCATTTCAGTAAACCTGTCTGAATGTACCTGTATACGTTTCAAAAACACCCCCCCCCCACTGAATCCCTGTAACCTATTTATTATATAAAGAGTTTGCCTTATAAATTTACATAAAAATGTCCGTTTGTGTCTTTTGTTGTAAAAAATCAAGTGATTTTTTCATAAGGTTCTTTTACTATTGGAAAAGATGGGCAGCACGCAGTTTTATTTTATTTTTGTAAGTTTTTTAATACATGTGAAAGCAAAGAATACTCAGCATGCCTTTCTAAGTGACGCGTTTGCACCTTTTGTTGGGAAGTACTGTATCCTGTGCTGTTAGCATTCTCGATAAATCTCTCTGTGAAAGTGACTCAAGGTCTGGGCTTTCATTATAAGACAGAAGTCCCCCTCCAGCTCACATGACAGCATGGTGCTGCATTTCCTCATTGGATCTGGCTGTCCCTGGACACAGGTAGCTGCCTTCAGGCCTGCCACGAGCGGCCAAGGGAAGCCGCCTCCATATGCTGGCCTCGCTGGCCCCTCAGCTTCTTCCAAGCCAGTGCTTTCCAGGCACACTGCTCCAGCGTGTGACGGGAAGGGCCTGGCATGAGTCAGCCTGCAGCACAACCTCCCTGCTCCAGACCCGTATGGTAGGGGCACCCCCTAGGTCTGGCTGTGCTGTGGTGCTTTTGGACACCCCCACCCCCGCAGGCTGTGGCTCCTCCTGTGTCTCATTCTGGCCAGGACCCTCACATGCCCTCTGTTGACTGCTAACCTGGTTCTCTGACCAGGCAAGGGCAGGCTGAGGGGTTTGCCCAAAGGGGGCCCCCTTGTTACTGGCTTCCTTGGCTCTCAGGAGCAGCCTCACCAGGTTGGTAAGGGGCTGGAGGAGACAACTGCTCAAAGGAGTCCAGCTTCACATGCACATGCTAGAACGTACCCTCTGAAGGCCTGGCCTTGAAAGGTAGATCCCAGGGTTGAAAAGTCAACTTGTATGCATTGAGCATTTCGTGTGCCAGCCCTGTTCCGTGAGCTGATGGGCCTTTGTGTGTAAGTAGGACCAAGTCCCCCCGTGGAGGTTAGCATGGGTGTGCATAGTCATTTCAGATACTTGAGTTGGTACATCTCAGTAAAGTCTGTCCCGTGAGAAGCCATGGGTTTCATGGTATGGTTGGCATCTTCCTTGGGAGTGGCCACAGTGGTGGTGGCTTCTGGGAAGAGACTCCAACAGGGGCCAGCTGTGGGCCTTGGGCACTTCTCGTTTCCAGGAAAAGTCCTAAGTCTGTAGGGCTAGGGGTGGGGAACCCCTTCGCTGTCAGGATCAAGAGGGCAAGGGGAACTGTCGCTGGAGGAGACATCCAGCTGGAGAAACAAAAGAGTAAGTCTGCGTTGCTGCTTGTGGGGTCTTCCCCATCTCAGGGCGGGGACCGGGGGTGGCGGTCCAGACAAGTACTCAAGGACGATGCCCAGGAGGGGACAGGTACGGGGTGGCAGGAGCTCTGCCGGCGGGCTCAGGAAGCCTTCACCACAGCTGCCTGAGCTCACCCTTGCCAAATGAGGGCTGGGGCAGCAGCAACGCATACACTCACGGCTGTGGCGGGCAGCGTTCTTGGCACATTTCAGGACACCTAAGGAGACTGAATAGCTCAAGGCTGCTGCTGTGTGCAGGGGGCTAGACGTGGGGCGGGCAGGCAGGGCTCCTGGTAACAGCCCTGCAGGCCGCAGTGGAAAGCAGGGCTCCGGCAGGACCGCCCAGGAACTGTCGGCAGGCCCGGCCCCGGCCCCTTTCCGAGCAGCCCGGGCCTCCGCCCTGCCCTCTGTCCCCAACGCCGGGAGCCGCCGTTCGTCCTCCAGAGCCCCGCCCGGGCGAGCCCGGGAGGCCGATTGCCGCTCGCGGAACGCGCTGGGACCCGGGCCCTCCCCGGCGCGGGGCGACCCCGTGTGGCCCAGTGCGCGGCCGCGGCGCGCAAGATGGCGGCGGGCCCGGGCACCGCCCCTTCCGCCCCGCCGGGCGTCGCACGAGGCCGGCTCGAAGGGGAAGTGAGTCAGTGTCCGCGCACCCGGCCGGCCCAGGCCCGCGCCCGCCGCGGCCCTGAGAGGCCCCAACAGGTCCCGGCCCGGCGGCGGCGGCGGCGGCCATGGCCGGGGGGCCGGGCCCGGGGGAGCCCGCAGCCCCCGGCGCCCAGCACTTCTTGTACGAGGTGCCGCCCTGGGTCATGTGCCGCTTCTACAAAGTGATGGACGCCCTGGAGCCCGCCGACTGGTGCCAGTTCGGTGGGTGGCGGCGGGCTGCCGGGGGGCGGGAGGCTCGCGGGCTCCCGGCGCCGACGCCTGACGCCCCCCGCCCCGCAGCCGCCCTGATCGTGCGCGACCAGACCGAGCTGCGGCTGTGCGAGCGCTCCGGGCAGCGCACGGCCAGCGTCCTGTGGCCCTGGATCAACCGCAACGCCCGTGTGGCCGACCTCGTGCACATCCTCACGCACCTGCAGCTGCTCCGTGCGCGGGACATCATTACAGCCTGTGAGCGCGGGACTCCGGGCACCCCACGGCTGGGAGGCCGGCGGGCCCCACGGGGCTCCCCCACCCGGGCCTCAACCTTCCTTTCCTTCTTTGGCGTCCCAGGGCACCCTCCCGCCCCGCTTCCGTCCCCAAGCACCACTGCCCCGAGGCCCAGCAGCATCCCTGCACCCGCCGAGGCCGAGGCCTGGAGCCCCCGGAAGTTGCCATCCTCAGCCTCCACCCTCCTCTCCCCAGGTAAGAGGGCCTGGTTGTTGGGCTCGGTGGACCCAAAGAAGGGCCCACCTTGACCATGGCCACGGCTGTAGACCCTGCTGCTGGTCTCTGCCTGTCTCTCACTGGTGTCTTTATGAAGCTTTTCCAGGCTCCCAGACCCATGCAGGGCCTGAGCTCGGCGTGGTCCCAAGCCCTGCTTCCCTGCGGCCTCCACCGCCATCTCCAGCCCCTTCCTCTACCAAGGTAGGTGTCCCCTGCCCCCCAGGGAAGATTCGAGACAAGGAGGAAGGAATTCAGCCTTTGGTGTACCGCAGAGCCCCAGTCAGCCAAGCTAGGTCAGCTGGGAGGCAGCTGTGGTGGGGAGAGCCTGGAGCCTTGGGCAGAAGGGAGGAGACAGGGACCCCACCTGATCCAGGCTCTCTTCCCACAGCCAGGCCCAGAGAGCTCAGTGTCCCTCCTGCAGGGAGCCCACCCCTCTCCATTTTGCTGGCCTCTCTGTGAGATTTCCCAGGGCACCCACAACTTCTCAGAGGAGCTCAAGATCGGGGAGGGTGGCTTTGGGTGCGTGTACCGGGCGGTGATGAGGAACACGGTGTATGCTGTGAAGAGGCTGAAGGAGGTGAGTGTCGCATCCTGGCAGGGACCCTGGAAGGCCATCAGACAACCCTCACTCACTTCTCCAACCTTTCCCCCTCGCTTCTCCACACAACTCCTTCAGCCCTCATTCTGGCGCAGGGTCCCTGGCCCCTTGGTGGTTCTGGGCCTCGGGTAGGTGGCACTGGTGGCCCGAAGGCCTTCGCTTCGAGAGCCTCACGCTGCCCGTCTTCCCTGCCCCTTCCCCCACCGCACCCTGGGGGCTGCAGGACGCTGACCTGGAGTGGACTGCAGTGAAGCAGAGCTTCCTGACCGAGGTGGAGCAGCTGTCCAGGTGAGGCCAGAGGGGGAGCCACACCAGGTCCCGTGGGGCTTCAGACCCCACACCACAGGACCTGGCTCCCTTGGGCACCTGAGGCCTGGCAGGCCTGGGCGAGCTGAGGCCCCAGCTAGGGCTGCCCACCCAGTCTGGCCTGATGGAAAGTGCTCCTCTTTTTCAAACAGGTTTCGTCACCCAAACATTGTGGACTTTGCTGGCTACTGTGCTCAGAGTGGCTTCTACTGCGTCGTGTACGGCTTCCTGCCCAACGGCTCCCTGGAGGACCGTCTCCACTGCCGGGTAGGCTTCCCAGGACCCAAAGCACTCCTGACACCTGGCTGGAGCTGGGCGCGGGGCCTAGGGCTTTCAGCCTGTGTGAGTGGGTCCTGCCAGCAGGCCAGGCCTGCACTTCCAGCTCCCCAGCAGCACCTCGCTCAGGATTTGGCCCACGGTGGGGGTCACTTTTTTTTTTTTTTTTTTTTTTTTTGAGGTGGAGTCTTGCTCTGTCACCCAGGCTGGATTGCAGTGGTGTGATCTCAGCTCACCACAACCTCCACCTCCCGGGTTCAAGCGATCCTCCTGCCTCAGCCTCCCGAGTAGCTGGGACTACAGGCACGCACCACCACACCTGCCTAATTTTTGTATTTTTAGTAGAGATGAGGTTTTGCCACGTTGGCCAGGCTAGTCTCGAACTCCTGACCCCAGGTGGTCTGCATGCCTCAGCCTCCCAAAGTGCTGGGATTACAGGCGTGAGCCACCACGCCTGGCCCGACCCAATGTTTTCTATAGAGCTGTTTCCCAGGCCTCTCCCCTTTACAAGCAGCGTAGCTGGAGGGTCTCATCAGCAAGCTCCGGAGGCAAGGGGGTCTGGGGCTACCAGCTGGACCACCTACAGCTGAGGGAGGGCCCCCTTGCCTTCTCCAGCATGCTGTGTTTGGGGAGAGCGGGAAGAATGCCTTCAAGGACTTCCCGACCACCAGGGACAAAGGGATGAGCCCTGGGAGCCGAAGCCCAGCAGATTCTATTGAACGTGTCCCCAGCCACTGCCCAGCCTTGAATGCTTTGACAAGCAGCCAGAGTAGCTTAGTCTGCACCCGCTTAAGAAGTGGAGACTTTGCTCCTCGTTTTCCAGAAGGGGGAAACTGAGGCCTAGAGAGTGAAGTGGCCGTTCCAGGCTGCTCTTCCAGGTGACAGGTAGAAGGATGGTTGGGATCAAGGAATGGCCATCCAGCAACCTCCCCTGTGCCCCTTTGCCGCCCCAGACCCAGGCCTGCCCACCTCTCTCCTGGCCTCAGCGACTGGACATCCTTCTGGGTACAGCCCGGGCAATTCAGTTTCTACATCAGGACAGCCCCAGCCTCATCCATGGAGACATCAAGAGGTGAGGAGGGGCCCGTGAGAACTGCCGGGGCAGGGCCTGCAGCAAGGGGGGCCCCGTCCTATCAATGTGGGGATCACGCATGGCCTGGGACCTCAACACCCCGGCATGGCACACGTGTGGGAACAGGCCGAGGATGGCCCCTACTGATGAGCAGAGGCCCCCAGGCAGCTGGAGCACTCAGGGCAGTGCCAGCGCTTTCTGTGGGCAAGGCACCGGGCTGGCAGCCTCGAGTCCAGCCTTATCTAAGCTGGGCAGGTGTAGGAGCTACGACCGAGCTGACGCCACTGTCTTCCCTCCCCAAGTTCCAACGTCCTTCTGGATGAGAGGCTGACACCCAAGCTGGGAGACTTTGGCCTGGCCCGGTTCAGCCGCTTTGCCGGGTCCAGTCCCAGCCAGAGCAGCATGGTGGCCCGGACACAGACAGTGCGGGGCACCCTGGCCTACCTGCCCGAGGAGTACATCAAGACGGGAAGGCTGGCTGTGGACACGGACACCTTCAGCTTTGGGGTGGTGAGCCACTGACCCCTCTTCTGGCTCAGAGGAGGACAAGCCACAGGCAGGCAGAGGCTGGGGCTGCAGAGTGCACTGCGGGCCAGGGGCCATCTGCCAAGAGGCTGCAGCTCCGGGGTCCCCCTCCCTCCGAGGCTCTCCTCCTCACCCTGCACCTAACTGTGTGTTTGTAATTTGTCTTCAAGTGGGCTCTCCGAGTTGCCTGAGCTTCAGTCCCATAACATCTGGCTCTGCCTTTGTCCACACCCTTGTCAGGCCCAATCCATGTCCACACCAGAGGCCTCTTCCCTGCCAAGGCCACTGCCATGCTCTCCCTCTTCTCTCTCTCCAGGTAGTGCTAGAGACCCTGGCTGGTCAGAGGGCTGTGAAGACGCACGGTGCCAGGACCAAGTATCTGGTGAGCCCCTTGAGGCAGGGCCAGGAGGGACACGCAGCTGCTGGGAGCCAGCAGGCACAGCCCCAGTGGTGGGGATAACTGGGGCGCAGTGCCCATGGATGCCTCTGCTGCCACAGTGGCCTCATTTTTGAAAGTAGGCAGGGCCCCAAACAACTTCGTTTACCTTACTGAGGACAAACCTGTCTGTCCTGCAGACACTATGGGCCTGTACAGACCCCACCTGGGCTGGGGGCAGGGGGAAGGGCGGTCCCAGGGCACTGAGACCCAAGCTGCAGTGGAACTCAGAGGACTCGGGCCGGAGAAAGGCGGTGGTAGAGAAGAAGCAGGCCCCGAGGAACCTCCTGAGCCCCAGCAGGCTGCACCTGAGCTCTCCGTGCCATGCAGGGCAGTCTGAGCTGCCTCACGGTCGTCTTCCACTCAGTCTGCCTCGCCGTGGACTGTGGTGGGGTCAGGAGACTAGAGACCTGGGTTTTAGCCCCAGCCTGACAGTGGCCTTCCAGCAAATTCCTGCTCCCCTGTGGGCCTGTCTTCCCATATGCAAAACAGACTTCACAGAATGTGCTCAGCCAGTAATTGCTTCACTGCTTCTCCTCTTGTTTGGGGCCGTTTCTGTGTGCTGTGGGGTCTCCATCAGGATTCAGCCCCGCTGAGAACCCAGGAGCCGGGCTCGAGCCCTCCTTCCTTTGCCTTCCCTATCCGTCCATCCATGCATCCTGCTGAAGAAGAGCACCAGGCTCCTTGGGGATCCTTGGACTTCCCCACTTGCTCCCCACTCTGCAGCCACAGTGCTCTTTTCAAAGGCCCCTTTGCCTTTTCTCTGCTCTTGGGGTGAAGGCCCAGTCCCTTATGTGGTTGACCCCCCAACACCCCAGGTCCCCGGGACTCGGGGCGCTCCCTGCTGCCTGCTTCACAGCCTTAGTATGTGCCGTTCCCTCTGCGAGAAAAGCCACCGCCCACCCAGGTGGTTCCTCCTGGTCTGTCTGATTTCAGAACTGGAGATGGCCTCTGGTCCTGTTTCCACCCCGGGGGTGCCTCTCTGTGGGGCACCCCTCTCTGCGGGGCGCCTCTCTCTGGGGTACCTCTTTGTCTGTGGGGCACCTCTTTGTGGGGTGCCTCTCTGTGGGGTACCTCTGTCTGTGGGGTGCGTCTTTGTCTGTGGGGCGCTTTCTTTCTCGGCTCCTCTCAGGCTACTTCAGAGCCCAGCTCCATGGGCCTCTCCTCCACCAGGAAGTCAGCTCTGTCAAGCCAGGGCCCAGGGTTCTGTTTGTTCCTATATCCCTAGGGCCCAGAGCACCACTGGCCCACAGTGGTTGTTTAATAAATCTCTAGAAGCTACTCGGGAGTCTGAGGCAGGAGGATCGCTTGAGCCTGGGAGTTGGAGACCAGCCTGGGCAACATAGCAAGATAGCCATGGTGGTACACACCTGTAATGCCAGCTGCTTGGGAGGCCGAGGTGGGAGGATCACTTGAGCCTGGGAGGTTGAGGCTGCACTGAGCCATGGTTGCACCACTGCACTCCAGCCTGGGTGACAGAATGAGTCCCTGTCTCAAAAAAAAGTAAGCTGTAGAAAGACCAAGAGCTGTGGCACAGTGTCTCACACCTGTAACCCCGGCACTTTGGGAGGCTGAGGCGGGAGGATCACTTGAGCCTACTTGCAGACCGGCCAGGCCAACAGCGAGACCCCATCTCTTTTTTTTTAATCAAAAAAAAAAAAAAAAACCATATGATTGAGTGACAAGGACCTGAGGACTGCAGCTGCAGGTATGGCCACCTGGTAGCCATACTGACAGGATCTATCCCACAGAAAGACCTGGTGGAAGAGGAGGCTGAGGAGGCTGGAGTGGCTTTGAGAAGCACCCAGAGCACACTGCAAGCAGGTCTGGCTGCAGATGCCTGGGCTGTTCCCATCGCCATGCAGATCTACAAGAAGCACCTGGACCCCAGGCCCGGACCCTGCCCACCTGAGCTGGGCCTGGGCCTGGGCCGGCTGGCCTGCTGCTGCCTGCACCGCCGGGCCAAAAGGAGGCCTCCTATGACCCAGGTAGCCAGCTGCCCACTGGGACGGGGTGGCCAGACAGAAAGCCCGAATTCCAGGCCTTGCTCTGTAGTGACCCCATCTCAGCACCTGCTAGGTCTCTCCGGAGTCTCGACACATTTCTTGCTTGCCCTTTGGTTCTGTTTGGGGCGGCACCCCTCTGAACTGAGGGGCCCCGGGCAGTCCTGCTTTGCGGAGCCCAGCTCCGACCCCACTTCACATAGAAGGAAAGAGCTGCTGCCGCACCCCCTGCTGGGCGCACTGTGCTACTGCATCTGCCTTTTTCTGTCCCCTCCCTAGTACCCCACCCCTTCTCCTCTGGTGACAGTTGAAAATGGAGAGGCCCCGTTTGAGGGCAGCGGGGCAGTGAGATTCATTTTGTAGAAAAGAAAGAGGCCATTCTCAGTCCTTGCTTTTGGCAGCCGCGCTTCTCAGCACTCCCTGTGACGGGAACAGAGGGGCGAGGGGCAGAGCGTTCCCAGCTGCAGGGTATGCCATTTTAGAGCCCCGGGGCAGGTCACGGATGGCCTGGAGCAGCCCTGTGGTTTGCCCATGGGGTGACCAGCCAGGGCTGCCATCTCACCCTGAGAGTCCCTCTTTTCCACTTGCAGGTGTACGAGAGGCTAGAGAAGCTGCAGGCAGTGGTGGCGGGGGTGCCCGGGCATTCGGAGGCCGCCAGCTGCATCCCCCCTTCCCCGCAGGAGAACTCCTACGTGTCCAGCACTGGCAGTGCCCACAGTGGGGCTGCCCCATGGCAGCCCCCAGCAGCGCCATCAGGAGCCAGTGCCCAGGCGGCAGAGCATCTCCAGAGAGGCCCCAACCAGCCCGTGGAGAGTGACGAGAGCCTAGGCGGCCTCTCTGCTGCCCTGCGCTCCTGGCACTTGACTCCAAGCTGCCCTCTGGACCCAGCACCCCTCAGGGAGGCCGGCTGTCCTCAGGGGGACATGGCGGGAGAATCGAGCTGGGGGAGTGGCCCAGGATTCCGGCCCACAGCCGTGGAAGGTAGCTGGGGAGACGGGTTCCCAGGAGAGGGACCAAGGCCTCCTTGGGCCAAAGCCCCTGTAGTCCCCACCCCAGCCTTCTAGAAGAGAACCAGGGCCAAGTGTTCCGCTCACTGTGTCCTTAGCAAGCCTGGTTTCCCCTCCCCAGGCCACATCCTTCCCAGGTGGAGCTTGCTCTCCAGCCCTCCCCCCACCCCATTCCTGAAGGCTGGGAACAAGGAGGGCTCTGTCTGGTAGCCTGAGAGCTGGGCCCTGCCCTTGAACTTCTCTGAGGAATTCAGGCCTGAGGCCAGGGAGGCAGGGTGCTAGGGTGGGGGCTGGGGAGACGCAGCATGAGGCTAAGGGAGTGCTATCTCCTCCCCAGGACTGGCCCTTGGCAGCTCTGCATCGTCATCATCAGAGCCACCGCAGATTATCATCAACCCTGCCCGACAGAAGATGGTCCAGAAGCTGGCCCTGTACGAGGATGGGGCCCTGGACAGCCTGCAGCTGCTGTCGTCCAGCTCCCTCCCAGGTGCTGCCGCCCAGGCTGGCCTCTGGGGTGCTCAGGCGCATCCCTGCCAGCCCCAAAGAGCAGAGTGTCTGTCCCGACTGCGCTGAGGGCGTGGGGCAGCCGGACAGGCCACTGGCTCTGGCGACCTCTAGAAGCCCAGCCGGCCCCACATGCCTCCCTTAGCAAGACCCTGGCCCACTCCCTCCCTCGCCTCCTGACAGTAGCACCTCCTTTAGCCCGAGGGTGCCTGCCCCACTCTGTGCTTTCAGGAAATAGGAAGCCCCAGCAGGAATTTTCCATCCCAGGTACTATTTGAAGAACCACTGCTTAGGAACCCTCAGCTGGGCGAGGTGGCTCATGCCTGTAATACCAGCACTTTTGGAGGCCAAGATGGGAGGATCACTTGAGCCCAGGAGGTGGAGGCTACAGTGAGCTGTGATCAAGCCACTGCACTCCAGCCTGGGAGACAGAGCCAGAACCTGTCTTAAAAACAAACGAACAAACAAACAAAAACCCTCAATTCCCACGAACGCCCCAGGAGATAAGGGAGCATGGCCCAGGCCTTGAGCCAGGGCTTCTGGCAGTAGGGGAGCCTCCCCCATTTGCTAAGCGAACTTTCCTCTTCCTTCTGTAGGCTTGGGCCTGGAACAGGACAGGCAGGGGCCCGAAGAAAGTGATGAATTTCAGAGCTGATGTGTTCACCTGGGCTGATCCCCCAAATCCGGAAGTCAAAGTTCTCATGGTCAGAAGTTCTCATGGTGCACGAGTCCTCAGCACTCTGCAGGCAGTGGGGGTGGGGGCCCATGCCCGCGGGGGAGAGAAGGCGGTGGCCCTGCTGTTCTAGGCTCTGTGGGCACAGGCAGGCAGAGTGGAACCCTGCCTCCATGCCGGCATCTGGGGGCAAGGAAGGCGGGCATCATCCAGTGAGGAGGCTGGCGCATGTTGGGAGGCTGCTGGCTGCACAGACCCGTGAGGGTAGGAGAGGGGCTGCTGCGCAGGGGCGTGGAGTAGGGAGCTGGCTCCCCTGAGAGCCAGGCAGGGCGTCTGCAGCCCAGGCCTCTGGCAGCAGCTCTTTGCCCATCTCTTTGGACAGTGGCCACCCTGCACAATGGAGCCGATGGACCCTCCTACCTGCTTACAATTTGGAAAAGTGTGGCCGGGTGCGGTGGCTCATGCCTGTAATCCCAGCACTTTGGGAGGCCAAGGCAGGAGGATCGCTGGAGCCCAGTAGGTCAAGACCAGCCAGGGCAACATGATGAGACCCTGTCTCTGCAAAAAAATTTTTTAAACAATTAGCCTGGCATGGTAGCGCACGCCTGTGGTCCCAGCTACTGGGGAGGCTGAAGTGGGAGGATCATTTATGCTTGGGAGGTCGAGGCTGCAGTGAGTCATGATTGTATCACTGCACTGCAGCCTGGGTGACAGAGCAAGACCCTGTTTCAAAAAGAAAAACTCTGGGAAAAGTGAAGTATGGTTGTAAGTCTCATGGTTCAGTCCTAGCAAGAAGCGAGAATTGTGAGATCCTCCAGAAAGTCGAGCAGCACCCACCTCCAACTTCGGGCCAGTGTCTTCAGGCTTTACCGGGGACCTGTGAGCTGGCCTAATGTGGTGGCGCCACAGACGAGCTCCAAGCCAAGTCAGGCTTCGGAGGCCACAAGCTCAGCCTCAGGCCCAGGCACTGATTGTGGCAGAGGGGCCACTACCCAAGGTCTAGCTAGGCCCAAGACCTAGTTACCCAGACAGTGAGAAGCCCTGGGAAGGCAGAAAAGTTGGGAGCATGGCAGACAGGGAAGGGAAACATTTTCAGGGAAAAGACATGTATCACATGTCTTCAGAAGCAAGTCAGGTTTCATGTAACCGAGTGTCCTTTTGCGTGTCCAAAAGTAGCCCAGGGCTGTAGCACAGGCTTAACAGTGATTTTGTGTTCAGCCGTGAGTCACACTACATGCCCTGTGAAGCTGGGCATTGGTGAAGTCCAGGTTGTCCTTGAGTAATAAAAACGTATGTTGCAATCTCGGGCTCTACTTGTGGACTTTGTTGCACTGAAAGCCTTGAGCTTTCCGGATGCCTTACACTTCAGGGTTCTTGAGTGTCCAGGGTCTTGTTACTACTCTGGGCGGGCCACACCCAGTACTTCCCATGTCAGGTTTTTCCTGATGTAGTCCATGTTTTTTGTGCTATTCTAAATGGTATCTTTGATTTTCTAGTTCATCATGATATTATACAGAAATGCAATTGATGCTGGGTGCAGTGGCTCACGCCTGTAATCCTAGCACTTTGGGAAGCTAAGGTGGGCAGATCAGTTGAGCCCAGGAGTTTGAGACCAGCCTGGGCAACATGGGGAAACCCCATCTCTACAAAAAGTACAAAAATTAGCCAGGCATGGTGGTGCATGCCTGTAGTTTGAGCTACTTAGGAGGCTGACGCAGGAGGATAGTTTGAGCCCAGGACGTTGAGGCTGCAGTGAGCCATGATTCCACCACTGCACTCCAGCCCGGGCAACAGAGGGAGACCTCGCCTCAAAAAAAAAAAAAAATGCGGTTGAGTTTTGCATATGAACCGTATATTCTGTGACCTTGTTTAGATTCTTTTTTTGAGATGGAGTTTTGCTCTTGTTGCCCAGGCTGCAGTGCAGTGGCGCTATCTCAGCTCACTGCAACCTCCGCCTCCTAGGTTCAAGTGATTCTCCTGCCTCAGCCTCCTGAGTAGCTGAGATTACAGGCGCCCGCCACCACACCCAGCTACATTTTTTTTGTATTTTTAGTAGAGATGGGGTTTCATCATGTTGGCCAGGCTGGTCTCAAACTCTTGACCTCAGGTGATCCACCCACCTCGGCCTCCCAAAGTGCTGGGATTACAGGTATGAGGCACTGTGCCCGGCTTTTTTTTTTTTTTTTCTTCAGACAAGAGTCTTACTGTATCACCCAGGCTGAAGTGCAGTGGTGCAATCTTGGCTCACTGCAACCTCTGCCTCCCAGGTTCAAGCGATTCTTCTGCCTCAGCCTCCGTAGTAGCTGGGACTACAGGTGTGTGCCACCACACCCAGCTAATTTTTATATTTTTATTTAGTAGAGACAAGGTTTCACCATGTTGGCCAAGCTGGTCTCAAACTCCTGACCTCAAGTGATCTGCCCGCCTCAGCCTCCCAAAGTGCTGGGATTACAGGTGTGAGCCATGGCACCCAGCCCAGCCTTATTCTTTTAAATAATCTGACAATCTCTGCCTTTAGTTGGTCTGTTTAATCCATTTCCATTTAATGGTTGGGGTTAAGTCTGTCATCTTGTTATTTGTTTTCTATTACCCCATTTGTTCTCTGTTTCTGTTCTCCTCTGTTTTTGACTTCTGGATTAATTACATATTTCTGGGATTCTGTTTTTTCTCTGCTATTGGCTTGGTTGCTCTAGTAAGTCAGTGAGACTGCTGGTTTCTGCTCAGGCCCCCTTGCTGAACCATGGTCTGAAAGTGCCTCCAGGCAGAAACTCAGGATACTTGTAAGGCTCACCTTCTTTGTTTTCTCTCTGGTCACAGCCCTGCACGGCCTATTGTCCAATATCTAAAAATAGTTGCCCAGTGTTTTAGGTGTTTACAACTGGCATCAGTTATTCCATTGTGGCCAGAATTGCAAGTTTCTCCTCTTCTCTGAGGACTTCTTCACTCATAACGTCACCCCACATGATCAATTTCTTCCTTGCTTCTGGATCTATTTCTTTTTTTCTTGAGACAGAGTCACTCTGTCACCCAGGCTGGAGTGCAGCAGCATGATCTCGGCTCCCTGCAACCTCCGCCTCCCGGGTTCAAGCGATTCTCCTGCCTCAGCCTCCTCAGTAACTGGAACTACAGGCATGTGTCACCACGCCCGGCTAATTTTTGTATTTTTAGTAGAGACGGGGTTTCCCCATGTTGGCCAGGCTGGTCTCGAACTCCTGACCTCAGGTGATCCGCTCACCTCAGCCTCCCAGAGTGCTGGGATTACAGGCGTGAGCCAGCCACTGCGCCCGGCCTCTGGATCTATTTTCATCAAACATGTCCTGATAGCTTCCGTTCTTGAAGAATAAAAATAAAAACTCATTTCACCCAACACCCCCTCCAACCACAACCCTAATTCTCTGTTCCCTCTTGGTAGCTAAACTTTTCAGAATCCTTGTCTGTGTTCTCACTTGCCCATTGCCTGTGCCGTCCGTCTTCCTCTGCTTCTACCCCTGCCACTCCATTCCAATCAGCGTTCGTCCGGAACACCAGGGATCTCCGTGTTGTCAAATCCATCCAGTCCTTTTGGACTTTCTCTTGCCGGTGCCCACTCCCCCACCAACCGCTTGTCTCTTGTGACCTCTGACACTGAAGTCTGTGTTCTTTCTCAGCGTGCGTGGGCTCTCTCTACCCAGCCTCTACAACGTGTGAGTCCCTCCAGACACGCCCCTGCGCCCTCTTAGCTGCCTGCGCTCATTCCGAGGGTGATCTTCCTCATTCTCACGGCTCTATCGTGTCCATTCCCAAATGGCAGCGCCTCCGTCGTGCTCTCTCTTCTGAGGTTTTGGCCTTCCGATTTCTCTCACAGGCACCGTAAACTAGTTCCAGCGCCCACCCAGCTGCCCACGCCAGAGCCTCAGGAGTTAGGCTTTTCTGAAGGACTTTGTTAGGGAGGTATAAGTTAAAGGTAGAAAAGTACACAAACTGTACTTGTACAGCCCAATGACTGTTTTATATGTACATAGACCCACATATGAATCTGCTCCAGTTATCTCTTGCTAGGTACCAAGCCACCCCAAGATGTAACGGCTGAAAATAATGGCAATGTTTGTTTTGCTCGCGAGCCTGCGCTCTGTGAGGTCTCAGTTGGCAGAGCTCATCTGCTGCAGTCGGTTAGCCGGGGCAGCCCGATGGCCACGAGCTGGAACCACCCAGCGGCTCCTTCGTGTCCAGCGGAGGACTCTGCCGGGGTGAGGACACCTCCATGTGCCTGTGAGGCTGCGTTCTCTGGGGAGCATCTCAAGCTAGAAAGCCCAGTGGAGGCCACGTCATCTAATGGCCTGGCCTCGGGATCAGGTGCTGCCACTTCCCCGGCAGCCTGCTCATTAGACACAAGCCTCTGAGGCCGGTGTATGCAAGGGGAGAGGCGCTGTAGGCCGCCTTTTTTGATGAGAGTAGCACCAGAGAACATCCAAACCTGGCTTTAAACACGTAGAGAGTTTTGCATGTTCTGGAATTTCATGTCAATGAGATTGTGTCGTGATTTACTTTGGATGTGTGTCCCCGCCCCAGTCTCCAGTGCTGGGTCATGGGGGCAGATTTCTCATGAATGGTTCCGCGCCATCCCTGGGTGCTGTTCTCATGATAGTTGTTTAACAGTGTGTGGTACCTCCACTGTCTGGCTCTTGCCCCTGCTGTAGCCATCTGATGTGACTGCTCCCCTTTTGCCTCCTGCCATGATTGGAAGCTTCCTGAGGCTTCCCCAAAAGCAGATGCAGCCACGCTTCCTGTACAGCCTGCAGAACTGTGAGCCCATTGAACCTCCTTTCTATATAAATTGCTCGGTCTTGGCTATTTCTGTACAGCAGCGTGAGAATGGATTAACACATGTGGTGCGGACTCGCGTCTGCCTTCTATCGCTCTGCACTGTTGTTCTGATGCAGCTGTGAGTAGCGCTAAGCCATTGCTTTGCCTTCCCAGCTAGCGTTCCACTGTAGAAACGGACCGCATTTGACTCTACTCTTGGGCGTTTGGATTGAGTTTGGGGCTGGCATAAAGCTGTTATGCACATTTCCGAACATGTCTTACTGCACGTACACACTCATTTCTCTTGGGTGTTGTACACATCTGTATACACATGTTGGAACATCTGAGCAGGGAGACCTGATGGGAGCTGGCAGTGCTGCGATGGCCCCACACCAGGACTCACAGTGCACAAATGCCTACTGCGTCCCCTCCGCCTTCCAGATCCCAGGTGAATGGCTCCTGTGGGCAACCCTAACCCAGGGCCACACAGGGACAGGGATTCTCGGAAACATGAAAGCAGTACAGGCGTGTGTCCGTGGGAGCAGAGTTGCTGCATCA
This sequence comes from Pongo abelii, assembly GCF_028885655.2. Classification (NCBI taxonomy): domain Eukaryota; kingdom Metazoa; phylum Chordata; class Mammalia; order Primates; family Hominidae; genus Pongo; species Pongo abelii. Next base: position 160,577,768 of record NC_072008.2, on the reverse strand, counting down.
CAGGCAGTGCCTGCGTTCAGCTTTAGTAGATGCTGCCAGACATTGTCCAGAGCAGCTGGATCAGCTGACATGTCCCCAGCAGTGTATGAAAGTTCTGGCTGCTCCACACTTGGTATTGGAAGCACATTTTCATCATAGTCATTCTAATAGGCACAACGTGGTATCTCATTGTAGTTTTAATTTGCATTTCCCTAATGACTAATGGTGCTCAGCATCACTTCATTTGTTTATTGGCCTTTCTGTGAAAGGCATATTCAAATATTTTGCTTGTTGTTTAACTAGGTTGTCTTTTCCTTATTAATATGTGGTACTTCTTTGCATATTCAAGATAGATGATGTCTTTTCGGCCGGGCGTGCTGGCTCACGCCTGTAATCCTAGCACTTTGGGAGGCCGAGGCAGGCAGATCACTTGAGGTCAGGAGTTCGAGACTAGCCTGGCCAACATGGTGAAACCCCATGTCTACTAAAAATACAAAAATTAGCTGGGCGTGCTGGCACAAGCCTGTAGTCCCAGCTACTCAAGAGGCTGAGGCTGGAGGATCACCTGAACCTGGGAGGCGGAGGTTGCAGTGAGCTGAGGTCACGCCATTGCACTCCAGCCTGGGTGACAGAGTGAGATTCCGTCTCAAAAAAAAAAAAAGGTTGGGCGCAGTGGGTCACGCCTGTAATCCCAGCACTTTGGGAAGCCAAGGTGGGCAGATCACCTGAGGTCAGGAGTTTTAGACCAGCCTGGCCAACATGCTAAAACCCCGTCTCTACTAAAAATACAAAAAATTAGCCGGGCATGGTGGTACACACCTCTAATCCCAGGTACCCGTGAGGCTGAGGTGGGAGGATCACCTGAGCCCAGGAGGACGAGGCTGCAGTGAGCCGAGATTGTGCTACTGCACTCCAGCCTGGGTGACAGAGACCCTGTCTCAAAAAGAAATGATGACTTTTGATGAACAGTTCTTAATTTTTAAAAAATTATGCCCTAGGGATAAAAACACACCGTTCTTAATTTTAGCATAGTTGAACTCACCACTCTTTTCTGTTATGGTTAATGCTTGCCCCAAGGTCATGAAGAGATTCCTCTTTTACTTCTAGACACTTTGCTGCTTTATCTTTCATATTTAGGTCTGTGCTACATCTCAAATTCATATTTGTGTCTGGGGTAGGTAGGTATCAAGACGTCCTTTTTTCCCACAAGGACATCCAGTTTCACTCACGCCCCTTAGGAGAAAGACTCTCCAGAGAGTGAAAGTGGGGCCCCTGTGAGAAGGTGGGCAGCTGCTTGTCTGTGAACAGACCTTTCCTGCCTCTGAGCTTTCTGCATTAGTCTATGTGTCTTCCCCTGCACCAGTACCACACTTACTTAATTCCCGTAGATTTATAGTAAGTCCTGATTTCTGTTCTTCTCCAACCCTGTCTTAGTTATTCTGGGCCCCTTGCATTTCCATATACATCACAGAGCAGTCGGGCCCTTCGCATGCTGCTGGCAGGAATGTCAAATGTAAGTTTGGCAGCGTCTTCCAATGTTCAACATTCACTTGTAATGATACAACTAGCCACTCCTCGGCACTTACCCAAGAGAAATGAATTCACACATCCACAAGGAGACTTGGACCCGAATGATGATTAGCAGCTTTATTCCCGATAGCCACACAGTAGAAACAACCCAGATGACCAACGGGCAAATGGATGAACGAATGGAGCATCCTTACCATGGAATGCTACCTAGCAATAGACAGGGGCGAAGCACTCAACTCAACAAAGCAATGACTCCATTTTTGTGCCGGGCTAGGAACTGCCAGCGCCTGGGGATAGGCAGGGAGGGATGGGCTGGAGGAAGGGATGCTGGGGGCACCAAGAAACTTTTGCTCTATTCTTATTTGGTTTATGTTTATTTTCTTTTATTTATTTATTTACTTACTTACTTAGAGACAGAGACTTGCTCTGTCACCCAGGCTGGAGTGCAGTGGTGCAATCATAGCTCACTCCAGCCTCCACCACCCAGGTTCAAACCATCCTCCCACCTCAGCCTCCCAAGTAGCTGGGACTACAGGCACTCACCACTATGCCTGGCTAATTTTTTTTGTTTTTTGATTTTTTGAGACAGAGTCTCACTCTGTCACCCAGGCTGCAGTGCAAGTGGCGGGATCTCGGCTCACTGCAACCTCCGCCTCCTGGGTTCCAGCAATTCTCCTGCTTCAGCCTCCCGAGTAGCTGGGACTACAGGTGCCCACAACCATGCCCAGCTATTTTTTTTTTTTTTTTTTTTTTGGTATTTTTAGTAGAGACGGGGTTTCACCATGTTGGTCGGGCTGATCTCGAACTCCTGACCTCGTGATTCACCTGCCTCGGCCTCCCAAAGTGCTGGGATTACAGGCGTGAGCCACCGCGCCTGGCCAGTTTTTGTATTTTTTGTAGAGATGGGGTCTTGCCGTGTTGCCCAGGCTGGTCTCGAATTCCTGGGCTCACACGATCCACCCACCTCAGCGTCCCAGGTAGCTGGGACTGCAGGCATGAGCCCCCACGCCTGGCCTGGTATGCTCATTCTCTTGATTGTGGTGATGGTTTGGCAGATATAACTTTCAAACTGTTCACTTTAAATGTGCAGTTTATTTTAAGTCAATTATACCTCAATAAAGCTGTTTTTGGCCAGGCGCGGTGGCTCATGCCTGTAATCTCAGCACTTTGGGAGGCCGAGGTGGGCGGATCATGAGGTCAGGAGATTGAGACCATCCTGGCTAACACGGTGAAAACCCATCTCTACTAAAAATACAAAAAATTAGCCGGGCGTTGTGGCAGGCACCTGTAGTCCCAGCTACTCGGGAGGCTGAGGCAGGAGAATGGCGTGAACCCGGGAGGCGGAGCTTGCAGTGAGCGGAGATCGCGCCATCGCACTCCAGCCTGGGAGACACGGCGAGACTCCATCTCAAAAAATAAAATAAAATAAAATGCAGCCGGGCACGGTGGCTCATTCCTGTAATCCCAGGACTTTGGGAGGCTGAGGTGAGAAGATCACTTGAGGTGAGGAGTTTGAGACCAGCCTGGCCAACATGGTAAAACCCTGTCTCTAGTGAAAATACAAAAATTAGTGGGGTATGATGGTGCACGCCTATAATCCCAGCTACTCAGGAGGCTGAGGCAGGAGAATCACTTGAATCCGGGAGATGGAGGTTGCAGTGAGCTGAGATCACGCCATTGCACTCCAGCCTGGGCAGCAGAGTGAGACTCTGTCAAAAAAGAAAGAAAGAGAGAAAGAGAGGAAGGAAGGAAAGGAAGGAAAGATAGGAAAGAAAGGAAGAAAGAAAGAGTGTCTCTTTGAGGCAGCATGTTGATTGATTGGTTTTATTTTCCCTCTACTCCAGCCCGGCAATCTTTGTGTGTTTATCCATTTTCATTTTAATGGATTTGCCAATATGGCTGTATGTGAGATCTTTTATTGTGATAAAATATATACAACATAATATTCATCTGTTTAACTATTTATAAGTGTACAACTCGGGGGCATGGGCTTTGTTTCTTCACCCTCAACATCCTCCTCCTCCTCCTCCACACCATTAGACCGTGACCCCCGCCACCCTCCAGCTTACCATTTGTTTTCTGTTGTCCCATCTGTCGTTGGTTACTTTCTCTTTTTTTGCCTTTTCTCAGTGTCACTTTTCATTATTACTCCAGCAGTTACCCTAGGGATTGAGTCTGCAGCCCTGCCTTATGATAGCCTTAGCACTGGCGCAGCAGCTCAAGCAACGCCAGAGCCTCCCAGCAGCGAGACTGTGTTTCTGCCTGGCCTCGGGTGCTCTTGTTTTCATATATTTTAAATCCCAAAGGACACTATTAGTGTTGTTCTAAACAGCCCATTTTTTACCCACGTATATACCCTTTCTAGTGCGTTCCATGCCTTCCTGCAGATCTGTTCTTCCACCTTAGATCTCTCTCTCTCTCTCTCTCTCTCTCAAATTACTTTATTTCTTGGCAGAAAATAGGGTCAAGAAAATAACAAGTGTATAACATCATCTCAATAGGAGACATTGAAGAATACGAGTGAACACCCGTTCTCAGCTCCTTTCTGATCCGGACTTATTCCTACAAACATGTCACAAACCCTCTCTGGGTCCCAGCACATAGAAGGCAGTGTATTTTGAGTGAAGTTTGAAATAACAGTATGTGTCTCTTTCATGTGTTTATTGAGAGAAGATCTCATTATGTTGCCCAGGCTGGAGTGCAATGGCGTGATCATAGCTCACTGCAGCCTTGTTCTCCTGGGCTTGAGCGATCCCCACCTACACCCCACCCCCTGCCTGCAGCCCCCACTTTAGCCTCTCGAGTACCTGGGACCTCAGGTGCATGTCACCATGCCCAGCTAATTATTTTTACTTTTTAGTAGACACAGGGTCTCGCTATGTTGCTGAGGCTGGTCTGAAGCCCCTGAGCTGAAGCGATCCTCCTTCCTCAGCCCCCTAAAGTACTGGCATTACAGCTGAGCCACTGTGCCCAGCTATCCTGGGCTTTTTAACAGCTTTGTTAAGACGTCTACCTCACACACCACAAGGTTCAGTTGTTTGAAGTGTGCAACTCAGTGTTTTTAATACATTTACAGACTTGCGCAACCAGCAGTCTATTTGAGCATATTTTCATCATTCCAAAAAGAAACACTGGCCAGGCGTAGTGGCTCACGCCTGTCATCCCAGCACTTTGGGAGGCCGAGGTGGGTGGATCACCTGAGGTCAGGAGTTTGAGACCAACCTGGCCAACACGATGAAACCCCGTCTCTACTAAAAATACAAAAATTGCCCGGTCATCGTGGTGGGCGCCTGTAGTCCCAGCTACTCAGGAGGCAGAGGCAGGAGAATTGCTGGAACCCAGGAGGCAGAGGTTGCAGTGAGCCGAGATCGTGCCACTGCACTCCAGCCTGGGTGACAGAGCGAGACTCCATCTCAAAAAAACAAAACAAAACAAAACAAAAACAAAGAAAAAAAAACACCATACCTTTTAATAGTCACTGCCCATTTGTCCCCCATTTTCCCTTCCAGCTGAGGCAGTCACTCATCTCCTTTCTGTCTCTATAGATTCACCTACTGTGAACACTCCATATAAATGGGATAATACTCATGGGATCTTTCGTGTCTGGCTTCTTTCACTTAGCATTATGATTTTGGGGTTCATCTGTGTTGTAGTGTGTCTCAGCACGTGATTCTTTTTCTTTTTTTCTGAGACAGGGCCTCACTCTGTCGCCCAGGCTGGAGTGCAGTGGTGCTATCTCGGCTCACGGCAACCTCTGCCTCCTAGGTTCAAGCAATTCTCCTGCCTCAGCCTCCCAAGTAGCTGGGATTACAGGTGTCCACCACCATGCCCGACCAATTTTTGTATTTTAGTAGAGATGGGGTTTCACCATGTTGGCCAGGCTGGTCTCGAACTCCTGACCTCAAGTGATCCACCCGCCCTGGCCTCCCAAAGTGCTGGGATGACAGGCATGAGCCCCCGCGCCCATGCTGGGTTTTCTGTGTATTTTGCCCACATGCGTCCCTTGGCTTTTCTCTCAGTTGAGTTTATGAGCCACACTCGGTTCCACTCGTGATGTTTGGTTGGGTTTTTTACTAAAGATCTCCCCAAGAGCCATGCGTGTGGTCTCTAGGACAGCAGTTGCCGTGGCAACCCCCAGCAAGTGCTTGTGAGCGGAAGCTGGTTTCACCCTGTCAGCAGGAGGGGCGAGACAGGGGACAGGCTGGCAGAGGGACCGGAACCTGTGGTTTCTGAGGGACAGGGCAGCACAGAGACGCCACTCACCTAGTGAGAGGCTGGAGGAGCGGGTAGACTTCTCGCTACCGCCTTCACGGGAGCAGCTGCCACCAGATCACAAATGTAACAGAAATGGCCTCGCCCATGCTTTTCTGGGAGAGAAGGAAAGTCAGTGAATGAACAACTCCCTCTTGGGTTGGGTTTTCTGCTGAGTCACTGCCTTAATGGCTACCAGAGACAACTGACACCCCCCCCCCTTGCTAGGCCGGTTTCTAAGGCAACCATTGAGCAAGGCGGCCAGTGCCAACCAGCCTGGAATCAGAAGAGACGCCCATACCCGGCCACCATGTTGCCTTTTTTTATTTCTCTCCAGAATTTTTAGAGCCTATTTTTTAAAAAGAAAAACAAAGCAAGCTTTTCCTTTTAAAAAATACCCTCTCAAAAAAAAAAAAAAAAATCCAAACAACACAGACACGTGCGAAGTAAAAATCCCCTTCTCAGTCTCCCAGCCTCCAGTCCCCTGGCTAACACTAGCTGTGGCCACCAGTCCCTGGTTTAAGTCCCCTCTACTCACGCTTCTCTCATGATTCCACGCTTTGCCAGTTTCACTTAACAAGACAAATCGAGAGTGTTCCCTGGACACAGATGACCCTGACTTTTGTTCTTTTTTAGAGCTGTATGAATGTACTCCATGTCATTTATTTCACCAGCCTCCCCAAAGGGTCAGTTCGGTTGTTCCAGTTTCTGTGTTTGTGTGTTTTTGCACTTAGGCAAGATCTTTAGGCGAGATCTCTATGAGCAGCAGTCAGGGTCTGGCTCTGTCACTCAGGCTGGAGGGCAGTGGTGCGATCATGGCTCACTGCAACCTCGACCTCCCAGGCTCAAGTGATCCTCCCACCTCAGCCTCCCGAGGAGCTGGGACTACAGATGTGTGCCACCACGCCTGGCTAATTTTTTGTTTTTCTGTAGAGATGGGGGTCTCACTATGTTGCCCAGGCTGGTCTCAAACTCTTGACCTCAGGTGATCCACCTGCCTCGACTTCCCAAAGTGCTGGGATTACAGGCGTGAGCCACCACGCCCGGCTGAAATGACCCTTTTAAATAAATGTTGGGTTAAGGAGGAAATTAAAATTTTAAAATAGTAAATATAACTTTATGGCAATACAATTGAAAATCTAGATTAACTGAATGACTTTCTGTGAAAAATAGAAATCTTCAGAGTTGTCTCAAGAAGTAGTAAAACTGCGCCAAGCACAGTGGCTCACGCCTGTAATCCCAGCACTTTGGGAGGCCGAGGCAGGCAGATCACTTGAGGTCAGGAGTTTGAGACCACCCTGGCCAACATGGTGAAACCCCGTCTCTACTTAAAAAATACAAAATATTAGCTGGGCGTGGTGGCGCGCACCTGTAGTCCCAGCTACTCCGGAAGCTGAGCCCAGGAGGCGGAGGTTGCAATGAGCCGAGATCATGCCACTGCACTCCAGCCTGGGTGACAGAGCGAGGCTCCGTCTTAAAAAATAAATGAATAAAGAAGTAGTAGGCCAGGCGCCATGGATCACGAGGTCAGGAGTTCAAGACCAGCCTGGCCAAGATGGGGAAACCCCGTCTCTACTAAAAATCCAAAAATTAGCCGGGCGTGGTGGCAGGCACCTGTAATCCCAGCTACTTGGGTGGGTGAGGCAGAGAATTGCTTGAACCCAAGAGGCGGAGGTTGCAGGGAGCTGAGATGGCACCACTGCACTCCAGCCTAGGCGACAGAGCAAGACTCCATCTCAAAAAAAAAAAAAGCCGGGCGTGGTGGCCCACGCCTTTAATCCCAGCACTTTGGGAGGCAGAGGCAGGGGGACTACCTGAGGTCGGGAGTTCAAGACCAGCCGGACCAACATGGAGAAACCCCGTCTCTACCAAAAATACAAAATTAGCCAGGCGTGGTGGCGCATGCCTGTAGTCCCAGCTACTCGGGAGGCTGAGGCAGAAGAATCACTTGAACCTGGGAGGCGGAGGTTGCGGTGAGCCGAGATCGCGCCATTGCACTCCAGCCTGGGCAACAAGAGCAAAACTCTGTCTCAAAAAAAAAAGGAAGTACTAAAACTGAATAGACCATGAGTCACATATGAAAGGGAATTGCTAGGCGCTAAGCTTCTAAAGGGTCCCTCTAGGTCCCCAGGCTGCTCCATGTGACAGGCACAACCCATCCCCGGTGTAGAACAAATTCTTCTTGCCTTTCATAAGGAGAGAGGTGTTTGCATAAGATGGAGAGCCGAGTAAGCCCAAGTACAGCAAGAATCGAGTTTTCCCAGTCCCGAGAGGCCCTGACTGGCTGCAGCCTGATGAGGTGCTAGGTGTGGCCGTCTGGCTTCCCACCCTGTTCTGCGTCTCTGGCTAATTAAACTAAGAATCAAATATGGTCTGTATTTCTACCCATCTGCAGCCACCAGGTGCTAAAAGGGATTCCCGGCTGCCCTGTCTATGGAGTAGCCATTCTTTTATTCCTCTACTTTCCTAATAAACTTGCTTTCACTTTACTGTAAAAAATAAAAACAAAAAACAAAAGGGATTCCCCACCCCCGCCCCGTTTTCCCAATTTCAGCTGTTGGCTGTAGACTCCCCAAAATCACCACCAGAAAAACCTGTTGTTCAGGCAAAGCTGAGTTTATTGGACTCACTGCAAAGAGGAAGAACACCCCCCGCCGCCCCCCGACAGAGCCGGCCTCAGATCACCAGGGAGGAAAGGAGGAGAGAAAATGCCCGAAGTCTGAGCCGGCGTGGGGAGGGCCGGGTGGGAAGCATGGTCAGCCTTGGACGGCTGGGTGCAGTCTCGGGCCGGGCTCTGCGAGTCTCATCTTTCAGGAGCACGGGTGTGTTGGTCCTGGAAGCGAATTGACTTGTGCTAGTTCTCAGGATTGTGTGGCAGAGCAACAGGTCCCAGAACTGTTTATCACAGGGATAGGAAGGCACCTCGCTCCCGGCATTGTTGAACACAGGGCTAGGAAACAATGCTGGGTTCAGGCTTCCCAACCAAGATCCCCAGCGGACAACAAAAGGAGGACAAAGGCCACTGCCCACTCCCACTCCCCTACGAGCCCACCAAGATCACCTGTTGGTAAAGTCATTGCTGCCTGCAGTAAGGGAGACTGCAACCTTGCCCATGCCTGAGAAGTTTCTGGAAGGGCGAGGTTAAGGTTCATGTTGGAAAATAAGTACCCTTGGGTTTAAGAACCAGAATGATGCCACAGCGTGGTGCACACCTGCAGTCCAGCATTGTGGAAGGCCAAGGTAGGTGGATTGCGTGAGCTCAGGAGTTCAAGACCAGCCTGGGCAACACAGGGAGACCTAATCTCTACAAATAGTAATTAAAAAATTAGCTTGTGCACTTCAAAAAAAAAAAATTAAGAGTAGGCCGGGCGTGGTGGCTCATGCCTGTAATCCCAGCACTTTGGGAGGCTGAGGCAGGTGGATCAGCTGAGGTCAGGAGTTTGAGACCAACCTGGCCAACATGAAGAAACCCTGTCTCTACAAAAAATACAAAAATTAGCCAGGCGTGGTGGTGCACGCCTGTAGTCCCAGCTTCTCGGGAGGCTGAGGTGGGAGGATCGCTTAAGCCCAGGAAGTTGAAGTTGAGGCTGCAGTGAGTCTAGATCTCATCACTGCACTCCAGCCTGGGTGACAGAGTAAGACCCTGTCTAAAAAAAAAAAAAACAAAAAAGAAAAGAAAAGACAACCAGGCCGGGCGTGGTGGCTCACGCCTGTAATCCCAACACTTTGGAAGGCTGAAGCGGGCAGATCACAAGGTCAAGAGATCAAGACCATCCTGGCCAACATGGTGAAACCCTGTCTCTACTAAAAATACAAAAATTAGCTGGGTGTGGTGGTGCAAGCCTGTAGTCCCAGCTATTTGGGAGGCTGAGGCAGGAGAATCACTTGAACCCGGGAGGCAGAGGTTGCAGTGAGCCGAGTTCGTGCCACTGCACTCCAGCCTGGCAACAGAGCGAGACTCTGTCTAAAAAAAAAAGAAAAAGAAAAAGAAAAGAAAAGAAAAAAAAGAACCAGAATAAGACTAATTACAAGCAACCTGACTGAGACATGATGCACTCGGGCCCCACGTCTTAAGAGGGATTTGGTACAACTCAATGGGGTGGGGGCAGGCGCAGTTGCTGGAAAAATAAAACCATTTATTGCATGTACTTCCAAGTACATGCAAGAAATGAGACTTACTACAAAGACTGGTTACAGGAGTGATGTCTGACAGTAAAATCAGACAAGAGCAAAGCAAATGACACCCAGTCTCAGATAGGCCCAGTGAAGACAGCCAGAATCTCCTGACTCAAACCTGCCCAGCAGGCCAGAGGACTTTTCAGTGGTGCAATCAAGTGATTTACAAAGAATGAGAACTTTGCTTCATCCTTCCAACACGTATTCCTTGTGCGCCACGTCCGGCTAACTTTTTCAATTGCATTGGCCAATTTAACATTGGGAAACGGGAAGAAACAGTGGTGATCCTGGGGATATTGTCTCATTCTTGACTAATGAAAATGCTGTGGTCTTCCACCATTAAGCACAGTACTGTTTGTGGCTTCATACAATCAGCTCATGAAGCTGTCATCTCTGCAGATTTCCCTTTTTTTTTTTTTTTTTTTGAGATGGAGTTTCGCTCTTGTCGCCCAGGCTGGAGTGCAATGGAGCCATCTTGGCTCACGGCAACCTCCGCCTCCCAGGTTCAAGCAATTCTCCTGCCTCAGCCTTCCAGATAGCTGGGATTACAGGTGCCCGCCACCACACCTGGGCTCATTTTTTGTGTTTTTAGTAGAGATGGGGTTTCACCATGTTGGCCAGGCTGGTCTCAAACTCTTAACCTCAGGTGATCCACCTGCCGTGGGCTCAAGTGATTCTCCTGCCTAAGCCTCAGGTAGCTGGGATTACAGGTGCCCACCACCACGCCCGGATAATTTTTGCAGTTTTACTAGAGACAGGGTTTCATCATGTTGGTCAGGCTGGTCTCGAACTCCTGACCTCAGGTGATCCACCTGCCTCGGCCTCCCAAAGTGCTGGGATTACAGGGGTGAGCCACCACAGCTGGCCTTTTTCTACTTAGGAAGCTGACGTGGGAGGGTCGACTGAGCCCAGGAGGATGAGGCTGCATGAGCTGTGGTCATGCCACTGCACTCTAGCCTGGGTGACAGAGTGAGGTCCTGTCTCAAAAAAAAAAAAAAAAACAAAACAATTTTAGTGGGCAAAAGATCTGAATAGACATGGCCAACAGGTCTATGAAAAAATGCTCCACATCACTCACCATCAGGGAAACACAAGTCAAAACCACCATGAGATATCATCTCACCCCAGTTAAAATGGCTTTTAACAAAAAGATTTTTGGGAAGTGAGGAGCGCCTCTGCCCGGCAGCCCCGTCTGGGAAGTGAGGAGCGCCTCTGCCCGGCTGCCACCCCCTATGGGAAGTGAGGAGCGCCTCTGCCCAGCTGCCCCATCTGGGAAGTGAGGAGCGCCTCTGCCCGGCTGCCACCCCCTATGGGAAGTGAGGAGCGCCTCTGCCCGGCCGCCCACTCTGGGAAGTGAGGAGCGCCTCTGCCCGGCCACCCCGTCTGGGAAGTGAGGAGCGCCTCTGCCCAGCTGCCCCATCTGGGAAGTGAGGAGCGCCTCTGCCCGGCTGCCACCCCCTATGGGAAGTGAGGAGCGCCTCTGCCCGGCCGCCCACTCTGGGAAGTGGGGAGCGCCTCTGCCCGGCCGCCCACTCTGGGAAGTGAGGAGCGCCTCTGCCCGGCCGCCCCGTCTGGGAGGTGAGGAGCGCCTCTGCCCGGCCGCCCCGTCTGGGAGGTGAGGAGCGCCTCTGCCTGGCCGCCACCCCGTCTGGGAGGAAGTGAGGAGCACCTCTGCCCAGCTGCCCCATCTGGGAAGTGAGGAGCGCCTCTGCCTGGCTGCCACCCCCTATGGGAAGTGAGGAGCGCCTCTGCCCGGCCGCCCACTCTGGGAAGTGAGGAGCGCCTCTGCCCGGCCGCCCACTCTGGGAGGTGAGGAGTGCCTCTGCCTGGCCACTCCGTCTGGGAAGGGAGGAGCGCCTCTGCCCGGCCGCCCCGTCTGGGAGGTGAGGAGCGCCTCTGCCTGGCCGCCACCCCGTCTGGGAGGAAGTGAGGAGCACCTCTGCCCGGCCGCCCCGTCTGGGAAGTGAGGAGCGCCTCTGCCTGGCCGCCACCCCGTCTGGGAGGAAGTGAGGAGCGCCTCTGCCCGGCCGCCCCATCTGGGAAGTGAGGAGCGCCTCTGCCCGGCTGCCACCCCGTATGGGAAGTGAGGAGCGCCTCTGCCCGGCCGCCCCGTCTGGGAGGTGAGGAGTGCCTCTGCCTGGCCACCCCGTCTGGGAAGTGAGGAGCGCCTCTGCCCGGCCACCCCGTCTGGAAAGTGAGGAGCGCCTCTGTCTGGCCGCCACCCCGTCTGGGAGGAAGTGAGGAGCGCCTCTGCCCGGCCGCCACCCCGTATGGGAAGTGAGGAGCGCCTCTGCCCAGCCGCCCCGTCTGGGAGGTGAGGAGTGCCTCTGCCCGGCTGCCACCCCGTCTGGGAGGTGAGGAGTGCCTCTGCCTGGCCACCCCGTCTGGGAAGTGAGGAGCGCCTCTGCCCGGCCACCCCGTCTGGAAAGTGAGGAGCGCCTCTGTCTGGCTGCCACCCCGTCTGGGAGGAAGTGAGGAGCGCCTCTGCCCGGCCGCCACCCCGTATGGGAAGTGAGGAGCGCCTCTGCCCAGCCGCCCCGTCTGGGAGGTGAGGAGTGCCTCTGCCCGGCTGCCACCCCGTCTGGGAGGAAGTGAGGAGCACCTATGCCCGGCTGCCCCGTCTGGGAGATGAGGAGCACCTCTGCCCGGCCGCCCCGTCTGGGAGGTGAGGAGTGCCTCTGCCTGGCCGCCACCCCGTCTGGGAGGAAGTGAGGAGCGCCTCTGCCCGGCCGCCCCGTCTGGGAAGTGAGGAGCGCCTCTGCCTGGCCGCCACCCCGTCTGGGAAGTGAGGAGCGCCTCTGCCCGGCCTCCCTGTCTGGGAGGTGAAGAGCGCCTCTGCCTGGCCGCCACCCCGTCTGGGAGGAAGTGAGGAGCGTCTCTGCCCGGCCGCCCCGTCTGGGAAGTGAGGAGCGCCTCTGCCTGGCCGCCCGGTCTGGGAAGTGAGGAGCGCCTCTGCCCGGCCGCCCCGTCTGGGAGGTGAGGAGCGCCTCTGCCCGGCTGCCACCCGGTCTGGGAGGAAGTGAGGAGCGCCTCTGCCCGGGCGGCCCCGTCTGGGAAGTGAGGAGCGCCTCTGCCCGGGCGGCCCCGTCTGGGAAGCGAGGAGCGCCTCTGCCCGGCCGCCCTGTCTGGGAGGTGAGGAGCGCCTCTGCCCGGCTGCCCTGTCTGGGAGGTGTACCCAACAGCTCCGAAGAGACAGCGACCATCGGGAGCGGGCCATGAGGACGATGGCGGTTTTGTTGAAGAGAAGAGGAGGAAGTGTGGGGAAAGGAAGGAGAGATCAGATTGTTGCTGTGTCTGTGTAGAAAGAGGTGGGCATAAGAGACTCCATTTTGTTCTGACTAGGAGAAATTCTTCTGCCTTGGGATGCTGTTGATCTATGGCCTTTCCCCCAGCCCCCTGCTCTCTGAAACATATGCTGTGTCAACTCAGGGTTAAATGGATTAAGGGCGGTGCAAGATGTGCTTTGTTAAACAGATGCTTGAAGGCAGCATGCTCTTTAAGAGTCATCACCACTCCCTAATCTCAAGTACTCAGGGGCACAAACACTGCAGAAGGCCGCAGGGACCTCTGCCTAGGAAAACCAGAGACCTTTGTTCATGTGTTTATTTCCTGACCTTCTCTCCACTATTATCCTATGACCCTGCCATATCCCCCTCTCCCAGAAACACCCAAGAATCATCAATAAATTCTTCATAAATTAAAAAAAAAAAAAAAGAAAAAAAAAAGAAAAAAAAAAAAATAATAAAGTGAAAATACAATAAAAAAAAAAAATAAATAACAAATGCTGACAAGGATGCAGGGAAATGGGAACCTCATACGCTGTTGGTGTGAATGTAAAGTAGCACAGCCAGTACGGAGAACAGTATAGTCCAAAAACTACAAACACAACTACCGTATTAGCCAGCAATTTCACTACTTGGTATATATTTAAAGTTGAAATCACCATGTCAAAGAGATTCCTGCACTCCTGTGTTCATTGCAGCACTATTCAGAACAGGTAAGAGATGGAATCAGCCTAAGAGTTTATCAGTGGGTGAATGGATAAAGAAAGCGTGGTATCTGTACACAATGGAATCCCATTCAGCCTTAAAAGAGAAGGAAATCCTGTCATTTGCAACAAAGTAGATGAAACTGGAGAACACTATGTTAAATGAAATAAGCCAGGTACAAAAAGACAAATACCACACAACCTCAGTGATATGTAGAAAATAAAACAGCTGAACTCATAAAGTAGAATGGTGGGTACCAGGGGTTGCAGGTTGGTGGGTGGGAGGGAAGGATAAGGAGATGTTGGCCAAGGGATTCAAAATTCCAATTAGGAGGAATTCCAATTAGTTCACATCATCGTGACTATGGTTAATAACAGTATGTTGTGTACATTTGGTTATAGTTTATTCACTTCTTTGCTTTTTTTAAGAGTCAGGTGTGAACCCTGAATATCTGAGAGAGGTCTCAGTGAATTTAGAGAGTTTCTTTTGCCAAGGTTGAGGACGCACACCCGTGACACAGCCTCAGGAGGTCCTGACGACATGTGCCCGAGGTGGTCAGAGTACAGCTTGGTTTTATACATTTTAGGGAGACATGAGACATCAGTCAACATATGTAAGATGAACATTGGTTTGGTCCAGAAAGGGAAAACTTGAAGCGGGGAGGGGGCTTCCAGGTCATGGGTAGATAAGAGACCAATGATTGTGTTGTTTTGAGTTTCTGATTGGCCTCTCCAAAGGAGGCAATCCAATATGCATTCATCTCAGTGAGCAGAGGGGTGGCCTTGAATAGAATGGGAGGCAGGTTGGCCCTAAGCAGTTCCCAGCTGGACTTTTCCCTTTAGCTGAGTGATTTGGGGGCCCCAAGATTTGGTTTCCTTTCACACAGGTCTCCCTCTGTCACCCAGGCTGGAGTGCAGTGGTGTGATCATGGCTCACCGCAGCCTCAGACTCGTAGGCCCAAGCAATTCTCCCTCAGCCTCCGAGTAGCTAGGACCACAGGCTCGTGCCACCATACCCACCTAACTTTTGTATTTTTTTTTTAGACACGGACTCACCATGTTACCTAGGCTGGCCTTAAACTCCTGGGCTCAAGCAATCCTCCCACCTCAGCCTCCCACAGTGCTGGGATTACAGGCGTGAGCCACCGCGCCCGGCCTGGATATTCATGCCTTGATCTGCTTTTGGATGATATTAGCTAATGTTATTTTAGAAATGCCTACCAGTGTTTAACAGCAGTATCGATACTTTTCCGTGTGTGCATGTGTTTGTGTGTCAAGTCTGCAACCAGATTCAGTGAGTCACCCAGGAGTATCTACTGTGTGCCAGACACCGGTGTGGACTCAGAGTGGAGAAGCAAGCAGGACCCACAACAGTCTGTCTTTGTGACACTAACATTCTCCTGGGGGACAAAGGTTATTCTGGCTTCATAAAGCACATCTGGAAACTCTTCTTTACTTTCTTTGAAACCCTGGAATTACCTCTTTTTTTTTTTGAGACGGAGTCTCGCTCTGTTGCCCAGGCTGGAGTGCAGTGGTGCGATCTCGGCTCGCTGCAAGCTCCGCCTCCCGGGTTCATGCCATTCTCTTGCCTCAGCCTCCCGAGTAGCTGGGACTACAGGCGCCTGCCACCACGCCCGGCTAATTTTTTGTATTTTTAGTAGAGACGGGGTTTCACCGTGTTAGCCAGGATGGTCTCGATCTCCTGACCTCGTGATCCGTCCGCCTCGGCCTCCCGAAGTGCTTGCATGACAGGCGTGAGCCACCGTGCCCGGCCCTATCTATCTATCTATCTATCTATCTATCTATCTATCATCTATCTATCATCTATCCATCCATCACATCTCTTTATCTCTTAAAGGCCAGAAATAATTCACTGCAGGACTCACTAGGCCTGGGCTAGCCACCATTTCTTCTCTGCTCAGCTGCTGGTGGGGTGCTCCTACTTCTCAAGCCTCCCCACTGTGGAAATGAAGTGGCTTAGGCCTGGAATCCTAGTACTTTGGGAGCTCGAGACGGGTGGATCGCTTGAGCCCAGGAGTTCCTGACCAGCTTGGGCAACATGGGGAGACCCCGTCTCTGTGAAAAGTGACATAATTACATAATTAGCCGGGCATGGGGGCGTGCGCCTGTAGTCCCAGTTACTCGGGGGTTGAAGTGGGAGGATCACCTGAGCCCGGAGGTCCATGGTGCAGTGAGCCGAGATCACGCCACTGCATTCCAGCCTGGGAGAAAGAGCGAGACCCTGTCTCAAACACACACACACACACACACACACACACACACACACACACACACACAAGAGTGAGACCCTGTCTCAAACACACACACACACACACACACACACAAGAGCGAGACCCTGTCTCAAATACACACACACACACACACAAGAGCGAGACCCTGTCTCAAACACACACACACACACACACACACACACACACACACACACCCCCTCTGCAGCCCACAGCAGTGTCCAAGGTCTTCTCACCCGGAACCAGCAAGTCCAGGAGTGAAGACATGATGAGACGCCCCTACAGTCACTCAGGATCTGGTGACATGAGGGACAGACCCCTGCTCAAACCCTGAATGCACCTTGCTTGGGGTTAAAATGGTTCAAGAGCAAAGGGCCCACTTCCCCGTCCCCCTCCTCCAGCACTTGCCGCCCCCACCCAATGCTCTCTCCTCCAACCACCCTCCCTGCCTTCTGCCCCCGTCTCTGGCTCTCCCCATTGAGGCATAGGAAGAGATGCCCATCGGTCATGGGGAAATGCAAGACAAAACCGCACCCAGAATGACTGTCACTGAAGACTGGTCACAGGGAGCATTGGTGAGGAGGTGGAGTGCATGAAAGGTTCGCACGCAGCCAGCAGGGGTGTGAAATGGCACAGCCACTTTGAATCACTGTTCAGCAGTTTCTTATCAACTTAAAAACTTCTTTGGAGCAAGATAATCCTCAGTTTGAATCACAAAATAGAAATAAACATTTTAAAAAAGAAAACTGCGGGCCGGGCGCAGTGGCTCACGCCTGTAATCCCAGCACTTTGGGAGGCCGAGGCGGGCGGATCACGAGGTCAGGAGATCGAGACCATCCTGGCTGACACGGTGAAACCCCGTCTCTACCAAAAATACAAAAAATTAGCCAGGCGTGGTGGCGGGCGCCTATAGTCCCAGCTACTCGGGAGGCTGAGGCAGGAGAATCCCTTAAACCTGCGAGGCGGAGCTTGCAGTGAGCCCAGATTGTGCCACTGCACTCCAGTCTGGGCGACAGAGCCAGACTGTCTCAAAAAAAAAAAAAAAAAAAAGAAAAGAAAAAAAAAAAAGAAACCTCCCTCTACGATGCTTCATGTGCCTATTTCTCCCTAGAGTTCTGTCAACTTTTGCTTAAGATATGTAGAGCCTATTTTAACATCATTCCTAAACTGTTTTTGTTTTGTCCCAAGGCCTATTTTGTCTGATGTTAATATAGCCACGGCAGCTTGCATTTGGTAGTAACCGCCTAGCATTCATTCTTTCACATGTAATATTTCCATGGACATATGTTTGAGGTGTGTCTCTAGTAAACAGCATATGCTGGAAGTGGGGGTTTCCATCCAATCTGACAAGCTCTGGAATCTCTGACAATTCCCAATCTGAAGTCCTCAGCAGGGGGCTACATCTGCCGTTTGTTGTGTCTGTCCCAGCAGAAGCCCCCCAGCGGGGCCGGCTCAGCAACCTGCACATCTCGGCTCCGTGTGGGTGCTGCAGGCTGAGCTTCTCCACCTGTTGGGGTTGCACCCTTTACAGAGCCAGCCGGGAAGGCCGCCTGTCTGGACGGCGAGATGGAGAGCTTCAGGCAGCAGGGGTGGTGAACTTCCTGCGGAAGTTCAGATGCTGGGGGCCGGGTGCAGTGGCCTCCCTGTGTCCACATTTGACCTGTGGCACACCTGAAGGGTGGTTTCCAGGGGCTGCAGGAGGGGGACTGGGGAGTTAGCATTTAATGGGGATAGAGTTTCAGTTTGGAAGGATGAAAAGGGTTCCGGAGATGGACGATGGTGTTGGTTGCACCATATTACGAATGTATGTAACACCACTGAACTAACTAACCACAAAACTGGTTAACATGGTATATTTTATGTTATTATGTATTTTACTCCAATAAAAAACATCGGGCCAGGCACAGTGGCCTGTAATCTCGGCAACTCTGGAGGCTGAGGTGGGAGGATGGCTTGAGCCCAGGACAACTGGACAACATAGCAAGACCCCGTCTCTACAAAAAAAAAAAAAAAAAGAAAGAAAGAAAAAGGAAAGAAAAAAGAAGAAAAATTAGCTGAGCATGATGGTGAGCACCTATACTCCTAGCTACCCAGGAGGCTGGGGTGGGAGGATCACTTAAGCCCAGGAGGTTGAGGCTGCAGTGAGCTGTGATCCTACCACTGCACTCCAGCCTGGGTGACAGAGCCAGATTCAGTTTCTAAAAAATTTTTAAAATTGAAAAAAATATATTTTCAAATGAAATTTGGATCCCAAGTCACAGCGGTCATGGTGCAAGAGCTCCCTGGAATGAGTGAGGAGCAGCTCCAGGCAAAGTCCAAAGCCCCAGGGCAAAGCCCACCGCAGCCACTTCCTACTGCTGTGAACTTGGCCATTCAACTTCTCTAAACTGACTTTCCTCAACAGTAAGCCCTCAATCGCTGCTAGCCAGCATGGCCCGAGACAGCAGTGGTGAGGGAGTGGCCCTGCAGAATTACCCATACCAGATTTTATGGTGTCGACCTAAAGGAACACACTGAGGTAAAATTAATATAAGGAGAGTGTATTTGGGCCAAATTTGAGGATTGCAACCTGGGAAACACATCCAAACTAAGTTTTGGTAGGTATTCTGAGTTGAGGTGGTTACAAGCAGATATTAAAGACAAAATGAGGAGGCTGGGCCCAGTGGCTCATGTGTGCCATCCCAGCAATTGGGGAGGCTGAGGCAGGAGGATCACTGGAGCCCAGGGGTTCAAGACCAGCCTGGGCAAAATGGTGAGACCCCATCTCTACAAGAAATAAATAAGCAGAGGCCAGTCACGGTGGCTCACGCCTGTAATCTCAACACTTTGGGAGGCCGAGGGGGGTGGATCACTTGATGTCAGTAGTTTGAGACCAGCCTGGCCAACGTGGTGAAACCCCGTCTGTACTAAAAATACAAAATTAGCCGGGCATGGTGGTGCAGGCCTGTAGTCCCAGCTAATCGGGAGGCTGAGGCAGGAGAATCACCTGAACCCGGGAGGTGGAGGTTGCAGTGAGCCAATAGCGTGCATTGCACTCCAGCCTGGGCGACAAGAGCAAAACTCCATCTCAAAAATAAAATAAAATAAAATATAAAAAATTAGCTGGGCACGGTGGTGCACGCCTGTAGTCCCAGCTACTCTGGAGGCTGAGGCAGGAGAATCGCTTGAACCGGGGAGGCAGAGGTTGCACTGAGCTGAGATCGCACTAACTATTGCACTCCAGCCTGGGTGATGGAGTGAGTCTCTGAAAAAAAAGAAAGAAGGAAAGAAGAAAGAAAGAAGAAAAGAAAGGAAAGAAGAAAGAAAGAAAGAGAAAGAAAGAAAGAGAGAGAGAGAAAGAAAGAAAGAAAAGAAAAGAAAAGAAGCAAAGAAAGAAAGAAGAAAGGAAAGAAAGAAAAGAAAGAAGGAAAGGAAGGAAGGAAAGAAAAGAAAGAAGGAAAGGAAGGAAAGAAAGAAAGAAGAAAGGAAAGAAGAAAAGAAAGAAAGGAAAAAATGAAAGAAAGAAGAAAAGAAAAGGAAGGAAAGAAAGAAAAGAAAAGAAGGAAGGAAGCAAAGAAAGAAAGAAGAAAGGAAAGAAAGAAAAAAAGAAAAGAAAGAAGGAAGGAAGGAAAGAAAGAAAGAAAAGAAAGAAAGAAGAGAAAGAAAGAAGAAAGAAAGAAGAAAAGAAAAGGAAGGAAAGAAAGAAAGAAAGAAAGAAAAAAAAGACTAACTCCTTTGGGAGGCCGAGGCAGGTGGTTCACGAGGTCAGGAGATCCAGACCATCCCGGCTAACATGGTGAAATCCCATCTGTACTAAAAATACAAAAAAAATTAGCCAGGCGTGGTGGCAGGCGCCTGTAGTCCCACTACTCGGGAGGCTGAGGCAGGAGAATGGTGTGAACCCGGGAGGTGGAAGTTGCAGTGAGCCGAGATTGCACCACTGCACTCCAGCCTGGGCAACAAAGCAAGACTCCATCTAAAAAAAAAAAAAGACTAACTCCCCACCACTCTCCCCGCCCTGGCGACCATCATCCTGTGTTGTGTCTCTGAGTCTGACGACTCCAGGTCCCTCCCAAAAGTGGAATCAGGTACTTTCTGTCCTGGCTTCTTTCACTAATTATGATGTCCTCCAGGTTCATCCATGTGATAGCCTGCGTAAGGATTTCCTTCCTTTTCATAGCTGAATAATATTCCATTGTGTGGATAAAGCAGATTGTGTTGATCTATGTGTTCATCCATGGACACTTGGCCGGCTCTCACCTCTTGGGTGCTGTGAATTGCATCCCTTCAAGCTCCTGCTTTCAACTCCTTTGTGCCTATACCCAGCAGTGGAACTGCTGGACCCTATGGGAATTCTATGTTTAATGTTTTGAGGCGGCCTTGATTTTAAGCTGAAAAAGGCAAACGAGGACAAAATGAAACTGTCACTCACTCCTGTCAGATCAGCAGATCACCCCGGTGACCACATCAAGTGCTATTGAGGCTGTGGTGCAGCGGGAGCTCTGCCCCTAATCTGGCAAGGGATTTGGCAAATTGTACTCGAGTTGAAGGGCGAAGCTCTCACACATAAGCACTAAGAGGCGTGCACAGGAGCGTGAGACTGGGGACGTGTGCCATCGGTCACGTCCTGCAGCCGGGTGGGGAGGCTCTGCACAAGGTGCACGTAGAGAAACACAAGGAGGCCAGGAGCAGGGCCTCAGGCCTGTAATCCCAGCACTGTGGTAGGCCGAGGTGGGTGGGTCAGCTGAGGTCAGGAGTTCGAGACTAGCCTGGCCAACATGCTGAAACCTCATCTCTACTAAGGATACAAAAATTAGCTGGGCGTGGTGGTGCACGCCTGTAATCCCAGCTACTCAGGAGGCAGAGGCAGGAGAATCACTTGAATCTGGGAGGAGGAAGTTGCGGTGAGCTGAGATTGCGCCACTGCACTCCAGCCTGGGCGACAGAGCAAGACTCCATCTCAAAAACAAAACAAAACAACAACAACAACAAAAAAAAACCCACACACAAGGGCGAGGGCAGCCACACACTACTGTGTATGGGCCACACGCAGGAGAGGCACGGGAGGGGCGCAGTATCTTCCAAAGAAACAGACCTGAGCTGGCTGAGATGGTGGCAGCACACACAAGCTAGTCCAGGCCCCAGTGGAGGTCAAGTGGGGCCGAGAGGAGGCGAGAGCAAAACCAGAAGTCAGCGGTTCCGAAGAAACAGACAGCAAAGATCAAAGTGAAAGGCCAGCAATGGAAGGAAAGGCTAGAAAAACATAGAAACAAATCACCTATTGGGTATGAGGCTTACTATTTAATACCTGGGTGATGAAATAATCTGTACACAAAACCCACACAACATGCAATTTGTCTATGGAACCAACCTGCACATGTACCCCCGAAACTAAAATAAAATTTAAAATAATAATAAAATAGGGCAGGCGTGGTGGCTCATGCCTGTCATGCCAGCTACTCAGGAGGCTAAGGCAGGAGAATCGCTTGAACATGGGAGGCGGAGGTTGCAGTGAGCCGAGACTGCGCCATTGCACTCCAGCCTGGGCGACAGAGTGAGACTCAGTCTCAAAAAAAAAAAAAAAAAAAAAAAAAAAAAGAAAGAAAGAAAGAAAGAAAAGAAATAATAATAAAATAAAAACATGAAAGGGTTGAAGGACCTGGCGTACCACCACAGCAATCAGGCTCCAGTGACCCTAGGAACAAGATGGCCACACGCCGGGCCAAGGCAGTGCCCTCCAGTCACAGGGTCACTGAACAGAGAAGCAGCCCCCAGGGCCAAGGCAGAGACGGTTCCATAAACCCAGGTCCCCAAAGACCCCCTTTGAACGGGAAGAAGCACTCCCCAGTCACATGATGATCCGCTGGAGGACACGAACTGGCCAGTGGAGATTTACCCAGTTTTTCTATTCCCGGAGGCCTTCGGCATGGGAGGGAAATGCCTCACCCACCTTCGTTCTCCCAGGCTGCAATGAGGCACCTTGCCCAAGCGTGCTGGCATTTCCCTCCCTCACCAAGTGCACCAGTTCACTATAGTTACATAAACCGTCATGTCAGCAATGTGACAGCCACATTGTTTTCTTTATAAACATAATTTTTAACTAACTAATAATTTTATAATAAAAAAATCTGAAGCAGCTACAGGAGATGCTAATATTTAACAAAGTTAGCTGAGGTACAGACAAGTATTACCTAGACACTCAGAAAACTGCTTTAAGGAAGACCAACCCCAAAAGCTATGAAGAAAAAGACAGACATACATGACCACATAAATCTTCAGAAGACAAACAATAGGCTGGGTGTAGTGGTTCACACCTGTAATCCCAACACTTTGGGATGCCAAGGTGGGAGGACTGCTTTAGGCCAGGAGTCCGAGGACAAAATGAGGAGGCTGGGTACAGTGGCTTATGCCTGTCATCCCAGCACTTTGAGGGCAAGGCGGAAGTGTGGTCCTGGGCAACACAGAGAGACCCCGTCTCTAGAAAAAAAATTTAAGAATTAGGCTGGGCTCTGGCCAGGCGCGGTGGCTCATGCCTATAATCCCAGCACTTTGGGAGGCCGAGGCGGGCGGATCATGAGGTCAGTTCAAGACCAGCCTGGCCAGCATGGTGAAACCCCATCTCTACTAAAAATACAAAAAAATTAGCCGGGCTAATTTTAGCTGTAATCCCAGCTACTTGGGAAGCTGAGGCAGGAGAATTGCTTGAACCTGGGAGGCGGAAGTTGCAGTGAGCCAAGATCGTGCCATTGCACTCCAGCCTGGGTGACAGAGTGAGAGTCCGTCTCAAAAAAAAAAAAAAATTCCTTTTTTTTTTTTTTTTTTTTTTAAGAATTAGCCAGGGAGGCTGGGTGCAGTGGCTCACACCTGTAATCCCAGCACTTTAGGAGGCCGAGGTGAGCAGATCACCTGAGGTCGGGAGTTCAAGACCAGCCTAACCAACATGGAGAAACCCCATATCTGCTACAAATACAAAAATTAGACGTGGTGGCGCATGCCTGTAATCCCAGCTACTCGGGAGGCTGACACAGGAGAATCGCTTGAACCCAGGAGGCAGAGGTTGCGTGAGCCAAGATTGCACCATTGCACTCCAGCCTGGGCAACAAGAGCAAAACTCCGTCTCAAAAAAACAAAAACAAAAACAAAACAAAAGAATTAGCCAGGGATGGTGGCCTGCACCCATGGTCCCAGTTACTTGGGAGGCTGAGATGGGAAGATCTCTTGAGCCTGGGAGTTGAAGGCTGCAGTGAACCATGATTGCGCTGCTGCACTCCAGCCTGGGAGACACAGGGAGACCCTGTCTCAAAAATGCACACACACTACTTATGGCGGGGAGTCGGTGAGAGAGGGGAGGGGGTCTG
Source organism: Pongo abelii (assembly GCF_028885655.2). Classification (NCBI taxonomy): domain Eukaryota; kingdom Metazoa; phylum Chordata; class Mammalia; order Primates; family Hominidae; genus Pongo; species Pongo abelii. Next base: position 160,554,258 of record NC_072008.2, on the reverse strand, counting down.
AGTTAGTCACAATGAAATCTCATGTCACCCTCATCAGATTGGCACACCATGAAAAAGCACCCACCCTGACATTTGCTGGTGGGGGGGCGGAGAAGCCTCTGACATTGCTGCTAGAAATGTGAATCAAGAACGTCACTGGGAAAAGCACTCCAGGGATTTGAAACTGAAGTTCCCTTCAGCCCTACAATCCCACTCCTGGGACCTAACTGGAGAAGGGCCTGCTCCGGGGTGCAGAGGCCGGTGTGTGCAGTTTCTAGCAGACCTTGGCATGTCACCAAGCCAAAATGGGGCCCAGAAAAGCGAATGCATGACAGTGTGTGCCTTATGCTGTAATTTATTTTTTTTTTTTTGAGATAGGGTCTTGTTCTGTCACCCACGCTGGAGTGCAGTGATGCCATCTCATTACAACTGTTGTCACTGCAGCCTGGATCTCCTGGGTTCAAGCGATCCTCCCCACCTCAGCCTCCTGAGTAGCTGAGACTACAAATACATACCATCAAGCCCAGCTAATTTTTTTTACTTTTGGTAGAGATGGGGTCTCCCTATGTTGTCCAGGGTGGTCTTAAACTCCTGAGGTCAAGCAATTCTTCCTTCTCGGCCTCCCAAAGTGCTGGGATTGCAGGCATGAGCCACTGCACCTGGCCTAAAACTATTTTTGTTGTTGTTTTGAGATGGAGTCTCACTCTGTTGCCCAGGCTGGGGTGCAATGGCACAATCTCAGCTCACTGCAACCTCCACCTCCCGGGTTCAAGCGATTCTCCTGCCTCAGCCTCCCGAGTAGCTGGGATTACAGGCTCCCGCCACCATGCCCAGCTAATTTTTGTATTTTTAGTAGAGAGGGGGTTTTGTCATGTTGGCCAGGCTGGTCTCGAACTCATGACCTCAGGTGATCCACCCGCCTCAGCCTCCCAAAGTGTTGGGATTACAGGCGTGAGCCACTGCACCGGGCTTAAAACTCTTTTTGTGTGTGTGTTTGTTTGTTTTTGAGACAGAGTTTTGCTCTTGTTGCTCAGGCTGGAGTGCAATGGTGTGATCTCGGCTCACTGCAACCTCTCTGCCTCCCAGGTTCAAGCGATTTTCCTGCCTCAGCTTCCCGAGTAGCTGGGATTATAGGCACCCACCACCATGCCTGGCTAATTTTTTGTATTTTTAGTAGAGATGGGGTTTCACTATATTGGCCAGGCTGGTCTCGAACTCCTGACCTCAGATGATCCACCCGCCTTGGCCTCCCAAAGTGCTGGGATTACAGGCATGAGCCACCGCACCTGGCCCTAAAACTATTTTATGTGGGGAGAAAATACCTAGGCCATGGCAGCAGAAAGCAAGGAAGAAGCCACGTGGAAGCCCTCCTGGCGCTTCTTCCAGGAAGGTGAGCAGAGAGCACCTGGGGCCAGGAGGCGGCATGCCTGGGTTTCTGCTCCTCCTCACTGTAACTTTCAGCCAAGTCAAACTTCTAGAGTTTCAGTTTCTTTATCTGTGAAATGATGGGGCTGGCACAGATGGTTTCTAAGGTCCCTCCCAGGCCTGGAACTTCTAAACCGTTAGGTCAAAGGTGGGGGAGAGGCCCCATCTGGCAACCACTGGCTCCCCAGCTGTGCTGGGGACACAGTGGAGCAGCAAGACTGAGACCAAGACCAGTAACAACAACGGCTGCCCTGACAGCCAATCCCCCTGGGCAAGGCTGAGCTCCTCCGCGGGCTGCAGAGCTGGAGGGAGGCACAGCCACCAGCCTCCTTCCTCCGGTGGCTCAGGGGTCGGTGAAATCCACAAATCCTGGGCCAGGGCTGAGGCACTCTGAGGTCCCGGCCCCAGAAGGGGGGTTCGCCTGGGCAGGAAGGGATGCAGGAAGCTGTGTGACTAATGGCAGCTGGCCACACTTGGAGAAACACGAATTTCAAAAAGGGCCTGGGGAGTGCAGGTTCCAGGCCGGGGTCCGCCTGGAGCCTTCTTTGCCACCTGCTCTGCCTTGCGCAGGTTCCGGGGCTTCTGGCTCTGCTTGCGTTGGCTCAAGACGTGGTTGTTGGATTTAGCAAATAACAATCAGAATGCCCAGTGAAATCTGAATTTCAGGCAAACAATACTTTTTTAGTAGGAGAAATGTCTCGTGCAACATTTGAGACACGCTTGTGCAAAACCATTGTTCATCGCCTGGCGTATAATCTGGCAACTCTGGCAGGAGAGGGGAGAGCGGAGCCAGGATTCCTGCAGTCCCTGCCCCTCTGGAGGTGTCCCCTCCACATAAGCCTCTCCTTTGGGTGGGGTCCACTCTTCCAGGGGTTCCACGAAACCGCCCTGAATCACCCCAATCTAGGCACACCACCTGTTTCCGGTGGGACACCGCCTGACCCAGGAGGCTTGCAGGGCTGTTTATTACACAAGTATTGGTAGGAAGAAAAAGTCAAATCGTGATGAGTGCTTGTAGCTGTGAGGTGTGGCATGAAGTCCCAGCAGTCCTCTGTCAATGAGGGAAACAGCTACTCACAGATAAATCACAAAAGGGGGTCCCCGCACTGCTGGATGAAGAGCCTACCCCCACCCTGTCTCTGAGCCCGCATGGAAGCCCTCCTTCTCTTCGCCCTCCCTCCAGCCTCTGTGAAGTAAGAGTGGCCTCTCTGGTGATGTGTGCAGCCTCTTCCCTCTTCTAGGGCACGTGGTGCTTTCGAGACGACCTCAAATGGAACCAGGCTGTTTCCCAAGCAGGTGCTGTCCTTGCTCTCCCCTGCCAACCATGTGCCCCAACCCCCGGCCCCAAGCCCTGGGTCAGGTCCTGCCATTTGCCCCAGGTCCCTACCTGGTGGCGATGTGCTCAGCCAGCCAGGACAGAACGTCCAGCCCAGGTGCCCAGTTCCAGAAACATCTCAGTCATCACAGTCATGGGCCGAATGCCAACCTCGAGGGCACTGAGCAGGTGTACATGAGTGGCCCATGCTGAGATGCCATTTGGCAGGGACAGGGCATCCTCTCTCCTCTGCCCTCACCTTTGGAGCTGATCACTTCTCCATTTAATTTGTGGGCTTAAAGCAGACCCTCCTCAGTACTTAAGGCTCCAGGGACAAGACTATGGAGTCTGGGATGAAGAGCCCCTGAGTTAAATGACGTTAGCTGTCTTCAGGAGTCCCCTTTACAGGCCGGGCGCGGGGGCTCACGCCTGTAATCCCAGCACTGGGAGGCCAAAGCAGGCAGATCACCTGAGGTCACGAGTTAGAGACTAGCCTGGCCAACATGATGAAACCCCATCTCTACTAAAAATACAAAAATTAGCCGGGCGTTGTGGTGGGTACCTGTAATCCCAGCTACTCAGGCAGCTGAGGCAGGAGAATCGCTTGAACCCGGGAGGCAGAGGTTGCAGTGAGCCAAGATCACACCATTGCACTCCAGCCTGGGCAACAGAGCAAGACTCTGTCTCAAAAAAAGAAAGTCCCCTTTACAGACCAGATGCCTTCAGATGAAAGGAGGTGAGGCAGGCCTCTAAGTAACATAGTGACCGGCAGGAAGGACTGCCCCGGGAGTAGAGAGGGTGGCATGGAGTCCTCAGTGCCTCTCTGGCTGCGGCTAAGGATGACCCAGCATCCTGACCACAAACTAGAGAGTCTGGGCCTTGGGCTCGAGGGCTCAAAAACTGTTGCCTGCATGAGAAGCATGTGCCGCCTCCAGCACAGTGCCTGGCAATACCGTCAGCAAATTGGTTCACAAGGACCTGGGTGACGGGCACATGGGGACTGCTCAGACTGTAGCCACTAAGGGCATCTAAGCCACACTCTGGCTCCGAGGGGAGACCCACAAAGCAACTTTCTGCTGAGAGTTCAACTTTTGACATTTATGTGTTTCCTCATCTGGACGCACCCTGCCTGGTTCCACAGACGATCTGCAGTGATGTGGCTCTCACGTGACAGTCACAGATGTCAGGGGGTAATTAAGTGATTTCCCCATCAGTCTGCTGGGCACGTATTTAGTGTGACTCAGTCTCCCTGAATCCAGCCGCCTCTAAGGACACTCACTGGTACCCCACTGACTGGCCTGCCTCACTGCTGCCAGTCCACACCCACAGCTGACACCCCAAAGATACTCCAGACGATTGCTCTCTGTCCAACCATGAACATGAGGGGCTTCTTGGTGTCACTTCCACTCCCCTTGCCAATATTTATTTGGAAACATTTCAAACTACAGAAAAGTTATGCGAATTACATCAGGAACACCCACATCCCCTGTGCCGAGATCTGTGCTTTATGTCTTTGAAAGTAAGTTGTCGAGATCACAGCACTGTACCCCTCCACACCAAAGCCCGCAGCTTCTCAGGAAAGGGCAGTCTTGTGTGATCAGTGCATATCATCACACGCAGGATGCCTGACACTGGCACCACGCTGCCATCTCAGAGTCCGTTTCAATGCTGGGGGTCATCGGTTTTCAGCAGGTTCTTCCCTGGGTTCAATGCGTCTTCCCGCCAGAGGGATGGAATCTTGGGTGAGTGTTGAAATGCGTCAGAAACAAAAACGCAAAGTGGAACTGGAGCACGTCACAGACCTTGGACCAGAAGTGGCCTGTGAGGCACTGGAAGAGACGCCACCGTGCGAGCTGATGGTCACACAGCTTGAGGACCACAAAGCCCAGGCAAGAGAGCACCCCCAAAGCTAAGTAGGTGGCCGAGGTGGTGCTGCCATAGTGCCTGTGGGTGTGCAGCGCCTGCCCCACAGCAGCCACCACGTGAGCACCCAGTGCGACCTCGAAGCCCTGGGGATGCAGCAGAGCGAGGCCATAACTGGCCAGGGAGACGCACTCAAGAGAGAGAAACAGCCAGGGCCGCCAGCCGCGGTCTAGGTAGAGGCACCAGGCCACGGGCCATGCAAAGATGGGCAGGGTGAGCCACTGGTCCAGCACGGCGGCACGGCGCCATTGCGTCCACAGGCGCAGCCACTGCACGGGGCCGTAGAGCAGGGCCATGGCTGCGAACACGTCCTTCAGGTAGTGGGGACCCAGCCCCACCACGCTGCCCCTGTGCAGCCAGAACAGCCCTAGCAGCGTGTAGGCCACGTTCACCAGTGAGTTGAATGGCATGGCCAGGAAGGCGGGGAGGCTGGCCACTGGCGCCTCGGCATAGTGCTCATAGCCCACTTGAACGGAAACGCTGTCAAAAATGCCCGTGAACACAGCCACGGCACAGAGGCCGCCAGCCACGGCCACGTGCAGGAAGGCCTGCCCCCACTCTGGATTCATCTGGAACCGGCGGCGTGACCTGGGGCAGGGAGCTTCAGAGAGCAGCCTTCAATACGCAGCCTCTGCAGAACACTCTGGGCCTCCCGGCTGAGCCAGCAGAAAGAAGCCCCGTGATTTCCGAGGCAGATGCTGCGACCTTGCCCCGAAGGAAGGCAGGAGTCCTGCTGATTGGCTGGCGCCAGCGGAGGAACGTTCTGCCTTTTTCCTTTGTGGTTACAAAAGGAGTGTGGTTAGAAAACAAACCGTCCCCAGCACCGCCTCCATGTTCCTGACCCCCGGCCTCAGGAGCTACCAACCATCTTCACTGGAAGAAGCAAATCAGAGTGAAACCGCTGCACACTGGCTCTCTCAAGCGTGGCCTCTAGAATCCTCTATCGCCCCTTTCTCCTGGCACCTAGGAAAATCCTGCCCATCGTCCTAGTTTCCTTAAAGCCACTGCAACTACAGACAAGACCTGCCTAGCTCTGTCATTACAACTCAGAACGCGCCTTCCCATGTCAGTGTGTTATAAAAGTGGACTTCTTCAGCCCCAAAGCCCTTTTCACCAAATACCCAGTTGAACTAGAGACCATTAGATGGAGTCCGAGCTCTGGCCTCTGGCACAAGGTGGGGGATGGAGGAAGAGGAGGATTCACCGTCTGCCACTCAAGCACCAGGCCGGGAGGCAAGGGGGTGACCCGCAGGCTTCTCAGGCCAGCTTCCCTGGCTCACTCGCCTGCCCTCTCCTGAAGTGCCAAGCCCCAAATCACCTTCTTTCCTCAGGCCACCATAAAGCCTTCTGTCTCCTTCAGTCACAGAACCAGAGAGACGATTTAATTACCACTGACTGTCAACTGCTTTGGGGCCAGTGGTGCTGCCAGTGGGCCCTAGTAGCTGAAAAACACATTAATAGGGAAGGAAGAAGAGCTTTAATGCTCTGAAAATGACTCCAATCATTAAAGCTCTTCTCCCTTCCATATTAATAAATTTCGCACTCAAGAGGGTGGGCGGGTAGGTGGGCTCAGGGAGAGAGAGGGGTGGGCTCCAGTTCCTGGTCAGCTGATGCCAGACTGTTCAAACCTTGGCTCTCTCACTTACTAACCATGTGATCTTGCACCTTAACTGTCTTGGGCCTCGGTTTGTGCACCTTTTTTTTTTTTTTTTTTTTTTTGAGACGGAGTCTCACTCTGTTGCCCAGGCTAGAGTGCAGTGGCACAATCTTGGCTCACTGCAACCTCCGCCTCCCAGGTTCAGATGATTCTCCTGCCTCAGCCTCCCTAGTAGCTGTGATTAGAGGCGTGTACCACCATGCCCGGCTAACTTTTCTATTTTTAGTAGAGATGGGGTTTCACCATGTTGGCCAGGCTGGTCTTGAACTCCTGACCTCAAGTGATCCACCCGCCTCAGCCTCCCAAAGTGCTGGGATTCACAGGTATGAGCCACTGCGCCCAGCCCGGTTAGCTCACCTTTGACCTAATCGCTTAGAAGTTCCAGGCCTGGGAGGGATCTTAGAAACCATCTGTGCCAGCCCCATCATTTCACAGATAAAGAAACTGAAACTCTAGAAGTTTGACTTGGCTGAAAGTTACAGTGAGGAGGAGCAGAAACCCAGGCATGCCGCCTCCTGGCCCCAGGTGCTCTCTGCTCACCTTCCTGGAAGAAGCGCCAGGAGGGCTTCCACGTGGCTTCTTCCTTGCTTTCTGCTGCCATGGCCTGGGTATTTTTATTTAGACACGGGGGTCTTGCTCTGTTGCCCAGGTTGGAGTGCAGTGGCACAATCACAGCTCACTGCAGCCTCCACCTCCTGGGCCCAAGCTATCCTCCTGCCTCAGCCTCCCAAGTAGTTGGGACCAGGGGTATACCACCACCTTGCCCTGCTAATTTTTTTTTTTTTTTTGAGACGGAGTCTTGCTCTGTTGCCCAGGCTGGAATGCAGTGGCACGATCTTGGCTCACTGCAAGCTCTTCCTCCCGGGTTCACGCCATTCTCCTGCCTCAGCCTCCTGAGTAGCTGGGACCACAGGCGCCCGCCATCACGCTCGGCTAATTTTTTGTATTTTTAGTAGAGACGGGGTTTCACCGTGTTAGCCAGGATGGTCTCGATCTCCTGACCTCGTGATCCACCCGCCTCAGCCTCCCAAAGTGCTGGGATTACAGGCGTGAGCCACAGTGCCCGGCCTGCCCTGCTAATTTTTGTTAAAAAAAAATTCAAAAATTTTTTAACTAAAATAATACAAAAAATAGCCAGGCGTGGTGGTGGGTGCCTGTGGTCCCAGCTACTCGGGAGGCTGAGTCAGGAGAATGGCATGAACCCTGGAGGTGGAGCTTGCAGTGAGCCGAGATCGCGCCACTGCACTCCAGCCTGGGTGACAGAGCACGACTCCATCTTAAAAAAAAAAAAAAAAAAAATATTTGTAGAGACAGGGTCTCACTATGTTGCCCAGCCTGGTCTCGAACTCTTGGCCTCAAGTGATCCTCCTGCCTTGGCCTCCCAAAGTCCTGAGATTACAGGAGTGAGCCACTGCACCCAGCTAAACCCCTCTTAAGTTGAAAGTCCAGTTCCTATATTTTCAAATTATGATGGGTTTATCTGGACATTACCCTGTTATACATCAAAAAGCATATGTAGCTGGGCATGGTGGCTCACATCTGTAATCCCAGCAATTTGGAAGGCCAAGGTGAGAGGACTGCTTGAGTCCAGGAGTTTGAGACCAGCCTGGGCAACAAAGTGAGAGCCTGTCTCTACACAAAATACATACAATTAAATTTAAAAAATAAAATAAAAATTAGCCAGGCATGGTGGTGCACCTATAGTCCCAGCTCCTCAGGAGGCTGAGGCAGGAAGATCACTTAAGCCCAGGAGATGGAGGCTGCAGTGAGCTATGCTCGTGCCACTGCACTCCAGTCTGGGCCACAGAGCAAGACCCTAACTCTAAAAAAAAAAAAAAAAAAAAAAGCCAGGCTCAGTGGCTCACACCTATAATCCTAGCACTTTGGGAGGCCGAGGTGGGTGGATCATCTGAGGTCAGGAGTTTGAGACCAGCCTAGCCAACGTGGTGAAACCCCATCTCTACCAAAAATACAAAAAATTAGGCCGGGCACGGTGGCTTACGCCTATAATCCCAACACTTTGAGAGGCCGAGGCGGGTGGATCACTTGAGGTCAGGAGTTCCAGACCAGTCTGGCCAACATGGTGAAACCCTGTCTCTACAAAAATACAAAAAAATTAACTAGGCGTGGTGGCGCACGCCTGTAATCCCAGCTACTTGGAAGGCTGAGACGGGAGAATTGCTTGAACCCAGGAGGCAGAGGTCGCAGTGAGCCGAGATCGTGCCATTGCGCTACAGCCTGGGCGGCAGAGCGAGATTTCATCTCAGAAAAACAAAACAAAACAAAACAAAACAAAAAATTAGCCAGGTGTGGTGGCACATGCCTATAATCCCAGCTACTCGGGAGGCTGAGGCAGGAGAATCGCTTGAGCCCGGGAGGCGGAGGTTGCAGTGAGCCGAGATCACACCACTGCACTCCAGCCTGGGCAACAAGAGCGAAACTCCCTCGCCAAAAAAAAAAAAAAAAAAAAGTGGCGAGGCGCGGTGGCTCACGTCTGTAAATCCCAGCACTTTGGGTGGCTGAGGTGGGTGGATCAGTTGAGGTCAGGAGTTCAAGACCACCCTGGCCAATATGGTGAAACCCCATCTCTACTAAAATACAAAAATTAGCCAGGCGTGATGGCTCATGCCTGTAGTTCCAGCTACTTGGGAGGCTGAGGCAGGAGAATCGCTCAAACCCGGGAGGCGGAGGTTGCAGTGAGCCAAGATCATGCCACTGCACTCCAGCCTGGGCGACAGAATGAGACTCCGTCTCAAAAAAAAAAAAAAAAAAAAAGTATCTGTATATGCAGACCACTTAGCACTATTTTATTATTACTTTATTACTTTATTTTATTTTGTTTTGTTTTTTTGAGACGGACTCTTGCTCTGTCGCCCAGGCCGGAGGGCAGTGGCGTGGTCTTGGCTCAGTACAACCTCCGCCTCCCGGGTTTGAGTGATTCTCCTGCCTCAAGCCTCCTGAGTAGCTGGGATTACAACTAAAATTAGCCCGGCTAATTTTTGTATTTTTAGTAGAGACGGGGTTTCACCATCTTGGTCACGCTGGTCTTCTTCAACTCCTGACCTCGTGATCTACCTGCTTCGGCCTCCCAAAGTGCTGGGATTACAGGCATGAGCCACCGTGCCTGGCCTATTTTATTTTTTCATTGAGACGGAGTCTTGCACTGTCTGCACTGTCATCCAGGCTGAAGTGGTGTGATCTCGCCTCACTGCAACCTCCGCCTCCCGTTTTCAAGGGATTCTCCTGCCTCAGCCTCCTGAGTAGCTGAGATTACAAGTGCCCGCCACCATGCACAGCTAATTTTTTGAATTTTTTTTTTAGTAGAGACAGGGTTTCACCATGTTGGCCAGGCTGGTCTCGAACTCCTGACCTTGTGATTCACCCGCCTCGGCCTCCCAAAGTGCTGGGATGACAGGCGTGAGCCACCACACCTGGCTTATTTTATTTTTTGGGACAGAGTCTCACTCTGTGGGGCAGTCTGGGGTACAGTGGCAGGATCTCGGCTCACTGCAACCTCCGCCTCCCGGGTTCAAGCGATTCTCCTGCCTCAGCCTCCCAAGTAGCTGGAAGTACAGGCGGGCCATCACGCCCGGCTAATTTTTGTATTTTAGTAGAGATGGGATTTTGCCATATTGGCTGGGGTGGTATTGAACTCCTGACCTCAACTGATCTGTCCACCTCAGCCTCCCAAAGTGCTGGGATTACAGGCATGAACCACTGTGCCCAGTCTATTTTATTATTTTTAATAGCATATAGAGTGACATTTTGATACATGTATATAATGTATAACGATCAAACAAGGTAATTAGCATATCCATCACCTGGAACATTTATCATTTCTTTGTGTTGAGAACATTCCAAATCCTTTCTTGTAGTCTTTTGAATATACCACAAGAAATTGTAGTTAACAGTGCTCACCCTACAGTGCAGAACAGCAGGATCCATTCATGCTATGAAGCTGGAATTTTGTATTTGTTATCCGACTCCTCCGAATCTCCCTACTCTCTAATCTTTCCAGCTTCTAATACCCACTATGCGTCTATTTCCATGAGCTTGATTTTTAAAATATTTTACATACGAATTAACACATAAAATATTTATCTTTCTGTTCCTGGCTTATTTCACTTAACATAACGTCCTCTAGGCTCATCCATGTTGCCACAAATAACAAGATTTATCTTATTAGTTTGTTTATTTCTTTGAGACAGGGTCTCGTTCTGTCTCCCAGGCTGAGTGCAGTGGTGTGATTGCAGCTCACTGCAGCCTCCACCTCCCAGGCTCAAGTGGTCCTCTCACTTCAGCCTCCCAGGTAAATGGGACCACAGGCATGTTACCATGCCTGGCAAATTTTTAAATTTTTTTTTGAAAGACAGGGTCTTGCTATGTTGCCCAGACTGGTCTCAAACTCCTAGGCTCAAGCGACCCTCTCACCTTGGCCTCCTAAAGTGCGGGGATTACAGGCGTGAGTTACCGCACCCAGCCAATAGTTTTTTTTGTTTGTTTGTTTTTGTTTTTGGTTTTTTTTGAGACAGAGTCTCGCTCTGTCACCCAGGCTGGAGTGCAGTGGCACAATCTCGGCTCACCGCAGCCTACGCCTCCCGGGTTCAAGCGATTCTCCTGCCTCAGCCTCCCAAGTAGCTGGGATTATAGGTGCCTGCCACCACACCTGGCTAATTTTTGTATTTTTGGTAGAGATGGGGTTTCATCATGTTGGCCAGGCTGGTCTCGAACTGCTGATCTCAGGTGATCTGGCTGCCTTGGCCTCCCAAAGTACTGGGATTACAGGCTTGAAACACCGCACCCACCAACAGTTTATTTTTAAATGGCTCAATAATACTCCATCATGTATCTATACCACATTCTCTTTACATATCAATCCACTGATGGACACTTAGATTGCTCCCATATGTTAGCTATTATAAGTAGTACAAAGGCACGAAGAACCTACATTGGGGAAAGGACGGTCTCTTCAACAAATGGCACTGGGAAAACTGGATAAGTATGTGAAGAAGAATGAAAACTAGACCCCTATCTCTCACCACACACAATAATCAACTCAAAATGGATTAAAGACTTAAATGTAAGACCTGAAACTATAAAGCTACTAGAAGAGGCCAGTGCAGTGGCTCACACCTGTAATCCCAGCACTTTGGGAGGTTGAGGCAGGCAGATCACTTAAGGTCAGGAGTTCTAGACCAGCCTGGCCAACACAGTGCAACCCCGTCTCTACTAAAAATACAAAGTAGCCAGGCGTGGTGGCGCAGGTCTGTAATCCCAGTTACTCGGGGGGCTGGGGTAGGAGAAATGCTTGAACCCAAGAGGAGGAGGTTGCAGTGAGCCAAGATCACACCACTGCACTCCAGCCTGGGCGACAGAGCAAGACTCTGTCTTAAAAAAAAAAAAAAAAAAAAAAAAAAAAAGGACAGTGTGGTGGCTCACACCTGTAATCCCAGCACACTGGGAGGCTGAGGCGGGCGGATCACCCGAGGTCAGGAGTTCCAGACCAGCCTGTCCAACATGGTGAAACCCCATCTCTACTAAAAGTATAAAAATTAGCCAGGGTGGTGGCATGCGCCTGTAATCCCAGCTACTTGGGAGGCTAAGGCAGGAGAATCGTTTGATCCCAGGAGGCTAAGGTTGCAGTGAGCCGAGATTGTGCCACTGCACTCCAGCCTGGGTTTCAGAGTGAGACTCTGTCTCAAAAAATAAATAAATACAAATAATAAAATAAATAAAATAAAACTACTAGAAGAAAATGGGGAAATGCTCCAGGATATGGGTCTGGGGAAAGATTTTATGGCTAAGACCCCAAAATCACAGGCAACAAAAACAAAAACAGACAAATGGGAGTATATTAAAGTAAAAAGCTTTTGCACAGCACAGAAGCAAACAATGAAGAGACAATATAGGAGAAAATATTTGCAAATGATTCATGTGACAAGCACTGTTTATTTTTGAGATGCAATGTCCATCTGCCCTACTGCAATTTAGGCCCCAAATGGGTGGGACAGGGTCTGATTCCTTGCTCTTCCTCAGGTGCCCAGTGAAGCCCTGCTCAATTTCAATTCAATTACATTAAAGTACAAAGCCAGCACCTCTGCTCCCTTTTACCAGTCCTGTTTGCTATTTCACTTCTCAGGCAGGTCCTGGGGCCCACCTGCATCCTCCTGGGCCTCATTCTCAGCCTTCTTGCCTTGGAGTTCCATTGCTGAGGAGGGCCACCAGGCTTGGCATGTGGGTGCCCCATTGCCCTCTGAAGCATGGTGTTGCCACACAGGAACCACAGTCCTCACTATCACTCCATACGTCCTTGCTTCACACAAGCCTGCCATCTCAGCATGGGGCATATGAACTCCTCCTGCCTCCTCCTCCCAGTCAAAAAAGCCTCTGGGTCCAGGGGTGTGTACACAGCAGCCCCACCATCTTTGAGCAGCCCTGGATGGGATCATGTCTGCCCTGGCTTTCCACCCTTCCATGACCAGCTTCTCATTCCATGTCCTGGATCACGTCCCAAAGTCTTGGCCAGACTTAAAGTGCCATCCCCATCCAGCCCTGTGAGCTCCTCAGGCCCAGCTCTGTCCTGGAAGCCCTTTGCCCACTGCGCCTGGCCATTGCCCTTGACTCAGCTGTCATTTCCTCTCAGGCACTTCCCCGTTCAGTTCCTGACTCCAGCTGAGACACCAGCTGAGGCCCCGCCTGGCGTCTACAGGTCCTTCCCTGCACCCACCTAGGGCCCCATGGCACCCATGCTAGTCTGACCCTCCTGCCTGCCAGCAAGCAGGGTGGAGAGCTGGAACAAGAGTCAAACACTGTCAACTTGATCGAGGAAGAACTCCAGGAAGGGCATGGAAAGCAACTCCTCTTTCCGGCTGCAGGGGTTCAGTCTACCTGACCCGGGGTACGGGCTGACAGTGACAATGTAATCAAAGCACCTGTCCAAGACCCCCAGGAAAACCGAGCTGGTTACCTTATAGCCTAGCTTCCCTGTACCTTTGAATTGCCATGATCCTTATTATGTGACACTCAAATCTCGTCACAGCTTCCCCCAGCGCCTGGCATGGGACGGCCAACACCTCAACAGCACTGGCCCCTGGGTCTGGGGTCTTTCAGGGAAGCCCTGGGAAGCCTGACAATCTCCTGGCTAAAGGCCCCAGACTCTCCCGCACGCGTTTAAACAGCAGGCACTGTCACCTCCAGGCCTTTAGCATTTATGGTTAGTTATGTCCCCCTCCTCCACATGACCTTCCTTGCCGTCTTTCTGTGGATAAAGGAATATCAATTAACATTAATTTGGCTTCTGGACTGATTCCAGGCAAGGCCCTTGGAAACCAGCAGCGTGTGTGCGTGCGTGTGTGTGTGTGTGTGTGTGTGTGTGTGTGTGTGTTTTGAGACAGGGTCTTGCTCTGTCGCCCAGACTGGAGCAGTGGCACGATCTCAGCTCACTGCAGCCCTGAACTCCCTGGCTCAAGCCATCCTCCTACCTCAGCGTCCCAAGTAACTGGGACCACAGGCGTGTGCCACCATGCCTCCGGGTCTCGCTATGTTGCCCCGGCTAGGCTCAAGCGATCCTCTCACCTCAGCCTTCCAAAGTGTTGGGATTACAGGCATGAACCAACGCATCAGGCCTTAAGTTTTCTTATTTACCATGGGTGGGGGACTTGGGGACATATAAGTGAGGTAACTAGCCAAGGTCACAAAGAGCAGGTGGTGGCACAGACAGGCAAGAATTCTTCTCTTTGTCCTTTCTCAGATGGATACTTCCAACTGCATGAACTAAAAAACAGAGAATTACAAAATACATGTAATATGTTGAGAGGCGACTTTAAAAATATTGTTGAAAATGTGCGAGACGATGACGTGTGCTTCTTTACTAACGCATTAAATTACAAGGTCTTCCAGCAGGACGCATAACTTCAGTAACTTCAAAGTAATAATTCTGCCCGCCGGTAGATCTGGTAGATCTTGTAATTTAACTGAACTTCTAAACGTTTACAACAAAAGCCATAGGCTCTGACAGGACCTGTCTGTCCATTTCTACTGGCGACTGCCGCTCCCGGGCAGCAGCTTGGGTCCCCGCGCTGCGGCCTGCGCGTGGCAGGGAGGATGCCGCCGCCGTCGCGCCCGGGCGGCCTCCTAGAGGAGGCCAAACGTGGGGGCAAGGCCGGGACCCACCTCCCAGGGCTGCGGTGAGCACTTACAGTATTGGCGCGAAAAGGCCAGCGATCACCATACGGGTATTTCGCCTCACTCGCCTCGCTGGGGGAAATTCAAATCTCCGAAAAGGGCGGACCCGAGCAGCGCCGGTGCGCTTGCGCGCAGGGCGGGACTCGGGGCCTGGGAAGCGGGCGGGGCGAGGTGACGTGAGGTGACGCGGACGCCTCCCGCGCTCGCCCGCCCGCCCGGCTCGTGCGCCACCGGCCCGACTGCGGGCCTCTCGGCAGTGGGGGCGGCCGAGCGCGCGGCGGTCTGGGGCGCGCGGCCTGGCTCATTTTGCTGCGGCACGGGCGGAGGCGGTGGTGCCCGAGGACGGGACCGGCGGCCTGGGAGCCTGGGAGCCTGGGAGCGGGCGGAGGCTCCACCCCCGGGCGCCGGCGCACGGCTGCGTCGCCTCCCACTCTCGCCCCGCCCCCGGCTCCCCCGCGGCGCATCTCGGGCCGCCTCCTGCGGCTGCTGGGTGTGCAGGGCGCCAAAACGTTCGCTCCCCGGCCGCAGGCGCGGCTGCAGTGGCTGTCCGCCAACCCCGGCTACCTGCGTGCCCCTGTCCCCACTGCTGGTTAAAGGCAGTTCCTCGGGCGTGCGTCCCTTCAGCGACCCGAGAGACCGTTCCCAAGGGGGGCGGGGCCGATCGCGTCGGAGAGGGTAGCACTCTCATCCGGGCATTTCCGAGATGCCGCCGCCGCCGCCATCTTTGTTTTGTGCTGAAAGTCGCTATTGACGCCCGCGGACGGCCGGGCGAGGGGAAGTGGCAAGATGGCGGCTCCCAGGGCGGAGGCGTGGAGGCTCGCCCGGTGGGGCCGTGGGGCGGGGCGCGCCTGCGCCTGCACCTGACCTGAGCGCGGCTCGAGCTTTAGCCCAGCGCGCGGCCGCGCCGACCCCCATCCCCCCCGCGAGGCAGCGCAGGGGTCCTTTAAGAGGCTTGGGCCCAGGGGCGAAGCGGTGCGAGGGCGAGTGGGGGGAAGCGGTGACGTCACCCGACTCCGCCCCCTCGCCCGACCGCCGGCGCCGCTGCCGCCATGTTTAGTTGTTACTTCTTCACACAAGATGGCGGCTCCCAGGGAGGAGGCATGAGCGCCCTGCCGTTACCGCTCCTTCTGCCGTACAGTTGCCGCTTCGGGGCCTAACTCTAGCTCTTTGAAGCGGCTCCTGTGGGAAGGAGTCATAAGGCGGGAAGTGAGGATCGGACACCGCCTTGAGTTTGGTTTGCAGTGGAAGAATTGACCCAGGAGGAAGAGAATAGGGGGGAACGGGGAGCTAGTCTCAAGATGGCGGCTCCCACGGCGGCAGGCGCAGCCTGAGCAGCAGAGGCGGACTAAGGGGAGAGGCGCGAGACTTCACAAGCCGTACGGCGCGAGCCCCCAAACGGCCCTCGAGAGCTCGAGCTGGTTCCACCGGCCTCCGGCCCGCCTCCATTCGTTAGGTGTGTCGAGGCTGTTTCGGGAGCGGCGGCTGCACTAAGGCGCTGGGCGGGGAAGCGGGACGGTCTCAAGATGGCGGCTCCCACAATTGTGGTCTGAGCGCCGGCGGGGCTGCGACGACCGCGGCGCTTGTGGCTCTTTTCCACCCGCCCCGGAAGCCGGCCAGTGCTGGGGACTTGGGGGTGTGGGAACCGGGCCGGGGCTCCGCCATTTCCGGCGGGGGAGGGCTACGACTGAGGAAGGGAGGAGAGAGAGGCGGCTCAAGATGGCGGCTCCCAGGGCCTCCCGCCCGAGCTTGTAAGCGGGAGCGCCCGGGCAAGTAGTCGGGGCGACGGGACTCAGCGGCCTCCAGCTTCTTGAGCCTAGGCGCTCGACAGTTTCGGGCGGCTCTTGAGGAGACGGGGTGAGCGAGAAGAAAGGGAAGAGCCAAAGGGAAGGAGGGCAGTTAAGATGGCGGCCTCCATGGAGTCGTCTACCGCTGTGTGAGGAACCGCTTCTCCGTGAGAGCTGCCTTAGACGAAAGGGGGTGTGTGAAAGGAATTGAGGGGCTCCCTTCCCGCTTGTTGACTTCTCCCCACCGCACCCTTTCCCGGAACTATGGCTTCGGCCGTGTCGCCCGCCAACTCGCCAGCGGTGCTCCTGCAGCCCCGCTGGAAGCGAGTGGTGGGCTGGTCGGGTCCGGTGCCACGGCCCCGCCACGGCCACCGCGCCGTGGCCATCAAGGAGCTCATCGTAGTGTTTGGCGGCGGCAACGAGGGAATAGTGGACGAACTGCACGTGTACAACACGGGTGAGTGCAAAGCCCGCTGGGTCCTCGGCTCTTTCCCTCCCTCCATCTCCTCCCTCTCCCTCCTCTCCTCCCTCCCTCCCTCCATCTGCTCCCTCCCTCCATCTGCTCCCTCCCTCTCCTCCTTCCCTCCATCTCCTCCCTCACCCTCTATCCTTCCCTCGCTCTCTCTCCCCTCCTCCCTTCCCCGTCCCTCTCCCCCCTCCCCGTCCCCCTCCCCCTTCCCCCCTCCTCCCCCTCCCTCCCCACTGATCGGCTTGCCCCTCCCCTTTGCTGTGCCGGGCTTCAGTGCTTTTCTCTGATCTTCTCCCCATTCCCTTGTCTCTCCCGTGTTTGAGGATTGGTTTTCGTTAGTTAAAAGAAAGCCCCTAGTCCGACTGGTGAGGGAGAGGGGCTGTCGCCAGCGGTGGTGACTTCAGACCCACACCGCTACCCAGCGGGCTGGGGCTGGGGCTGGGGCGGGCGGATGTGTCCCCTTGGCGCAGGCAGAGTTCTCCTCCCTCCCTCCCTCCCTTCTCCTGCGCCTGCTCAGCTCTCCCTCATCTCGAGTGCCCATTCTGGAGAAATGACCATTTCTAGATTACAGATTCGTTCTCTGTTTCTCGAAAAAGGGAGGGAAGGGAAGCGCTCTTAGGACGCAGAGTTTAACATCCGCCGACCCGGGTAATGCCAGAGCCTTGGGGACCCCTAGGACGGGCCGGCGGCAGGGCCGCCTCTCCCTTTCCACATTTACTTCTGCAGCATTTCTTTCCAAGTCGCCCCTTCTCCTAATCTGGTGCCTTCTGGCTTACAAGCTGAATTCCAGTTACCCCTCAGCGGCCTGCGTAGTCGTGTGTCTCCCCGCTTCTGCGGATCCAGGGGGTTACCCCACCCGCTCTTCTGCTTCCCTGCAAAATCCAAGCCCTTGTTAGTTGGAAGGGGGAGGAACCTCTCTCTTCAGGTATGGCTGATGCACCACGGCCTTCGTGGGGGCCGTTTGTTGTTGCTCCTGCCTAGTAGCCTTGCCTGTTCTCTAGGGCAGAAAGCCTGCTGCTGTCCATGACAGCTTTGTGGCATCCTTTTTCTTGGTGGCTACTTGGCCCGTTTTGTGCCCCTAGCACAAGGGTCAGCTCCCAAGTTGCCTACTGACTGCCCCTTGGCCCACAGG
Source organism: Pongo abelii (assembly GCF_028885655.2). NCBI lineage: Eukaryota > Metazoa > Chordata > Mammalia > Primates > Hominidae > Pongo > Pongo abelii. The sequence goes on along the minus strand of NC_072008.2, from coordinate 160,536,390 downwards.
ACCCTGGCCTTGCCCAGAAGGCAGGGTCAGGGTGAATTCTGTCCCAGGCAAGAGCTGGAAGAGTCTGGGTGAGGGAAAAGCCCCCTACAGGCGGCGGGGGCGGGGGGGCGGGATGGGGGGCCTTGGGAAGCCCTAGTCCTGAGTGGCAGGCACGGCTCCCAGCACTAACTCCTTGCTCCACGGCCGTTCTCTCCTGGGGGCTCTGGCGATCCCCTGGCCTCGGTGGTGGCCCTGCAGACAAACCCTCGCTGAGTGGGCTTTGTGTCCTGAGCGGTGAGAGGCTGCTGTTCTTTGACTGAGCTCCAGTGCCTCGATGCTCTGGGGGTGGGAAGCTGGAGCTGCCTGGAGGGAGAAAGTTGGTTTGGGGAGTTGTGAAGGCTGGAGCTGGGCTCTTGGGTGCCGCTTCCTTCCCCACCCCTCAAGGCAGAAAGTGCTGGTTTCTCCACATCTCGGAGATTATCGCCACCTACCACGTTGACTTTGAAAGGCTGGTGGGTTGTCTGTGACCGTTTTTCATTCCAGGTCTCTCAGCACCTGTTGCCTCCAGGGAGCAGGGCCTTTCTCAGCAGCCCCCGGGCGGGGGCGCTTGGTGGTTGGTGGTGCCCCGCGCCAGCCCAGGCAGCTGCAGTAGCAGGAATTAGCTCAGTAAGCTAAGGCTTCTCCAGTGGTGGGGCTGTTTATAGAGGCACCGTCACCATGAGCAGCACCTTCTCCACTCTGTGGACCGACTTTCCTCTCATAAGGCCTGGAGCAGGCTCCCTGGCAGGGAAATGCAATTTTAGAAAGTAGGGCAGGGGCCTAATTACAGTTGGCTCCAGAGTCCACCACCACTGCTGCCTTGGCTTCCTGGGGCCTCTGCATATTCATTAGTTTATTAAAATGAATTGATCACTTTGGCATGAATTCATTACCAGTCTGCAAAGACAGGTTGTGCATTAGAGGGTAGCCTGCCTTCCAAAGGGCTGCTTAAAATGAAGCTCTGGGATCCTCCAGGGTAGCAGTTTGGAAACTGTCATCGGCAATTCCTCAGACGAGAGAGCAGCTGGCAGACCCGACGCCCTCTTCCTCACCGGGGTTTCTGCCCCCTCCCGCCAACCCGGCCTTGTCACCTTTGTCTTGTCTCCTTTTGTTGTGTTTGGGATGAGGTCAGGGCATATTCTCACACCTGTGTCCCTTGCACTTCTGCGGGATCAGTCCTCAAAAAGCCTTGCACCTTTGGAGAGAGCTGATCTGGAAGGGGTTCCCGTTGCTAGGATAAGAAAGCTTCAGGAGGTGTGTGCTTTGAGAGCTCTTAGGGTAGCTACTGTGCTTGTCCTTAGGGATTTTAGTTCCACGTGGCAAGCCAAAGGATTCAGAGTGCTGCCAGGTGTGCGGGGGGAGCGAGAGCTTTGGCCACGGTGGCTCTGTAATGTCCATAGGTTCTTGGAGCTGGAGGGAGCCTTGGAAAATATCTAGTGGAACTACTTCCTTGTTTCTGCAGATGAGGAAATTGGGGTCCAAGAGGGGAAGTGACAGGTCCAGGGTCGCCCCCCCCAGCTGGTGGCGGAGTTGGGCGGGAGTGCAAACCTTCATAGAGGCCGTTCTGCCACCTGTCTCTTGGGGCCCATCACCTTTGAAATGCTTCCATTCTCTTCTGTCTCTGTATCTAATTGGTCATTGCGTCGGGCAGGCATCAAATCTGTCCCCTTCCACACCAAGCCCTCCTCTCCTCTTACTAGACTCTCGCAGTCACTTCCTGATTGGCCTTGCTAGTTTCATTTGTCGGGAAATCCTGTTCACCCTTCAAGGCCCGGCTGAAACGTCACCTCTTCTGAGAAGCGCTTTCCACTCCTGTCCTTCCCTCTCCAGCAGTCGCACTGCTCTGTGCTCCCAAGGGCCCGGCTTGGTCAGAGCTCTTCTAGGGTGTTTGTCTCATCGTGGGAGGGGGGCATGCAGCCTTCCTACTCCATTGGGAGTATGAGCACAAGATCGGTGTCCTCTGTGCCTCCCAGCATGTCGTATGCCACACAGGAAATGCTCTAATGTGACAGGTGAAAACAGAGAGGAAGGCAGCTCGTTGAACTTGACCGGCCACCTCACTGCATGGGCACCAGTCTCTAGGTGGTGATGGGACAGTGGCAACCAGGGATGGACCTGGCAGAGCATGAAGTGGGTGGGCAGCTGATGAAACACAGAGAGGCTGGGGCACAGCCTTGCTCAGGAGAGGGGAGCTGGAGTGGTGTTCATCTAGGGCAGGGTCCTTTCTCCACCTTCCCCTCCCAGCTGAGAGCCAGCATTTCCAGGATGAGGGGCCCAAGGATTGGGTTACATGACACCCCCCAGATGATTCAGGGGTGACTGAGAGCAGCTGTCACATTGAAAAGCTGGGAGAAGGGAGGAGAGCTTGCTTGTGTGCTTTCGGGGGGCGGAACCAGGACTCGTGGGTGAGATGAGGAGCCGCAGGTTTGTCGTCACACCAGGAGCTGTGCTCCCTGACAGACCTCTCTTGATGGGGGTGGGGAGGGCCCCTGCCCTGCCTGGAGTGTTCTAGAATGACATCAGCACCTCTTGGGTCATGTAGAAGGATCTGGTGAGTGGGATCCTCAAAGATATCACAGGGCGCTTCTGGCCTGGCCCACCGGCTCACTGATCAGCGTGTGATAGGAAAGCTGCCCGCTGACCCCATGTGCCATTTAGCTTTGTCCCAAACCCTGACCCACAGCCCCATAGCTGTGGGCTTTGACCACGAGGGTGCTCAGCGGAGTGAGGGTGGCTGCCTGGACATGGGACCCTTAGGCAGGCAGAGATCGGTCGCTTCAAGTCAGTGACGGGGCTCTTGTCTCTGTCTCTGTTTTACGCTGTGACCTCAGGTGTCACTTGCCCTCCTGGGCTCTGCCCCTTTACCTACCGAGAGCAGTTGGCCCAGGCAGCCTTAGGTCTCGTTACGCGTTTACCCTGGTAGCTTGCATGGAGCTCCCTCCAGTGATTGCTCAAGACGGCTCTCCAGTGTGCAAGGCTGTTGGCCTTGGCAGCTCTTGCTTTTCTGGGGTGGATTTTGCACTGGGAATGAGAAAGAGGCAGAGGGCCAGGATCCGAGCTTGCACATGCGGGCAGCACAGGTGTTGTCCCTCTGCTTTAGGGAAATGGCAGGGGAGCTCTAGTGCTCGGCATGTCCGAGGCCCAGTGACTCAGCTGAATGTCTGCAGAGACTGTCAGCCTGCTCGAAGCCTACCCGCAGAGTGGGTGCTGGAGAGCGGGGTGGGGGTGCTCTCGCCTTGGGAGGAGCGGTGGTGGTACAGTTGTGCTGTGGGGGGTTTTCTGGTTTTGTTTGTTTGTTTGTTTGTTTGTTTTGAGGTTAGGTCTTGCTCTGTTGCCCAGGCTGGGATGCAGTGGCGCGGTCTCAGCTCACTGCAGCCTCAAACTCTGAGGCTCAGGCAGTCCTCCCGCCTCAGCCTCCTGAGTAGCTAGGACCACAAGTGTATGCCACCACACTCAGCCAGTGTTTGAAAATTATTTGTAGAGACGGGGTCTCCCTGTGCTACCCAGGGCTGGGAGTTATGCTTTGGATAAGGGCTAGCCTTGCACACGGTTCCGCATTGAGCCCTGGGGGTGACAGCATGAGACTGGGTGGGACCAGAGTGCAGTGGGGCGTGGATTCCTGACCATGGTCAGCCGCCTGGCCCCAGGTGCACACCTGAATATGGAAAAAAAACACTTTGTTTTTCCTCTTCTATGGTCTCACAACACTTTTAGCCACCAAACTGAATAGTCTGTGTTATATCACAATATCAGAGCATCCCTGTGTGGAAGTCTTCCCACTTCCCACCCCACAGGAATCCCCCCATGCCCTGTTACGTCCTGGGGGACCCATCTTGCGTCTTGAGTCATGTGGAGGAGCCTCAGTTCCTTCTGCTGTCTGCTTGCCGAGATCTCACCCAGGCCAGCTCAGAGGCACGGAGTCGGGGTTGCACGTGGCCCCCAGTTTGGGGTTTCTGGAAAGAGTGTGGCACATCCTCTGAGGGAGCCCTCATAGAAGGAGGTTTTTGGGTAAGCCCTGGCCTGCCAGGTGTGAGGGGAGTCGAGTTTGAGGACATGAGGGAAGGGCCTGGTCCCAGCTGAAGGCCGGCTGCGCCATCCTGCGGAAGCAAAGCAGTGCCTAAGGTCTGATTTCCCTCTTTCTTGGTGGTCTCCTCACCCCCATGAGCTTTTGAGAAGCTTCTGTCACGGTTCTGCTGAGACTGCTGCCTCTGGCTTGCAAGAATGTTCTGGAGTACCATAGGTGTGGCAGCAGGGGCAGGGAGGGATGCTGGTGGACCATCACCTAGGAGACCAGAGGAAGTCCGGGAGGTCAGAGCAGAGGCCGGGTCTCATCCCCATGGCTCTTCGCAGCCTGCAGCGGTCACTGTTTTGGCCACTTGAAAGTGCTGCTCTGGGCTCTGGCTGTCCTGACCCTGTGATGAAGGGACAAAAATGTGGGCTCCAGGGAGGAGGAGCACAGGCCCACCAAGAGGGTATTTTGGGGAGAAATTCATGTCTGATCACTGAGTGCTAGGGAAGGAAGGCAGTGACTAGATCCCCAGTAGCTGATGAGGGATCTTGCACAGTAACTTCCTGCTCATTAAGATGACCTTGGCGAGAAGCAGGGTGGTCACAGGCTCTTTTGCACTGGCCTGAAGTCGAGGGGTTTGGAAGATGGCCTAGGTAGCGCGGCTGGAGTTGCTAGAGCGTCCGCAGGGATGGTGCTGGCTCAGCCCCTCTCACCAAGCTTGACAGCTGGCACATTTGGGGAATGAGAGGAATGGGGGCTCCCGGGTGTTCTGACTTCTGCCTCCTTCTGTTCCCCAGCAACCAACCAGTGGTTCATCCCAGCCGTGAGGGGGGACATTCCCCCTGGGTGTGCAGCCTATGGCTTCGTGTGTGACGGGACTCGCCTCCTGGTGTTTGGCGGGATGGTGGAGTATGGGAAATACAGCAATGACCTCTATGAGCTCCAGGTAAAGCAGCCCCAGGTTCTCACTCTGCCTCCTTGGCCCCACGTGACCTGACGGTAGTGGCTTCAGGGTTGAGGCAAGCGGGAGGTGGAAGGGACGCTTGAGAGTCTGCCAAGGCCGCTCTGAACTTGGCCCACCTCAGAAGAAGGCAGGGCCCAACACCCAGGACCTTCTTGCTCCAGCAAGGCACCTTGCTCACCCCCAGCCATTTCCTCCTCCACCACAAGTTGCCCTGGGCCCCCAGTGGTGGCCTTCTCATCCCACAGTTCAGTCTCCAGGTCTTGATTTTGCAGGCGAGCCGGTGGGAGTGGAAGAGACTCAAAGCAAAGACGCCCAAAAACGGGCCCCCTCCGTGTCCTCGACTCGGGCACAGCTTCTCCCTTGTGGGCAACAAATGCTACCTGTTTGGGGGTCTGGCCAATGATAGCGAGGACCCAAAGAACAACATTCCGAGGTGAGGCTCGGTCCTTTTCTCTGGAATCCCCCGGGTGGGTGTGCTCTCACATGCACAGGGCTCCATGGTGTCCTAAAGAATGTGCGCAGCAGAGCCCCGTGGCCGGGTCCCTTTCTCGTGCTGGGTTGTAAATGAGAGAGCGGCACCAGATGCCCTCTCAGGAGCTTTCGGGCTCCGAAATCGCTACTGACCCTGAGCAGGCCTCGTGGGAGGAGGGCCAGGCTGGAGGTGGAAGCCACTTTGCCTTGGGCTGGCCCAGCTCTCAGACTCGGCTTAGAGTTGCTCGTGTTCCTTCTCGGCCTCCGCTGCCTACAAGTTTCCTGATGGGTATTTTCCAAGGCCCGTGGCCAAGGACTCTCTGTCTGGAGGTAGTCCCAAGCCGGCGCCCCCTCTTGCTCTGCGGAGCCCTCATATAATACCCAGCTTTGTGTGCATGGCGGGGGCCTGCTGCTGGGTCTGGACTCGGGGCTGCTGTGCAGCCTCACCCACCCTGTCCCCTGTTCCAGTTGGACTCATCCTAGGGAGCTTCTGGCAGCCCCTTCCTCAAGAGCTAGGGCAGAAGAACTTCAGAGCTCCCACGGCCCTAGCCCCTTTGTGGTCTGGGGAGGCTGCCACTCACTGATAGCCATCCAGCGAAGCCTCTGGCGTGAGGAGTCGAGACTTGCCGTAACTGATCTTTCCTCGTCAGGTACCTGAATGACTTATATATCCTGGAATTACGGCCAGGCTCCGGAGTGGTAGCCTGGGACATTCCTATCACTTACGGGGTCCTACCACCACCCCGGGAGTCACATACTGCCGTGGTCTACACCGAAAAAGACAACAAGAAGTCCAAGCTGGTGATCTACGGTGGGATGAGTGGCTGCAGGCTGGGGGACCTGTGGACCCTAGATATTGGTGAGCAGGGTGGTAGCACCCCAGCAGCCGTGGGACAAAGCAGGTCTGCCTCTTGGCTGGCCCCGTGGGTGGCGCTGTTGTATGGTGAGGTGGGGCTCTTAGGGAGCTGGAGCATACCACTTCATGCTTTCCTCTTGTCATGGTGGGCCAGGGTGGGGAACCCTGGATCGTCCCTAGGTTTGGGGCTGTTAATCTCTGCCTTGTGCTGGCTCAGTGGGTTGAATTGGTCTGCGGGCTTATAAGAGAATAAGACATTAAGGCTTTCTAGAATGGAATTCTCTGGATCCGGGTAGCATTAGTCCCTCTTGACTCGTCAGTGGTCACACTGTGTGGAGTGCTGCATCCTGGTCTGACTGCTGTGGTACCATTGGATGCCGGTAAACCATGAGGCCTTCAGGGACTGCTTGGGCAGGTCACCAGGTGGTGGTATGAGGAGTGGTTGGGAAAGATTACTAACTGTGGATCTCCGGAGGCCTCTTCAGCTGGGAGAGAGGAGATGGCAATGTTGTCCTATAGATCAGAGTTGGCACTCCAAAGAAGCAGTTTCCCATGAGAGAATTTTCCAACAGTTTGCCAAAATGTCTGTAGCCTAAGGTGGTTATGGCGGTGAATGTATTTCATGGAGAGTTCGGGGTGTGCTCACCACTCCTCCCCCAGCACAGAGTGCAGTCCTGGCTCAGGGCAGGCGCTCAGGATGTACCTGAAGGAGCGCTATTGCTAGCCTGGTCAAAACCGCCTGGGTAACACAGGAATCTAGCTACCATGACAACAATCAGAGGGCCTGCCGTGGGCTGTAGGGAAGCCAGGGATGGAATTCTCTCACTGAGACAGATCCTACCTTCCTGAGCTAGCTTGAATCCAGGGAACGACCTGTGTGCAGTCTAGCTTGTGTGACCCTTTCCCCTCCGTCTCTCTGCAGACACCCTGACGTGGAATAAGCCCAGTCTCAGCGGGGTGGCGCCTCTTCCTCGCAGTCTCCACTCGGCAACCACCATCGGAAATAAGTAAGTGGCTGCTCACCTGCGTCTCTCTTCTCTAGACTGGCGTGGCCCCTCCCCCGAAGGGCTCTCACTCAGTTTTGTCCTGTCAGACCCTAAAGCCTGAGGATGCCTCTTTCTGGCTGGGTTGGCATTTGGCAGCCCTGTTTTTCCATTACAACCCTGGGGGACCAAGGAAAGACAGATTCAGGGGGGAGAGGGCCACACACAAGCTGAGTCTGAGACCCTCCACGGGCCTGTGAGGCTCCGCCCCATCAGGTGCAGAGTGTTCTAGGTCCTTGGTGCAAGCACCTGGGTGTCTTTGTGAATGCCCAGGTCCTAAAGGGAACCTAGAAACTGTGGACATGAAGGTGAGCTTAAGATGAGCTGAACGGCACTTTTATGTGGTAGAGGTGACACAGTTCTCCTGAGGGCTGAGCCACCAGGCAGGAAAGGGCCACGTCAGGAGGCTTCATGCATCCTTGGGTACTCTCCTCGGGAGAGCCAGAGGACCGAGCTCTAGAACTGGGGTAGCAGAGGTGGCCTCTAGCTTGGCACCAACTCTACAATCCTTTCCCACTCTTCCCTCCTCACTCCCAGAATGTACGTGTTTGGTGGCTGGGTGCCTCTCGTCATGGATGACGTCAAAGTGGCCACACACGAGAAGGAGTGGAAGTGTACCAACACGCTGGCTTGTCTCAACCTGGGTATGGCCTCCTCGGGCTCTGAGTGGCCTGTGGGAGGCTGCAGGAGGCTGGCCCTTCTCGGCCTAAGAGCTGTGTGGGGTGTGCGGGGAGCAAACTGGGCCCCCGGCTCCCTTTGGAATCCACTGGAAGGATCCAGTGGGCAGAGCTCTCTGAAGCAATGTTCCACCTCTGAGTTTTTTGAATGAGCTCTCCATCCAAATGGCCCAACATCCAAAAGTGCAAAAGCCTCTACGGTGCAGGGCCTCCTTCCCTCCTCCCAGTTCTGCTTCTCAGAGGCAGCCATGTGGGTGGTTTCCTGTCCACCCTGCAGGGGCTCTTCATATCCGAGCATTAGCCATAGGTCCCTTTAAAAACAAACAATGGCAGCCTGGCGCACGCAGTGCCACACCTGGCCTTTCTCATCCGCCGTATCTTGGAGATCACTCCACGTCCCTGCCCCGCAGCAGCCTCCTTCGAGTTGCGGTTGTGCTGCTGTAACTTGTACAGGCGCCGCTCCGTGAGTATCCTTGCACCGTCTCCACCCGTGTGCAAGTGTATCCTAGGGGTGAAAACCTAGAAGTAGGGTTGCTGTCTGATGCGGCTGAACTGCCCTGCACAGAGGCTGCGCCCACATAGGCGCCTCCGGTGGTGCCCTCACGGAATGGTCAGGCCACTCTTTGCCAAGCCTGATGGGTGGCCGAAGCTCCCCCTCCAGCTCATCTTGAGCCCCAGCTGCTGCGGGCCCGAAAATAAAAATGCCAGGCGCCGGTGGTTGAAGTTCAGATTTCTTTTGCGTGAGAGTGTGTGTTTTTTCTTAAGATCTTTCTATCACGTTTTTCCTAAACCGCTTTCCCTATTGCCATCTCTTTCTGTGAGTTGTAGTGTTCTTTAACGGGCAAGGAGGTAAACCTCTGACTGTGTTTCTCATGGTTTTCTTAGTTGGCTGTTGGTGGTTTCTAATTTTATTTTTTGTGTTGCTTTTTGCCACAAAGGGTTTCTTTGTTTTGTTGTTTTTAATGTAATAATCCAATAACTTCTTGATTTTAATTCCCATCCTTGACAACAAAAGAACCAAGGGCAACCAGGGGTGGCGGGTTTCCTCCATCCTCCCTGCTGACCTCCCTTGTCTGCCCTCCCCCAGATACCATGGCCTGGGAGACCATCCTGATGGATACACTGGAGGACAACATCCCCCGCGCTCGGGCTGGCCACTGCGCAGTCGCCATCAACACCCGCCTGTACATTTGGAGTGGGCGTGACGGCTACCGCAAGGCCTGGAACAACCAGGTCTGCTGCAAGGACCTCTGGTACCTAGAGACAGGTAGGCCCGGCCCAGCCGACCCCTCTCCTGCCACAGCCTCCCGCCCCTTCTCACCAACTGCGTTCTCCCACAGAAAAGCCACCACCCCCATCCCGAGTACAACTGGTACGCGCCAACACCAACTCCCTGGAGGTGAGCTGGGGGGCAGTGGCAACAGCCGACAGCTACCTTCTCCAGCTCCAGAAATATGACATTCCTGCCACGGCTGCTACTGCCACCTCCCCTACACCCAATCCGGTCCCATCTGTGCCTGCCAACCCTCCCAAGAGCCCTGCCCCAGCAGCAGCCGCACCTGCTGTGCAGCCGCTGACCCAAGTAGGCATCACGCTCCTGCCCCAGGCTGCCCCCGCACCCCCGACCACCACCACCATCCAGGTCTTGCCGACGGTGCCTGGCAGCTCCATTTCTGTGCCCACCGCAGCCAGGACTCAAGGTGAGCCAGGGGACCAGGGACGTTTGAAAGTAGGGGGCTAGCCTCCGGGGAGAGGCAGCGGCCAAGTAGGAGCTGTGAGACGGCAGCCTAGACAGCAGGCCAGCAGCCGGGAGCTTTGGGCTTGTCTCCAAGGGTTGTAGGGGGATGCTAAAGCCTAGCCCCACCTGTGGAAATGATCACCCTCAGGGCACAGAGAAGAGCCAAACTCCCACACAAGCAGGCCAACAGAAGTGGCTCAGGGCTGCCTGCAGAGGGGCTGGGGACATCGTGCAGAAGGTGATGGCTGACGGCTGGCCCCTTCTCTCATCAGGTGTCCCTGCTGTTCTCAAAGTGACCGGTCCTCAGGCTACAACAGGAACTCCATTGGTCACCATGCGACCTGCCAGCCAGGCTGGGAAAGCCCCTGTCACCGTGACCTCCCTGCCCGCCGGAGTGCGGATGGTTGTGCCAACGCAGAGTGCCCAGGGAACGGTGAGGAGTGGTCACTGGGGCGGGTGGGACTTCCTGCTGATCCAGTGGATTAAGTTGCAAGTGTACTGAAGGGTTCACATCCCTCTTGGGCTCGGGTACCACGCACCCCACACTTTTCCCTCCTGGGACGTGCAGATGGGGGAGAACGCTCCTGCGAGCTCGTGGTGGGAATTAATAGGTTAATGCCTAGAAGGCCTAACCTGCTGCCTGATCCTAAGGGCATTTGCCACGTGGACTTTCTTGTCCTGCAGCCTGAGAGGAGGATCTAGCCAGCTGGGCTTGCCACAGGCCCATGAGAATCAACTGGACCTGACTCTGGTCTTTAGAAAGGATCCAGAGCTCCCAGCTGCCTCTTGCCACAGGGGTTGCCGTGCATGGTCGGTGGTGGGAGCCCTCCGTGTCTGGGGCCAGGAGAGCGGGGTCTGCCAGTAGAGAAAGCTGAGCCATGCTGGCGGGATGAGGCTCCCCAGAGCAGGGCAGCCCCTGGGCAGGTTCCGGTGAGGTCCACCAAGCAGGGAGGTGGGTGGCACCTGTGACCTGGCCTCACATGCCCGTGCCTGCTGCAGGTGATTGGCAGTAGCCCACAGATGAGTGGGATGGCCGCGCTGGCCGCTGCGGCCGCTGCCACCCAGAAGATCCCCCCTTCCTCGGCACCCACGGTGCTGAGTGTCCCAGCGGGTACCACCATCGTGAAGACCATGGCTGTGACACCTGGCACTACCACCCTCCCAGCCACTGTGAAGGTGGCCTCCTCGCCAGTCATGGTGAGCGTCTTCCGGGGCTTGTCACTGTGGTCAAACAAGCATAGTCATTCCCTCTGGGCTTTAGAGCTAGCCGTTGGACCGTGGGCTGCAGAATAAGCTGTCTCAATTAAGGGCGTCATGGCCTCAGGTGAGAGCTGCGGGCTCACCTCCTCCCTTGCCTGTTAAAGGAAGGGGGAACCAAGCTGTTCTTGGGCTTGGGAGCAGGAGGAGGAGGAAGGTGAGTGTTGAGGCAGGAGCTGTGGGCCCACCGTGGACATCTTGGGTGGTTTCCCCATCTCTTTTTCTGCCTGGTCCGTCACTCGTGTCTGCCTCCTCCAGGTGAGCAACCCTGCCACTCGCATGCTGAAGACTGCAGCCGCCCAGGTGGGGACATCGGTTTCCTCCGCCACCAACACGTCTACCCGCCCTATCATCACAGTGCACAAGTCAGGCACTGTGACAGTGGCCCAGCAAGCCCAGGTGGTGACCACAGTCGTGGGCGGGGTCACCAAGACCATCACCCTGGTGAAGAGCCCTATCTCTGTCCCAGGAGGCAGCGCTCTGGTGAGTGATGGGTGCTGCCAGGCTACGGCCACTGCCAGTGGTGAATGGCCGCCCTGGGCCAGCTCCAGGAGAGTCTTAGCCAGGCCATGCCCTTGTTTGGTTTCCAGATCACTCCCTGCTCCATCCCTTCCTTTTTAGATTTCCAATCTGGGCAAAGTGATGTCGGTGGTCCAGACCAAACCAGTTCAGACTTCAGCGGTCACAGGCCAGGCGTCCACGGGTCCTGTGACTCAGATCATCCAGGTGAGCTCTCAGTCTCTGCACATATGCAAGAGTGGGGGCCTGGGTGCCAGGCCACAGGAAGAACTCGTGTCCCTGCCCATGGAAGATCCCATGAGCACACATGGCTCAGAAAGTTCTGCTGCTCAGTCCCCTCACCCACAGCCTCCAGAACGTTCCCTGAGCTGCCAAGGCTGGTGGCGGAGAGTAGCCAGACCACACTTCCCTTCCTGGCAGTGATGCCGGCTCATGCACCTGCTTCCCCCTTTCAGACCAAAGGGCCCCTGCCAGCGGGAACAATCCTGAAGCTGGTGACCTCAGCAGATGGCAAGCCCACCACCATCATCACTACCACGCAGGCCAGTGGGGCGGGGACCAAGCCCACCATCCTGGGCATCAGCAGCGTCTCCCCCAGTACCACCAAGCCCGGCACGACCACCATCATCAAAACCATCCCCATGTCGGCCATCATCACCCAGGCGGGTGCCACGGGTAGGGGCCTCCCCTGACATACGAGTGTCTGCAAGTCCTCACTGGAGGGGAAATGGAGTCCGGGTTATAAGGCGTGCTGTGTTTCTGTTTAGTTTACCCTTTTCTATCTTCTCCTTGCTGCCTTTTGTGTCTAAGGGTAGTGGGGCAATGGGCAGGGCTATGGCTGTGACTTGTGGATTTTCATTATAGTCTAGGGGCAGCAGGGGCAGCCCTCACAGAGCCTGTCTCCCCTGGGCCCCCACTCTCCCATCCAGGTGTGACCAGCAGTCCTGGCATCAAGTCCCCCATCACCATCATCACCACCAAGGTGATGACTTCAGGAACTGGAGCACCTGCCAAAATCATCACTGCTGTCCCCAAAATTGCCACTGGCCACGGGCAGCAGGGAGTGACCCAGGTGAGGCACTCCCAGCCGTCTCTCAGCCCAGTGTCGTAGTGCAGTCCACCCCAGCACGCCACGCAGGTCCTCCCGACGGGCCTGCGAGGGGCAGCGTCGGTGGCATCCACTAGCCTGGTCGTGACGTTGGTGGCACTTTCCTCTGGTGTTCCAGGTGGTGCTTAAGGGGGCCCCGGGACAGCCAGGCACCATCCTCCGCACTGTGCCCATGGGGGGTGTTCGCCTGGTCACACCTGTCACCGTCTCCGCCGTCAAGCCAGCCGTCACCACGTTGGTTGTGAAAGGCACCACAGGTGTGTACCCGTAGGCCAGGACCCCTGCCGCCCCTAGATTATAATGAAGCAGGGCTGGCCTTCAATCCCCGTGGCACAGCTGGGGGGCACAGCAGCTCCTCTCTCCCGAGCCTTCTGTGCAAGCAGCTCCAGAGTGCCTCAGCCTGTGCAGGAGGACCTGCTGGGAAGGAGACAGCAGCAGCCTTGGCCCAACTCTGCCTCCTTTCCTTCAGGTGTCACAACCCTAGGCACAGTGACAGGCACCGTCTCCACCAGCCTTGCCGGGGCAGGGGGCCACAGCACCAGTGCTTCCCTGGCCACGCCCATCACCACCTTGGGCACCATCGCCACCCTCTCAAGCCAGGTGATCAACCCCACTGCCATCACTGTGTCGGCCGCACAGACCACGCTGACAGCGGCAGGCGGGCTCACGACCCCGACCATCACCATGCAGGTAGGGCAGGGCCTGAGGCCACGTGTGGGCGAGGGACCCCACACAAGTGGAAGCACGTGAGGCTCACGCCGTCCATCCGCAGGCCTTCTTGGTGTCGCGCTGCTGCCGGGTGCAGCCATGGCAGGCCTTTCCTCACCTGGGGCATTTTCCCTGGTGTCACATGGTCCCTGTGTCATAGTCTGTGGTTTGGCCGTCATGGTTTGGCCATGCCTGGTGTTTGAACACCAGGGTTCTTCCTCTCGCAGTGTTCTAGAGGACGCCGCAGCTCGTCTGCACGTGTGTGCAGTGTTGTGTTCATACATATTAAGGAAAATGGTGAAACATTTGTTGTTGGCCTTTGAGCATTGAGGGGGATTTCCATTCTCTGACAAAGGACTTGATTTCAGCCAGCCTCCTGCCTTCCCCTTGCCCTGTCCTCACAGCCTCTTCCTCATCCCAGTTGCCTTTGAGGCAAAGTGGTGCCTCTTCCCTGGCCTCTGGGCAAGTCGGTGTCTTGGGGGCAGGGGCGAGTGGGTCTTACGTTTGCCAGGGCCGTTGAGAAGTGGTCAGTGGTCCCAGCCTGTGCGGTGACAGTGCAGGACAGTGGGAGGGACAGGCAGACAGCCAGCTGCGGCACTAACTCTCCTCCTCGTGTGTCTCCCCAGCCCGTGTCCCAGCCCACCCAGGTAACTCTGATCACGGCACCTAGTGGGGTGGAGGCCCAGCCTGTGCATGACCTCCCTGTGTCCATCCTGGCCTCCCCAACTACAGAGCAGCCTACCGCCACAGTTACCATCGCCGACTCAGGCCAGGGTGATGTGCAGCCTGGCACTGTCACCTTGGTGTGCTCCAACCCCCCCTGTGAGACCCACGAGACTGGCACCACCAACACGGCCACCACCACTGTTGTGGCTAACCTTGGGGGACACCCCCAGCCCACCCAAGTGCAGTTCGTCTGTGACAGACAGGAGGCAGCTGCTTCTCTTGTGACCTCGACTGTGGGGCAGCAGAATGGTAGCGTGGTCCGAGTCTGTTCGAACCCACCCTGCGAGACTCACGAGACGGGCACCACCAACACCGCCACCACCGCCACCTCCAACATGGCCGGGCAGCATGGCTGCTCAAACCCACCTTGCGAGACCCACGAGACGGGCACCACCAACACTGCCACTACAGCCATGTCGAGCGTCGGCGCCAACCACCAGCGAGATGCCCGTCGGGCCTGTGCAGCTGGCACCCCTGCTGTGATCCGGATCAGTGTGGCCACTGGGGCGCTGGAGGCAGCCCAGGGCTCTAAGCCCCAGTGCCAAACCCGCCAGACCAGCGCGACCAGCACCACCATGACTGTGATGGCCACTGGGGCCCCGTGCTCGGCTGGCCCACTCCTTGGGCCAAGCATGGCACGGGAGCCCGGGGGCCGCGGCCCTACTTTTGTGCAGTTGGCCCCTCTGAGCAGCAAAGTCAGGCTGAGCAGCCCAGGCAGCAAGGACCTGCCCGCGGGGCGCCACAGCCATGCGGTCAACACCGCTGCCATGACCCGTTCCAGCATGGGTGCTGGGGAGCCCCGCTTGGCACCTGTGTGCGAGAGCCTCCAGAGTGGCTCGCCCAGCGCCACAGTGACTGTGACAGCCCTGGAGGCACTGCTGTGTCCCTCGGCCACCGTGACCCAAGTCTGCTCCAACCCACCATGTGAGACCCACGAGACAGGCACCACCAACACCGCCACTACCTCGAATGCAGGCAGCGCCCAGAGGGTGTGCTCCAACCCGCCATGCGAGACCCACGAGACGGGCACCACCCACACGGCCACCACCGCCACTTCAAACGGGGGCACGGGCCAGCCCGAGGGTGGGCAGCAGCCGCCTGCTGGTCGCCCCTGTGAGACACACCAGACCACTTCTACTGGCACCACCATGTCGGTCAGCGTGGGTGCCCTGCTTCCCGACGCCACTTCTTCCCACAGGACCGTGGAGTCTGGCCTAGAGGTGGCGGCGGCACCCAGCGTCACCCTCCAGGCTGGCACTGCGCTGCTGGCTCCTTTCCCAACACAGAGGGTGTGCTCCAACCCGCCCTGTGAGACCCACGAGACGGGCACCACTCACACGGCCACCACTGTCACTTCCAACATGAGTTCAAACCAAGGTGAGTGAAGGCGGTCAGCCTGGCTTTCATGGTCTCCCAGCCTCCCAGGCTGAAAGGCCAAGACAACGATGGCGGGGGTCCGTCCAGAGTCCACCAGTCAGGCTCCTTGGCACCCAGTTTACCAGTGGGGAGAGCTGGGGCATCCTGGCTGTACCTGAAGCAGATGGAGGTCTCCAGGAGCCTGTCCTGCCTTATCTGGCCCTCCCCTTGGTGGTAGAGGAAGCCCGTGGTGGTCAAGCCAAGTATAGGCCTGGGGGGCTCCTGCTGAGCGGCCGCCTGCCTGTTGCCCCCACAGACCCCCCACCTGCTGCCAGTGATCAGGGAGAGGTGGAGAGCACCCAGGGCGACAGCGTGAACATCACCAGCTCCAGTGCCATCACAACTGTGTCCTCCACACTGACGCGGGCTGTGACCACCGTGACGCAGTCCACACCGGTCCCGGGCCCCTCCGTGCCGGTAAGAGCCCAGGGGGCCGTTTTCCTCCCCGCCTTCCCGGCCTACGCCCGTGCAGTTCCACACTCAGACGCCAGATGTCGCTCTTGTACCAGGCATGGGGCCGCTCCTGGTCCCTTTTCCGGACCATAAAAGGGCAGCCTCGGTGCCTGCTGTGGCAGGAGGCAGGAGCCTCACCGTCCCCCGCATCTCTGGGGCGCTTTTATTTCTGTGACTGGTTCCCATCACGTGTCACTTCACCGCAGCCTGTATAAGACATGGCGGGGGTCTGAGAGCCTGTTTGTCCAGGCCAGGGTGATCGAGGACAGGTTAAAGCTGACCGGGGGTCTCAAGGGCTTTTGTCCTCATGCTGCTCAGAGAACCACTGTCCCCTCCCTATTTAACATGGGCTCGAGCTGGCCCATCAAGAATGAAAACTTAGGCCCACAAGGAAAGGTGAAGGCTGGCTTGCTTCTCAGCCCTGCTGCCTGGCTCTGGCCCCTCTCCTCCCCTCTGACAGGGGCTTCTCTCCCTTTCTAGAAGATCTCATCAATGACTGAGACTGCCCCAAGGGCTCTGACTACTGAAGTCCCCATCCCGGCCAAAATAACAGTGACCATAGCCAACACAGAAACTTCTGACATGCCCTTCTCTGCTGTTGACATCCTGCAGCCCCCAGAGGAACTCCAGGTGTCGCCAGGGCCTCGCCAGCAGCTGCCGCCACGGCAGCTTCTGCAGTCGGCTTCCACAGCCCTGATGGGGGAGTCCACCGAGGTCCTGTCAGCCTCCCAGACCCCTGAGCTCCCGGCCGCCGTGGATCTGAGCAGCACAGGGGAGCCATCTTCGGGCCAGGAGTCTGCCAGCTCTGCGGTGGTGGCCACTGTGGTGGTCCAGCCACCCCCACCCACGCAGTCCGAAGTAGACCAGTTATCACTTCCCCAAGAGCTAATGGCTGAGGCCCAAGCCGGCACCACCACCCTCATGGTAACGGGGCTCACCCCCGAGGAGCTGGCAGTGACTGCTGCTGCAGAAGCAGCTGCCCAGGCTGCAGCTACGGAGGAAGCCCAGGCCCTGGCCATCCAGGCAGTGCTCCAGGCCGCGCAGCAGGCCGTCATGGGTGAGCACCGGTGCAACCTTGGGGAAGCCGGGCCCCTCGGGGGAGCAGTAGGCCGCGGAGACAGCCTGGGAAGAGGAGCCCATTTCCCTCAAGGGTGGCATGAGCCAGATGCGATGGGGAGGACGAGCATGGGGGACCCCAGGCAGGCCAAGTAGTAGAGACTGCCATGTAGGACAGGCTGGCTGGGGTTAGCACCTGGGAAACAGGCAGGGCCCCTCGGCCAGGGCTTAGCCTACAGTGGAGCACAGTGGGAGGTGGACGGGGTCTCTAGGACAGGCTTTGGGGGCCTCCGCCTGGGCTGCCCACTTCTGGCCAGCCTTCCTAGTAAGTAGTGTTTCTCTCGACCCTGGAGCAGGCACCGGTGAGCCCATGGACACCTCCGAGGCAGCAGCAACCGTGACTCAGGCGGAGCTGGGGCACCTGTCGGCTGAGGGTCAGGAGGGCCAGGCCACCACCATCCCCATTGTGCTGACACAGCAGGAGCTGGCTGCCCTGGTGCAGCAGCAGCAGCTGCAGGAGGCCCAGGCCCAGCAGCAGCATCACCACCTCCCCACTGAGGCCCTGGCCCCTGCCGACAGTCTCAACGACCCGGCCATTGAGAGCAATTGCCTCAATGAGCTGGCCGGCACGGTCCCCAGCACTGTGGCGCTGCTGCCCTCAACGGCCACTGAGAGTAAGTGACTGAGGGCAAATTGGTGCTGGGGTGGTGGGGGCACCCAGGGAGGCAAGGGCAGGACGGGAGGCTCGGTCCCACTTGGGAGCCAGGTCTCCGGAGTCTTTCCCACTGACACCTTCTTTCTTTCTAGGCCTGGCTCCATCCAACACATTTGTGGCCCCCCAGCCGGTTGTGGTAGCCAGCCCAGCCAAGCTGCAGGCTGCAGCTACCCTGACTGAAGTGGCCAATGGCATCGAGTCCCTGGGTGTGGTGAGTCGGGTGTGTTGGGGCTCCTGAGTCCGTGGCCTGGAGGGCAGCACTGCCTCTAGGTGCTGAGGGCCTGATCTCGTCGCACCGATTCTGTCTTGCAGAAGCCAGACCTGCCGCCCCCACCCAGCAAAGCCCCCATGAAGAAGGAAAACCAGTGGTTTGATGTAGGGGTCATTAAGGGCACCAATGTAATGGTGACACACTATTTCCTGCCACCAGATGATGCTGTCCCATCAGACGTAAGTGTCCCCAGGTGCTGATGTCCTCAGGTGGGTGGATCTTGGCTCCACCACCCTGAGCGGGGCTTACAGGAAACTCCTCCATCTTTGGGCCAAGCTGAGTAGCCAGGAAGCCTGAGGAAGGTGGGCAGAGACCATCCCCCCTGAAGCAGTAGAAAAGGGAGAGCTTTGGTTTCTTCCCGCCAGTACCTGGCCACAGTCAGCCTCGCCACATCCCTCCTTGCCGTGAGGGGGCCAGCCACTACTGACCTCTTTTCCCTCTGGCCCATAGTCACCATGGACCTGCAACGTTCCTGGGGTGGCCCAGAGCTGTCTTCTCCACAGTGGCGTTCATGCCACTCCTCTCTTCCTAGGACGATTCGGGCACCGTCCCTGATTATAACCAGCTGAAGAAGCAGGAGCTGCAGCCAGGCACAGCCTATAAGTTTCGTGTTGCCGGAATCAATGCCTGTGGCCGGGGGCCCTTCAGCGAAATCTCAGCCTTTAAGACGTGCCTGCCTGGTTTCCCAGGGGCCCCTTGTGCCATTAAAATCAGCAAAGTGAGTCTTGCTGTGGGGTGGCTGTCTGTCCCTGGCTGGTTCCTGCCTGCTTCAGCACATGAGGTGGCCGGGGGTCGGGGGGGCGGTGCATAGGAGGGCTAGGTTTTGAGTCCCAGTTTGTCTTAGTCCTTCCACTTGGGGGAAGATCTCTTTGAAGCTCCTTGAACTACCACATGGAATATCTCTACTGTGTTAGAAAATGGCTTATGGGAACCATGATTAGTCAGTTTTGGAAGCTTCTAGCCTGTTCTGTTGTTGATCTTCTGACCCCCTGGGTTCTAGAGTCCGGATGGTGCTCACCTCACCTGGGAGCCACCCTCTGTGACCTCCGGCAAGATTATCGAGTACTCCGTGTACCTGGCCATCCAGAGCACACAGGCTGGGGGCGAGCTGAAGAGCTCCACCCCGGCCCAGCTGGCCTTCATGCGGGTGTATTGCGGGCCCAGCCCCTCCTGCCTGGTACAGTCGTCCAGCCTCTCCAACGCCCACATTGACTACACCACCAAGCCCGCCATCATCTTCCGCATCGCCGCCCGCAATGAGAAGGGCTATGGCCCGGCCACACAAGTGAGGTGGCTGCAGGGTGAGTGTCCTTCGTGGGGCTCTTCAGGCACAGGGAAGGCACAGGAAGCTGGGTGCAGCAGGAGGAACTGTCACCATCTGAGATTTCTTCCTTTGGCGCGCACACAGCCCCCATGGGGGTGGCCGTCGAGTAGAGCAGGGGACCCAGCTCCGGGCCTGGGGGTGCAGGGGACGCTACCCCAGGATGTTTGAGGGGACAAGCAAAGAGGCCTGGCGGGAAAGTGTAGGTTTCCAGGCCCGAAAACAGCATGTCCCAGGTCCCTGGAGTGCAGCAGGTGACAGGTGGAGGCCAGCCTGCCTCCTGTCAGGTCATGCTCCTGCTCCAGCTCCCCTGGGGCTCTGGGACCTGGGAGGGCAGTGAGAGGTGGGAGCTGAACTGAGTGGGTTTCTAACCTACGTCCAGAGGGGAGTGAGTGGTGTCGTGTTCTGGTCCCAAGGAGTGGCGTAAAAGGTGACCACCCACAGGGCAGGCGCCCCACCCTTGCCAGCTGCGGGTCATGCCATGTGGCACCGAGAGGCTCTGCAGACGGGCAGGGCGCATGTGTTCCTTGCTCTTGTTCTGTCACAGTGCTGCTCACGCATCTCTCCGTTCCTTCCAGAAACCAGTAAAGACAGCTCTGGCACCAAGCCGGCCAACAAGCGGCCCATGTCCTCTCCAGAAATGTAAGCAGGAAGCCCCTCTCGGGAACCTTCTGAGACTGGGGGTGGAAATAGCTGGGCTCAGCCTCTCGGCAAATGACTGGGGGCCCCTAACCGGCCCCACACCAGGCCCTGTACCAGCAGGGCCTCCAAGTGGTGCAGGGCCCACACTAACTTTCTCTTTCCTTTTTCTGCCTTCCAAGGAAATCTGCTCCAAAGAAATCTAAGGCCGATGGTCAGTGAGAGGAAGCTGACTAGCCCCTGGATTCTTCTCCAGACCCCCCTGCTTCAGGAACACCCGCCAGGGCCCACCCCTCCCGCCCCCATCCCAGCATTCGCACTTCACCCTCGCGAGCCGCTGTTCACTCCTCTCCCCTTTCTCTTTCTCTCTGTTTTTAAAATAATCTAAAGAAAGCACATTTTACCATTGCTGTTGGGAGGAAGCAGAGGCAGATGGGAAAGCAGAGAGAGGAGCGCGCTTCCTTTCCTCCCCGCTGCCGCCCACCCTGGGGAGAGACCTTTGCGGGGAGGGAAGGCGGAGCTGAGGACAGCCAGCTCCGCCCTCCCAAGGCTGTGCGTTCCTGAGGGCCAGGTCAGGGGCGGGCATGGAGTGGAGGAAAGGCGTCCCTCTTGGCCCTCCCCAGAGTGGCTTTCCTGGCACCCTGTCCTGGGTGTCTGGTTCTGTTTTCTTTTCTTCCCCTTGTGTTTCCAGTCACCTAACTTCCCTTCCTCAGGCTCCCCCGGCCCACCCTGCTCGGTGACCCCACAGGAAGCTTACACATTTTCTCAGAGGCCTTTGTGCTCCCACCTCTTCTACCCTCCCCCTCTTCTTTCCCATTTTAAAAAAGAAAAGAAGGAAAAAGAAAAAAGGGGCAAGGAGCCCCGCAGCGGCCTGGGCAGCGCCTGTGCAGACCTCCCTGCAGGCCGCACTGCCAACTGCTGCATTTGTTGTGTTTTTTAGGTTGAAATTGGTGAAGTTCACACTTTCATTGTAATTTTAGCGTGTGGGGTTTTGTCCCTTTTTTGTTGTTGTTAGCTGTGTACAGAATGTGTAATCTTTTTTCTTTTCTCTCTTTTTTTTTTTTGTTTTGTTTTGTTTTTGTTTTTTTACTTTTTTCTTCTTGGCTAATTCTTGGCAGGGATCTTTCTGGAGGAAAAGCTGGGGCCAGCCAGGGCAGGAGAGGTGTGAAATCTGCCACGTGGGGCCTGCTGTTTGCCACCCAGCCCGACTTCCTGTTGCTGGCCCCTGCCCTCTGCCCTTTTGCCTGTCCTCAGGCCGCTGGAACAAAGGAAGGACAGCTCATTCCTCATGGGCGATCACTCCGCATCTATAGGGTCGAGCCTGGGGGAGCTTGAGGGAGTGCTGGGGCCTCCTTGTCCTGGATTTCCAGCTCTCCCCATGTCCCCTCCCTGAGCACCCCCGGCACCGCCTCCGAAACAGGGCTGCTGCTTTCCGCAGCCACTGCTCCACCTCCCCCAAATTGTCATGGAAAGGGTGGAGAATGGAGGGGAACCAGGCGTCCTTGGAGGCAGCTCGGGAGGGTGACTGTGTAGTGTCACGCACAAGGGAGGCTAGGGCAATGGAGCAGGCCGCCAGCAGCAGCTGTACAGCATGGAACCCAGGCCAGGCTCCGCGGCTGGGGGATCTGCTTGGAGTTTTCTGCCCCCCCCCCACCCCAAACTTCTATTGAGGAGCAAGGCTTGCCAGCAAGTCAGAAGGATTTGAACCAAGCAGCCAATCTTTCCAGCCCTCCCCTACCGACCTCTGCCTGGAGACGCAGCAGCCTGTGTCCTCCAGGGCCTCTGGTTTGTTGTATTATAGTATATTTCGCTGTGGAAAATGTCACGTTTAGTCACCTTGGAGCCCACTCACCTGGTCCTGTTGTTTTACCCCATCCCTTCTCTCGCGCGCCTATTGATTTGTTTCTGAGGAGAGTACACCGTTCACTATTGTAGAGTAACCCTTGTGACTCAATATTACCATAGTGCGATGTCGTTTTGTGCTATTTTGAACAATTAAAAGACTTTTTTTGAAATAACCACTAGGTGTCTCACTGTGTCCCGGCATCCTCTCTGGAGGCCTGAGCGGGAAGGCTGAGACCTGCCCGAGGCTCACGGGAGCCCCCTGGAGGGGGACCTGAGCTCTGGTGAAAGTGTAGAAGGCCCCAGAGTGAGGCCCCTGCTGTGGCCTGTGGTCTTTGGACCAAGTCGGACCAGGTTCCAGCAGGTTGCTTGGCAGCTGCCTTGCAGGGCAAGGGCCAAAGGGCCCCTTGGGCAGCTGCTGCTGACTTCCTGTGTCTGGGGGCCAGATCTCCCTCCCTCCCCTCCTGCACTACAGGATAGGATGGGGCAAAGGCCTGGCAGGTCACCAGCGGCAGCCTCCTTGGGTGGGTTGGGGGGGAGGTGGGCTGAGTCAAGTATACCATGGGTACTGCAGAGGTGGATCCCTTCCTCTGGCTTCCTCTTAAATGTGAGCCATGCCCCCAAGGGGAAGAAGCAAGAGCTTGTGATCCAGACTGACCACCTAGCAGCTGGGTCGGTAGGACAGCTGGGATCCCGTGGGCTGAATTTGTACCAGGAGGCCCAGAAAGCCCCGGGGCAAGGTGGCTGGAGCAGCACAGGCCTAGGCGGGTACGAGGGGAGTGACACCCTGCTTCTGGGGCCTGGTGCTCCTGGTGCATCTGCATTACCTGCCCCCTCCAAGCCCCTGCCGCCTGCCTTTGTTTCCCCCACACACCTCTACTGCCCAGCCTTCCTCTCAGAGCACCCAGGCACTCTGCTACCAGAAGCTCCTGGAGTAACAAAAGCCTCCGTGTCTCCACCTGTGGCATGGGTGTGTGTGCAAGGCCCTGTCGAATGCGACCTCTTCTGGGAAGCTTCTGTCATGTGGGGTCTGCTGTGTCATGTGGGGGTGAGGGGAAGCAGAGTGGCCAGGGCTTGACACCAAGAGCCATGGCTCTGTCTTACCCACCGCACCAACTGTGACCTGCCTTGGGGCCTAGCAAGGGGTGGGAAAGTGTCCTTCAGAGCAGAGCGGTAGGAGTCATGGCTGGGACTGGTGGAGGCCAGGGGCCACATGGGGCTGGCCCCAGAACGGAGGGGCCTTGTGGATTTGCCATACCTTTGGCAAATGGCTTTGTGGGCACTTCGCCTGGTGGGGGTGGTACAAGGGTTCTTCCCCACTCCTGTAGCTGGCACCTGTGGGGCTACCCACTCTCCGCATTCCTTCAGCTCACTTGTCTCACCGCAGCTGCATCACACTCCAGAAGGCAAGGACCACATCAGTCATGCCTCTGGTGTTTATCTGAAAATACCGAGTTTCCGTCTGAGGGCACCACTCAGTCTGGGGAGGCAGGAGGGAGGCTGGACGTGAACATGAACATGACAGGCCTGTGTGTAGGGCAGGTAGATACAGCCCGGCTGGGCACAAAGCTCATCCCCTGAGCATGAGCCGAGGCCGAGGGTGGTGCGAGCACATAGAGGATGCCTCCCCAGCTGCTAGGGGCATCAGCCTCATTACCAAGCACCCTGAAGGGGAACTGTTTGGGGCTGGGCGGGTCAGCCTACAGCAGGGACTGAGACAGCCACTGTGGCATGAAAGACCAGCAGTGCAGCACCACACCCAGAGGCTAGAACCATTCTGTGGACTGTTGGCCTGGAAGGTAGGAAACACCTCAGCCCAGCTGCCTCGTAGCATCATCGGGTCAGTCATAGAGCTACAGACAGATCTGGGCAGCTGGAAAACAGGCCCAGAGAAGGGCGGTGTGGGCTCTTACCTGCAGTTACTGTCTGGCCTTAGAGCTGTGTCACTTGTGTAAAGAAGTCAGTGCCAAGGCCGGGCGCGGTGGCTCACACCTGTAATACCAGCACTTTGGGAGGCCGAGGCAGGTGGATCACAAGGTCAGGAATTTGAGAGCAGCCTGGCCAACATGGTGAAAAACCATCTCTACTAAAAATACAAAAAAAAAAAAAAAAAAATTAGGTAGGCGTGGTGGCAGGCACCTGTAATCCCACCTACTCCAGAGGCTGAGGCAGGAGAATTGCTTGAACCCGGGAAGTAGAGGTTGCAGTGAGCCAAGATCGTGCCACTGCACTCCAGCCTGGGCGACAGAGCAAGACCCCATCTTGGAAAACAAAAAAACAAAAAAAAACTAGCACCAATGGCTGCCCATTACTGACTGTTGAGGTAGTTGGTGACAAACTGATTCAAAAGAGAGGACTTGCTAGGCTGGGCGCGGGGGCTCACGCCTGTAATCCCAGCACTTTGGGAGGCTGACGCAGGAAGATCGCTTGAGCTTAGGAGTTCGAGACCAGCCTGGGCAACATTGCAAAACCCTGTCTCCACTAAAAATACAAAAATTAGCCAGGCGTGGTGGCCCACACCTGTGGTCCCAGCTACTCAGGAGGCTGAGGTGGGAGGATCGCTTGAGCCTGGCAGGTCAAGGCTGCAGTGAGCTGCCTGGGCGACAGGACACTGTCTCAAAAAAAAAAAAAACAGAACTTGCCTCCTGTCTACCCTGTGTGGTGACAGGTCAGAGGGACCTCTGCATTCAGGCCGACTACCTGTTCCCTGTCCTGCTGCACCCCTGCCCCACAGGCTTGGTAGGGCCAAGGCCCTCAGCCGCCCTGCTGGGGCCCCTGGTGTAGGGCGGGGTGGGTGGCAGCCCCGTTCCCCCTTCCCCCTCATCCCAGACCTTCCGGCTGGCCATCCCAGCTTTTCCCACCAAGCAGGATCTTGAGACCAGGGCACCCAGCAGGGGCCCTGGCGGGACTGGCCCATTCGAATGGAGGGTCGCGGCAGGAACAAGTGAGGGGGGTGGGGCCTCAAAGCCCCGCCCCCAGGCCCAGCGGAACCCTGAAGAGGAGGGGGTGGGTGAGCCGGGCGCGGCTCTGTCAGCTGAGTGACAGTCACGGGACGGCGACCAACTCTGTCTGGCTTCCTAGAGGAGAGGGAGGGATGAGAAAGGGTCTCCGAGCGCAACAGGCCAGTGGTGGGGTGCTTGGGGGGAGTGCTGTCTTGGAGGGTCCCGGGGATGGTGACGTCTGAAGCCCCGTACAGAGGTGGGGAGATCCCCGAGGGCTGGTTCCCGAGGCTGGGGGGCCTAGGTCCCATGTGGGGGCTGCGCCTTCAAGCCCCATTTCCCCTAGGACATGGAGAAAGAGCGAGAGACTCTGCAGGCCTGGAAGGAGCGCGTGGGGCAGGAGCTGGACCGCGTGGTGGCTTTCTGGATGGAGCACTCCCACGACCAGGAGCACGGGTACTCGGCGTGCTTCTGGAGTCCTCTGCAGGGTTTTTGCCCTTCCTGAGGCCCCTTCTCACTCTCAGGCACCTCACAGATTTGCTGGCCCCAGAGGGGCAGGAGGGGCTGGCAAGGCCCCTTCCAGACTTTGCTAACTCTGCCTTCCCACAGGGGCTTCTTCACGTGCCTTGGCCGCGAGGGGCGGGTGTATGATGACCTCAAGTATGTGTGGCTGCAGGGGAGGCAGGTATAGTGTTCCCAGACTGGAAGCTCAGGCACACGGCCCATCGCCTCAAAGGTCTCCCCACCTCACCCCAGCCGGCCACTTAAGCCACTTTCCCTCCCGTACCCCGCAGGTATGGATGTATTGTCGCCTGTACCGCACTTTCGAGCGCTTCCGCCATGCTCAGCTTCTGGACGCAGCAAAAGCAGGTAGGTGCCCCCTTCCTACCCATCTCCCAGTGATTCCGTCCATGTTTACTCAACAGGGCATATGTGCGGAGTTCCTAGAGGGGTCTAGAAGCAGCGAAGGACTTGGGGAGGCTCAAGGGTGGTGTGTGCGGGGCGTCCTGGCCTTACTCCTGGCATGCCAACCCCCCAACCTCCAGGTGGTGAGTTCTTGCTGCGTTATGCCCGGGTGGCACCTCCTGGCAAGAAGTGTGCCTTTGTGCTGACTCGGGACGGCCGCCCGGTCAAGGTGCAGCGGACCATCTTCAGCGAGTGTTTCTACACCATGGCCATGAACGAGCTGTGGAGGGCCACAGGGGAAGCACGGTACCAGGTGTGTGAGAGGAGGGTGCCCCTGAAGACCCCACCCTGGGACCCTACCATGGCCACCTGATGCATTCCCACTCACTACGCAAGTCCCCTCCCATGGACCCACCTGTGGGCCAAGTCCCCTTCACCTCTGAACGCTCCCTTACCCCTACAGGGGCGCGCAGACGGAGAGGGCCCTATCCACGCCCTGCCCCCAACTGGGAAGAGGCCCCTCCCTCCTCCCTGGGCTCCCTGTGCTACCAGACCCTGACCCCACAGCCTGGAAGGGGCTGCACCCCCAGACTGGGAGCCCCCAAGGCAGAGTGGGGCAGATCTGACTGGCTCCTACTGGATGCTGGGTGCTAGGCCCCGAGTAGGCCCTGGGTGAAGGTGTCTCTGGGTTCAGGAGAGGAATTGGCTTTCCCACCCCAGGGCCATGTCCAGGGGGATGGCACAGGATGTAGCCTCAGCCTGGGCCTCCCCTTGCCTCCTGCACCCCCAGACGGAAGCGGTGGAGATGATGGATCAGATCGTCCACTGGGTGCAGGAGGACGCGTCGGGACTGGGCCGGCCCCAGCTCCAGGGGGCCCCTGCTGCAGAGCCCATGGCGGTGCCCATGATGCTGCTGAACCTGGTGGAGCAGCTCGGGGAGGCAGATGAGGAGCTGGCGGGCAAATACGGAGAGCTGGGGGACTGGTGCGCCCAGAGGATTCTGCAGCACGTGCAGGTGGGGGATGCCTGGGGAGCTGGGGTGGTGGGAGGCCCTCCACTCCCCCACTCCCCTGGGCACCCTGGGGCTTGACACACCTGGAGAGACAGAGATTCGAGGATGTCCCCACCTGGGGAAGGTGGAGAGCCTGAGGGCTGGAGGGGAGGATGCGGAGCCCCAGGCAAGGCCTGACAGAAGGAGACCCCTCCTGCCCCACCCAAGTCCCTTCCAGGCCTCTGCGCCGTGAAACCCGCCCTGTCTGTCCCCATTCAATGTTTCACCCTCCCCTGCTGGAGAGGATCAGGCCAGAAGTGAGGATTACAACTTCCTAGGCCCAGGCTGGATGCGGTGGCTCATGCCTGTAATCCCAGCACTTTGGGAGGCTGAGGCGGGCGGATCACTTGAGGTCAGGAGTTGGAGACCAGCCTGGCCAATATAGTGAAACCCCGTCTCTACTAAAAATGCAAAAATTAGCTGGGCATGGTGGTGCATGCCTGTAATCCCAGCTACTAGGGAGGCTGAGGCAGGAGAATCGCATGAACCCAGGAGGTGGAGGTTGTAGTGAGTTGAGATTGCGGCCACTGCACTTTAGCCTGGGTGACAGAGCAAGACTCTGTCTAAAAAAAAAAAAAAAAAGAAAAAGAAAAAACAACTTGCTAGGCCCAAGGGAGTGAATCAGCCCCTCCTCAAATGCCCCTCTGAGCCTGGCCCACCCAAGCCAGCAGGTCCAGGGGCTTGGGTGAGAGGGAGGGAAGAAGGGATTTCTGGAGCTGGGTCTTTCTAGTTGGGTGGCTGGGTGGGTGAAAGGGCTGGGGGCAACATTCCCTTCTGCTCCTTCCCGGTAGAGGGATGGACAAGCTGTGCTGGAGAATGTGTCAGAGGGTGGCAAGGAACTTCCTGGCTGCCTGGGGAGACAGCAGAACCCAGGTGAGGGGCAGGGTGGGCTGGGGGCCACCCAGGAGGAGGGGAGTGCTGAGCTTTGCATTCTGGGCTTCAGATATGGGAGTGCCTGGGGGGGCGCCTTGAGGAGGCAGAGGAGAGAGGATGGGCTTCCCAAGGCTGAGGGTTTCTGTAGAGGAGCAGGCTTCCAGGGCCAGGGAGCTCAGAGCCTCGCTCATTGTTAGGGAGGGAGCAGGGTGCAGGGGTTTTGTTCCCTCTGTTCCCTCCCTCAACACCACCCCCGCCCTTCCGTACTCCAACCCTCACCAGGCCACGCGCTGGAAGCCGGCTGGTTTCTGCTCCGTCATTGCATTCGGAAAGGCGACCCCGCACTTCGAGCCCATGTGGTTGACAAGTTCCTGTTGTTGCCCTTCCGCTCCGGATGGGACCCTGACCACGGAGGCCTCTTTTACTTCCAGGATGCTGATGACTTCTGCCCCACCCAGGTGGGAGAGTGCCCAGGGCCATGTGTGACCCACGCTGTTCTAAGGCTTTCTGCCCAGGGAGGTGGGTGCTTCTCTAGAGGGTAACCTGGGGCTGGATTGGAACCTAGAGGCCTGCTCTCAGCTTCTGTGCCAGTGTTACAGGAAAGGGGTCGTGATCCAGACCCCAGAAGAGGGTTCTTGGATCTTGCCCAAGAAAGAATTCAGGGCGAGTCCGCAATGCAAAGTGAAAGCAAGTTTATTAAGAAAGTAAAGGAATAAAAGAATGGTTACTCCATAGGCAGAGCAGCCCTGAGGGCTGCTGGTTGCCTTTTTTTTTTTTTGAGGTGGAGTTTTGCTCTTGTTGCCCAGGCTGGAGTGCAATGGCGCCATCTCGGCTCACTGCAACCTCTGCTTCCTGGGTTCAAGCGATTATCCTGCCCTAGCCTCCCGAGTAGCTAGGATTACAGGCATGGACCACCATGCCTGGCTAATTTTGTATTTTTAGTAGAGACGGGGTTTCTCCATGTTGGTCAGGCTGGTCTCGAACTCCCGACCTCAGGTGATCCGCCTGCCTCATCCTCCCAAAGTGCTGGGATTATAGGCGTGAGCCACTGCACCCGGCTGGTTGCCCATTTTTATGGTTATTTCTTGATGATATGCTAAACAAGGGGTGGATTTTTCATGCCTCCCCTTTTTAGACCATATAGGGTAACTTCCTGATGTCGCCATGGCATTTGTAAACTGTCATGGCACTGGTGGGAGTGTAGCAGTGAGGATGATCAGAGGTCACTCTCATGGCCACCTTGGTTTTGGTGGGTTTTGGCCGGCTCCTTTACTACAAACTGTTTTATCAGCAAGGTCTTTATGACCTGTATTTTGTGCCGACCTCATATCTCATCCTGCGACTTAGAATGCCTCAACCGTCTGGGAATGCAGCCCAGTAGGTTTCAGCCTCATTTGACCCAGCTCCTGTTTAAGATGGAGTTGCTCTGGTTCACACACCTCTGACACCAGTGCTCCCCAGTCCCATGTCATATGGAGGCCACCAGGGAGCTGGAGAAACGCTGATGCTCAGACATATATGCCATTCGTCTGGGGCCCTGGTGTCTATTCAAAGATCTATTCAAGTCCTTCAGAACTTCCAAAGATGTCCCTCAATTCACCTCTATTCAAGTCAAGGTGTCTATTCAAGTCCTTCAGAACTTCCAAAGATGTCCCTCAATTCACCTCCAGTAGCTTGGGCCAATGGAGACGCAGCCAGGTCTGGAAAGTTGGGGACGGGAGTGTCCTGCTGAGATGCCTGCCCCTGCTCTCCCCTCAGCTGGAGTGGGCCATGAAGCTCTGGTGGCCACACAGTGAAGCCATGATTGCCTTCCTCATGGGTTACAGTGACAGTGGGGACCCTGTGCTGCTGCGCCTCTTCTACCAAGTGGCTGAGTACACCTTCCGCCAGGTGAGAGCTGCCTCCTTGTCCCCTCTAGAGGCTGAATGGGAGGATGGGGGAAGTCTGGCCCGGCTGCCCTCTTGCCCCCTCGCTGAGCACAGTCGCTCAGCTGGTCTGAGAGTTTCCGGAGCCCCAGTGCTGTTCGTTCAGTCAACAAAGAAGAAGCCTCTGCCCTCCTAGAGCTTGAATTTTCGTGGTGGGGGCGGGGGGAGCAGACTGTAAGCAAGCAGACCTAGGTGGTGGTGAGAGTGACAGCTGTGGGAATAATACCACTGGAGAGGGTTGTGGGGGGGCTCTTTCCTATGGGGTGGCAGCAGGGAAACACTGAGCAGGGACCAAGTCAATCAGGGGTCTGTCTGAGGGACTGGGAGTCTGGGCAGGGTGGGGCATGTGGCACAGCAGGGGAGCCTGGCAGCCCGGGAGGATAAAGGCAGAGTGGGCAAGGGACGGACTCCAGCTGCCTGGTCTGATTCCATTGTTACCTGGGTCCTGGGGCTTGGAGGGGGGGGTGTTATGGGGGAAGTCTGTAGGGTACAGGGCAGAAGCTGGGACAGCAGAGGAAGCTGTAGCTGTCATCCCAGCCAGTGAGGGCTGGCCCAGGTGGCAGCTGGTGGGGACAGAGGGTTCACAGTCTGGTGGAGCAGCAGTGGGATTCCTGAGTCTCCAGTTCAGACGGAGAGATCTGGACTCACCATGAATGTTTTCAGTATCACAAGAATGTAGATGCTGCCTAGCACAGTGGCTCATGTCTATAATCCTAGCAATTTGGGAGGCTGAGACGGGAGGATTGCTTGAACCGAGGAGTTCAAAACCAGTCTGGGCAACATAGCAAGACCTGGTCTCTACAAAAAATTTTAAAAAGTTAGCTGGGTGTCATGCACACCTGTAGTCCTAGCTACTCAGGAGGCGGAGGCAGGAGGACTGCTTAAGCCCAGTTTGAGGCTGCAATGAGTTATGATCACACCACTGCACTCCAGCCTGGGCTGGGCAACAGAGCAAGACTATGTCTCAAAAAAAAAGGCCGGGCGCGGTGGCTCACGCCTGTAATCCCAGCACTTTGGGAGACTGAGGCAGGTGGATCACCTGAGGTCAGGAGTTCAAGACCAGCCTGGCCAACATGGTGAAACCCCGTCTCCACTAAAAATACAAAAATTAGCCAAGCGTGGTGGCGGGTGCCTGTAATCCCAGCTACCTGGGAGGCAGAGGCAGGAGAATCGCTTGAACCCAGGAGGCAGAGGTTGCAGTGAGCCGAGATCGCACCATTGCACTCCAGCCTGGGGGACAAGAGCAAGAATTGGTCCCCCCCCAAAAAAAAAAAAAAAAAAGTACAGATGCTGCTGAGATCTATGAGGCAAAAAGGGAAACGGGGGCCCAGCAAAGGAGATAAGAATCAGTGGTGACGTAGGAAGAAAACCAAGCCAGGGGCTCCCTGAAGCCCAAGTGCTAGGAGCAGAGTGATAAGGTGTCTTGACTGCTGCCCAGGAGGCAACTCGAGCTGCTGAACGCAGGAGAGGGCATGGCATCCAGTGGTGGCAAGGCCTGGGTGGTGAACGAATGAAGATTCATCATGTGTTTCTAAAGCCACGACTCCGACTCCACTGGTGAACCCTGGTACTGCGAGGACTATAGCAGGGGATCTTATTCTGGGGTCTGTGGGCTTCGAAACCGGGCGCGGAGAATCACATCTTTATTTGTACTAACCTCTAACTCAAACTAGCATTTCCTTCCATTATGAGTGGAGGCAATGAACCACATTGGTAATATAAGTGCCTGGCTTTGTCACCGATAGAGATCCAGATGTGTTTATATTGCATTGCAGTTAGAGAGACATCTGCAAGTATCACATATGCTCATCACTACTTCCAAACCACCAGGGTTGTTAGACCTGAAGCTATATCTTAATATTTAATGCATTCATAGAGTATGTGTTAGGGGTCACCAGTTATAACTCAAAAATGAAATTGAAGGAATACATTTTAATAAGATATAGATGACATTAAACAATTACAAAAGTTATAATCAACAGGTAAATCGGCTGGGCATGGTGGCTCATGCCTGTAACCTCAGCACTTTGGGAGACTGAGGCGGGTGGATCACCTGAGGTCAGGAGTTCTGGACCAGCCTGGCCAACATGGCGAAACCCCGTCTCTACTAAAAATACAAAAATTGGGCCGGGCGCGGTGGCTCACGCCTGTCATTCCAGCACTTTGAAAGGCCGAGGCAGGCGGATCACTTGAGGTCAGGAGTTCGAGAACAGCCTGGCTGACATGGTGAAACCCCATCTCTATTAAAAATACAAAAAGTTAGCCGGGTGTGGTGGCGGGTGCCTGTAATCCCAACTACTGGGGAGACTGAGGCAGGAGAATCACTTGAACCCGGGAAGCACTCCAGCCTGGGCAACAGGAGCAAAACTCCATAAAAAAATAAAATAAAATAATAAATAAAATAAATAAATAAGTAAATAAATTAGCCGGGCTTGGTGGCGGGTGCCTGTAATCCCAGCTACTCAGGAGGCTGAAGCAGGAGAATCAGTGGAACCTGGGAGGTGAAGCTTGCAGTGAGCTGGGATCACGCCACTGCACTCCGTCCAGTCTGGGTGACAAGAGCGAAACTCCGTCTTAAAAAACCAAAAAACCAAAAAACCAACCAACAAACAAAAAAACAAGTAAGTCATTATGCATCAACCAACATAACAGAATACAGAAGGCAAAAATCCAGACATTGAAGGAAATTCTTCTTTACCTTCCTGTGGCATGTCAAGCAGTCAAAAAATAAGTAAGGACTTGAACAATGTAACTCAAAAGATAGAATGAATACACACAGAACTAGTTTTTATTTATGTATGTATGTATTTTTTTTTTTTTTTTTTGAGACAGGGTCTCTGTCGCCCAGGCTGAGTGCAGTGGCACAATCATGGCTCAGTGCAGCCTCAACCTCCTGGGCTCAAGCAATCCTTCCACCTCAGCCGCCCAGGTAGCTGGGACTACAGCTGTGTGCCATCATGCCCAGCTAATTCCTTAATTTTTTTTTTTTTTGTATAGGTGGGGTCTCACTATGTTTCCCAGGCTGGTCTTAAACTCCTGGCCTCAAGTGATCCTCCCGCCTCGGCCTCTCAAAGTGCTGGGATTATAGGCGTGAGCCACTGTACCCAGCCCAGGTCTAGTTTTACTTCCTACAAAGAAGAATACACCAACTCTTATGGGCCACCATTTAAAGAGACATTTTCATAGTGGACTTCAATGTAATTGATTCCATGATCCTTTTGAGAAGGGGCTGAACTAACAAGCCTCCCTGAGACAGGTGCCCCATGGAATGCTAGTGGAGAGAGAAGGAAAGAGAGTGGAATGGGCAGTGGGCAGGGGCAGAGGGAGGAGGAGATGAGTTTGGGACCAATGGTGAGCCAGGACAGGAGTCTGATGAGATTGTGCATCTGCTGGAAGACAGGCCTGTGAAGCCGGGAATGGGAGCTCCAAGGGAGTCACTTCTTAAGAGTTTCATGACAGGCCGTCGCCTCCATCAGGGTTCTTTGTTTCTTTTCTTTTCTTTTTTTTTTTTTTTTGAGATGGAGTCTCGCTCTGTTGCCCAGGCTGGAGTGCAGTGGCGCGATCTCGGCTCACTGCAAGCTCCGCCTCCCGGGTTCACGCCATTCTCCTGCCTCAGCCTCCCGAGCAGCTGGGACTACAGGCACCCGCCACCACGCCCGGCTAATTTTTTTGTATTTTTAGTAGAGACGGGGTTTCACCGTGTTAGCCAGGATGGTCTCGATCTCCTGACCTCGTGATCCACCCGCCTCGGCTTCCCAAAGTGCTGGGATTTACAGGCCTGAGCCTTTGCACCCGGCCGGATTCTTTGTTTCTTTGAATCAACGTAACTACCACTACAATCACGATAGAGAACTTTTTTGTTTGTTTGTTTGAGATGGAGTCTCACTCTGTCACCCAGGCTGGAGCGCAATGGCGTGATCTCGGCTCACTGCAACCTCCGCCTCCTGTGTTCAAGCTATTCTCCCGCCTCAGCCTCCCGAGTAGCTGGGATTACAAGTGCGTGCCACCACGCCCGGCTAATTTTGTATTTTTAGTAGAGATGAGGTTTCACCATGTTGTCCAGGCTGATCTTGAACTCCTGACCTCAGGTGATCCGTTCACCTCGGCCTCCGAAAGTGCTGGGATTACAGGCGCAAGCCACAGAGCCCGGCCCGATAGAGAACGTTTCTACACCCCAGGGCAGAGTTCTTTCATTCCATCTAGCAGTGTCTCGTCCCCTTGCCCAGTCGGTTATATAGTTGTAGCCTGCCTGCTGCGCCCACCCCTGCTTTCATCTTTGTGGAGGACGCAGTGTCGCGGTTAAGATCGCTGGTTCTGGAGCCACATTACCTGGGGTCAACCCAGGCTCTGACCCCTGGTAGCGATGCAGTGGCATCTGGGCGGGTCCTGCAGGCGCTAGCTGTCACTGTCTCTGTTATTCCAGTTTCGCGATCCCGAGTACGGGGAATGGTTTGGCTACCTGAGCCGAGAGGGCAAGGTGGCCCTCTCCATCAAGGGAGGTCCTTTCAAAGGTGAGTGGGGGAGAGGGCGGGGCCGCAGGGGTTGCGCCTCTTGGCTGCCCCCGGCCCTCACTACCTGCCCGCCTCTACCCGCAGGCTGCTTCCACGTGCCGCGGTGCCTAGCCATGTGCGAGGAGATGCTGGGCGCCCTGCTGGGCCGCCCCGCCCCCGCCCCCGCCCCCACCCCCGCCTCCACCCCCGCCCCCACCCCCGCCTGCCGAGGCGCGGAATAAAGGCTGAGTCCGCTCCACCTGCGGCTGTGAGCGCGTCTGTGGGCTCGCGGGAGGGGGGCTGCCGCGCCGAGGGAGAGGCCGGCTCCAGCTCCGGGGCAGCGCCCGCCCCGCCCCCGGGCCCGCCCCGCCCCCGGGCCCGCCCCGCCCCCGGGCCCGCCCCGCCCCCGGGCCCGCCCCGCCCCCAGGCCCGCCCCGCCCCCAGGCCCGCCCCGCCCCCAGGCCCGCCCCGCCCCCAGGCCCGCCCCGCCCCCAGGCCCGCCCCGCCCCCAGGCCCGCCCCGCGCTGACCGGCTCCGCGCATTGGCCCGCCCCGTGCGCTGGCCTGTCCCGCGCATTGGCCAAGCGGCCGGGAGGACGGGCCCGGCGGCCGTGCACTTCCGGCCGGTGGCCGGCCCGGCGCGCACCGCCCCTTCCGCCGCCGCCCAGCGAGCCCAGCCCCGGTCCCAGCCCCGGTCCCAGCCCCGGCCGTCCCGGCGTCGCTTCGGAGCGCGGCGGCAGCTGACTGCGCCTTCACGATCCGCTGGGACCCGCGAGCCCCGCCGCCGTTATGAACATCCGCAATGCGAGGGTGAGCGCCCGGGGCGGGAGGCTGTCCGCGCCGCGTGGGCGCCGGCCCGGTGGCTGCTGCGCATGCTCCCGAGGGCCCCGGCCGAGCCCGGCCCGGTGGCCCTGAGTGTGCCTGCGGCCGCTGGACCTATGGGGCTGGCCTAGCCCGCCGAAGAGGCCGGGGCGCGGGGCCGGGGCTGCGATTCCCTCCTGTTTGCGTGATGTCGGGCCTCCGTTGGGTGGGCTCCGGGGACCTCCGGGGCGCCCACTCCTGTTCCTGTGCTCCGGGCGTTGTGCAAAGTCAGATCGTCACAGCGCCTGCCCAGCCCCGAGGGAGGGGGGCCGAGCAGACCGACGGGGAGCAGGCTTCTCACCTGTGGTCACCGCCGCCTTAGACTGAGCGCGTTCCACTGCCCTCGTTCCCTGCAGCCAGAGGACCTAATGAACATGCAGCACTGCAACCTCCTCTGCCTGCCCGAGAACTACCAGATGAAATACTACTTCTATCATGGCCTTTCCTGGCCCCAGGTGGGCAGCTTCTGAATTTGGGCATGGGGGAAAGCAGGCCGAGGAAAATCCCATCGGGCCATCTTGGAGGGAGTGGACAAGTCTGTCAGAGCCCAGGGGGCTGTATGGTCGGTGACGTCCCGGGTGTTTTCGGCTGGCAGGCAGGAGCAAAGGAAAAGAAGGCGCCTGAAGGGAGCAGAGAATAGGGGCAGGATCCCCACTTTGCGTCTTTTTTCTGGGTATGGGCAGGGCACAGTGTGGCGCGGGGGAGACCAAGTCACCCAGCCCAGAGGTCATGAGTCATCACACAACTCGCTACTTGTCCAGTTTGTGTCCCTCTAAAGGGCTCTTCCAGCTCCGACATGAAGTTTTCTCACTCCCTTTTCCTCTCTGTCACCAGCTCTCTTACATTGCTGAGGACGAGAATGGGAAGATTGTGGGGTATGTCCTGGCCAAAATGTGAGTCACCAAGGAGGAAGACAGAAGCTACACGTGTCTGGTGGATGCCTCTGTGGGCTTTAAAAAAAATGAATAGGCTTCTTCTTTTCAGTACAGTTGAAAGTTTATAGAAAAATTGAACAGAAAGGACATGGAGTTCTCATAGAACCCCTCAGCATCCCCTCCCTGCCAGTTTCCTCTATTAGTAGCATGTTGGATTTGTGTGGTGCACTTGTGACAAGTGATAAATGAATGTGATATGTTACTATTATTATTATTGTTATTTTTTGAGACGGAGTCTTGCTCTGTCGCCCAGGCTGGAGTGCAGTGGCGCGATCTTGGCTCACTGCAACCTCCACCTCCTGGGTTCAAGCGATTCTCCTGCCTCAGCCTCCCTAGTAGCTGGGATTACAGGCACATGCCACCACACCTGGCTAACTTTTGTATATTTCAGTAGCGATGGGGTTTCACTATGTTGGCCAGGCTGGTCTCGAACTCCTGACCTCAGGTGTTCCACCCACCTCTGCCTCCCAAAGTGCTAGGATTACAGGCGTGAGCCACTGCGCTTGGCCGATATATTATTATTAACTAAACCCATAGTTTACATTACTGCACTTCTCTTTGTGTTGCAAGCCCCATGGTTTTGACCAAATGACATATGTCCACCTTTGTATTATCACAGGATAGTTTCACTGTGTTCCACGCATTCATCCCTCCCTCTCCTTCACCCGTGGCAACCACTGATTTTTTACCGTCTGCATAGTTTTGCCTTTTCCAGGATGTCACAGAGTTGGAATCATACTATATACAGCCTTTTCAGGCTGGCTTTTTTTCACTTAGTAATACACATTTAAGCTTCTGCCTTGTCTTTGCGTGGGTTGACAGCTCATTTCTTTTTTTATTTTTATTTTTTGAGACAGGGTCTCGCTCTGTTGCCTAGGCTGGAGTGCAGTGGCATGATCATGGCTCACTGCAGCCTCAACCTCCCAGGCTCAAGTGATCTCTCATGTCTGCCTCCCAAGTAGCTGGGACCACAGGCGTGCGCCACCACATCCAGCTAATTTTTTGATTTTTTTGTTTGTAAAGACAAAGAAAGTGTTGTCCAGGCTGGTCTCGAACTCCTGGGCTCAAGCAATCCTCTTGCCCTGGCCTGCCGAGTAGCTGGAACTATAGGCGTGTGCCCCACACCCGGCAGGCATGGGGTTTTCAGGCAGCAGAGGGTGGCAGGATCGGCTGCTCCGATCCAAGAGGCTCCCGGCTCTCCCCCAGCTGGGGTCTTAGGGGGCTGTAGTGCATGTCCACTCTACAAATGGCAGGGGGGGTGGGGGTGGCTGTGCCTACACTGAGCTCCTTTGCAGCCTCTCCTTTCTCCCTCTCCAGGGAAGAGGACCCAGACGATGTGCCCCATGGACATATCACCTCATTGGTATGTAAGGTCCACCCAGGCTCTCTGGTGGGGGTGGAAGTGGGGGTTAGTTGGGGCAGCCCTCAAGGTCACAGTCCCTCACCCCATCTCTGCTCTTCTCCCACCAGGCTGTGAAGCGTTCCCACCGGCGCCTCGGTCTGGCTCAGAAACTGATGGACCAGGCCTCTCGAGCCATGATAGAGAACTTCAATGCCAAATACGTCTCCCTGCATGTCAGGAAGAGGTGGAAGCCGGGCTGAGGGAAGGGGGATTGAGGGGGAGAGATACTGCCTTGACGGGGGTCCTGGGGTACCTCGGCTTTTGGTGAAGATCCAGGAAGTGGGACTGGGGGGAAGGAGGGACCAGGAGGAGGGGCGTGCAGCTCAGCAGTGCCTTGTTCCCCTGCAGTAACCGGGCCGCCCTGCACCTCTATTCCAACACCCTCAACTTTCAGTAAGTAGATCTCGATTTTTCTAATGGGCTGGGGTTGATCCCAGGTCTGGCCCATCACGGCACCTGAGACCGGCTGAGTTGCCTTCCAGGTTGGGGGTGGGCCGGCTGTGGGGAGGAGGCTGTGGACCCCAGTGCTGCCAGGTATACCTCCACATTCACTCGGCGGCTGATGGTTGAAAAGTCGGCATGGAGACAGCACCTGCCTGCTGAAACGTGCTCCGTGTGTGTTGTGATGGAGGAGCTCTGGCCCATGCTGGCTGAGGCTGGCGAAGGGCACACGGGCTGTTTAGTAATGTTTGGGAATAGAGAGGTGTGGGTCCCTGGCGTGAGCAGATGCTGAGGAACAGGACTCAAGCATGACCAAGCACCTAGAAGAATCCAAGAGAGAGCAGAATCAAGGAGAATGCACATTCAGGAAGGAAGGGCCAGTGGCCAGGCAGCCTAGTGGATGGGGCAGGTCTGCCTGAGGACCAGGAGGCCCCGTGTGCCTAGCACACTAGAGAGAACCTGGCAGTTGGCATGCCCAGTAGACAGTGGAAAAAAGTGCTTGCAAGTGAAGCTGGGGTGGGCTGGCTGTGGAGGGACACTAACTGCACTCAGCCCCTGTTTGGTAGGGGATGAAGAAGAGGGACTGTTGGGAAGGGCGGTGGCCTCTGGGCTGGATGCTGGCAAGAGGGATCTGTGACCTAGGTGACGATGTCTGGTGGGAATTGCTTTATAGCTAAGTCAGCAATCCTCATGTCTTAGGCCTGGCAGGGCCAGCCTAGGCCATTGAGTCCAGCTCCCCTTCCAGGGACATGGCCACCCGACTCTGCACACACACCTCCCCAGTGCAGGCACGGCCCCAGAGCTGCTCAGGCAGGGCCCGTGCTCCCTAGGGATGACTCCCCTAAACAGGGCTCACCGTCTTTCCTGGGTTCTGATGGCTGTTGTGAGGCAGCTCAGTAAGGGACAGGGCGCAGGGCAGGGAGGGAAGGGGAAGGCTGAATTCAGGGCTTCAGCTCACAAGAAACCACAGAAATGGATCCTTAGTAGCCAGGCTAAGGACACAGAACGGGGGCAGGACAGGGGTGGGGCGGGCCGCTGTTTCCTGGAGCCTTTGCTGGAGAGAACAGAGGGCAGGTCACACTGGACTTGCTGTGTCAGGATGGAGCCTTCAGGGAGAAAACATGGCACCTTGCTCCAGTAGCCACGATACCAGGAGTGGAGGAGGGTGTCCCCAGGATACGGGTCTTCCTCCTTGCTCTCTACCCTCTGCCCCCAGGATCAGTGAAGTGGAGCCCAAATACTATGCAGATGGGGAGGACGCCTATGCCATGAAGCGGGACCTCACTCAGATGGCCGATGAGGTAAGCGCCTGCATGAAGCCAAGCAAGGCAAGCGGGGGCGGCACTCGGGAGCCCCGAGACGGTGGCTGGAGGCGAGACCGACTTTGGATGCCAGCTCTTGTGGCTACGTTGCCAGGAGTCACGACCTCAGTTTCCTAGGCTGGGCTTTAGAGGAGGCCGTCTGCCTAGCAGCCTGGAGGGTGATGGGAGAGGCAGAGGGAGGAGGCTTTTAGAAGGGAAGTGGGGAGGCCTGGGGACCAGTGGGTGGCCTGCCTGCTCAGAGGTAGTTCTGAGTCAGGGTTCTGCCCAAGGCTCCTCGGGTGGCAGGGCTGGTCAAGGGGCAGCGCTCTGTCATGGGGGTCTCCATGGTAGTCAGTGAGCCCAGGTAGTGGTGGACTGGGGCTCCAGCCAGGTGTCCCCACTCAGTCCCGCGTGTCCTGCCTAGCCCTGCTGCCTCACTATGCCCCTCTCCTCAGCCAGCGACAGGGCCAGGCTCCATTTGTCTGGAAACTTAGGCCCTGTCTCTTTGCCCCCGCTTCTCCCTGGGTTCCTGGTGGCAGCTGAGGCGGCACCTGGAGCTGAAGGAGAAGGGCAGGCACGTGGTGCTGGGTGCCATCGAGAACAAGGTGGAGAGCAAAGGCAATTCACCTCCGAGCTCAGGAGAGGCCTGTCGCGAGGAGAAGGGCCTGGCTGCCGAGGATAGTGGTGGGGACAGCAAGGACCTCAGCGAGGTCAGCGAGACCACAGAGAGCACAGATGTCAAGGACAGCTCAGAGGCCTCCGACTCAGCCTCCTAGAGCCTGCCCCATCCCCTCCTCACCCCACAAGCTTTCACAATAAATTCGCTCCGTGGCACTGGGGAACTTCGTGTGTGTGTGCGCGCGCACATTTAGAGGATGTGTTTCTCCAGGTCCTCTGGTGGGGATGTGAGCCTCGGCCTTTTGACCCAGAGCATCCTGCCAGGCCCGAGTACAAGGGAAGAGCTTTGGAGGTGGGACTCCCTAGTCTCATGACCTTCAGCAGCTGTGGCCCCAGGGAAGGAGGCCCTGGACTTATAGGAGAGACCCTGCCTTGGAGGTCTGCTTGGCCACGCTGAATGTGTTTTGTGGCACAAGCCTGGGCCGCTCAGGCTCAAAGCTCAACAGCAGGGCTCCCACTCTTGGTGGCCTTCAGTTCTCTTCCCACGTTCACCTTCAGACCTTCTCTCCCTAATCACACCTGCTTCGGGCTACAGCAGCTCCGCGGCATACCCGTGGGCTCCAGATGTGGACATCCAACTGCTCATTGGGCTTATCTACAGCTGTCCTGAGTAATGACCCAGCCAGATGCCCCATCAACGGTCCTTGAGTCCTCCCTCCCCTGCCACCCTAATGGTCAGTGAGTCCATGATACCTCGAGTCTACTCCCTAACCTGAGTTTGCATTTGAAAATAATTTATTTTTAGTACAATTCCCTGCGTTTCCCCTATTGACATTTTGTATTAGTTGGTGTATTTGTTATTGTTGATGCGCCAATACTGATAAGTTATTGTAAACTACAGCCCATGGTTTTCACTAGGTTTCCTGTCTGTGCTGTACAGTTTCTATGGGGTTACACAAATGCATAAAGCCATGTATTCTCTCATAACAATTTCATGCAGAATACAAAACTGGGCGGCTGTTGGGTGCGGTGGCTCATGCCTGTAATCACAGCACTTTGGGAGGCCGAGGTGGGCGGGATCACTTAAGCTCAGGAGTTGGAGACCAGCCTGGGCAGGATGGCGAAACCCCATCTCTACTAAAAATAGAAAACTTATCCAGGCGTGGCGACGCATGCCTGTAATCCCAGCTACTCGGGAGGCTGAAGCAGGAGGATCGCTTGAGCCCGGGAGGTGGAGGTTGCTGTCGGCCCTGATCATGCCACCACACTCCAGGGACAGAGACCCGTCTCAAAAAAAAAAACAAAAAAAACCATATACACATATATATCAAAATCCTGTTTTTCATGCAGTCACCCTAACGGTAATGCTCGCTTCTGTGTCTTTCCTCTTTTCCTTCCCTCCCCTCCGGCTGCAAAGCCATCACTTGCTGTCCCTAGTCCCTGGGCGGGCCCTGTATTCCTGAGCCCTCTCTGTACCCTGCTACTGCAGGTGGCACACTGCTCCTCCGCCAGGTTGAAAATTCGCCATACAGGCCTGGAGCTCGGTTCTCTTTGGCTGGCGCCTCGCACGTGACCGGCAGGCCGCCGGCAGCTGTGGAAGCGGAGCCCAGAGCACGACAGGGCGGGGCCGGAGCCGGAAAGGCGCGTCTGCGCACGCCCACAGCTCTCCGGTTCCCGGCTCGGGCGAGGCTGTGTTGATTGGCTTAAGACGTGAGCTTCCCTTTGTATGGGCCGGAGGCGGAGCCCTGTCCCGCCCCGCGCCTGGCGACAGTGTCTTCCGGTTCGCAAGCCCGCGGCAAGCTTCGTTCCCAGGCTCTGATTGGTCCGGCGGCACTGGGTTCTGCGCGCAGGGTGCGGGGGATGGGCGGGCTTGCGCACTGCGTCGGCCGCGCCCCGGCGCCGGTGGAAGGGAGGTGGCCCGGGCTCCGAGGGCTCCCACGGCTCCCGCGGCGCCCTCCTTCCGCCCCTGCCCGGCCGGCGGGACACGGCCCGCCCTCTGCCGTCCGTCCCCGGCGGGCCCGATGCCTGTCGGCTGCTCCCTCCGTTCCCATGCGGGCAGGTCCGCGCCTTCTGTGGGCTGCCTCGCTTTTGGATGCTTTGAAGGGGAACAATGGAGCGAAGGATAGAGCGAGCAGCAGGTGGCAGTTGCGTTCAGGGCCTTAAATGCCAAACAAGTGCCCTAAAAGCCAGGGCCCAACACTCAGGCCCTAAAGCACGGGCTGAATGGGGCATCCTAGGAATAGCTCTGGAGTGAAAAAAGG
The DNA here is from genome assembly GCF_028885655.2 of Pongo abelii. Lineage (NCBI taxonomy): Eukaryota > Metazoa > Chordata > Mammalia > Primates > Hominidae > Pongo > Pongo abelii. The sequence continues at coordinate 160,494,581 of NC_072008.2, read as the reverse complement.
AGTGAAGAGAGCGTTTGAAGGCACGGGCTGAGGCCTTTCCTGCCTGCCTGAGCCCTGTGTCTGGCTCTGCTGGGTGGAGGGACCTTTGGGGACCAGTCAGGGCTCGGACGGAGGGGCAGGATGTGTTGGGGCCAGCTGGTGAGGGGCGGGGCTCCCTGGTTCCCCTTGGCCTGAGGCAGAGGTGGGACGTGTGAGTCTCCCGACCAGGAGCAGGTTGGAGTGTGGGTGCGTCTGTGCGCGCTGTGGGCAGGGGCGCAGGCTCTCTAGTCTTGCTGGAGGACTCGAACATCGGTACTTCCGAGACCAGCTGCTGGAAGTCCAGGTCCTGGGCCTGCCTGGGTCTGGCTAGCTCCCAGGCCTTGAAGCCCCAGGTCCTGCAGACACACACGACGACGTGTTCGAGAAGGGCCTTGGTACTGGGAGAAGGGGGCGGGGAGCTGAGGGAGTGTTTTTTTCCTTCTGGGCAAGAGAATTAATTGCTCATAGTTGAAAGGCGGGAAGTACCCGCACAGCCTCCCCTCCCCAGATCTGCAGGTCAAGGTCATGTGTGCCCGCATTTGCACAGAGCCTGACTCTGACATCCGTGCACACACACGCCTAGTACCCCTGCACTGGTGCCCCCACGCCCGCCTTCGGAACACATGCTTGGTGCCCAAGTGCTTTGCCTCTCTCCCCACATCTATACCCCAGGGATTTCCCTCCCACCAAATTGAAGCCAGTTGTCTGCTTGGCTTGTCAACCGCCTCCCGCCTCCTGCCTCCTGCGTCCTGCCTTCCCGATTTCCCGGAGAAAAGCTGCTGCCCTGTGGTAGAGGGTGGAGGAAAGCCCCACCACCCCTGGATGAGGGAGGCCCCAAGACTTGCCCCCAGGGTAGCTAAGACCTCACTCCGAGGGGGCTGCCCCCCTCAGGCCTATGACCGGCAGGTGCAGCTGCAGGGGAAGGGAGGCAGAGCAGTCTCTTCCGGCAGCAGGAAGTGGTAACCGCCTATGGGGAAATTGTGGGGCTGAGCAGAAGGGGAACCGGAGCTGAACTCTCCTCCCCTACCAAGGGGGCCTGGAGGGAACGGCAGCCAGCTGCTGAGGTTCTGCCCTCTGGTGCTGACCTTCCTTCCCCCTCCCCTCTGAACTTCCCACCCCAGCTCTCAAGGCTCCCTGGGCCTCTCTGGGGGCTGACTTGGGAAGGGAGGACCCCATCCGATGTCTGGGGGAAGCAGGCAACCCAGGGGGAGTCCAGAGCCTGGGGCAGCAATGGTGTTCATGTGCACTGGTACTGTGGGCCAGCGGCCCCGCTGTGAATGGTACAGTCTGGCAGTGGTGACCAGGAACAGCCTTCTGGAGGTGGTGGGATGGCAGCCTGGGATGCCAGCTTACGTTGGGGCTCTCACACCCGCTCCGGCTGCTTGGCAGCGGGGCTTTGGGCACAAGGCAGCCTAGGTGCAGGCCCAATGGGAGGGGACGGCAAGGCCGGGGCACAGTGGGGCTGGAAGGGGCGCCCTGCCCCCAGGAGCCCCTCGCGGGCAGTGCCAGCCCTGGGCCGCCCCGCCCCACCGGGAGCCGCGCTGGGGGCGGGGCTGGGCGGAGCCCGCGCAGAGTGCTGGCCGCAGCGCCCCCAAGTCCCGGCGCCGGGCCCGCTCGCGGCCGCGTGGGAGCAGTGGGGTTCGACGGCGCGGCCGCCAGGCCGCCATGGCCGCTCACGGGAAGCTGCGGCGGGAGCGGGGGCTGCAGGCTGAGTATGAGACGCAAGTCAAAGGTGAGAGGGCGCCGGGCGCTCCCGGCCCGTTTCCTGCGGAGACCCCAAGGCCGTGAGGGAGCTCCAAGCGTACCCGCGCTGGCCCAGGGCCCGATGCTCTCCCCAGCGACCTCTGGAGGGGGGGGTGGAGGAGGGAGCCTGAGCCCCTTGCCTGCCTCCCCACGCCCATTTGGCCTCAACCGCCTGCCATCTTCCCTTCCTTCTTTCCTGTCTTCCTTCCTTTGGTCTCTGTCCTCCTTGGGTCTCTGCTCCTCACCGGTGGCCGCCGGTAAAAGGGAGCCAGAGGCACCAACGTGCCCCCTAGAAGGCAGTATTTTAGCTACAGTGAAGTCAACCACCTTGATTGGCTTGGGGGGTGAATAAGGGAGTCCGGGTGAGTGGATTGGTGGAGATCACCTGGCCCTAACCCCACTGCAGTCCCTGGAGCTTCAGCACCTTTTGCCTCCCGTTGGCACTGAGGGGGATCAGAGGCGAGGGCCACTGTCTCTGGGTCAAGCTGGCGCAGTGAGTCTTGGTTGAGAGATTTAACAGGGCTGGCTTCTCAGCCTTCTGAAATTGAACCTCTTTGGGTTCTGATAAACACCCATGTGCAAATCACATGCAAATCAGCTTTGCAAATTCTTAGCCAATAGCTTGTGCCCATCTTATTCCGGGCATGGTAACTCTTGCAAAGGAAAGAGGCAGCATCTCAGCGCCAGCAGCTCGTCCATATCACTCTCAATCACTCCATTTTACCAATTACGGAAACAAGCTCAGAGAGGTGCAGTGACTTGCCCGTAGTCATACAGCACTACAACTTCTAGGACGTAGAATGAGCCTTGAAGTGCCTTTCAACCCAGAGATGTAGGTTCTAACATCATTATTCAGTGCAAGCAATTTATACCAAAGTATGCCCTAGTCCTCCTTTGGAAAAGGCAGCCTGTGTCCAGAGCCAGCTTGAGGTGTAACGATCTCCATCCTGCTTCCCCAAAATGCCATGAAGCTGAAAGACTTGGAAAACTTCAGTCAGCAAATATGGGTCAGTGATTTCACACTGAAAAGTTGGGGTTTTGAGCAAGACTCTCTAAGGGTTCCTCACTTGCTCTGGGTCTGCATCCCACACCCTGGAAAAACTTCCTACCATGCTACAAAACGGGGTCACTGTCTTGACACCCTAAATTCTCAAAGGTCAGCATAGCAGTGGTTTTGGAGACCATCTTCTCTTCTGTTTTGCTTGTCAGCAGAAGTGAGACGAAATGCCTTGCTCACAGGAAGTGCTGGTGGGGCCTGGGGCCCAGCTCTGTAATTCAGGCAGACGTGGATTCCAGCTCTCCTTTTGCTAGATGTTTCCTATACATCTGTGATGTCCCAGGCCCTGGGAGTATACTGCTGTACAGGAGAGAACCCCGACTCCAGCCCTTCCAGCCCTGGCTTTTTACCCAGAGTAAAAACAATGATTCAATGAGGACTCCCCTGATTTCAAATGGCGTCAGCGCCCACCTCGCCCTCACACGGTTCACGGGTCTAGTGGGGGAGACGTAGACTTTCCATTATGATAATAAGCACTACAAAGGGAAAGTGCACGGTGCCAAGAAGGGGTCGGAAGAGGGCCAGCCCTAGTTTAGGGGGAGGTCAGAACAGGGTGTGCTGACGAGTTTGTCTGAACTGAGATCCGAAAGCTCTGCCAGGAAAGCCACCAATGCAATCAACTTGCAATTCACAAGTTTCCTGCTCAACACCAGCCGGTGTGCATGCCCGGATCTGGACTGGGACATGGCTTCCAGTCAGCTTTTGCTGCCGGCAGTGATGAAGAAAGGCAGCGGTTCCCTCTGCTGGTTCCTTCTGCACTGTTCAGTTGTCGTAAGTCCCCAGGGGTTGTATTCCTCTGGGGGAAGCAGGGCAGGGCAGGCTCCAGAGGGCCAGTGAGGTGAGCAGTCGTCTAACACCTTTCTGGAATGAAATGAAACTTACTTTTATCAAAAAATGTTAAACTGGGCCAGGCGTGGTGGCTCACGTCTTTAATCCCAGCACTTTGGGAGGCCGAGGCGGGCGGATCACCTGAGGTCAGGAGTTCGAGACCAAGTCTGGCCAACATGATGAAACCCTGTCTCTACTAAAAATACAAAAATTAGCTGGGTGTGGTGGTGTGCACCTGTAGTCCCAGCTACTCGGGAGGCTGAAGCGGGAGAATCGCTGGAACCCGGGAGGCGGAGGTTGCAGTGAGCCAAGATGGCGCCACTGTACTCCATCCTGGGCAACATCCTCCGTCTCAAAACAAAAAATCAAAACAAAACGTTAAACCGATTCAGCGAGGACTCTCCTGATTTCAAATGGCATTAGCACCCACCCCACGTGGCCTTGGAGCTGACAAGTTAACCACAGGAGGCCAGCCTCGGATAGGATGAAGACACTCTCCATCTGTCTCACTTGGCATCGTGGGCTCTGCCCTGCTCTGTCGGGAGGTTCCCTGTCCCAGGCTTCCACTTACCCAGCTTGATCTGCTGGTGGGAAGAGCTCTCCTGTTTGGTAATTCAATTGGAAGGATCAGGCTCCTGGGTCCCTCACCTGGCTAGTCTGGTGGGGGCAGGGAGTGGACGGACAGAGGGATGGGTGATGCATGCAGCCAGGGCTGGGGCACCTGGAGTCAAGGAGGCTGAGACTAGGGAGGGGACATTCTCCAATAGGAGATCAGGGGAGGAGGTAGGGATTCTGGGCAGGCCAAACCCACAGGGTCCCCATGCAACAGCCCCTGGGAAGTCACTGGCGGGACAGAAGTCCAACGGGATTGAGCTCTTCTCAGCGGAGTCCTCCCTCGCTGCTGCTGGTCTGAATCCCTGCCGTCTTTTGCCTGGACTAGCGCAATAGCTGCCACCTGGGCTCCACCTGGCAGTGTGAGGAGGCCCTGAAAACGAAGCCGGACCACATCACCCCACTACTGTGGCTCCTCTCTCACTCGGAGTCCAGCTGGGAGTTCTGCCTAGACCACGGGCTCTGTGCCATCTGTCCCTACCGGTCTCTCGGACTCCCCCTACTGCCCACGCACCGCCAGCTCCAGCCTTCTGCTCCAACGATGTGGCTTGTTCTCGACCACCCTCCTTTAAAAAGAGGTCCTCCCTGTCCCCACCCATCCCCGGCTCTGATCTTGCTTTGTGTGTTCATCTTCTCAGCACCCATCACTCCTAGGCATTCTGGTATGTGTCCGTGCCCCATTCCAATCCCAGCTCCAAGAGGGCAGACACTTGGTCAACCCTCTTTGCCTCTGTATTTAAAACGTGCCTGCCACAGAATGGGTGCATAATCAACATTCTGCTGAATGAAGAAATCAATTCATATCCCTCCCTGGGGCTGTGGATGGAGATAAGTAGGTGGGCAGCCTGCTGGCCAGAAGCTGAGCTAGCATCTTATTTATTCGGGACGGGCACTCAGGAGGTGGCAAAAGTGTCTTCCGCAGGTTGCTTAAACTTGCTGGACAGGCACTTCTTTGCTTCAGGCCTGTGTGGGGGAAGCAGCGTTGCCAAATCAAGCCAGTGATAGGGTGTCAAAAGGCCGGCAGTATGGGGCCCTGGGTGTGACTCTCTCTGCAGGGTGGGGGAATGCACAGGTGGGGCAAGGGGTGATTGGGAGTCAGAAGTGGGGTCAGAAGATGGGGGCTAGCTCCCTGCCCCATTCTTTCACTTACAAGGCCGGATCAGCTCTCCCTGGCGCCCAGCCCTCACTGTGGACTGTCCTTTCCCCTGGGGCCTGAGGGCAGGGTTCCCCAGCCACTGAGAGTGCGAGATCGCTGCAGGCTTGTCCTGAGCAGCACTGTGATCTGTGTGTTGTGTATCCGTGTGTTTGCAAGGGAGGCTGCCACCTCCCAGAGCCTGGATACCGGGGGAAAGGAAGTCGCAGGGGAAACCATTCAGAGGCTTTCCAGGAATGAGGGAGAGACAGGAAGCCAAACTGAAAGGTGCCTGGCTGGCGCTGGGGCGAGACAGGGCTGGGCAGCCTTGTGTTCCACCCACCATGAATGGCTTCACCCTTCCCAGGGCGGCCTTGCTCCCTCTCACTCTGGGCCTTTGCGTGGCTCTCCCCTCTCTCTGGGACACCCTTCCCCTTCCCCCTCAACTGGGTGGCTCCGGCCATCTGTTGGCCTTAGCACAGAGGTCGGCTGGACGGCTGAGGCCAGATCTGCCTGCAGGGGCCTAGCTTCTTTCCTCCCCTCTTAGCTCCTGCCCTCAGCCTAGGCTGGGTCCGAAGGAGCCCTCAGAGCCAATGGGACTGGGGTCTGTGTGTCTCTGCCTCTCCCATCCCATGCTGGCCTGGCTGACCAAGGCAGGGCGTGCTGGCCAGGCCTAAGCCATGGTTCCCCCCACAGAGATGCGCTGGCAGCTGAGCGAGCAGCTGCGCTGCCTGGAGCTGCAGGGCGAGCTGCGGCGGGAGTTGCTGCAGGAACTGGCAGAGTTCATGCGGCGCCGCGCTGAGGTGGAGCTGGAATACTCCCGGGGCCTGGAAAAGCTGGCCGAGCGCTTCTCCAGCCGTGGAGGCCGCCTGGGGAGCAGCCGGGAGCACCAAAGCTTCCGGTAGGTGATGTGCTGGCAGGGGGGCCACGGCAGGGCCCAAGCTCCGCTCCCAGGTCTCAGTGCCCCTCTACCCCCAGGAAGGAGCCGTCCCTCCTGTCGCCGTTGCACTGCTGGGCAGTGCTGCTGCAGCACACGCGGCAGCAGAGCCGGGAGAGCGCGGCCCTGAGCGAGGTGCTGGCCGGGCCCCTGGCCCAGCGCCTGAGTCACATTGCAGAGGACGTGGGACGCCTGGTCAAGAAGGTGAGGCTCTCATCCTGGGCCACGGGAAGTGTTCGAGGCTTTGGGATCAGGAGTCACTGTGGCTGGGAAGGCACTGGAGGCCAGGTGGGGAGCAGGCAGAGCGAACCTGTGTGCCCCCCAGATGGGGCTTGAGCTGGGCAGAGCTTCCAGTGCCTGGCGGGGCTGCTCTGGGCAGTGCCGTGCTCACCCTTGCCTCTGCCTCTAGAGCAGGGATCTGGAGCAGCAGCTGCAGGATGAGCTCCTGGAGGTGGTCTCAGAGCTCCAGACGGTGAGGAAAGGGCTGGGGAGGGGCCTGCCCCAATGGTCCAGGGAGAAATGCCACTCACAGCGGGGGAGGAACATCCCCAGACCATCACATCACCCCAAGCCAGGCTCAGGGAGAAGCAGGCACCTAGGGGCAAAGGCCCTCTCTCCCTAGGCACAGGGCGTTAGGCTAAGTGCTCACATGGGATCGCCCAGCTCTGAGGTCCAAGTTCCAGAGGGGCAGGGGTGGAGGGTTGGGGGCCGGCCCAGCCGTGGCCTTCAGCAGCACCACCTTGCTTTGGGTCGCCCTGCAGGCCAAGAAGACGTACCAGGCATATCACATGGAGAGCGTGAATGCCGAGGCCAAGCTCCGGGAGGCCGAGCGACAGGAGGAGAAGCGGGCAGGCCGGAGTGTCCCCAACACCACCGCTGGTGCCACTGAGGCAGGGCCCCTCCGCAAGAGCTCCCTCAAGAAGGGAGGGCGGCTGGTGGAGAAGGTGGGCCTGGAGGGCACCTCAGACGCAGGCCTACGGGCCATGGGCCCTAACTAGGACCTGCTGTGCTGAGGGGGAAGCCAGGGCTGGGTGCAAGGGAGGGCAGGAGTGGCAGGACAGTGCCATCAGGTTCCAGGGATTCCATACGGAAGGCTCCCAGGGCCTGAGAGAGCGGGGAACACAGTCGCCCGGCCCTGGACAGCCCCATGCAGCCTCTCCACGCTCCGAGCGGGGCCCCTGCAGCTCTGCTGTTCCGCCAGCCATTCCGCAAGAAGACAGTTAGGGTGGGTGATGGGGTGACACGCACGGAGAAAGGGCCTTCGAGGTGAGCTCAGTACAGAGAGTGGGGAGGTTGGGAAATGCCTGGATGGAGCCACCAGGCTGTGCGTGGCTGAGAGTGACGGTCTCTGGGACTCTGGGAGCAGAGGAGGGAGTCGGGCATCTCAGGTGTTCTTAGGGGAAATGACAGAGTTTGGCTGTGTTGGGGGAAGGTCTCCCTGGCATGCCAGCTTTAGCCAGGCGCGGTGGCTCATGCCTGTAATCCTAGTACTTTGGGAGGCCGAGGTGGGTGGATCACGAGGTCAGGAGTTCAAGATCAGTTTGGCCAACATGGTGAAACCCCATCTCTACTAAAAATACAAAAATTAGCCGGGCATGATGGCGGGTGCCTGTAATCCCAGCTACTTGGGAGGCTGAGGCAGGAGAATAACTTGAACCCAGGAGGCGGAGGTTGCAGTGATCTAAGACTGCGCCACTGTACTCCAGCCTGGGTGACAGAGCGAGACTCTGTCTCAAAAAAAAAAAAAAAAATAGAGTGCCAGTTTTAGAACCCAGGTGCCAGCAGGTTCCCCCTCAGCTCTGGCCCCCGCAGAGGCACCTATGTGCGTGCCTTCCACTCATCAGGTATCTGTGAATAGTTCTGTGGGGAATGTTGTGGCTCGAACCAAGGCAAGTGGCGGAAGCGCAGTGGGCGGCGCCAGCATTGGCGGGTGAACAGCCGGGGAATCAAGCCACCTCCTGGCACAGGGCTGAGCACACTGTGGACTGTGGCGTGGGGAAGGCAGCAGGACTTCTGGGCTTGACCGGTTCAGGTGTAGTTGTCCACAGCGGGAGGGGAGGCGATGGGCATTACATGAAAGGCCAGAGATAGGGGCTGGCCATGTGCGTGAGCCTGGCACACTTGCATTGTCTTGAGTAGCGGCAGGCCAAGTTCATGGAGCACAAACTCAAGTGCACAAAGGCGCGCAACGAGTACCTGCTTAGCCTGGCCAGTGTCAACGCCGCTGTCAGTAACTACTACCTGCATGACGTCTTGGACCTCATGGACGTGAGTCCTTGGTGGGCAGGTGGGAAAAGGTGCCTGGTGCCCCGGGGCTGGGAAGCTGTGGCTCCAGGACCCACCCAAGCATCTCCTTGTTTCCTCCTTAGTGCTGTGACACAGGGTTCCACCTGGCCCTGGGGCAGGTGCTCCGGAGCTACATGGCCGCTGAAAGCCGCACCCAAGCCTCCCAAGTCCAGGGCCTGAGCAGCCTGGAAGAAGCTGTGGAGGCCCTGGATCCTCCAGGGGACAAGGCCAAGGTTCTCGAGGTGCATGCTACCGTCTTCTGTCCCCCGCTGCGCTTTGACTACCACCCCCATGACGGGGATGAGGTGAGGGTCACCCCCTGCTGGGCTCGGCATTCTCTGGCCTTCACTGACCCACACTTTGCTCAGGAATTCAAGTTCTCCGTGGTCTCAGGCAGTGTCCCACTTCCATTTGCAGCCTCACTCCAAGGGTGTACCCCCGCAATGGCCAAGGAGGGCAAGACACTAACTGTTCAAACCATGCAGCAGGCAGCTGTGTAGCTGCCCGTACATTGTTCTAGGCTGGTTTCTCTGTGTTTTTAAATTTCCTGACACAAACTTGGCAGTAAGATGGAATGGGGCTTTTTTATCCTTCTCCCTCGAGCTAGTTTTTCCTGCAGCAGTTTATCCTGATGGGCATTGGCAATGACCTGGGATTACATTGGGCCCCTTTCAGGCCGACTTGGAACTTTACGAAGAGTCCGGCATCACTAGGGCTTCCGATGGCGTCACAGCTGCTCCCTAACCCACCCCTCCCGTTCCCAGCTCCCACTCCCAGAAACAGCCACCCACCTCCCGGCGTCAAGCAGCCATTTTCCATTGGCCAATGACAACCCAGTGCCACCAGCATCTCTCACAGCCACCACACGCTTCCCTGCATCTTGTTCTCCCAGTGGGTTTATCCCAGAATTTTTGGCTAAATTAACATTCAATGTTTAAGTCACCATGACAACAGGTACTGTTGGCAGCTGAGCCATGTACTGTATTAGGATCACATGTCCTTCCTTGGACAATTTTTCCTTTTCTTCTGGAATTTATAACTCTCTTGCCTCAGGAATGCTGCTTGCTAGAACATGCCCATTGCTAGAAGTTGATCGCTACCTCGTCCCAGCACTGTCCTCCACACCAGGCACCTGTGAGGTTGACCTTCTCCTCTGCACCCTCCCCCAGAGCCTTCCAGTCTGGAGTGCTTCACTTCTGCCCAGTGCTCTGTTTCCGGATTCCACGGCAGCAGCTTTCTTAGTTTGATACCCTTGTTTTGGTGGATGCCTTCACCAAGGGTTTTCTGACTTTGTACATCTGAAAATGTCTGTATTCTTCGTTTTGTTTTGTTTTTGAAACAGGGTCCCACTCTGTCCCCTCGGCTGGAGTGCAGGGGTGTGATGTGATCTCAGCTCACTGCAGATGCAACCTTCTGGTCCTCCCACCTCAGCTTCCCAAGTAGCTGGGACTACAGGCCTGCACTACCATGCCAGGCTAATTTTTCTATATTTTGTAGCAAGGGAGTTTCACCATGTTGCCCAGGCTGGTCTCAAACTCCTGGGCTGAAGCAGTTGGCCTGCCTTGGCCTCCCAGAGTGCTGGGATTACAGCTGTGCCACTGTGCCCGGCCAACCCTTTATTCTTATTTCATGAATACAGTACTTCTTGAATCTTTCTGAAACTCTTTTTTTTTTTTTTGAGATGAAGTTTCCCCCTTGTCGCCCAGGCTGCAGTGCAGTGGCATGATCTTGACCCACTGCAAACTTCGCCTCCTGGGTTCAAGTGATTCTCCTGCCTCAGCCTCCCAAGTAGCTGGAATTATAGGCACTTGCCACCACACCTGGCTAATTTTTTAATTTTTTAAATTTAATTTATTTTATTTATTTATTTATTTTTGAGACAGAGTCTTTCTCTGTTGCCCAGGCTAGAGTGCAGTGGCGCAATCTCGGCTCACTGCAACCTCCGCCTCCCAGGTTCAAGCAATTCTCCTGCCTCAGCCTCCCGAGTAGCTGGGACTACAGGTGTGCACCACCACGCCTGGCTGATTTTTGTATTTTTAGTACAGACAGGGTTTCGCCATATTGTCCAGTCTGGTCTTGAACTCCTGACCTCAGGTGATCCGCCCGCCTCGGCCTCCCAAAGTGCTGGGATTACAGGCGTGGGCCACCATGCCCAACCCTTTTATTTTTATTTTTCAGTAGGACAGGGTTTCACCATGTTGGCCAGGCTTGTCTCGAACTGCTGACTTCAGGTGATCTGCTTGCCTCAGCCTCCCAAAGTGCTCGGATTACAGGCATGAGCCACCACTCCCGGCCTGAAATGTTTTTTGTTTTCTCCTGTTCCTGCATTTGCTCTGTTTTCTTGCTTTTGTCCCTGAGTCGAAAATCCCTGCTATATCCTTTCCAGAGAGCAAATCGTTAGTTTTCTGCTGATCATGTGACTTTAGGGGAGGGATAAAATTTCAGTGTTCCCTAGGGTATGGATAGACTTACTTTTTCTCTAGAGAGAGGGTCTGGCTCTGTTGTCCAGGCTGGAGTACAGTGGTGTGATCATAGCTCACTGCAGCCTCCAACTCCTGGGCTCAAGTCATCCTCCTACCTGAGCCTCCCGAGTAGCTGGGACTATAGGTGCATGCCACCATGCGTGGCTAAGATTTGTACTTTAAAAACAATTATTTTATTTTTAATCTACTTATTTATTTATTTATTTTGAGACCAGGTTATGAGACAGGCTAATTTTTGTATTTTTGGTAGAGTCAGGGTTTTACCATATTGCCAAGGCTGGTCTCAAACTCCTGTGCTCAAGTGATCCACCCGCCTCGGCCTCCCAAAGTGCTGTGATTGCAGGTGTGAGCCAGTCCAACCTAGATGGACTTTTAAAAAAAGGTGTGGCAGAATACACATAGCATAAAACATACCACGTTCACCATTTTTAAGTGTGCGGCCCAGGGGCAGAAGCACATTCACGGTGCTGTGCAGCCATCACCACCATCCAGCCGCAGAACTTGTTCGTCTTCCCAAACTGAAGCTCTGGACCCGTTCAACCCCAACTCCCCACCCCCCAGCCCCTGGCACCCACCCTTCCACTGTCCTCTCTACAGAGTTCACGGCTCTCCTTTGAGGCCCCTCACAGGAGTGGAATCCTACAGTGCGGGCCTTTCTGTGACTGGCTCCTTTCGCTGAGTCCCATGTCCTCAAGGGTCAGCCATGTTGGAGCCCATCTCAAAATGGCCTTACGTTCTTCTCTATGACTTGCGCCTTCGTGCAGTCCTGTACGGCAGGGCTTGATGGAGATGGAGAGCAGGGCAAGTGTTTAGCCACAGCCGAATCCTCACTCTCAATTTTAACTGTGATGTCAACTTTCTAGATGTTTACATGCTTAAAAGAGTAAGTCCTTCCTTTCTAAAGCGTTGGCTCCCACTCTGCCCATGAGGCAAGCTGCTCTCATCTTGCCACAGGGAAATTTATGTCTCCCCAGTTAGAGTGAGCAGTTTTTCTGTCCACTCCTTTCCCTAGAAGAGGTGGGGCTGGGCCCTCCCTGTTCTGTCTCGGACCCCAGTCTTCCTTACCATTCTATTTCATTTTATTTTATTTTGAGATGGCGTCTCACTCTGTCGCCCAGGCTGGAGCGCAATGGCTCCATCTCGGCTCACTGCAACCTCTGCCTCCTGGGTTCAAGTGATTCCCCTGCCTCAGCCTCCCGAGTAGCTGGGACTACAGGCACACGCCACCATGCCCAGTTAATTTTTTGTATTTTTAGCGGAGACAGGGTTTCACCATGTTGGCCAGGCTGGTCTCCAACTCCTGACCTCAGATAATCCATCCGCCTCAGCCTCCCAAAGTGCTTGGATTACAGGCGTGAGTCACCGCGCAGGGCCACCATTCTGTTTTAAATAAAAAGTTTTATTAAGGTATGATTCATATACCATGAAATTCACCACTGTAAAGTGTACAATTCGGTGGTTGTGCAGCCATCACCATGTAATTCCAGAACATTTTTGTCACCCCCTAAAGGAGCCATTAGCCACTACTCCCCGTTCCCCTCTCCAGCCCCTGGCACCCACTCTGCTTCCTGTCTCAATGGATTTGCCTGGCTGGACACTTTACACAAGTGGATTCATTCCTTCTCGTGGCTGAATCCTCTTCCATTCTGTGGGTAGACCGCGCTGAGTTTAGCCATCCGTCAGTTGGATGAGTGGTGCCGCCATGAACCTCTGTGGACAAGTCTTGGTTTGGACGTGTGTGTTCACTTCTGCCATTCTTCAGCTGAGCGTCTGGGCTGGGCTGGTGGTCCTGTGCCCGGCCACCAGGCCACAAAACGGTGCTTGCTTCCCTTATGCCCTGGGGATCTTGGCACCTACTGCCCAAGCCCAGCCCTTAGCCCCCCTGGCCGCCGCCCTCTGCAGGTGGCTGAGATCTGCGTTGAAATGGAGCTGCGGGACGAGATTCTGCCCAGAGCCCAGAATATCCAGAGCCGCCTGGACCGACAGACCATTGAGACGGAGGAGGTCTGGGCAGCCCACCGGGGGTTAGAGGGAGACGAGGGCCTGGAGCCTGTACAGCCTGCTGTTGGAAGTGGCTGCCCTGCCTGCCCTCCTCCCTTTGGCCCCTTCCTTCTGACTTGGACTTCCTGTCTCCCTCCCTATCCCCCACCTCTTACCACCCTGGTGTGGTCTCCACTGCAGGTGAACAAGACTCTGAAGGCGACACTGCAGGCCCTGCTGGAGGTGGTGGCCTCGGATGACGGGGATGTGCTTGACTCCTTCCAGACCAGCCCCTCCACCGAGTCCCTCAAGTCCACCAGCTCAGACCCAGGCAGCCGGCAGGCGGGCCGGAGGCGCGGCCAGCAGCAGGAGACGGAAACCTTCTACCTCACGGTGGGGAGGGCTGGGCTGGTGGGCGAGACCCGTGGGGGCGTTGCTGGGGCAGAGGGAGGGGCTCAAGCCAGGGCTAACACTTGGGGCTCTTCTTGGGGCTGCCCAGAAGCTCCAGGAGTATCTGAGTGGACGGAGCATCCTCGCCAAGCTGCAGGCCAAGCACGAGAAGCTGCAGGAGGCCCTTCAGCGAGGTGGGCCCAGTGCTGTCTCCTTCCCCGCCTCTCCCCTGCCCGGGACCCTATCTAGCCCATGGTCCTCCCCTCTCGCCTGTTCTTGGCTCTTATACACACCTTTCCCTCTGGGATGCCTTGAAGACCCCTGGCCTGAGAGGCAGACCAATGTTTTCCCACCCCACAGGTGACAAGGAGGAGCAGGAGATGTCTTGGTGAGTCCTTCCTGAGGGGCTGGCATGTTCTGAAGAGCTGGGGCCCTGCGACGGTCCGCCATCTCTTCTCTCCCTGGGGCCCAGCTCAGCTGCCCAATCCCCTGGGCCTCACTTTCCCAGTTTTCGCACTGGATTGTGGAATAACTTCAGAGAATTAGAGGCCTGCTTGGCTGGGCTGGGGGGGTGGGACACCCTATTCTCCACGCCTGGCCCCCTCAGAGCCAGCTTCCATTCACCGCAGGACCCAGTACACGCAGAGAAAATTCCAGAAGAGCCGCCACCCCCGCCCCAGCTCCCAGTATAACCAGAGACTCTTTGGGGGAGACATGGAGAAGTTTATCCAGGTACTTGCTTTGCCCAACATGCCAGCCCATCTGTACATGCTGGTCTTTTTTCAGCTCTGGATCACCTCAGTGGCCGGAGCAGCTGCCTGATCCCAGGGCCCTCCACTCTCAATCAGTCATCAACTGTCCCTTTCTGGGTGGGCCTCTTCCAGGCCACTGTTGGGCTCCCCTATAGCCTCCGCTGATTGAAGGGAGCATCCTTAACTAGTAATGGGAACGTATAGAAAACCTGGGGCAGCAGCATTTTTAGGGGCGAGATATTGAGAGCTTCTCCCCTGTGACTTCTGGCCAGCATGATACTGGGGGTCCTGGACAGTGAAATAAGGGGAAGCAAGAAAGATCAGAAAACTAATACTGAGATCAGAAAGAATCAGAGGGGGCCAGGCACGGTGGCTCACACCTGTAATCCCAGCTCTTTGGGAGGCTGAGGTGGGCAGATCACTTCAGCTCAGGTGTTCGAGACCAGCCTGGGCAACATGGTGAAACCCCGTCTCTACTAAAAATACAAAAATTAGCCGGGCATGGTGGCACGTGCCTGTAATCCCAGTGAAAGAAAGAAAGAAAGAGAGAGAGAGGGAAGGAAGGAAGGAAGGAAGGAAAAGAGAGAAAGAAAAGAAAAGAAGCAAGCAAGCATCAGAGGGGGCCAGGCATGGAGAATACCAGAAGATCAGAACTGATATCGTCATTTTCAGTGATGTGGTTATGTGTGTAGAATATTCAAAAGAATCAACAGATTCTTCAAACGAACACTTTGAGTTTCTTTCTTTTTTCTTTTTTTTTATTTGTTGAGACTGGTTCTTGCGCTGTTGCCCAGGCTGGAGTGCAGTGGCACGATCTCAGCTCACTGCAACCTTCACCTCCCACCTGCTGGGGTTCAAGCAATTCTCATGCCTCAGCCTCCCAAGTAGCTGTGTGCACCACACCTAGCTAATTTTTATATTTTTAGTAGAGATGAGGTTTCACCATGTTGGTCAGGTTGGTCTCGAACTTCTGTCCTCAGGTGATCCTCCTGCCTTGGCCTCCCAAAGTGTTGGGATTACAGGCATGAGCCACCACACCCAGCTTGAGTTTCGAAATGTTACTCGATTCAAGGTTGGTGTACAGGATTCAATTGCATTTTTATATTCCAGCAACAATTTGCAAATAAAATGTAAGGCACTGCCTAAAACCTCATCAAAAATATCAGACACCTAGGAGTGGATCTAACAAACGGTGTGCTAGGCCTCTATGCCAACAACGATGATGTGTTCTTGAGAGAAAATAAAAGCACTCAGCCTGGTGCAGTGGCTCATGCCTGTAATCTCACCATTTGGGGAGCTTGAGGCAGGAGTATCACTTGAGCCCAGGAAGTTGAGGCTGCAGTGAGCCGATATCACGCCACTGCACTTCAGCCTGGGTGACAGAGTGAGACTTTGTCTCAAAAAAAAAAAAAAAAAAAAGCAATTGAATGACAACACAGGGCATGCTGTGTCCATGGTGAAGTAAACACCCTCTGTCCCCAGAGCTCAGGCCAGCCTGTGCCCCTGGTGGTGGAGAGCTGCATTCGCTTCATCAACCTCAACGGTAAGCAGGACCCAGCCCCTCCCGATGTCCTGGCACCCAACACCCAGCTCCCAGCACCTGGCATGGGAGGCCATCCTGGAGGGGCTGGGGAAGATGCTCAGTGCCCACCAGCTCCTTGTTCTCCCACAGGCCTGCAGCATGAAGGCATCTTCCGGGTATCGGGTGCCCAGCTCCGGGTCTCAGAGATCCGTGATGCCTTCGAGAGAGGTGGGGACGGGCAGGGCGGGCGGGGGTGGGGGCTCGGGCAGATGTCACCAGCTTCCTCCCCCTACCGCACCACTCGCCCATCTGCAGGGGAGGACCCACTGGTGGAGGGCTGCACTGCCCATGACCTGGACTCGGTGGCCGGGGTGCTGAAGCTCTACTTCCGGAGCCTGGAGCCCCCACTTTTCCCCCCAGACCTGTTCGGCGAGCTGCTGGCTTCTTCGGGTGAGGCCGGGGCCTGAAGCCGGCGGGGGTAGGACACTTGCTAGGGCAGCCCCACTCACGCGGCTCTCTGTGGGCGGCTTTGGCCACAGAGCTGGAGGCCACGGCGGAGAGGGTGGAGCACGTGAGCCGCCTGCTGTGGCGGCTGCCCGCGCCGGTGCTGGTGGTTCTGCGCTACCTCTTCACCTTCCTCAACCAGTGAGTACTGCGGGGCGAGTGCTGGGGTGGGGGCCGGGGGTCGAGGGGACAAGGGGACTCGGGGTGCGGGCTCTCTGCTTGTGATGTGCGTGTTCCCCCAGCCTGGCCCAGTACAGTGATGAGAACATGATGGACCCCTACAACCTGGCCGTGTGCTTCGGGCCCACGCTGCTACCGGTGCCCGCTGGGCAGGACCCGGTGGCACTGCAGGGCCGGGTGAACCAGCTGGTGCAGACGCTCATAGTGCAGCCCGATCGGGTCTTCCCGCCCCTGACCTCGCTGCCTGGCCCTGTCTACGAGAAGTGCATGGCACCGCCTTCCGCCAGCTGCCTGGGGTACACCCTTGGTGCTGCCGAGGGGACTGGGGGGTCCACTGGAGAAGAGCCCCCCTCATCTGCCTCGCTCTGCCCTGAACCTCAGGGACGCCCAGCTGGAGATCCTGGGGGCAGACAACGAGCCGGAGCTGGAAGCTGAGATGCCCGCACAGGAGGATGGTGAGGGTGATGGGCAGAGAGCCCCACCCTGTCCCCACCCTAGTGTCCGCACCCCCTCCCACAGCTTGGACCCCCTCTCCTCCCCAGACCTGGAGGGGGTCGTGGAGGCTGTGGCCTGCTTTGCCTACACGGGCCGCACAGCCCAGGAGCTGAGCTTCCGGCGGGGGGACGTACTGCGGCTGCACGAGAGGGCCTCGAGCGACTGGTGGCGGGGGGAGCACAATGGCATGCGGGGCCTCATCCCCCACAAGTATATCATGCTGCCCACGGGGTGAGTGAGCCGCGCCCTCGGGCCCCAGGGCTCCCGGAGTCTCCGCACCTCCCCTTCATCCACCCCTCCCCGGACCCCAAGTTAGATTCTGAAGGTCTGGGCTGGGCCAGACAATAAAGCCTCTCTGACCACTTCTGGCTGGCACGGAGGCTGCTGGCTCTGGACCCCGTGCAGGGAAGGAGCACTCGAAACAGGCCGGTCCTTCCCACCGCAGGACAGAGAAGCAGGTGGTGGGCGCAGGGCCGCAGACTGCAGGGGAGTCTGGGAGCAGTCCCGAGGGCCTCCTGGCATCAGAGCTGGTCCACCGGTGAGCACGAAGACGGGGCTCAGGGGGGCCCACACGTGTGCTGTTCTAGGCCAGAGGGGACTGGGGTCAGGCTTTGGCCCTGTGGGAGGGGGAGGAGTTGGCAGATGAGGACGTGACAGAATGACCCAGCTTGTGACAGGGAGAGGCTCTAGAGGAGCTTGGGGACCACTGGGCCAGCCTCCTTTCCTTGGCCACACCCCAGGATGGTAGGAGCCACTGCCCAGTTAGCTCAGGGACTTCCCAGGGCCCCTACCAGGCTCCCCGTCTGTCCTGCAGGCCAGAGCCATGCACCTCACCCGAGGCCGCGGGACCCTCTGGACACAGACGACGCTGCTTGGTCCCAGCCTCCCCAGAGCAACACGTGGAGGTGGATAAGGTGAGAGTGGGTGTGTGGGACATCTGTCCTGGGGGATCTCTGCCTCCCCTTGGAAGGGGAACCTGCCGCCAGCCACACAGGCCCAAGGCAGAGCCTGTGGAGGGCAGGAAGGAAGACGTGAGGGCGGGTGGGGATGGAGAGGGACGGCTACGGAGGCAGGGATGAGAGGGACAGAAGACCCCCGGCCTGGCTGGAGCCTGGGGCTTGCACGTTGGGATTCATGTTCGGCTTCAGAGCAGGGAGTGGCAGGGCTGAGTTAAGGCTATTTACCTGGTAGAGGCAAGGGACTCCAGGGCAGATTCAAGGCTGGCATCTGTAGCTGGGCTAGGTAACAGGCGGTGCCATGGCAGGCGCTTGGCACGCCAGGGAGGATGAAAGGGACAGATGGCAGGGAGGCAGGAGGGGGTGGCTGGTCGGGGATTGGGGTGGGGCAGCAGTGGCTCTTGAAGGAGCAGAGCGAAGGCTCAAGATGTGGCCCTGGGAAGCGCACAACCTGGGGGACCCTGCTCCGTGCTCTGTACCATGGGCCCTGTGAACACTGTCGGGCTGAACGTGGAAGCCCGGGGGACAGTTGCTAAGCCCAAGGAGGAGAGAGCCCGAGAACATGTGGGTGTCCCAGGTGTGGCCAAGTCCCCAGGCCCAGGGAGCCCAGGGAAGGTCGGGTAGACACGCAGGAGCAGGAGCGGGAGCCAGGGACAGGGCAGCCAGGAGACGCCATGGGAGGACATTGACCTGGGAGTCCCTGCATGCTGGCGGTCCCTGGGGCCATGGGCAGGGGGCTGTGATCTCTGCCAGGGAAAGAGTGGGGGCGAGAAGAGGGGGGTCCTCACTTCCGGGCTAAACCGAGGAATTGCTGTCCTCAGAGGAGACTGTGACAGAGACACCAAAAGGGGCAGGAGGGATGCCAGGTGCAAAGTGGGGGAGAGTGACCTGGAGGCTGAGGGACTTGCTTTGGGAGTGGGAGGAACTCAGGTGGGTCTTGGGCAGGGTCAGTGGGGGGAACTCACTGGTCACGCTCCCTTTCTTTCCCCTCCACTAGGCTGTGGCACAGAACATGGACTCTGTGTTTAAGGAGCTCTTGGGAAAAACCTCTGTCCGCCAGGGCCTTGGGCCAGCATCTACCACCTCTCCCAGTCCTCGGCCCCGAAGCCCAAAGGCACCGGCCAGCAGCCGCCTGGGCAGGAACAAAGGCTTCTCCCGGGGCCCTGGGGCCCCAGCCTCACCCTCAGCATCCCATCCCCAGGGCCTAGACACAACCCCCAAACCACACTGAGGTGCTGCTGCTGGAGATGCATGCCCCTGGCGGCTACCTGCTGGACTGGCCACTCTCCCCAGCCCCCTTGCTTCTCTCCAGCCCTGTCCAGCAAGTGCAGGGTGCCTGCACTTCACCCTGTGCAGAGAGGTGGGATGGGGCCGCGCATACACGGATGCCCGCTCCACATCCTGCCTGCCCCTCAGCCCTGGCCCAGGCCCCTTTTGGAGGCAGCTGAGGAAGGATGCTGGGGAAAGCCCTCTTCTGCAGCTTTGTGGAAGGCTGATCAGTGGCTGCTGGGTGGTGGGTGCCCTTGCTCAGATGCCTGGCAGGGCTGGGTGGTGATTCATAAAGACCTCGTGTTGATTCCCCAATGGGAGCCAGCTCTCTGTCTCAGGGGTGGGCAGGTGGGTGCTGGAGGTGAGAATAGCTTCCCCGGGGATCCTGCAGCTTTGAAGACTTGGCTGCCTGTGTCATGGATTCCAGAGCTGTGCACGTGACTGTGGGTGTGTGTGGGGAGTCTGTGTATGTCTCCGTGCTGCCTCCACACCCACCGTTACCCTGATCCAAGGAGACCCCTTGCCATGTGGAAAATGAGCTGCAATTTTTATTAGGGAGAGAATGAGGAGGGAGGGATTAGAAAGGCGGAGACAGGAAGGTCCCCTGGGTCCTGCCTGGTCCTTCCTTTTCGGGCCCCTGGGACCGCTGTCTCACCTGGGGGCACCTGCTCCCTCTTTCCTGCCACTCCTCGGCCCTCTGCTGCAGCCCCTCCTACACCCAGCACAGTGAGCTGACTTGAGGGGCCCCCACAGTCCTGGGGCCTGAAGCTCTCCTCATACAGCTGGGGATGTGGAAACCCAGGCAGGGGCTGTGGCTTGTCCAGGGCCACACAATGTCCCAGCCTTGGGGCCACAGGCTCTGGCCAATTCGCCATGGGTCCCCCTCCCAGTGGCCCCCAGGACCAGCCCCAGGAAGGCAGCTGAGCTTCTCAAAGCCTCTAGAGGCAAGACACCCAACAGCTCCTCAGGATGAAGTGTCCTTGGCCAGGGAGGAGCTGGCGGTGGTGCAGGACTCGTCTTGGGGACCCAGGCTGGGTGGGGTGCGCCCCCGGGCACAGCAGAGCAAGCCTCGCAGCTCTGAGGAGACACTGCTGCTGAAGGATGCATAGATCCAGGGGTTGGTGCAGCTGTTGAGGCTGGCCAGCAACATGAGCAGCACGAAGGGCGCCCCTGTGGAGGTGGAGGATCCAGGTTGGGCTCAGGATGGCTGGTGGGGCACAGGGGCACGCAGCCAAGCCCAAGTGGCCCCTGACAGCCCTAGCCACGGCTATACCCACCTTCCAGAGGTGCCTCCGGGTCCCACGCGGCCCACAGCTGCACCAGGAAGAAGGGTGCCCAACACAGCACATAGACGACCACAATCACTAGCGTCATCCTCACAGTCTTGGCCACAGCTGCTGACACGTGGGCTCCCTCACCGGGGCTGCCTGTCCGGCGTCCCCTGCGGCACCCCCCAGGCCTCTCTGACGGCCCTGGCACCAGACTGGCATGAATCTCCCGGAAGATGAGCACCTGGCAGGCGGCGATACCCAGGGTAGGTGCCACGAACACCATCAGGGCGATCCAGGTGACGTAGGTGCGACGGCCCCAGGGCTCCGCAAAGCAGGCCCAGCAGTCAGTGATCCCGCTGCCACCTTCCACGTTGCGCTGGGCGAAGATGAAGAGCTGGGGCAGGCTGAGAAGGAGCGAGAAGGCCCAAGCCACCAGCACTGGCCGGTTCCAGTGAGCCCCACCTCCATGGCGGTACGCCAGCATGGGACGGCAGATGGCGCGGTGGCGGTCCAGCGTCATGGCCAGGATCGTGTAGGAGGAGGCATACATGCCCACCATCTGCAGATACTTCACGGCCCGACACAGGGCATCTGGCCCACGGAAGCGGTCGGTGGCCTTCCAGGCCAGCTGGGGCAGCACTTGGAACAGAGCCACGGCCAGGTCGGCCAGACACAAGTGGCCAATGAAGACGTGTATGGGTGCCCAGTGGCCCCGCCGGCCCCGCCGAGCTAGGGCCGCCAGCACCAGGCCATTGCTCAGGGCCACGGCCACAAAGACTATGGAGAGCAGCGCCAGCTCCGCCCGGGCTAGCAGCGGGTCCCGGGTGTCCAGTGGCCTCTCCTGGCTGCTGTTGCTGGGCAGGCTGGGCAGAGAGGGATGCCCAGGCACAGCTGGGCAGGGGTCGGGAAGAGGGCCTGGTTAGAGAGGGTGCTGTGCAGGGGGACTCAGGCCTGCCTCCCTTGCCCCCATCCGGACGCCCACTTCCTGGCTTGTAGCAGAGGGGACTCCAGGAAAGCCACGTTATGAGGGATACACACCCCGGGCTCATGCAGTCTAGAAGGAAGGGCAGCCCCAGCCCCAGCCCCAGCCCCAGCCCCAGCCCCAGCCCTGGCGGGGAAGTGGGGCTGTGCTCCCCTCCCCGCTCATTGGCAGCCTGGAGAGAAGCACCCAGAGGTGAGGGTGAAGGAGGTCTTTAGAAAGAGGGGCTTCCCTGAATCATCAAACCTACTCTGCCCACCGGACTCATGGAGGGGCAAGCCTTACCGGAAGTGGTGGACGCCATGAGTATGGTGGGGCCAGGGCAGGTGTTCTGAGGGGCTGGAGGCGGTGTGCGGACTCAGCCTCTGCCTGAGGGGCAAGCTCAATGGCCCAGGGTCTCTGGACTGGAGCCCTTACGGAGATGCCAGCACGTGTGCGGTGGAAGTATGGCCAGTCCTGGGCAGGGAAGATTGAGTGGGATGGTCAGACAGATGGATGCACAGAACCCAGGATCCCCCAGGCAGCCCATGAGTCCCGGGTTTGGGAGTGGGCGTCCCAGGCAGACACGCAGAACTCCCCTGCCCCAACTGAGGCCGAGAGAGGCCACCATCTGAGGGCTGGGGACTGGGCAGGGGGGCGGGCAGGCGCAGCCCCTTACCTGGCTGGGCTCCTGGGTTCCTGGGCAGCTGGGCAGTGGCGTGAAGGTGGCTGGGTGCTCAGATCTGCTCTCCATCGGCTGCCCCGCCCTGGCCCAGCCCAGCCTCTGGGAGTGACCTGGCCAGGAGGGGACTTCCTCCCCCTCCCCCTTTCCCCCAGGCCTCTCCTGGCCTCCCGTTTCCCTTCCTTTCCCCAGGGCCTCCCTGGTCCCGGCCCAGGACTCCCTCCTCCCACTGCCGTAGCCTCTGGTTGGATTGTCTGGGCTGGCAGTGCTCTGGGAGGTCACTTAGTTCAGCATTCCCATTTTATAAGTGGGGAAACTGAGGCCAGAGAGCGGTGGGTCTGGCCCAGGACTGCGCTGCTTTTTCGTGGGAGCTTCACGCCCCCTACCCAAGTTGGGGGTCCTCCTGCTCCTCGCTGGGCCCAGGCAAGGAAGGGGTGAAAACACTTTCGCTGGGCCCCTCCCAGGCCCAGGCAGGCCCCTCCTCCTCCCCAATTAGGGCCCAGTTGGCCAGAGATGAGGGACAGGAAAGGGAGGAGTGGGGCAGGGGCCAAGCCAGGCTTCATGAACCCCTGTGAGATCCAGGGACACCCTCACCCGCTTCCTCCTGCCCCACCTGTAACTACCTGTCCTAGGAAGAGGGGCTGGGCACCTCCGTGTGCTCACGGGCTCCCTCCCACCACACACAGCCTCACATACATGATACAGCCACACAACCACAAACACACGACACAGAGATGCTCGCTCATGTTCTTGAACATGCCATGAGTGTGGACGCACCTTCCCTGTACCTGCGCCCTCCTCCTCCCTCCCCCAACACCTCTCTCCTTCCCCTGTCCCCACACCCCCTCCAGCCCCCATCCCAGTAGTTCTCTTTCCACTCCCCCCGCACCCAGGCCTGGCTTGGCTCAGCCGAGGCCAGCCCAGCCCAGCCCAGCCCAGCCCAGCCCAAGGCAGCTGCTTTCTTCCTGTTTGTCTGTCTTCTCTGTTGCCCTGTGGAGCCAGAGACCAAAACAGCCTCACGGACCAGGCCCAAGTCCGGCCCGTGGCCAAGGCCTCCTCTTCCTGCCCAAAGAGCCTGGCAACACCCTGGCCCCTCCCGGCCCTGTTAGGGTGGTGGGAACACAGGGTGGGAATTTTCCAGAGACAGCGCCCACACCACACCACATACATACATGCACACAGCCACACACCACACACACATGCACCCGACACACATCCATACGCCACACTACACACACACCACACCATGCACACATATAGTACACACCACACACATGCACACATCACACACTCCCATACGCCACACACCCACACATGCACCCACCACACAGCCATACACACCACACACCTGCACGCACCTGCACACCATACCACACCACGTACGCACAGCCAACACCACACACCCACACACATGCACACACCCACAGCACACACAGGTGCACATCACACCCCACATCTTTGTCATGTTTTTGCAGAGCCCCTTGGGGGCAGGCTGCAGAGTGCTGGCACCCTGGGCCTGACGCTTCAGCTGCATCTCCTCAGTGCATGCAGGTCCTCATGCTGTCCCCAATAACCACATGCTGTCACTAATCTAGGGGCATAGAAAAGGCCTTCTTAATGCCACCCAGATCAACGGAATAGGAGATGGCTCCCCTCAATTGGCAGACAATTTGGGGACCCTGGCTGGGGAATAGGAAAGCAAGGCTCCAGCCCCTGCTTGGCCCCTGCCCAGTAGTGTGACCTTGAACAGGCCGCCCAGCTCTTGGCACCTCAGCTTCCCCTTCTGTGCAATGGGACTTGATGCTTGAGGGGGACTATGGCGGTAAGATGGGCAGGGCTGGGGACTGGCAGGGCCTTGGGAAAGCCTTTGTTCCCTCCGTCTAAAGCCAGCTAGGCCGAGGAATCCATGCCAACCTTTTGGGGTGAGCAGGCAACCATCTCCTTATCAGTTTCTCTGCCTGAACAAGGCTGTGCAGTGCCAGATCTCAGCAGCAGGCTGGGACCTCCCCTAGCAATGTGGCCAGGCCCATGTCAATCTCTGCCCCCTGGACTCCTCGCTTCCTGTTGTTAAACTGGGGAAGAGTCTGGAGGCAGGGCCCCCATGGCGGTCTCCTCTGGGATGCAAGAAGCCAGATCAGGATCCAGCACTACTCTGCTCAGCCAGGACCCCCGGGAGGAACTGGGAGCCACATGGGCAGGCAGTACATGGAACTGTGCCAGGAGAGAGGCCCTGGGCAGCCACCCCTCGGGGGCCAAGAAAGATGGGGCTGGGCAGCAGCTCCCATGGGAAGAAGGGCAGACTGTGCTGATTCACGCTAGGCCCACATGAGTCACTCAAGCCCCTGCCCTTGGGCGTTAACAGGGGCAGGGCATCTACCTGGGGGTGTGCCAGGCCCCCACTCCCGCCAGCGCAGCCCCCCTGTGCACGCCTCCCACTGGTCCCTCTAAGACTTGCAGAAAGGGCTCTGTGAGTGCCAAGCTGTGGCTCCTGATCTTCCAGCCTAGTGTCTGGGCAGAAGAGGACAGGAGGCGGATTGGGGGGACACTGTTTGTCCCTCTCTATCTACTGGTTCCCCATGATCAGAACCCTCCATTCACCAAACTGCAAGTGCCGCTGGCCCAGCGCTGTGGCTGCAGAGATGGAAGGACCTGGGCTCTGCCCCAGGAGCACATGGGCTTCTGCAGAGAACAGTGGAGGCAGGGAGGTTGGTGGAAGCTGTGCCTGTCACCCAGGAGAGAAATGGTGCAACCCACTTAACACTGGGCAGCGGGGCTAGAGGGAGCAGGCAGGTGGAAAAGGCATTTAAAGGGCCCTGAAGGATTTGTAAGGGGTGGAAGACAAAGAGGAGGCAGCCAAGGACGTAGAGAAAGAGGCCCCCGATTGTGTGGGAGGGGTGCATGTGCAGATGGCGGAGCCTGTGGGCAGTGGGAAGGACAAAGGAGCCAAGCGCCTGTCAACAGGAACGGCCCTCACAGGGACTGTGACCCGAAGGAGCAGAATACGTAGAGCCCAGGAGATAGGGAGGAACAACGGGTTGGAGGATGGGATTGAAGGGGACAAAAACAAATTTAATAAAAACTCAAGTGCACATGTGTGAATGTGAGGGTGTGTGTAAGGGTGTGCGTATGTGTGATGGTGTGCGAGTGTGAGGGTGTGTGAGAGGGTGTGTGTGAGAGGGTGTGCGTGTGTGTATGAGTGTGCGTGTGTGAGGGTGTGCGTGTGTGAGGGTTTGTGTGTGTGAGGGTGTGAGGGTGTGTAAGTGTGTGTGAGAGGGTGTACGTTTGTGAGGGTGGGCATGTGTGAGTGTGCGTGTGTGAGGGTGTGTGTGGTGTGTGTGGTGTGTGAGGGTGTGCGTGTGAGGGTGGGCATGTGTGAGTGTGCGTGTGTGAGGGTGTGTGTGGTGTGTGTGGTGTGTGAGGGTGTGCATGTGAGGGTGTGTGAGGGTGTGTGAGGGTGTGTGTGGTGTGTGTGGTGTGTGAGGGTGTGCATGTGAGGGTGTGTGAGGGTGTGTGAGGGTGTGTGTGGTGTGTGTGTGGTGTGGGTGGTTGTGTGTGAGGGTGTGTGCGTGTGCCAGTGATGACAGGAAGACAGTCTGCGGATGATCATCTAATTGTGTCCATTCACCTAAGTGAATAATAACTGGGAAAGCTGGACAGAGCCTGTTTATAGCTGCGGGAAGACAGCCCATGGAACTGGATAGATTAAGAGCCCCGAGGAGTGGAAGGGAGGGCCAGGGTCTCCAGCAGGTGCTGGGGTGACGGTCAGGGGGTAGAAGAAGGGTGAGCGTTGAGGGCTTGAGGGCCGTACCCATAGATGGCCTCCAGGTAAGCATGTGAGAGTCAGGCAGGAGGCGGCTCCCTGGCAAAACTGCAGACTTTTTTTTTTCTTTTTTAAAGGCAGTGGCCCCTCCCCCTTTCCTCCCCAGAGGAATAACTGCAGTTGCTATTAGTGGGCTGTTTGGGTAACTGCCTCGGGGTTTCCCAGTCTGACTTCCTCGTGCTCTCTCTGCCTGCACGTTCCTCCCCCAGATTATTGCAGCAGCTGCTCCGGGTGTCTTCAGTGCTCATGCACTCACCACCCTGGAATGGCCCTCCGCAGGCAATGATTTCTCTCCTCCAGAATGACTTTTTTTTCCGGCTTTATTGAGGTATGATTAGCATACAGTAAAATTCATTAATTTTAATTGTGCTGTTCAATAAGATTTGACAAATGTATACAGTCATATAACCACAACCACAATCATGACATAGAATAAATATTTTCGACATTCCAGAAAGTTCCCTCGTGGCCTTTTGCAGTCAAGCTTCTTCCCCTACCTGAAAGCCTAGCAACCACTGATCTATCACTATAGATTTTCCTTTTCTAGAATTTTATATAAATAGAGTCATAGAGTATGTAGTATTTTCAAAAATTAGCCGGGCGTGGTGGCGCACGCCTGTAATCCCAGCTACTCAGAGGCTGAGGCTAGAGAATCGCTTGAACCCAGGAGGCGGAGGTTTCAGTGAGCCGAGATCTTGCCATTGCACTCCAGCCTGGGTGACACAGCAAGACTCCATCTCAAAAATAATAATAATAATAATAATAAAAATAAATAAATAAATAAATAAAAGAGTACGTAGTATTTTGTGTGTAACTTCTTTTTTTTTTTTTTTTTTTTTATTTTTTTGGTGGGGAGGAGGCATAGTCTCTCACTCTGTCACCCGGTATACTGAAAGCTTTTATCACAAGTGAGTATTGAATTTTTTTTTCTTTTTTTTTGAGTCGGAGTTTCACTCTTGTTGCCCAGGCTGCAGTGCAATGGCGAGATCTCGGCTCACCGCAACCTTCGCCTCCCAGATTCGAGCGATTCTCTTGCCTCAGCCTCCCAAGTAGCTGGGATTACAGGCATGTGCCACCATGCCCGGCTAATTTTGTACTTTTAGTAGAGACGGGGTTTCTTCATGTTGGTCAGGCTGGTCTCGAACTCCCGACCTCAGGTGATCCGCCTGCCTCGGCCTCCCAAAGTGCTGGGATTATAGGCATGAGCCACTGCACCCGGCCAATTTTTTGTATTTTTAGTAGAGACAGGGTTTCATCATGTTGGCCAGGATGGTCTCGATCTCTTGACCTCTGATCCACCCACCTTGGCCTCCCAAAGTGCTGGGATGACAGGCGTGAGCCACTGCTCCTGGCTGTTGTTTACCATTTTTACATCTGTATTAATGAGAGATGCTGGTCTACATTTTCCCTTTCTGTAATATCTTTGGTTTGGGGATGAGTATAATGCTGACTTTATAAAATGAGTTGGGAAGTGTTCTCTCTTTTTCTGTTTTCTGGAAGAGTTTGTATAGAATTGGTATTATTTACACAAACCTGGAGTTTTCTTTGTGAGAATTTTTTCAGTTATAAATTCAACTCTTGTGACGGATACAGGGCTAATCAGGTTATCTATTTTTTTCTAAATAAGCGTTGATCATTTGTATCTTTCAAGGAATTTGTCCATTTCATCTAAGTTGTTGGATGTATTGGAATAAGTTTTTCACAACATCTTTTTATCACTTTTTTATGTTTGTAGGATCTGTAATAATGCCCCCTCTCTCTTATTCTCCATATTGGTAATTTGTATCTTCTCTCCATTTTTTTTTTTTCTGATCAGTCTGGCTAGAGGCTTATCAATTTCATTGATCTTTTTGTTTTGTTTTGTTTTGAAACCAAGTTTTGCTCTTGTTGCCCAGGCTGGAGTGCAGTGCTGTGATCTTGGCTCACTGCAAACTCCGCCTCCTGGGTTCAAGCGATTCTCCTGCCTCAGCCTCCTGAGTAGCTGGGATTACAGATGCCCATCACCATGCCTGGCTAATTTTTTGTATTTTTAGAATAGATGGGGTTTCACCATGTTGGCCAGGCTGGTCTTGAACTCCTGACCTCAGGTGATCCACCCATCTCGGCATCCCATGATCTTTTCGTTTCTTTTCTTTTCTTTTCTTTTTTTTAAATTTTTGAGACAGAGTCTCACTCTGTCATCCAGGCTGGAGTGCAGTGGTGAGATCTCAGCTCACTACAATCCGGACCTCCTGAGCTCAAGTGATCCTCCCACCTTAGCCTCCCTAGTAGCTGGGACTGCAGGCATGAGCCACCACACCTGGCTAATTTTTGTATTTTGTGTAGAGACACGTTTTTGCCACGTTGCCCAGGCTAGTCTCAAACTCCTGGGCTAAAGCAATCCACCTGCCTCCACCTCTCAAAGTGCTGGGAATAGCGCCATAACCAGCCTGATTGTTTCAAAGGAGCAGATTTTGTTTTGATCCATTATCATTTCTATTTCTTCTTCTTCTTCTTCTTCTGTTTTTCACAAAGACTCACTCTGTCGACCAGGCTGGAGTGTAGTGGCACAATCTTGGCTCACTGCAACCTCTGCCCCCGAGGTTCAAGGGATTCTCCTGCCACAGCCTCCCAAGTAGCTGGGATTACAGGAGCCTGCCACCACGCCCAGCTAATTTTTGTCTTTTTAGTAGTGATGGGGTTTCACCCTTGTTGGTCAGGCTGGTCTCTAATTCCTGACCTCAGGTGATCCGCCCACCTCGGCCTCCCAAAGTGCTCAGATTACAGACGTGAGCCTCCGTGCCCAGCCCCATTTACTCCTCATTTGTTGTTTTGCTTTGTGGTATTGTTTGGGTTTTTTTTTTCTAGTTTGTTTAGAGACAGGGTCTCACTCTGTCACCCAGGCAGGAGTGCAGAGGTGTGATGATAGCTCATTGCAACTGCAAACTCCTGGGCTCAAGCAATCCTCCTGCCCCAGCCTCCCCAGTAGCTAGGATTATAGGTAGTTACCATCACACCTGGCTATTTTTTTTTTTTTTTTTTTTTTCTGAGATGGAGTTTCGCTCTGTCTCCAAGGCTGGAGTGCAATGGCGTGATCTCAGCTCACCATAACCTCTGCCTCCGGGGTTCAAGGGATTCTACTGCCTCAGCCTCCTGAGTAGATGGGACTACAGGCGCATGCCACCATGCACAGCTAATTTTTTTTTTTTGTATTTTTAGTAGAGAGAGGGTTTTACTATGTTGGCCAGGCTGGTCTCGAACTCCTGACCTTGAGATCCACCCACCTCGGCCTCCCAAAGTGCTGGGATTACAGGCATGAGCCCCCGTGCCTGGTCCACCTGGCTAATTTTAAAATTTTTTGTAGCAGCCAGGCACAGTGGCTCACGCCTGCAACCCTAGCACTCTGAGAGGCTGAGGCAGGTGCATCACTTGAGGTCAGGAGTTTGAGACCAGCCTGGCCAACATGGTGAAACCCCGTCTCCACTAAAAAAAAAAAAAAAAATTAGCCAGACATGGTGGCACACACCTGTAGTCCCAGCTACTTGGGAGGCTGAGGCAGGAGAATTGCTTGATCCCGGGAGGCGGAGGTTGCAATGAGCCGAGATTGCACCACTGCACTCCAGCCTGGGCGACAAAGCAAGACTCTGACTCAAAAAAAAAAAAAAAAAATTAGCCAGGTGTGGTGGTGACTACCTGTAATCCTAGCTACTTGTAGAGACAGGGTCTCACTCTGTCACCCAGGCTGGTCTAGAACTTCTGGCCTTAAGTGACCCTCCCACCTTGGCCTCCCAAAGCACTGAGATTACAGACGCGAGCCACTATGTACTGCCTACTTTTTAAAATTTTTTCTATTTTATTGATTTCTACTCTTTAACTTTATTATTCCCTCCCTTATGCTTATTCTGGATTTAATTAGCCCTTTCTTTTCTAGTTTCTTTTTTCTTTTCTTTTCTTTTCTTTCTTTCTTTCTTTCTTTCTTTCTTTCTCTCTTTCTCTCTTTCTCTCTTTCTCTCTTCTTTCCTTTCTTTCTTTCTTTCTTTCTTTCTTTCTTTCTTTCTTTCTTTCTTTTCTTTCTTTCTTTCTTTCTTTCTTTCTTTCTTTCTTTCTTTCTTTCTTTCTCTCTTTCTTTTTCTTTCTTTTCGACAAAGTCTCGCTTTGTCGCCAGGCTGGAGTGCAGTGGTGCTATCTTGGCTCACTGCAACTTCTGCCTCCCAGATTCAAGCAATTCTCCTGCCTCAGCCTCCTGAGTAGCTGGGATTACAGGTGTACACCACTACACCCAGCTAATTTTTGTATTTTTTAGTAGAGATGGGGTTTCACCATGTTGGTCAGGATCATCTCGATCTCTTGACCTCATGATCCACCCGCCTCGGCCTCCCAAAGTGTTGGGATTACAGGTGTGAGCCACCGTGACCGGCTCTAGTTTCTTAAAGTAGAAATTTAAATAATTATTTTGGGATCTTTCTGCTTTTCTAATATAAGTAGTTCATTTTCCTCTAATAAGTTGTTTTGTTGAATTCCCAGATTTTCATATTTTGTTTTCATTTCTATTCAGTGAAAAATATGTTCTACCAATAATTTTACTTGTGGTTTCTTCTTTGGTTCTTGGGTTATTTGGAAGTAGATATTTTTTCATTTCAAAATATTTAGAAAATTCCTAGATGTCTTTTTGTTGTTGGTTTCTAATTCAACATCATTTTGGTCAGAAATCGTACTTTGTATGATTTTGACCCTTTGTAATTTATTGAGGCTTGCTCGATTGCCCAGAAGTTGTCTATGTTGGTTGGGGTTCCATCTGCACTTGAGGAGAATATGTGTTCTGCTGTTGTTGGATGTAGAGTTCTGTATATATCAATTGAGTCAATTAGGTTGATAGTGTTGTTCAAATCTATATTCTTCTGATTTTTTTCCTATTTGTTTTATCATTTACTGAGAAAGGAATGTTAAAGTCGGCCAGTATGTTTGGAGATTTATCTGTATCTAGAACCCTTTAGTCCTATAAATTTTGTTTCATATATTTGGTAGATTAGGTGCTTATATATTTGAAATGGTTGTGTTTTCTTGATTGTGTGTTCCTTTTTCATTATGACATGTCTCTCTTGATCTCTAGTAAACTCTTTGTCTTGAATTCTGCTCTACCTGATATTAGTATGATGCCATGGCAGCTTTCTTATGCTCAGTGTTTGCTTGGTATATCTTTTTCCATACTTTTACTCTCAACATGTCTGTGTCTTTATGCTTCAAATGTGCTTCTTGTAAATAACATATAGCTATTTTATCTAGCCCAACAGTCTCTGCCTTTTAACTGGTGTGTGTGGCAGATTGTGTTTTTCAAAGGTAGCCCCAACAATATCTCCCATCCCACATGCTCTCCTGGAACCTTGCCACTTCCCCATCAAGAGGTGGAATTTAACCCTCCCCCCTATAATCTGAGCAGGCTTGTGACTTTCTTGTACTCAAGATAATATGGTAAAAGTGGTGCTGATTGATTTCTGAGGCTTGTGCAGAAAAGGAAATGCAGCTTCTGCCTTGTTAACAGGGACACTCACTCTTCAAGCTTTTAGCCACCATGTAAGCATTCCAACTTCCCTGATGCTATAAGGAAGCCCAAATCAGCCAACATGGAAGGACCACACGAAATGGCTCTGAGGCCAGGCACAGTGACTCACACGTGTAATCCCAACAGTTTGGGAGGCTGAAGTGGGCGGATCAAGAGGTCAGGAGATAGAGACCAGCCTGACCAACATGGTGAAACCCCGTCTCTACTGAAAAACACAAAAATTAACTGGGTGTGATGGCGTGCGCCTGTAATCCCAGCTACTTGGGAGGCTGAGGCAGAAGAATGGCTTGAACCCAGGAGGCGGAGATTGCAGTGAGCCGAGATCGTGCCACTGCACTCCAGCCTGGGGACAGGGTGTGACTCTGTCTCAAAAAAAAAAAAAAAAAAAGGGCCAGGCACGGTGGCTCACACCTGTAAACCCAGCACTTTGGGAGGCCGAGGTGGGCGGATCACTTGAGGTCAGGAGTTGGAGACCAGTCTGGGCCAACATGGTGAAACCCCATCTCTACTAAAAATACAAAAAATTAGCTGGGGCATGGTGGTACATGCCTGTAATCCCAGCTACTTGGGAGGCTGAGGCAGGAGACTCACTTGAACCCGGGAGGCGGAGGTTGCAGTGGGCTGAGATCCCGCCACTGCACTCCAGCAGCCTGGGCAACAAAGCGAGACATCTTCTCAAAAAAAAAAAAAAAAAAAAAAAAAGCTCTGAGGCAATATGAAGAGGGAGAGATGCCCCAGGCAGCTCTCAGTTGCTCTGGCACCACACTGTTCCAGCTTCAGCCACCATCTGACATGACTGGCCATCTGACAGCCACCACATGAAAGACCTGGGCCAGGACTACCCAGGTGAGCCCTTCCCAAATTCCTTTTTTTTTTTTTTTAAAGGCAGGATCTCACTCTGTCAGCCAGGCTGGAGTGCAGTGGCATGATCACGGCTCACTGCAGCCTCGACCTCCCAGGCTCAAGGGATCCTCTCATCTCAGCCTCCTGAGGAGCTGGGACTATAGACATGCACCACCACACCCAGCTAATTGTCGTATTTTTATAGAGACAGGGTCCTTCCATGTTGCTCAGGCTGTTCTCAAACTCCTGGGCTCAAGCAATCCTCCCACTTCAGCCTCCCAAAGTACTGGGATTACAGGTGTGAGCCACCACACCTGGCCTATTTCTATTTTAAGAAGTAAATAATCATATATATTTATCCCTTCTGGGGTAAATATATGTAATAGAACAGTGGGGAAGATACAAATAAAATTATGCCCAAAAAAGGGCATGACCCTTCTTGTCAGGCCATTATTGTGTGTATGCGTGTGTGTGTATTAGAGGCTGGTGTGTAGTTAAGCGGAGTCTGGGGTTTCTTGTTGCTTTGCGTAGACTCAGTTTTCTACATACTTCGAATGATTTCAGAACAGGATCAGAACATTGTCTTTGGCGGGACTTGTGATCTGAGTGGCTGGAAGTTTCTTTGGTTCTCCTGCCTCACCCGTAGACTTCAGCAGATCCCTGAACACACATTCCCGGGTGCCTATTGTAGGTCTTTTGCCTCCACTCCAACCACAGTTCGCTTCTGGTTTGTACTCAGTGTAAGGCTTAGAATCAACTGGAAGGTTTGTTTCAGTTCTTCTGTCCTGCCTTAAGACTTCCTAGAGCCTGGGGATGAACTCTTCAGTCCTCCTGCCCTGCTTCAGTCACCAATTACAGCTGCTCTGTACTCAGTGGAAGGTCAGGAGCCCCAGGGGGGTTCCTGTCAGTTCCCTTGTCCTGCATCCAGACTTCAGCAGCCTGAGCACATGTCCACCTCGGAGAGTATCTCTCGGCCCACCTGTTTTGCCTTCAAACTTTCTTGGTGAAGGCCCATGCAAAAGAGTTAGTGGGTGAATGTAAGCTCTCTTGAATCGGAGGCATTAGAGAGTCTATAGCCTCATGCTGTCGCACACTTAGCCTTTTAAAATGTGTTCAGAGTTTCTCTGTTTCTTTTTTACACAAGTCTGTGGCAGCCTCCTCTTCCTGCTGCTGCTGTGCCAAAAATCAAAGCAGCTATGGGGCTCTTTTCTCCTAGAAAGGGCTTTTCAAGATTTTGATTTTTTCCCCCAACCTCAGCTTCCCGATAGCCTTAAAAGAAAAAAAAAAATTCTATGATTTGTAGGTTATCCAGCTTCTTGTAGCTAGGATGGGAGTGATGTTGTCTTGCAACTTTCTGTATTTTGTTAGAAGAAAAATATCCATCTATTGAATTTTTCATGCGTGCTTCCACAAAAAACTCTTGTTTGTTCGCTGAATGTTCCTTTTTTATAGCATCCTATTCTTGATTCATGGATATTTTTACATTCTATTATCTCCCTGAGTGAGTTAATAGCTTTAAAAATTCTTAAAAAAATTTTTTTTATAAGACAGATTCTCGCTCTGTCGCCCAGGCTGAAGTGCCATGGCACAATCTCAGCTCACTGCAAGCCCCGCCTCCCGGGTTCAAGCAATTCACCTGCCTCAGCCTTCTGAGTAGCTTGGATTACAGGCATGCGCCACCACGCCCAGCTAATTTTTGTATTTTTTAGTAGAGACGGGGTTTCACCATGTTGGTCAGGCTGGTCTCAAACTCCTGACCTCGTGATCTGCCCGCCTCGGCCTCCCAAAATGCTGGGATTACAGGCGTGAGCCACTGTGCCCAGCCTAGTTTTAAAAATTATTACCTCTCATAGTCGTGTTTCCCAACAATTGTTTCCCTGTTTGTTTTGATCTTGATCTTTCCTGCTTTCATGCTAAAGGTTTTCCTCAGGTGTCTGGTGATCCTTGGTTGTCTTCTCATATTTAAGAATGGGGCAGGCTGGGCACGGCAGCTCATGCCTGTAATCCCAACACTTTGGGAGGCCGAAGTGGGCAGATCACCTGAGGTCAAGAGATCAAGGCCATCCTGGCCAACATGGTGAAACCCTGTCTGTACTAAAAATACAAAAATTAGCCGGGCATGGTGGTACGCACCTGTAGTCCCAGCTACTTGGGAGCCTGAGGCAGGAGAATCACTTGAATCTGGGAGGTAGAGATTGCAGTGAGCCGAGATTGTGCCACTGCACTCCAGCCTGGGCAACAAGAGCGAAACTCTGTCTCAAAAAAAAAAAAAAAAAAAAAAAAAAGAATGGGGCACTAATGAGCTGATTGAAAAGGAAGGACATGTCAACTATGAGCTTCATCATAGGATGATCTAGCTGGGCTGGTTTTATTGGAGAACCCCAATTTTACTACCTTTTCGTTCACCTTGGGATGGTCAAATACCCAGAGATAGATCTTTAGCCTGATGCCTGAGGCTGGTTGTCAGCAGTTGAGAAACAGAGTGGGCCAGGAGGGTCCAAAGTGGTCCAAATTCAGTAGGTAAATATTTATTCAACCCCCTCATTTTTAGTATTGTACCATCTAAGCTGTTCCTGGTACTCCCCACTTGAAACACTCTTTGCTTCATCATCTCCCAAGAATAAACATTCTGTTCTGTTGGGATGGGGAAAAGCAAGTAGAGATCTAACTGCCTCTTCAACAGACTTTTAATGGCACTTCCATACTCACCCCCATTTTCTGGCTCCTGTCTAGGATGTGTGTGGGTTCTGCAGTGAAATTCAGGTGGTGCTCAGCTTTCCCCATTGTCCCACTTTCCTGGGTCTGCTTCATCAGTTACTGTTCAGCTCCCATGATTTTGCTGCTGTTATCTATTTTCCCATTATTTCTGTCCTTGGGAGTTTTTCTTTTTAAAAAGTCATTTACTGTCATTTTGGTGGGATTTCATGAGGAAGAGAAAGTGAATGTATGTGCTTAATCTGTCACTTTCTCCTTCCTTCCTTCCTTCCTTTTCTTTCTTTTCTTTCTTTCTTTCTTTCTGATGGAGTCTTGCTCTGTTGCCCAGGATGGAGTGTAGTGGCGTGATCTCGGCTCACTGCAACCTCCGCCTCCTGGGTTCAACTGGTTTTCCTGCCTCAGTCTCCCAAGTAGCTGGGATTACAGAAGCCCCATCATGCCCGGCTAATTTTTTTTTTTAACTTTTAGTAGAGACAGGGTTTCACCTTGTTGGACAGGCTGGTCTCAAACTCCTGACCTCAAGTGACCCACCCGCCTCGGTCTCCCAAGGTGCTGGGATTACAGGCGTCAGCCACTGCACCCAGCCGGTGCACTGAGTGGAAGGGAAGCAGGGCTGGCTAAGGGCATGTGTCAGGATTGTGATATTCATGGGCAGCTTGTTTGGAGCCCATAAGTCCCTAGGGATACCAGTCTACACAGTAACATGATCACCTCCAGGCTGTGAGGAGGAGTGGTGAAGGCAAACAAGCAATTTTTTTCAAAGCGTGGGGCTTCGTGGGCCTAGTATAAAGAAAAACAAGGGAATGCATGACTTCAATGTGGTTAGATAGGAGAGGTCGAGCAAGATGCCCACCAAGACATACTCCCTGCTGCAGCAGCACCACTAGCCAGTGACTTACCCATTGGTGGTGTCTTAGTCAGCTCCAGCTGCCATCACAAAATACCACCGACTGGGTGGCTTAAACAATGGAAATTTATCTTCTCACAGTTCTGGAGGTTGGAAGTCCCAGATCAAGGTCTGGCAGGGTCCATTTCTGGTGAGGGCTGTCTTCCTGGTTTAGAGACAGCAACCTTCTCACTGTGTTCTCACATGGTAGGGGCAGTGGTGGAGGGGAGGGAAGAGTGCTTTTCTTGTGTTCTTTTTCTTTCTTTTCTTTTCTTTTCTTTCTTCCTTTTTCTTTCTCTTTCTTTTCTTTCTCTCTTTCTCTCTCTCTCTCTTTCTTTCTTTTCTTTCTTTCCTCCTCTCTTTCTTTTCTTTTGAGGCAGGGTCTTACTCTGTCACCCAGGCTGGAGTGCAGTGGTGCAATCTCGGCTCACTACAGCCTCCCCCACGAAGGCTCAAGTGATCCTCCCACCTCAACCTCCCGAGTAACGGACTACAGGCGTGTGTCACTATGCCTGGCTAATTTTTTGTATTTTTTGTAGAGATAGGGTTTCACCATGTGGCCCAGGCTAGTCTCGAACTCCTGTACTCAGGTGATTTGCCCACCTTGGTCTCCCAAAGTGCTGGGATTATAGGCATGAGCCATCACATCCAGCCTCTCTGTTCTTCTTTATCTGCTCCATCTGGGGGTTAGGACTTCAACGTACGAATTTTGGGGGTACACACACATTAAGTCCATAACAGATGGCCATACTGCCTATCATCACACAGCTTGAACCAACCTTGGCCTCAGCTGCCTAGACCAGGAGCCCGCACCTGGCCAAGACTAGCTAGTCCATAGGCTGGTTAGTTGCCTACGAAGTCACCTGGCATGAAGGCTCCGCCAAAGTGAGGATAATGAGTATTTGGGCCCATAAGTTTCTCTCTCTTGGAATTGAAACTGCAGTGAGATTAGAAGCCAAAAGACATGTGCAGAAAAAGCCATGGGTATTTGTCACAAAGCAGGAGAATGCCAGGAGAAGCAAAGACATGAAGAAAAGATGGACACAGAGGAGAGGGGACAGCAGCTGGTGGGTAGTGACAGGCACCGTGGGGGCTGCAGCACCATAATAGCAGCTCAGGGGTGGGAGGGTGGGGGTGTGGGGGTGTGGGTAAGATAAGCTGGTCCCTAGAGCTACTGAAAACCAGGCTTCCCAAAGCTCAGACGGCTGACTCTGCCTGGGTTCCTGTCCACATGTCTGAGATCACTGTCTTCCTCGTTCCTACATGATAATAGGGTCCACCTCATGTGGCTAGTATGTTATCCCAGGCCGTGCATTGTGTAGGAGGAGGGAAGATGTATTAGTGATCTGCAGCTGCAAACCAAATCACCCCCAAATGCAGTAGTTCAAAATGACAGTAACCATTTATTATCTCATAATCTCTGTGGGTCAGGATTCAGGAGTGACTTAGCTGGATGGTTCTAGCTCAAAGGCTCTTGTGAGGCTGCAGTGGGATTCTGGCCATGACCGCAGTCATGCAAAGGCTTGGCTGGGGTTGGAGGATCCTTTTCAAAATGGCACACTCATGGTTGTTGGCGGAAGACCTTTGTTTCTCTCCATGTGAGCTCCTCCATAGGGCTGTTGAGTGTCCTCACGATGTGGCACCTGGCTTCACCCAACAGAGCAATCCGAGAGAGAGAGAGAGAGAACAAGGAGGAAGCAGCAGTGCCTGTGTGACCTAGTCCCCACAGCTGCAGCCATTGCTTCCGCTTTATTCTATTCATCAGAAGTGAGCCAGGTGTGGTGGTGTGTGCCTGTGGTCCCAGCTCCTCAGGAGGCTAAGGCAGGAGGATCACTTGAGCCCAGGAGTTCGAGGCTGCAGTGAGCTATGAACACGCCACAGCACTCCAGCCTGAGTGACAGAGCAGGACCCCAACTTCTAAAATAAAATTTAAAAAAGAAATGAGGCCGGGCACAGTGGCTCAAGCCTGAAATTCCAGCACTTTGGGAGGCCGAGGCGGGTGGATCACCTGAGGTCAGGCATTCAAGACGAGCCTGGCCAACGTGATGAAACCCCGTATCTACTAAAAATACAAAAATTAGCTGGGTGTGCTGGTGGGGGCTTGTAATCTCAGCTACTTGGGGGGCTGAGGCAGGAGAATCGCTTGAACTCAGGAGGTGGAGTTTGCAGTGCGCCGAGATCACGCCACTGCATGCCAGCCTGGGCAACAGACTGAGACTCCGTCTCAAAAAAAAAAAAAAAAGGGGGGCGGGGGCTGGCGTGGTGGCTCACACACCTGTAATCCCAGCACTTTGGGAGGCCGAGGTAGGTGGATCACTTGAGGTCAGGAGTTCGAGACCAGACTGACCAACATGGTGAAACTCTGTCTCTACTAAAAATACAAAAATTAGCCGGGTGTGGTGGTGCATGCCTGTAATCCCAGCTACTTGGGAAGCTGAGGCAGGAGAATTGCTTGAACCCAGGAGGTGGAGGTTGCAGCAAGCTGGGATCACAACATTGCACTCCAGCCTGGGCAACAGGAGTGAAACTCCATCTCAAAAAAAAAAAAAAAAAAAAGTGAGCCACCAAGTCCAGCCTATACTCAAGAGGAGGAGAATTAGGCACTACCTCTTGAAGGCAGGAGTATCAAATAATTTATGGGCCTACATTAAAACCACCAGAGCAGAGGTATTAGTTAACTTTAGACTTTGTTAAGAATGCATGTTAAAATAGGTAGAGGAACTACTAAAAAATTCATAGAGCACTTCTAAACAAACAGAGGGGAAAATAGAATGAGAAAACAAATGCAGTCCATCTAAAAGATGACCAAGAGCAGAGCGTCTGCCTGGGCGTGTTGACAGCTCTCGGCACTCACTCCCACCTTGTGGGCTCTGCATGGCAGAGGCTGGAAATATTCCAGACTCCAGAGCAGCTGGACTTTGGGAAGCAAATTTAGTTTTGCCAATTGGGTGTGCTCACATGAAGTTTGGATGACTGAAGGAAGGGAAGCCACCCTTCTGCTGTGTGGGGCTGCGTTTCTGCTGGACATCAAAGAATTTCTGGGGTCTAACCTTTACTTCTTGGTTGTTGAGGGGCACTTGTGGCAGCAATGGCTTCCTGGTCCCAGCTTGCTGATCCTCAGGTCATGACTTTGGTGGTGTCTTTTTGAACTCAAAGGTTACACTGGCAGCCTCCCAATCCCCCACCTTGTGGATGGTGGCAGAGGTAGCAGCTCCCTTGGGGAGCCAGGTCTGCACTGATGTTATCAACACCTAGCCCAGAGTCCACTCCTTTGGCCCATCCAATGGTCAGGTAAGCATCTAATCCCTTCTACAGAATCCCTTTCTGTTCATGATCACAGGAGGAATTTCTGCTTCCTACCCTGAACCTTTGAGAGGTGAAGCCAGCTAGGCTTCCTGGGTGGAGTGGGGACTTGGAGAACTTTTCTGTCTAGCTAGAGGATTGTAAACACACCAATCAGCACTCTGTGTCTAGCTAAAGGATTGTAAATGCACCAATCAGCAGTCTGTAAAAACGCACCAATCAGTGTTCTGTGTCTAGCTAGAGGATTGTAAATGCACCAGTCAGCAGTCTGTAAAACGGACCAATCAGCACTCTGTAAAATGGACCAATCAGCAGGACGTGGGAGGGGACAAATAAGGGAATAAAAGATGGCCATCTCCCCTCCCCCCACAAGTAACAGCAACCTGCTTGGGTCCTCTTCCATGCTGTGGAAGCTTTGTTCTTTTGCTCTTCACAATAAATCTTGCTGCTGCTCACGCTTTGGGTCTGTGCCACCTTTAAGAGCTGTAACACTCACCGCGAAGGTCCGTGGCTTCATTCTTGAAGTCAGTGAGACCAAGAACCCACTGGAAGGAACCAACTCCAGACACACCTTCAATGATACAAAGTGGGGGTGAGGCCAGGTGCAGTGCAGTGGCTCACTCCTGTAATCCTAGCACTTTGTGAGGCCAAGGCAGTGGATCACCACTTGGGCCCAGGAGTTCAAGACCAGTCTGGACAACATAGTGAGACCTCACCTCTACCAAAAAAGAAAAAAAATTAATCAAGTGTGGTGGCGGCACATCTGTTGTCCCAGTACTTGGGAGGCTGTGGTGGGAGGATCACTTGAGCCCAAGAGGTTGAGGCTGCAGTGAGCCATGATCACACCACTGCACTCCAGCCTAGGCAACAGAGTGAGACCCTGTCTCAAAGTAATAACAACACTAATAAAAAATAATAAAGTGGAGGTGGGGGAGAGAGATGGGGAAAGCAGGACAAATAGAAAGCAAATACTCACCTGGTGTGACTACATCCAGAGATAGCAGCAGTCATCACCGTGTGACCAGCTGACCTGCACAGTTCAAAGACAAAGGCAGGTTCAACATCAATCTACCACTTGACCGAACAATCCACTCCTAAGCGGTTACCTTAGAGAAATGAAGACGCACATTTACACACAAGCTTACACATAAATGTTTAGAGCCGCTCCATCATAATCACACAAAGCTGGAAACCATCCAAGTGTCCTTCAGTGAGTGAATGGCTGAACAAACCCTGATCCAACCAAACAATGGAATACTACTCAGCAATCAAAAGGAAATGCACTGCTCTCTCTTGTGCGCTCTCTCTCTCTCTCTCACACACACACACAAACACACACACCAACACGGATGAAGCTCAAAAAGTATGCTGCGTGAGTGTGAAAGAAGCCAGAGAAAAGAATACATACTGTATGATTCCATTTATAATAAAATTTAGAAAAGACAGAAATCAGATCAGTGGTGGCCAGGGGCAGGGGGTGGTGGGAGTGGTTGGCTGCAAAGGGCATGTGGGAATTTGGAGAGGTGATGGGATGTTCTAGAGAATGGTTTTGGTGATGGTTACAAAACATTCACCAAAACTCATTGAACTGTAAACCTCAAAAGGATGAATTTTACTGTATGTAAATTATACTCCAATAAAGTTGATTCTTTTTTTTTTTTTTGAGACAGGGTCTTACTCTGTCACCCAGGCTGGAGTGTAGTGGCGTGATCATGGCTCACTGCAGCCTCAACTTCTTGGGCTCCAGCGATCCTCCCACCTCAGCCTCCTGAGTAGTTGGGACTACAGACATGCACCACCATGCCTGACTAATTTTTTTATTTTTTTGTAGAGGCGGGGTCTCACTGTGCTGCCCAGGCTGGTCTCAAAGCTGATTTTTAAAAAGACAAGAATTGTTAGACAGAATCAAAGCAAACCAAAACCCAACTATGTGCTGTTTCCAAGTGCTACACCTGAGATATGAAGACACAGAAAGATTGAAAGGAGAACAGAGAAAGACACGTCTGGCTGAGCCCACCCCGCCTGCCTGCTGGCACTTCCTTCCTGCCCCACTGTCGTCTGTGGCTTCTGCGACTTCTGCATGCTCATCACAGGGTCAGAGTCTGGGGCTTCCCTTGTCCAGTCCACTGTGTCTATGAGGGCTGGGTCACAGGGAGCAGGGCTGTGAGAAGCACTTGATGTTGAAGCGAAAGAGACAGTCATCTGTCTACTTGGTGTCCCCCTAACCTCCACAGCAAGCACATGGCAGTGGAGGTGTGGCTTGCCTCTTGTTCAGGGCCAGTCCCTCCTGCTTCTCCTGGGACTTGCTCTGCCCTTGGTCTTCTGTCACTCTTGCTCTTGCTCCCATTGGCTCCTCCACCTCATTACACGGAAGTGAGAATGGGCATCGTGGTCAAGCAGAAGGGAATTCAAGTCCTAGTACTGCCATTTACCTTCTGGGCGATCTTGGGTGGATCTTTTGACCCCTCTGAACCTTGGTTTCCTCATGTGTGAAATGGGGGCACTGATAGTGCCAATTTCTTCCTGGTTGCATGACTGCCCCTCTCTGGACCTTGGGTACCTCACTGGGAGAGTGAGGATAATAACAGCACCATCATCTGGGGTGTGTGTGTGGATGCAATGAGCCAGTGGAGAGAAAGAGACCTTCCTAACTGTGCTTACTGGACCCAGCCCTTGAGCTCTGTGGGCTTTGGTTTTCTCATCTGTAACGTGGGGTGAATGCTTCAACAGACCTCCCCAGGTTGGTGTGCAATTTAAATGTGCAGGAAACGTAACGATGGCAGGTCCGTGGCTGTGCTTAGGAAATGTGATGTCGTGTAATCCTAGTAATGAATTTTTTGTTACCATAAATGGACCCATCACTACACATTAGCAGGTGCATATAAACGGGCTCTATTCCCTGCTTACTTCACCTCTGTCAAAGTCATCATCCTGATGGGCATCAAACCCTAGATCAGGTAAAGGATTTGCAGAAGTTGGGGCTTGGAGAAGAGGCTGGGAACATAGGGAGTGAGTGGAGGCAGCAGCTGGAAAGGAGAGAGGCCTATCAGAGTTCAGATCAGCAAAGGCAGGAAGCTGACCACAGCTCAGTGCCTCATGGAAAATATGCCCTCTTGGCCCAGCTCATGAGCCTGCTGGCCTCGTGACCCAGGCGGGCTCAGTTTCCTCTGCTGTCACCTGAAGATGCCCTGCAAGTGCCCCCACTCTGGGAGCAGTCTCCCTAGCCGTCTGCCTTCACTCAGGTGCCTAGTCTTGTCCATTCTCCTCCTAAAGACCGGGCAAACATGGCATCCAGACCCTCTCTGAGCACAGGTGGGTCCACCCCAAGCTTCCCATTCCAGGGGAACTGAAGCTGGCACTATGGGGGTGGGGCATCCAAGCCAGGATGCCAGGGCTGCTCCCATGTGGGCCCTCCAGGGCCCCACACCACTTGGGGAGTCTTGTGAGACTGAGTTGAGGGCCCCTGGAATGCTTCACTGGGCAACAGGCATGCTCATAAAAATACCGTGGCCACCAGAGCTGCAATCTGCCATCGGGGCCCGAGGCCTTCCTAGCCCTGCGGCTGCAGCCAGCTCGCCGGCTCCGGAATTCTTACCCCCTCCATTTTGCTTCCTCGCCTGTGAGGTCATGGCCTTGAGCCTAGGAGGGGGCGCTGGGGAGGAGCTCCTTCCTTCTCGATCCTGTGCAGGGCTGCGGGGGAGAGTGGGAGAGAGTGGGGTCGGCGGGAAAGGTCGAATGGGGCCAATCCCGAGGACAAAGAAATAAGACACCGGAGAGCTGGAGGAAACTCTGGGAGTTGGGGGTGGCAGTTCGAGGGGTACCGTCTCCGAGACCCTGTCGCCCCTGGGCTCGCCTCCTACCCTACCGCCCACCTGGGCTCTGGGGTGCGCAGGAGCCGGTGCTCCGCGGCGCCTCCCCAACACTCTGAGGACGAAGCCCCCGCACCCCTCCCAATAGGACCTTGACTGGGCGCTCAGGATCGGGGGGGCATTCGGGAGAGGTCCCGGGACTCCTGCCCTGTGTGTGTGTGTTGGGGGGGAGTTGCGTGCAGGTGCCCATCGCTGGCCGGCGCCGTCGAGAGCCAGGCCGAGGCCAAGGGAGCATCCCTTCCTTGCCGGACTCCTCTCTCCACCGCCCGGCCCCAGGCCTCTGGGAGCACTCTCGCCCCGCGATTCCCGCTCCGAGCTTTCACAGAGGGCTCCCTTGCGCTGGGGCTGAGGACACTCTCCGGCCGGAGACTCCCGGTCTGCGGGGAAGGGGGTCTGGCGGGACCCGTCGGCTGGGGTCCCGCTGAGCTCCCGGAGTGGGCTGCCCGGGGCCCCCCAGCCCGAGCCGCGCTCGGCTGGCACCAGGGGCTAGGGTGCGGCGGGGCGGGGCGGGGCGGGCGGCCGGGGAGGTGATCTCACTCCTCCCTCCCTCTCCTCCCCGGCGCTCCCCTCCCCCGCCCCTGCGCGCACGCCCGCCCCGCCCCGCCCCGCCACAGCCGCTGCTGCCGCAGCATCGGCATCGCAGACGCGCTCCGGCGGCGGGTCCGAGGCCGGCGTGCGCGGAGGCTGGGCGGGCAGCCCGAGCGGTGGCCGCAGCGCAGGTAAGGCGGGCTGGCCTCCCCGTGCGCCCGGGCCGCGGCCGCGATCCTCGGCGCCCCCACCCCGCTCTGCCCGGGGTGCACGGACCAGGGAGCGCCGCCCGGCCGGGTCCGGCCCGCGGTAACCGGCGTTGCTGCCGGAGCCCCACCCATGCCGGGCGTCGGGCTCCGGGCACCGCGGGCGGCAGCGGGGCGGGGGAGGGATGCCGGGTGCCCGAGCCCGACAGGTGAGGGGTACCTGGGCGGCGCCCCAGATGCTGGCCTGGGCGGGAGAACAGGGCGGGGGTCGTCAGGCAGGGTCTGTGTGGGCAGGCGGGGGCTGAAGTTGGCAGGTCCCCGTGCGTGTGTGCGTGTCTGAGAAAGGAAGCCAGATCGGGCCGAGCGCTCCCCCACAGGCCGCCGTGGGGTGTGGCCCTGGGCGTGGCTGCCCCTCATCCCCAGCCGAGAGCCCAATTTGGTTGAAAACCCCGGCTGACAGCGTGGTGAGGGGTAGATTGGGATAAGCCGCCCCTGCAATGGGGGGAGGGGAGTGAACTGGACTGGGCGCTGCCTGCCCCTCCGCCCCAAGGTTGGGGGGGCTTTGTTCTCCTCCTTCTTCTTTCCAAATCCCAGCCTGGGCTCCTCCGGGCTCACCCGAAAACCTGCCGCAGAGCCAGGGGCTCCTCCCCGGAGGGGCAGGGCGCCTCTGGAGCCCGTTTCCACAGGCTCTGTGGCCAGTCAGGGCTGCAGTGGGTGAGGTCGGTTCGGGCACCCACTGCTGTGCCTCCCGTGCATAGGTGTCCATCAGGTAGGGTCCATCAGGTAGGGGTGAGGGAAGGTGGGCCTCACTGGCTCAGGCGGTCCCTGCGCACTGCAGGTCTTTTGCCCACTGCCACATCTTCCCATCTCTGTGCGGTTATGGGAGGGGTCAGCGATTCCTATTCCCTCCATTCCAGGTCAGACTTTTGGGGCCTCTTGGTTGGCAGGGATTGCAAAGAACACGCACTACAATCCATTGCCCCCAACAGGTATCTGGACCCCCCACCTATCACTGTCCCTCTCAGGAAGGCAGGCCTAGAGCCATCTGCCCCCTTCCCCAGAAGGAGTGGGGGCCTGGCACCCCCCAGGTACATACCCTGCCCCTGTTAGCCCCACCCTGAGGGCAGGGGCACCGGGGCAGCCCAGTGCCATCTCTGCTGACTCACGTTGCCCTGACGTGAATCAGTGCAGTCTGCCCTTCTTCCCCTGGGGGCTGCTGCCCA
Organism: Pongo abelii; assembly: GCF_028885655.2. Lineage (NCBI taxonomy): Eukaryota > Metazoa > Chordata > Mammalia > Primates > Hominidae > Pongo > Pongo abelii. Next base: position 160,449,594 of record NC_072008.2, on the reverse strand, counting down.
GCATCATCTTTCTGGGGTGGCGGCCTCCCCAGGGCCTCTCCCCTCCCATCAGCTCCTTGCTGCAGGTGGTGGGACTTGGCCCAGCCTGACCTCTCCCCTGGCACAGCTCCCATGCAGTGCCCACATGTGCACACCTGTGGGCTCCAGAGCCTTTGAGGACTTGGCTGTCTTGGCCACATGGGAAGTTTGGGGCAGGGTTGTGCCTGGGACAGTCCCACCTCCTTGGCTCCGGGTCATTTCTCTCTGCTGCATCTGAGTCTCTCTCCATATTTATTGATGTTTGTGTGTGTATGATCCCGAAAGTAATACATCTTATTGTAGGACACTTGAAATATACAGAAAAGAACAAAAGAAATTAAGAATCGCTAGTGATCTGATCACCAAGAGGGAAACACGTTCAGCACGCCCCAGCCTCCCTGGTTTGCTACACCGCACTCCTAAAAGGCTCCTCCCCCAGTTCCCAGCTGCCAGCCCCCTGCTGAGCATCAGGAGGACAATCAGCGCTTCAAGGTGGCGGGGTCCCCTGCCCTGCAGCCAGTGAAGAGCTTCCCTACCCAGGCGCTCAGCATCCCAGCGATGGGCAGTCGTGTACTGGGCAGCTGCTCACGGCCAGTGCTCCTTTGGGCTGGGCTCTGGGCTGCCCATGGAAGAGCCAGTGACAAACTGGACCAGCATCGTCCCTGTCTTCGTGGGGTGTCACTTGTTTTCTTTTTTCTTGATGATTATCTAAGGGAAAAGGGAGGCAAAGAGTGAGGAAGGGCCTGGCCTGAGGGCTCCTACAGTGAGCAGGGTGCCCAGGTTGTGCCCCCAATCGGCCTCTCCCAGGCCCGAGCCCTTTCCACCACTGGACCTACAGCTGGCGCCTTCCTTGGCATGCACCTGGCCAGGACTGGCAGGTGAGGGTCGAGGAGACAGGCCTGTGTGCCCTACCTTGATCACCAAGGTCCCTTTCAAAGCTCGAAATGGCTGCACTGAGTGCTTTTTTGGGTGTGAGGGTGATGCAGCCTCGCAGAGTGGCGCAGGCTCCAGGAGGGCATGTTCACGGGAGAACCCGGGGTAGGGGTGGGGTCCTGTGAGGAGGTCTGCCAGGATGGGGATCTCAGCCAAGACCCTGGTCTGCCAGGCCTCCCTCTGTGGGCATGAGTGGGGGCCCTGCCTCCCTCCCCCGTGATTCAGACAGTGGGGGAGGCAGGGGGTCTGGATGCCCCTCTAGGGTCCCCAGCAGGGTGCTCATTGCCCTGTCCTCTGCCCCTGCAATGGGCTGGGGCTGGGTCCCTGGGTGGGGCCATCCGGAATGGGCCTGCAGCATCCCTGCCCCTGCAGTCACTGTCTTACTTGCTCTGATCTGGCCCATCCCGGACACCTCCCTCTCCTGCTTCCCCCGCCCCCCTGCTCTCTCCTCTGCAGCCTCCCACGTCTCCCTGCGCCCCACCCCCAGGGCCATCACCTTCCCCCTCCTTCTAGGCAGAAGCCTGCTGCTGCCGGGGATGGGGTGCACCACTCCCCGTCTCCTCCCTCTGCCTCTGCCTGCCTGGCCCTCCCTCCCCTCTTCCCCCTTCCCATCAGGGCTCTGCTCCATCTCTCTGCTTACCCTTTTGTCTGTCTTCCACCGCTCTGTTCCTCTCCCTGTCCCCCCCAGCTGCCCCTGCCTCACCCTTGAGGGCCCTGAGGTTGTGCCCTGTCCAGCAGCTACTCAGCACCCTTCTGCTGGACTCTACGCCTTGGGGTTGGGCCCAGATCCCCCATGGGGGCCTTGTCTGAGTGGAAGGCTGGATGGGGGGTGCCTGGAGAGCAGCAGCCAGATGAGCACTGGGGGAGGTAGCCCGCCCAGCTTGCCTCTTCCCCAGATATCAACAGGGTCTTTGTGGCTTCCTGAAGGCTGTGGCTGGAAAGAGAGGGAGGAGCTGGGGAGGGTCTGGCCGCTGTTCTTTCTAGAAGCTTTTCTTTGTCCAGTGGCCCCCACCCCAGGCCCCCGTGTTCTTCCCAGGTTGGAAAGCTGCAGAGGGAGTGCCCAGCCACTGCCAGTCAGCAGCTCCTGCTCATCTCTGGCCCTTACGCCCAGCAGGGGCAGCTGCGCGGGCCAGGGGTTGGGTGGGGCAGGAGGGTGGCAGCGTCCTGGGCTCCATGCACTTGGCCAAGGAGGACTTCTAAACCCATCCATCCCAGTGCGGGTCTGAGAGTGGAACTTGAAGGAAAGGGACTGAGTCCCGGGAGCCCCTCTGCCCCCAGCCCTCCAGCCAGGCATTCTTCCTATCTGCATGTGTGGGGTTTGTGTCTCTGCTTGTGTGTGTATTTGTGTGTGTGTAACTTCCAGTATTCCTGTTTGTCTGGGTGGGGTCATATATTTGGTTGCATGTATGTGTGTTTTCATGAACCAGCATGCACACAGATATTGTCATGAGGCCACGTGGGTCTCCTCAGATGCCCCAACAGGGCCTGTGCTGGGAAGGGGTGGGGCTGAGGGTGGCTGCTGCAGTGGCTGGAAGCAACGCTGCATGATATGGGGACAGAGCCTCTGGCCAACCCAGGCTGTGCTTCAGTGGAGGGGGGTTCCCTGTGGCCCTGTCTCCCAGCCATCTGCATCTGTGTTCATGACTTAGGAATGCCCAAGCCCTAGGGATCACAGAGGCTCCATTGTCCTCCCCCGGGCTTCCTGTGTCCCCCTCTGCCCTTTAACCCCTTGTGAGTGGGGCCCCTGGAGGGGGCCCGTGGGGCCTGGCAGTGTCTGAGCTGTTTCCAGGCACCCCCGCAAACCAACACAGGCTAGGTATCCCAGGACTGGTGTGGGCCAGGGCCTCTCCCTGCCCCAGGCTGGGCTCCTTCCCTGCTCTCCTTTTCAGGCCACAGCCCCAGGAACTGGATGTACTCTGTTCCTTCTGGCCTGGCCCCTGAAGCCCCCTCTAGTGCTAGGGTCATCCTAGCTCCCTGAGGAGGCCTGGGGCCTGAGAGGAGCCCTAGTTTTGCTGCCACCTCATTTCTCTCACCTTCTAGGGGTCTCGGAGGCTGAAGCCTTGCCGCCTGCTGGGCATCAGTATCTCCTTCGACACAAGAATGGGGCCACTGCTATCCCTAAATGCTGATTGGAGAGGGGCCACTTTGGGAGGGGTTCTGGAGCCTCTGGTTGCAAGAAAGGTATCAGAACAAGTCCAGATTCCAGAGAGCAGAAGAGAGGACCACGAAACCAGCCTGTCCCCAAGCCCAAAAGAGAAAGGAGTTGGCCTTCTCTTGGACTGAGTACCTGGATGGGGGACTTGGGGGTTTGTTTGGTGTCGGGCTTCACCTCTGTGCTGACACGTGATGTTGATCACATCCTACTTCCTCCATCCCAAGATGTCACTCCCCGCCCCCCATATTTGCCTGCCATCTGCCTGGCAAATAAGCCCTCCCCGCGGGGCAGGATGGCTTGGAGGCCATCCTTGCCCAGGCCCCTGGTTCCCTGGGAAGCCTAGCAGGCACACATGTTGGGATGCCAGAGCCTCTGAGAGGCAGCCTAGGGAGCCACCATACCCTCTAGAACCCCATCCCTGCTGAGAGCCAGTGCCAGCTCTGTGATCTTGGACACAGTTTCCAGTTTTCTGAGCTTCCGTGTCCTCATCTGTAAAATGGGGATGATGATAGCACCTCCCTCCCTGGGGCAAATCTGGGGAGGAGATGAGTGGATGTGAGTGGAAGTGCTCATGAGGCTTTCTGGTACATGGTAAGTCCACGCCGTAAGTTGATTTAATAGAACAGACCACAGAGGGATGTGATTGTGGGCATGGAGTGGGGCTCCTCCCTCCCTTCCCCAGTAGTCAAGACCATCCTCCCTGAACCCCACAAAGGGTTAACCTCCGTCTCTTTTCCCCATCTTTTAAGGAGAATGGTCCATTACAGGTGAGCGGTAGTTGCCTTGGAGACTGAAGCCTCAGGCGAGATGAGGGGGCTGAGGGCTCACTCTCTCCTAAGGGTACCCTCTTAGGGAGGGGTGAGGTTGGGAGTGCAGGGACTAAGCAGCAGTCATAAAGGACTTCTGGGCCCCCAGGTGCCTGTGGGGGCTCCCTGGAGCAGCCCCCTTTATGTGCTGTCTACATAACATATAACAAGGCTTTCCTCTGGCTTCCCCCACCTCTGCTAGAGAGGGACTTGGGCTGCATCACCATAGAAACCCGCCAGCCACGGCCTCGGGGGGAGGGCCAGCGGGAGCCTTAAAGGGACACAGTGCACGGGGTGTAGGTGACACCCACACCATCATATACACACCAACAGGCACAAAAGCCCCCCAGGCTCCCAGGCCTGCAAGCACATGGGCCCAGCACTGCACTCTCACCCTCTCATGTGCCCTGTGCTGAGCCCCCAGCCCCACACCCACTCCGGCCCATTGAGTCACCAGGCACCATGTCCCCAGGAGACAAGGGCAGGAGAAGCCAGAGATTCTCTGCTGTGCTGTTGAAGGGCTCTCTTGTTGCTTCTCCTTTGAGAGGAACTCCAGGCAGAACCTGAGAACTGACAGGCAGGTGTGCAGGGCACATGTGCAGGGCACCGCTGGAGGTTCCCTTCTCAAGGTGTGTGGTGGTGGTGGTGATGGCGTGTGTGTGTGTGTGTGTGTGTGCGCGCGTGTTTTCAGGCAGGAGGCAGCCACTCCAGGTCTAGCCAGGCTCCACGACCTCCCAGGTCCCTCCCTTGCAAGCTGCTTCCCATCAGACCGAAGCAGGCACTTTGGAGCAGAGGACAGAGGACTCCCTGAGGGACCTGTGGGCGTAGTGGGAGGCCAGGTGGGGTGGGATGGGGCAAGGCTCTTCTGGGGCTGAACCCCTCCCTGTAGGCTGCCGGGCGTGACCCTTGCCTCCCTGGCCCTTTCCCACCAGGGAGGATGGGTTTGGGACCGGACTTAGGAATGGCCCCACCTTCAACTGTCCCAGCACAGCGGCCACTGTCCACTCAGTGCATGGTCACGCAGGCTCACTCTTGGCCTAACACATGTGTGTCTCCTCCAGCCAGGTGGTCACTTACTCCCAGCCAGCAGCAATATTGGAAGGCTTCCCTGGGATTTTCTGGGTGCTTCCCCCTCCCCCATTCCTACCCGCAGCAGGAATCCCCCCACCCCCACCTGTTCCCTGGCATGGCATGGGTCAGCCAGCAGTGTGCCATTCATCCTGTCTCACGGCTGTCCGTTGCTTAGTGCCACAAGTGGGCAGGGCCTTGATGCTCTGTTGCGTGGGGCTTTGTAGGCCCCTCCGGCCCCAGCTCACAGCTGCTCCACCCTCTGTCTGTCTCTCTACCCTGCTCCCAGGCCAGCCTGACGTCCATGCCAGGAAGCCCCTCCACTGACCCAGGCCCATCTTCCCTCCTCCCCGCCCCTTGCCTGGCACAGCCCCCAGGGACAAGGACGCTGTGCAGGCAGCCTGCGCGCACGCGCACGTGCACACGCCCACCCCCACCCCTCACTCTTCTCGCTCTTTCTGCCATTTCTCAGCGGCGCTCTCTGCGGCTGCCTCTCACCCTTTGTGCTCCAGTTTCCTCTCCTCTCCCTTTCTCTGCTGCCTGGGTCTCCGTTTCGGAATTTCCCCACCTCCCTAACCATCTCCATCGTGGTTAGCGCTGTCTTCCTACGTCTGTCTTTGTCTCCTGCTCCCCCCTGCCTCTTCTCACTCTGTCTGTCACCCTTGGCAGACCCGGCCTTGGCTCCATCTGTGGAACACTCCCCCCTCCCCGCTCCTTTGCCCTTGGTGGTGCTGGTGGGGGGTAGAGGGCCTGCTGAGCTGACAACCCTAGCCGCTTGCTCTGTAATTGCCTGAGGAATGGTGAGAGATCAGAGACCCAGCAGCAGTGGGAGGGGAGGAGGGAGCGCCCCCTCCCAGCTGTTATGCCTCGCAACCTTCTGGCTGCTTCCTGCCTGTCTCTGACTGCCCAGGGCGGTGGCAAGCTAGGTGGCAAATACTGGGAGACCAAAAAAGAAGTTGGATATGAGCCTGTGGGAAGATGGGATGGGGCTGGGATGGGGCAGGGAGCGGGGACCAGGGGTTTGGGGATACTGTATTTCCCCTGAGTGTACATGCCAAACACCATTCCAGGAGTCTAGATTTGGAGGACAAATAGAGGAACTTGCATGGCAGAAATCATCGACCTCCAGAGCACCCAAAAGCCTCTGACATGCAGGAGGGTCCTTCTTTGAGCTTTTCCTTGCTCCAGTTTCCTCCCCTCCCCCTCCTAAGACCAGTGCTCAGAGCTCCCAAGGCTGCTGTTTGATCATCTGCTCTCTGATCCGAGTCTCCTACTGCTCCCACAGGCCTTGAAGTTGAGGCCAGTGCTGCCTGGGGCCTCCCCTGATCCACTGGCTTTGTAGGGAGAGGCCGAGGTGGAACAGATCCACTGTTGCTCTTCCCTTCTGGGCCCAGGTCCAGCTCTCGCAGGTTGGGAATCACACTTCTTACCCTCCAAGTCATCTCTTGGCCTCTAGGCCATGCACGCTGACCCACCCTGCTGCTTCTCCACCACCCTCTGCAGCAAGCTCTTGCCCAGAGTCCCCACGGGATCTGCTGCATTCACCGCTCTTCTTGGGTCACTCTGTTACACAAAACTGACAAGGCCCAGAGCCTTAGCACAGCATGGCTGACTTCTCCACCATCCTTTCGGTGTTTCTGCTGAGGCTCGGTACCCGCTTTGATAAGGTCCTGGCTGGGCAGAGGGAGGATGCGCAGTATGGATTTAATGAAGGCGTCTAGTCTGGGACTTCAGCCTCCAAGCTCTGTCACCTAACAACACCCTTTCTTGCCTTGCCTGCACTTTAACCACTTCCTGTTTGGAACTGAAGTGGTCTGGCCACTTGGGAGTCTGTTTCCTCTTCTTGTCATTGTCAGAGGAGCCCCCTCTTTCAGACCCTTAGTCTTTGGGTCCCCTTACTTGTAGGTGAATGTGGACATGGCTGGTGTGGCTTGGGTTTGGGGTGGACACATGCAGCAGTTGAGCTCTGAAGACTCAGACAAATACCTAGAAGTTGGGACTTTGTGACACACAAGAAGTGTTAGAAACACTGTCACGGAAAATGTCCCAGAACTTGTCCTGACCCCTGTCTTGACCCTAACCTGGAGCATCTGGAAGGGAGGAGGCCTCAGTGGCCTCTCTTGACCCCCAGGGGGCTGAGAAGCAACAGGGGGTTGTTTTCCTCCTTCCTCTCCTCTCCCACACCAATTCTCAAGGGAAGGCTTCCTTCCCCATTCTTTCTTTCTTTTTTTTTTTTTTTTTGAGGTGGAGTTTCTCTCTTGTTGCCCAGGCTGGAGTGCAATGGTGCGATCTTGGCTCACTGCAAATTCCACCTCCTGGGTTCAAGAGATTCTCCTGCCTCAGCCTCCTAAGTAGCTGGGATTACAGGAATGCACCACCACACCGGGCTAACTTTTTTTTTTTTTTTTTTTTGAGACAGAGTCTTGCTCTGTCGCCCAGGCTGGAGTGCAATGGTGCCATCTCTGCTCACCGCAACCTCCGCCTCCTGAGTTCAAGTGATTCTCCTGCCTCAGCCTCCTGAGTAGCTGGGATTACAGGCATTAGCCACCATGCCTGGCTATTTTTTTTTTTTTTGTATTTTTAGTAGAGACAGGATTTCACCATGTTGGCCAGGCTGGTCTCAAACTGCTGACCTCATGATCCGCCTGCCTCAGCTTCCCAAAGTGCTGGGATTACAGGCATGAACCACCATGCCCAGCCCTAATTTTCTATTTTTACTAGAGACAGGGTTTCACCATGTTGGCCTGGCTGGTTTTGAACTCCTGACTTCAGGTGATCCACCCACCTTGGCCTCCCAAAGTTCTGGGATTACAGGCATGAGCCACTGTCCCTGGCCTTTTATTTTTATTTTTATTTATTTTTTGAGACAGAGTCTCACTCCATCACCCAGGCTGGGGTGCAGTGGCACGATCTTGGCTCACTGCAACCTCTGCCTCTCAGGCTCAAGTGATTCTCGTGCCTCAGCCTCCCAAGTAGCTGGCATTACAGGCGCCCACCACCATGGCTAATTTTTTTTCTTTTTTTTCTTTTTGTATTTTTAGTAGAAATGGGGTTCCGCCATGTTGGCCAGGCTAGTCTCCAACTCCCGACCTCAAGAGATCCACCCGCCTCAGCCTCCCAAACTACTGGGATTACAGGCGTGAGCCACCACGCCTGGCCCTTTCCCCATTCTTTCTTCATTTTCCTGAAACTATTTTGTGAAATGCTGCCATCTTGGGCCCCTTTCCTCCCTTCTCTATCCCACTTCCCAATCCTCCCATTAGCTTTTTAGGGCTGTACAGCACCCAGGCATCAGTTGGCTCTGAAAGCTATAGCAATGTGACTGCAAGAAGAGTTCTTCTCTACATATGTGTGCACACAGAGATAACAGATACCGGGATTCATCCCCACAAATACATAAAGACATACAAGAAGACACACGTAGCTAGCAGACTTGTGTGTTGATTCCCTCAGGCACACACACTAACACACCCACTCATGAGTGCAACCCCTCCCAGAGAAGACACACCACAGAAATACCAGCTCACATACAGCTCACTCCCTGCTTGCAGATCCACAACCACACACATGCCCACGGACACCTGCTCACAGGCACATGCAGACACATACAGGGATGGTGTGCACACAGCGGCCTGTGCCATGCACAGGGGAGCTGATGGGGCAACAAGTTGGTGCTGGGGAGGGAGCTGGCAGGAAAGGTGCAGACAGAGAGTAGAGAGGGAATAAAAGGCAACCTAGAGGCCCAGCCAGGGCTATCTCTTCCAGATTTCTCCCTCCAAGGTGGGGAGGGGTGCGGATGGGGAGGGGAGGGCTGGAGAAGCCGGCCAGCTGGGGGCGGGGCTGAGGGCGGGGCCAAGAGCCCGGGCTTACCCAGATGTTAGTCACTAACGTCCTTCTGTTCTCTCGTCTCTCTTCCCCCACCCTTCCCTTCCCTTCCCTTCTCCCCTCTCCCAGTGCCCCCACTCCCAATTCCCGCCCCAAGCCGCCCACCAGCCCCCTTCCCCTCCGGCCGGAGCCTGAACCGAGCCCGGCTGGCTGTGCTGCGCGGTGCCGCCGGGAAAGATGGTCGTGGCGCTGCGGTACGTGTGGCCTCTCCTCCTCTGCAGCCCCTGCCTGCTTATCCAGATCCCCGAGGAATGTGAGTAGCTGAAGGGAGCCTGGGCGCCTCTGTTCGCCGCTATGTTGGGCCCCTCTTTATCTTCTGCCTCCTCACCTTCTCCCTGTTCCGGACCCTGACTCCTCTCCCTGGCCTTTCCTGGGCACAGGGTGGGCAGGAGATAGCCAGGACGTTGGGTACCCCTGGAGAGAAGGGCAGGGTAGAAGGTGCGGGGCGTGTCAGAACCACGGACAGGGACAGGCGCGGCCGCCGGGGCGATTTCAGCACCAGGGACAGCGAACGCGGAGCAGGGCCCCGAGGTCTTGGGCCTCCTCCATGCTCTCCTTAGCCCGCCCCATCCCTGCCCGCCCCACTCCGACTCCTCCGCTTCCATCCCCCACCACAGGGGTGTGGCAGCAGGAGAATGGGGCGGTCCCCAGCCCTCAGCTGGCTTGTGCAAAGGCCTGTGTTCAAGTCTTGTCCCCATTTCTCTTTCCCCTCCTGGGCCCTTGATCACCCTGTCTCTGAACTGAGACAGGAAAAGGTGGCTTGAAAAACCCTGGTCCCAGCCCAGCAGCCTTCTGGACCCTTTTTCGTGTGTAGTTATTTGGTGGGGGTGGGGGCAGGGCTGCTGGAGCATGTGTCTATGGTTGTAACATTTGTTGGGGGCACAAGCAGGTGAGTGGATGTTGGGGAGTGTGGCCATAGGGTTGTGACTAAGCATGGATACACTGTGTATATCTGTGTGTTCTTGTGATTGACTGAGCGTAGATATTTGTGAATGTGATTTTGACTTCCTTTCATGGGTAACTGTGTGAGTCACTCTGTTACTTACTTGCCAGGCTTGTGGAGGTCGGGAGGTATTTGACCACGACATTTGATTGCATTGGGTCATGTGTATGTGTGAGTGGGGCTGAATGTAAGTACACACTTGCATGTGGGGGGTGTTACTGTGATGGTGTTTTCTCCTGTAAGTAGCTGTCAGGTCGTGTGAGGGGCACGTCACAGGGTATCGTGTGAGGGCATTTGTGTCTCTTGAGCTACCAGGCTCCAGTCCCTTCCTGGCCTCACCTTGACACCTTTGTCTCTGGGCCTGGACAAGGAGGAGGCCAGTGTCACTGAGAGATGAGTTGGCGGATAGGGGTTGGGAAGACTGTCTGTGCCAGCAGTGGGACAGGGGCTGCGAGAGAGAGGCTGGGGAGGCACCTGGCATTGGAAGGCAGTGAGGGCTTGGAGGAGGTAAAGGGGCTGGCCCCTTAGACACATACATGGAGGGCCAGGGCCATGCAGACTCCCCTGGTACAGATGCACATGGGCACATGCACACAGGTGCATGAAGACAAGCCAGGTGCAGGGATGAAGGAGCAGAACCACTGAGAGGCCACACAGGTAGAAACACACACCAGTGAGGCTTTTAGGCACACAGGACACTGTACAGTGGAAGGCAAGCCGTGCATTCTCTACAGAAAGATGGGAGTGGGGAGAGAGAACTAGGCCAAAAGGCCATGGCAGCTCCAAGGCTGCCCTGGGCACTGACCAGCACTTGTTCTTGACCCTGATATGACACAGTGGGCAGTGGCAGGCAGCCGGCCCTCCTTGTTGGAACCTGTCTTCCATCTCTCCCTGCCCAGCCACTCCAGCCCCCTTTGTCTCTTTTCCTGCTTCCTCCACCTAGTTGGCTTTCTGCATCCTGTCATCCCTGTCACCATCTCCCTCCCCAGCTCAGGGCCCTCTGCAGTGTCCCCAGGGAGCCCCCTCCTCCCTCCCTGGACCCTCACACTGAGGTCTTCTGCAGAGACAAAGCTTTCAGAGGCAGCCTGCTGCTCCCTCCCTCCCTCTTCTCCCTTCCTTGAGGCCGCCCTAGCCAGTGCTCTGCAGAGTCCTGGGGCTGGGGCAGCAGCTCTGGCCTCTGCCCCAGAGAGCTTGGTGGCTGGCTGAGAGGAAGGGGGGAGAAGAGGAGGGCTGGCGCCAATCCCGCAGGCTATGGAAACTCAGAGGCAGCAGGGCCTTTGGGATAGTTTTCAGGGGGAGGGGGCAGCAGGGCTCTGAAGACTGGGCCCTGGTAATTGAAAACACTCAGCTGTGCTAATTGGATTAGGAGGGAAGCAGGCTGGAGCAGGGGAAGGTGCCTTCCAAGGCATCCTGAATGGGTGGGGTCAGTTCTGCAGGCCCTGCCAGGCCCTGCCAGGGGGCTGCAAGGACACTCCTTGTTAAAGGCAAGAATTTCTCTCTTCCTGTCTGCTAGAGCTGGAGGCATGGCCTGGCTGCCTCTGGGCTACATGCCCTGTGTGTCTATCCAGTGGAGCTCCTCTCCCTGGGCATCTCTCTGTCCCATCTCCCTGGGCTTGAACTGCCACTGCTCCAACCCAGCGTGTGCCCCCTTGTTGCCACTGCCAGGGCCTCCTCTCCTGCCATTCCCTCTCCACGGGGGAGCTGCAGGAGCTTACTATGTCCCCTGCCATCTGCCCCACTCTGGGGCTGCCTGTCAGTATTTCTCTCCATTCCCTCCCTTGCTGCCTGCCTGGATTTCTCAGATGAAGGACACCATGGTAAGTTGGGGAGGGGTGAGAGTGTTTCCCAGAAGGCCAAGGAGAGGGGTAAGGAGGCCCTTGGCTGAGCCTGCACCCCTACCCTCCTGAGTGCCGGGGCCCTGCTCGGCTTTCCCTGAGCACCATGTGCTTCTCTCACCTGTGCGGGGCTGGCTTTGTTCTGTCTCTGCCCCAGCCTGGGTACTCTGTCACCCTCACTGTTCCTCTCTGCCATTCTCTCTGGTCCCTTCTCCCCTGTCTGGGGTTTGTCCTTCTTGGTTTCTGTGTCTTGGCTTTTGTTGCCCCTGCTTCTTTCTGTCATACCTTTTTTGTCTTTCTCAGGCATCTCTTTGTAACTTCCATGGCTGTCCCATCTGTCCTTGCCTCTCTTTACATTTTTGCATGTGTCCCTTTCTCTCCCTCTTTTCATGTCCCACAAGCCTCTTTTGTTCTTCCCCTCCATTCGTCCCCCTGTGGCCATGGGGCCTCCAGGGGCTCTGGACCCTGCTTCCCTCACGATGGGACAGGGGCCGAGGCTATGACACCAGCCAGGCAACACCCTCACCACCGCTCTCTCCACCCTGTCTGCAGTGATGGAGCCACCTGTCATCACGGAACAGTCTCCACGGCGCCTGGTTGTCTTCCCCACAGATGACATCAGCCTCAAGTGTGAGGCCAGTGGCAAGCCTGAAGTGCAGTGAGTGATCTCTGCTGTCTCAGCCCCTGTTGCCTGCCACTGACCCCGGCCTTGTGCCTCCCTGGACCGCCTAACTTCTAAGCCCAGAAGCCCCAAACCTTGCTAATCATCCCAAGTCCTCGCCATCTCCCAGTCCATCCCCTGGGGGCCCTGGCTGCTTGCACCTGTCCCTCTAGCCTGTTCCAGCCCCCGTTGGGTTCCAGGGCCTCAGGCCTCTGGGCCTTTTTCCGCCCACAGGTTCCGCTGGACGAGGGATGGTGTCCACTTCAAACCCAAGGAAGAGCTGGGTGTGACCGTGTACCAGTCACCCCACTCTGGCTCCTTCACCATCACGGGCAACAACAGCAACTTTGCCCAGAGGTTCCAGGGCATCTACCGCTGCTTTGCCAGCAATAAGCTGGGCACCGCCATGTCCCATGAGATCCGGCTCATGGCTGAGGGTGCGAGGCGCTGCAGGGACCAGGGAGGGCAGGTTCCGGAGCTCGTGTGGGATTGTGGGCTGGAAGCTGCTGTCAGCCAGTTGTCTCGTGACGAGGGGCCTGGGTGTCCTGCCAGCCCTCCACCCCACCCCAGCTTCTCCCCTGGCCCATCTTGTTTCTTGTGCAGTCTCCTCCTTTGCCCTGTCTCTGTCTCCATTGCGCTTCCGGTCATCTCATGCCCTTTCACTCCCTCAGGCTTTCCTGAGGGAAAGCCCCATGGCTGAGCAGGAAGGTGGCGAGGTGCGGGGGGGCGGGGTGGGCTGGTAGGGGGAGTGACTGATTCTGGGCAGACCTGCCTGAGTCACTGCAGTAATCTCTGTCTACACCCGCAGTCCTTAGCAGGGCCCCTCTTCTCTGGCTTTTCCACTTGGCTCTCCATCTCTTCCTCTCCACCTCCGACTTGGTGTCTCTTGCTCCACGGCTCTGTCTTGATCTGTGTCGCCTTTTCCCTGGGGTTTTCCCTTCGCATTCCATCCTCCCTGAGCTTTCTGCCTCCTGAGCGCTCTCCTTTCCCCTCCCCACCCCTCCAGTTACCTTGGGAACCGTTGCCATGGTTTCTGTGTCAGGATGATGGAAGGGTCTGTGACTCCTGCATCCCTCCACAGCTCCCCTCCCCCGTCACTGCACCTCAGCCTCAGCCTCCCCCCACCCGTCCTTTCCTAGGGTGGGCAGGGAGAGCTGAGAACCGTGGAGGGTTAACCCTTCCTGGACTCCTGGCCTCCTGCTCACCCTGGCCTCCCTAAGTGCTAGTCTCTGCTATGAGCCCAGAAGGTATCCAGAGTGGCTGCCTCCTTTTCTGTGAAGTTTCTCCTGGCCTGACACTCTCGCCCCCTCGTCCATCCCCGGTGTAGCCCGCCACCCCCCTGCCCCCACCTCCCTTCTCCTGCCTAGCACCATCCGGACCAGGAGGAGAGTGTCAGCCCGTCTGTCCCTTCTAGGTGCCCCCAAGTGGCCAAAGGAGACAGTGAAGCCCGTGGAGGTGGAGGAAGGGGAGTCAGTGGTTCTGCCTTGCAACCCTCCCCCAAGTGCAGAGCCTCTCCGGATCTACTGGATGAACAGCAGTGGGTGCCGGCGAGCGGCTGCCTCGTGGGGTCGGGGTGTTAGCGGGGGTGTCTTCCTGGACGGGGTCATGACTTTGGCCTCCTTGCCCCCTGCAGAGATCTTGCACATCAAGCAGGACGAGCGGGTGACGATGGGCCAGAACGGCAACCTCTACTTTGCCAATGTGCTCACCTCCGACAACCACTCAGACTACATCTGCCACGCCCACTTCCCAGGCACCCGGACCATCATTCAGAAGGAACCCATTGACCTCCGGGTCAAGGCCAGTGAGTCTCAGAGGCTCTGCACTCTCTCCCTGACTCCTTTCACCCTCAGGCATGGCCCTTCCCACCATAGGTCCATCTGACAACTCCAGGCTTCCTCAAGAACAGCTTGGCTCCCACCTCTACCCTGCCCAGACCCCCTCCCAGGCGTCGAGAACAGAGACAGGACACTCTCCTTAATGGAGGAAGACACAGAGGCCCCGGGGGCTGGCTGGAGTGTCGAGTCCCTCAGCCTTGCGATTCTGGGGTGGAGGGAAGAGTGGGCAGCCCACCCACCCACTTTCTCCTGGCAGCCAACAGCATGATTGACAGGAAGCCGCGCCTGCTCTTCCCCACCAACTCCAGCAGCCACCTGGTAGCCTTGCAGGGGCAGCCATTGGTCCTGGAGTGCATCGCCGAGGGCTTGTGAGTCTGAGAATCCAGGGCAGGGCAGGGCAGGGCAGGGTGGCGCAGCCCTAGCGGGGAGCTCAGACCACCGCGGGGTATAGGGGGCTGGGGTGATTGGCCTTGTCCTTTCTCCCTTCTGCTCTCCTCCCTTTGCCTCCCGGGCAGTCCCACACCCACCATCAAATGGCTGCGCCCCAGCGGCCCCATGCCAGCCGACCGTGTCACCTACCAGAACCACAACAAAACCCTGCAGCTGCTGAAACTGGGCGAGGAGGATGATGGCGAGTACCGCTGCCTGGCCGAGAACTCACTGGGCAGTGCCCGGCACGCGTACTATGTCACTGTGGAGGGTATGGACCTCCTGGGACAGTGGCCTGTGATGCCCACTGTCATGGGGGAGGGGAGGGTCTGCGCCGGGTCAAGAGCCGGCTGCCAGCTGCAGGCTCAGGGCGGCTCTCCCCTTCCTCCCAGCTGCCCCGTACTGGCTGCACAAGCCCCAGAGCCATCTATATGGGCCAGGAGAGACTGCCCGCCTGGACTGCCAAGTCCAGGGCAGGCCCCAACCAGAGGTCACCTGGAGAATCAACGGGATCCCTGTGGAGGGTGAGCAGGGCCTCAGGCAGGAGTGGGGATTGTGGTGAGCCCTGGGCACTGTGGGGGAGAGGAAGAGGAGGGTGAGGAAGGGCCTCAACACAGCTCAATGCCGGGCTGGGGCCCATGGGCCCACCTGCTGTATGCACAGAGCTGGCCAAAGACCAGAAGTACCGGATTCAGCGTGGCGCCCTGATCCTGAGCAACGTGCAGCCCAGTGACACAATGGTGACCCAATGTGAGGCCCGCAACCGGCACGGGCTCTTGCTGGCCAATGCCTACATCTACGTTGTCCGTGAGTGCCCTCCCTTCCTTACCTCCTAACTCCCAGTCTGTCCCTGCAGCCCACTGGGCCAGGCCACCAGAGTGGCTCAGCTGGCAGCTGATGTGTCCTCGGCCTACCAGGCTGGCGCCGACCTTTCTCCTTGCTGACACCCTTAGCCCCATCTCACTCAGCCTCATGATAGCCGAGGGAGATGTAAGAGGGGAAAGGTCTTATCACTGTGACTGAGCGGAGGCTCACCCCGGACAGGAGGTGACCAAGGCCAGCCCAGGTGGCACCTCTCCTGGAACTTCAGGGAAAGCTGGGGACTAGGCCAGGAAGGCTTTTGGGGAGAGGTGACTGTCAGTTAGGCCTGGAATAACGTAAAAGTTGGGTGGCTGCGACCAGAGGCGCATCTGAGGCAGAGGGCAGTGTTTGAAGGCAGAGAGAGACGCAGCCTGGCGGGGGCCTCAGCTGGGAGCAGGGAAGCAAGATTTGCAGGGCTCTTGGGGGCCTGAGGAAGCCGTGCAGAGGGTCCCTGGCTCCTGGCCCAGCTGTGGCCCCAAGTCCTGCCCTGTCTCCCGAGACTGTTCCTCCCCTAGAGCTGCCAGCCAAGATCCTGACTGCAGACAATCAGACGTACATGGCTGTCCAGGGCAGCACTGCCTACCTTCTGTGCAAGGCCTTCGGAGCACCTGTGCCCAGTGTTCAGTGGTGAGTGTCTTGTCCTGGTAGTGGTGAGTGTCGTGTCCCAGTGGCCAGGGAGCCAGGGAGGGCAGGGAGCCCAGGCCAGCCAGTCAGAGCCAGGCCCGCCCTGCTCCCTCCAGGCTGGACGAGGATGGGACAACAGTGCTTCAGGACGAACGCTTCTTCCCCTATGCCAATGGGACCCTGGGCATTCGAGACCTCCAGGCCAATGACACTGGACGCTACTTCTGCCTGGCTGCCAATGACCAAAACAATGTGACCATCGTGGCTAACCTGAAGGTTAAAGGTCAGGCGACCCTTGCCACGTGGCTGGCAGTGCCTCTGGGAGGGAGGGTCCGGGCCTCTGGAGGACAGCAGTGTGACTTCCCCACGCACGCATTACCCTCAGATGCAACTCAGATCACTCAGGGGCCCCGCAGCGCAATCGAGAAGAAAGGTTCGAGGGTGACCTTCACGTGCCAGGCCTCCTTTGACCCCTCCTTGCAGCCCAGCATCACCTGGCGTGGGGACGGTCGAGATCTCCAGGAGCTTGGGGACAGTGACAAGTGAGGACAGTGACGGTGAAAGGGGGCAGAGTGGGAAAAGCTGGAAGTCCAGACCTCTTGGCCTCGTCCTTGCTTTGATGGGGAAGGCTCTGACAGGAGCGGGGAAAGGAGACAGGAGGGAGGGATGGGAGGGGAGAAGAGCCCAGACGGCAGGAAAGACAGACACGGCTCCTCCACAGGTACTTCATAGAGGATGGGCGCCTGGTCATCCACAGCCTGGACTACAGCGACCAGGGCAACTACAGCTGCGTGGCCAGCACTGAACTGGATGTCGTGGAGAGTAGGGCACAGCTCTTGGTGGTGGGTAAGTCCTAGGGTGGAAGCCTCCACTCCAGAAGGCCGGGGCTCACATCCCTGGGCCCTTTCAAGCACCCACCCTCCCCACCCTCAGGGAGCCCCGGGCCGGTGCCACGGCTGGTGCTGTCCGACCTGCACCTGCTGACGCAGAGCCAGGTGCGCGTGTCCTGGAGTCCTGCGGAAGACCACAATGCCCCCATTGAGAGTAAGAGGCTTGAGCTCAGTGCCACCCCACCATCACCTCTGCCAGCCCTGGCCCCTCCTGGGGTCCTCCCTCCTCCTGGAGCCTTCCTGGGGGGACATGGTTTGGGGGGACTCATGGTTCCTCATGGGAATCTGGAGATGCCAGTTGGCCTGGGTACTCAGGGACCCAGACTGTACCCAACCTCTCCACAGCCCTTCCCCCAAAGCCACATGCTGATCACTCCATTGTCGGTTCACTTCTTGGCAGAATATGACATTGAATTTGAGGACAAGGAAATGGCACCTGAAAAATGGTACAGTCTGGGCAAGGTTCCAGGGAACCAGACCTCTACCACCCTCAAGCTGTCGCCCTACGTCCACTACACCTTTAGGGTTACTGCCATAAACAAATATGGCCCCGGGGAGCCCAGCCCGGTCTCTGAGACTGTGGTCACACCTGAGGCAGGTGAGTCAGGGTGGCACCCACTCCCATGCCACCTGGAAGGGGCTCCGGGCTGTGAAGGGAGGGCTTAGAGAGGTGCTGTGCCCAAGTTCCTCTGCTTCCAAATTTCCAGGGGGAGCGCGAGGGGGCTGGACTCCCTTGGTGCCAGAATGAGCCATTTGTTCCTTGGCCCTCGGTCCTCGTGGCTCTCCAAATGAGGCTGCAGCATTGATGTGTTAATACTTTCCTTTCCAGCCCCAGAGAAGAACCCTGTGGATGTGAAGGGGGAAGGAAATGAGACCACCAATATGGTCATCACGTGGAAGGTGAGAGTCTCTGGGCTGAGCTGCCTGAGGGACATGAGGCCATGACCTGGGTGTCTGTTGCTCCCCCTTGGCTGTGCAAAGGAAGGGGCTGATGTCTGGGGATGCCGGGGCGCTGGGGGGCGGGCCAAAGAATGTTGGCTCCTCTTCTGCTGGCCTCCTCCAGCCGCTCCGGTGGATGGACTGGAACGCCCCCCAGGTTCAGTACCGCGTGCAGTGGCGCCCTCAGGGGACACGAGGGCCCTGGCAGGAACAGATTGTCAGCGACCCCTTCCTGATGGTGTCCAACACGTCCACCTTCGTGCCCTATGAGATCAAAGTCCAGGCCGTCAACAGTCAGGGCAAGGGACCAGAGCCCCAGGTCACCATCGGCTACTCTGGAGAGGACTGTGAGTATCCGGCAGGGCCCCTCGCCCAGGGTTGAACTCGCCTGCTTCCACCCCAGCCCACGTCCACACCTCTCAGCGCTGGTGTGCGCCTTTCCTAAGGATGAGGATATTCTCTTACATAACCAGAGCGACGTTATGAAATTCTCCACACTTCACATTTCTATAATTGGCAGCGGTATTCCAGTTATATCAGCCAATGCTGCTTCTTTCATTTCCTTGAATCTGGAACATGACCAGATGGTAACTTGAAGTAACCGGTCAAGTTTTTTTTCTGCTTTCTCCTTTTTTTCTTTTCTTTTCTTTTTTCTTTTTTCTTTTTTTTTTTTTTTTTGAGACGGAGTATTGCTCCGTCACCCAGGCTGGAGTGCAGTGGAGCAGTCTTGGCTCACTGCAACCTCTGCCTCCCAGGTTCAAGTGATTCTCCTGCCTCAGCCTCCTGATTAGCTGGGATTACAGGCACTTGCCACCACACCCATCTAATTTTGGTATTTAGTAGAGATGGGGTTGCACCATGTTGATCAGGTTGGTCTCGAACTCCTGACCTCAAATGTTCCACCCGCCTCTGTCTCCCAAAGTGTTGGGAATACGGGTGTGAACCGCCACGCCCAGCCATGGTTTCTCCTTTGTATAAGCTACTATTTTCACCTTTGCAACTAATAAGCAGTCCAGGGAGAGATCTTGAGACCATGCAAACACACCTCTCCTCCTCAAACTGTACCTCATAAAACATCCGAATCCATCTTCTCTGTGTGTGGGGGCTTGGGCCTGGCCTCAGGGCTGGGGTGAGAGCCTATGGCTCTTTCCAAGTCACTGGTGGTTTCTAGACCCCCAGGCAATCCCTGAGCTGGAAGGCATTGAAATCCTCAACTCAAGTGCTGTGCTGGTCAAGTGGCGGCCGGTGGACCTGGCCCAGGTCAAGGGCCACCTCCGCGGATACAATGTAAGGGTTGAAGTCATGGGGGCCCAGGAGGGTGATCACTGAGGTAAAGTGACAGGATGGTGAGGGGGCTTTGCCACCTGCCAGCCGCTCTCCTGGAAGACTTGGGTTGAGAGGAGGGTCCTCATCAAGGGTGGTGGGACGGTGCGCTGGGGGCCCTGCTGGGTGCCTTCTGCCCCTGTGAGGTCTCCTGCCCGCTTGTGCAGGTGACGTACTGGAGGGAGGGCAGTCAGAGGAAGCACAGCAAGAGACATATCCACAAAGACCATGTGGTGGTGCCCGCCAACACTACCAGTGTCATCCTCAGTGGCTTGCGGCCCTATAGCTCCTACCACCTGGAGGTGCAGGCCTTTAACGGGCGAGGATTGGGGCCCGCCAGCGAGTTCACCTTCAGCACCCCAGAGGGAGGTGAGTCCTGCACCCCACGCCTCATCCCCTGCCCTCCTCCCCAGACCTGGGCGAGGACCTACCTGCCACTCGGTTCTGTGCCCTGCAGTGCCTGGCCACCCCGAGGCGTTGCACCTGGAGTGCCAGTCGAACACCAGCCTGCTGCTGCGCTGGCAGCCCCCACTCAGCCACAACGGCGTGCTCACCGGCTACGTGCTCTCCTATCACCCCCGTGCGTGCGCTGCCCCAGCAGGGAAGGGAGGTGGAGGGGCCATGGGGAGGGGGCAGAGCTGCAGCCACAGCCAACCCCTGTCTGTCCCCACAGTGGATGAGGGGGGCAAGGGGCAGCTGTCCTTCAACCTTCGGGACCCCGAACTTCGGACACACAACCTGACCGATCTCAGCCCCCACCTGCGGTACCGCTTCCAGCTTCAGGCCACCACCAAAGAGGGCCCTGGTGAAGCCATTGTACGGGAAGGAGGCACTATGGCCTTGTCTGGTAAGCCGGAGGAATGACCTGCCAACAGGGAGGCCCCGGCCAGCCGGGTCCAGGAGGGAGGGCCTTAGACTTCCTGGCAACTGCCACACTCTCCTCGTGCCCCTGCATCCCTCAGGGATCTCAGATTTTGGCAACATCTCAGCCACAGCGGGTGAAAACTACAGTGTCGTCTCCTGGGTCCCCAAGGAGGGCCAGTGCAACTTCAGGTTCCATATCTTGTTCAAAGCCTTGGGAGGTAAGCGTGAAAGGGGGCCTTGGGGCGTGGTGGGGAAGGGGGCTCTGGGCCAGAGGGGCTGCCTGGCACTCTGACTCACCCCCCGCTGCCACCCTTTCTCCTTCGCAGAAGAGAAGGGTGGGGCTTCCCTCTCGCCACAGTATGTCAGCTACAACCAGAGCTCCTACACGCAGTGGGACCTGCAGCCTGACACTGACTATGAGATCCACTTGTTTAAGGAGAGGATGTTCCGGCACCAGATGGCTGTGAAGACCAACGGCACAGGTGAGGCACCGGGGGCCCGCCATCACCTGCCAGGGAAGCATGGGGGCTGCACAATTCATGTCCTTCTGTCCCCTGAATGGCCACTACTGCCCAGGCCCCCTGCATGGTTCCTGTCTGCTTCTCCTCCCAGAATCTGGGTGTCCCCAAATCAGCCCCCTTTCATACCCTTTTCGCAGATGCCCTTTTCCCTATCTCCCTGTCCCTGTCACTCCTTAGCCCCCCAGAAGGTCCCGACTTTAAGAGCATACTTCAGGGCCTCAGGTTGGGTTCTGGCTTGGGCGGCAGCACGGGGGGCTGGTGTCTCATCCTCAGGGCGCGTGAGGCTCCCTCCTGCTGGCTTCGCCACTGAGGGCTGGTTCATTGGCTTTGTGAGTGCCATCATCCTTCTGCTCCTCGTCCTGCTCATCCTCTGCTTCATCAAGCGCAGCAAGGGCGGCAAATACTCAGGTAGCCTCTGAGCCCCACGTGACGGGGGTGGAGCCGAGGGCAGAGAGGAGCACCTCGCCCCTTCCACCCTTCTGCAAGGCCTCCTGGATTCCCCGAGCTCCCCACAAGATGACAGGCGCATGGTGGGGGCAGGCAGGGGGATCATCCTCCCAGGCCAGGGTTGGGGCAACAGGCAAGTGGTGGCTGGACCGCAGGGGGTGAGCGGTTTCTTTCAAGGCCTCTTACCTCTGGGCGCTGTTGAGACAGAGTGCTGGGGGTGCGGGGCGTAGAGGGGCCCGGAGCCCTGGGTCAGGCTGGGGCGGGAGAAGAAGCTGTCCCTCTCTGTGTCTCCAGTGAAGGATAAGGAGGACACCCAGGTGGACTCTGAGGCCCGACCGATGAAAGATGAGACCTTCGGCGAGTACAGGTAAGCCGGGGCAGGAGTGGGTGCTGGCACTCAGCTCCACCCTGGCCTTCACATCTCACCCCCTCTCTCTCTTCTCTGTGCTGCCGGGTGACTTCAGGTCCCTGGAGAGGTAAGGCAGGGGCGGTGGGGAGGGGCCAACAGCAAGGACTCCCTATAGACAATGTGCGCCTGGTGTGCCATTGTCCCCTGGCTGCTGGGGCTCTGACAGGACTCTCACTTCCCAGGCCCCAGGCCCGGCAGCTCCTCATTTCAGGGAGAGGCCAACATGCCCCAGCCCCTCCTCTCCACACAGATACCTTCACTGCTCCCCTCTCCCCAAGGGAGGCCCCAGACAGTTTCCCAGACAGGAGCCAGGCCCCATAATCCCCTGGCCAAGTGCACAGTTTCTCCCCAGGATCACACAGTCCCCAGGATCTGGGGAATGCCCAAAGATGACAGCCCCAGACCTGCCTGCCAAGGTGGTCAGAGCTGCTCTTTCTGAGCGCATTCTAAGCAAACGGAAGGCAGGCGGGCGTCTGCCTCACCCCCAGCCAGGCTCCTGCAGGGGCTCGGCAGTGCTCTTACTTGCACCTGCCCTGTGCCTCTGCAGTGACAACGAGGAGAAGGCCTTCGGCAGCAGCCAGCCATCACTCAACGGGGACATCAAGCCCCTGGGCAGTGACGACAGCCTGGCTGATTATGGGGGCAGCGTGGATGTTCAGTTCAACGAGGATGGTTCCTTCATTGGCCAGTACAGTGGCAAGAAGGAGAAGGAGGCAGCAGGGGGCAATGACAGCTCAGGGGCCACCTCCCCCATCAACCCTGC
Source organism: Pongo abelii (assembly GCF_028885655.2). Lineage (NCBI taxonomy): Eukaryota > Metazoa > Chordata > Mammalia > Primates > Hominidae > Pongo > Pongo abelii. The sequence goes on along the minus strand of NC_072008.2, from coordinate 160,427,382 downwards.
CGTGGCCCTAGAATAGTGGAGTCCAGGACAGGAGATGCTGTGCCCCTGGCCTTGGGATCGAGGCCCCTCCCTCTCCAGCAGGCCCATGGGAGGCAGGAGTTGGGGCAGAGGAGAACTTGCTGCCTCGGATCCCCTTCCTACCACCCAGTCCCCACTTTATTGCCAAAACCCAGCTGCACCCCTTCCTGGGCACACGCTGCTCTGCCCCAGCTTGGGGGCAGATCTCCCACATGCCAGGGGCCTTTGGGTGCTGTTTCGCCAGCCCATTTGGGCAGAGAGGCTGTGGTTTGGGGGAGAAGAAGTAGGGGTGGCCCGAAAGGGTCTCCGAAATGCTGTGTTTCTTGCTCCCTGACTGGGGGCAGACGTGGTGGGGTCTCCTCAGGACCAGGGTTGACACCTTCCCCCTCCCCCAGCCACTCCCCAGCCAGCCTGGCTGGGACTGGGGACAGAACTCGGTGTCCCCACCATCTGCTGTCTTTTCTTTGCCATCTCTGCTCCAACCGGGATGGGAGCCGGACAAGCTGGCCGCGGGGGCAGGGGTGGCCATCTGGAGAGCCCAGAGAGTCCCCCCACTCCCAGCATCGCACTCTGGCAGCACCGCCTCTTCCCGCCGCCCAGCCCACCCCACGGCCGGCTTTCAGGAGCTCCATACACACGCTGCCTTCGGTACCCACCAGACAACATCCAAGTGGCCTCCGTCACTACCTGGCTGCGGGGCGGGCACACCTCCTCCCACTGCCCACCGGCCGGCCTCTTCCAGCCACCCCCACCCCCCAGGACCCCTTAGCAGCCCTGCCCTCCCTATCGTCTGAACAGTTGTCTTCCTCAGCCTCCTCCCGCCCCCACCTTGGGAATGTAAATACACCGTGACTTTGAAAGTTTGTACCCCTGTCCTTCCCTTTATGCCACTAGTGTGTAGGCAGATGTCTGAGTCCCTAGGTGGTTTCTAGGATTGATAGCAATTAGCTTTGATGAACCCATCCCAGGAAAAATAAAAACAGACAAAAAAAAAGGAAAGATTGGTTCTCCCAGCACTGCTGTGCCCCTGCTCAGCAGCCACAGCCTCCCTGTATGCCTGTGCTTGGTCTACTGATAAGCCCTCTACAAAAAAGCAAAAGTATATATATATATGTACATAATATCAGAATTATAACAGGCAAATAAAACCTGAAAATCAAGAGCATCTTCTGTCATTTCGCGGAACACTTACTTCCCCTGTCCACGTCACACTGTGGGAGGTGCTAGGAGCGCCCTGCCAGGCGGGCCCGGGTGTGGCCCAGCCACGCAGTCCTGATGCTTCCCTGCCCCTTCCCAGAGCCCGGGCCTTCCACCCACCCTGCCAGGTCTGGCTGTTGGCTCCCTTGGGTATTGCTGTCACGTTGTTGCTGGGACTCAGGATCCTTGCCTCTGCTGGCCTCCTGAGATCAAGCTTAGCTGTCACCATGGCCGGGCCCTTCACTGCTCAAACATGAGAGTAGAGTGTGGCCAGCGGAAGGAGCCTTTTCCTCTGTCTCAAGGGACACAGTTCCATGGCTCAGTGGAAGACTCATGATGTGCCCCAGTGGCATCGTTCTCTCTGGGGTATCCAGCCCTCTAAACCAGTACAAAGCACCTTATTTATTTATTTTTTGAGACAGGGTCTCACTCTGTCTCCCAGGCTGAAGTGCAGTGGTGTGATCAGGAGCAGGTGAGACCATCTACAGCCATAGATGGCAGGACAGGGCTTACCTCTATAGCTGGGGATTGGCTGCCTGGAAGCACAAAGGCATTCTCTGTGGTGATGCGAATGTTCTTTAGTTTGGTCTGAGTCGTGGTTGCATGTGTGGATAGGCAGGTAAAAAAAATCAGGTTGCAGTGACCTGAGATTGTACCAGTGCACTCCAGCCTGGGTGACAGAGTGAGACTCTGTCAGAAAGAAAGAAAGAAAGAGAAGAAATAAAGAAAGGAAGGAAGGAAGGGAGGGAGAGAAAGAGAAAGAAAGAAAGAAAGAAAGAGAGAGAAAGAAGGAAAGCAAGAAAGCAAGCAAGAAAAGAAAGAAAGGAAGGGAGGGAGGGAGGCAGGGAGAGAAAGAGAGAAAGAAAAAGAAAGAAAGAAAAAGAAAGCAAGAGAAAGAAAGAAAGAAAAAAGAAAGAAAGAAAGAAAAAGAAAGAAAAAAGAAAGAAAGGAAGAAAGAAAAGCCAGCACAGGTGAGCCCTCCACTTCCCGGGCTCAAGAAATCCTCTGGCTTCAGCCTCTCAAGTAGCTAGGACCACTGGAGCATGCCACCACGCCTGGCTAATCTTTAAATTTTTGTTGTAGAGATGGGGTCTCCCTATGTTGCTCAGGCTGGTTTCGAACTCCTGGGCTCAAGCAGTTCTCCCACCTCGGCCTCTCAATAGTGCTGGCATTACAGGCGTGAGCCACCACGCCCAGCCCAGGACTAAGCACCTTAGATTTATGACCACAAGCCTCAAGTGGACCCAGGCAGAGCCAGCCTTCCTTGGGAATTCTGGAGTTTCCTCCCTGGTTCTCCAAGGCCTACACCTTCCCCTCAGCCCCCAGGCCCTGCACTTTCAAGGTGAGGACTTTGTTTCATGTTTCACTGAGCAAGTTGAGAGCATCTGACAAGAATTTCTTTCCTTGAGTTCCCATCATCAACTCTGTCCCCTCCCCAGCCCTAGCCCCCTCAGGTGAACCCCTCCCACCATGTGCAGTGGTCTCTGCCACCCCTGAGACCCCCTCTGTCCTCTTGTTTTCTGCATCTGTAATTTTTCTCTCTCCCTGTGGGGTCAGGCCCAGCAGCATACCAACATGCCCTTGGAGCTTCTATCACCAGAAGCTCCCGCTCCTGCCTGCGCATGCCCCCTGGCTCTTGCCCGGTTTCACTGCTCCTGTTTACAGCAAAACCTCTCAAGACTCCTCTACACTCATTGTCCCCCTTGATCCCCGCCTGTAATGGCGTCCACTTATTGCCCTCCAATATCTGTTTTTCTGTTCTTCCATAACACTAGATTTGTGGCTTGGGGACATGGCAGCTCAGCTGAACACCCATTTCCCAGCCTCTATGCACCTAGTAGGATGGTGGGGCATGAGTGTGCCTATACCTGCAGGGCAAACCTGTGCTGGCCCCTTTCTTCCTTCCTTCCTTCCTTCATTCCCTCCCTCCCTCCCTCTCTTCTTTCTTTCTTTCTTTCTTCTTTCTTTCTTTCTTTCTTCCTTCCTTCCTTTTTCTTTCTTTCTTTCTTTCTTTCTTTCTTTCTTTCTTCTTTTCTTTCTTTTCTTTCTTTCTTCCTTCTTTCTTTCTTTCTTTTTCTTTTTTGAGATGGAGTCGCGCTCAGTCACCCAGGCTAGAGTGCAGTGGCCTGATCTTGGCTCACGGTACCCTCCGCCTCCTAGGTTCAAGTGATTCTCCTGCCTCAGCCTCCAGAGTAGCTGGGACCACAGGGGCCTGCCACCACGCCCAGCTTATTTTTGTATTTTTAGTAGAGACGGGGTTTTGCCACGTTGGCCAGGCTGGTCTCGAACTACTGACCTCAGGTGATCTGCCCGCCTCAGCATCCCAAACTGCTGGGATTACAGGCGTGAGCCACCACACGTGGCCTTGTGCCAGCCACTTTCTGTCTCCTTACAGCTGAAAGACAAATGTGATCTGTGATCGTGGGGAGAGCTACCTTGTCGCACCAAAGGGATGTCACACGTTGAGGATGGTGGAACAGCAGCAACAAAGGCAGTCCGAGGGCCTGAGGACCTGGAGCTGCCACATTGGCCCTGGGCTGCTTTCCTGGGTTTTTAAAAAATTAAGGCATTTTGTTTTTTAGAGCAATTTTAGGTTTGCAGAAAAATTGAGCTGATAGTAAGAAGTTCCCACAGATCCTGTCACTCCCCCTACGCCTCCCCACGATGAACATTTCAAGTCAGTGTAGTACGTTTGTTACAATTGGTGAGCCACAGTGAGAAGCTCGCATGAACTAAAGCCCATAGCTGACATCGGGGTTCACTCTGGTGTTGTCCATTTATGGGTTTGGACAAATGTATAATGACATGGATCCACCCTTACAGTATCATACAGAGTAACTCCACTGCCCTAAAAATCCATGAAACAAGTCCTTATTGAGGGTTACTGTGCAGAAAATCAAGTGCATGCCTGTTTTTTTCACCTGCTTATCCACACATGCAACCACAACTTGGACCAAACTAAAGAACATTTGCATCACCACAGAGAATGCCTTTGTGCCTCCAGGCAGCCAATCCCTGGCTGCAGATCTAAGCCCTGTCCTGCCATCTATGGCTGTAGATGGTCTCACCTGCTCCTGACGGGTATGGAAATAGAAGCACATGCTCTGGAGCCCTTTGTGCCGGCTTCTTTCTCAAATCACTTCCATGAGACTCATCCAGGTTGCTGTCTGTGTCCCTTCTTCCCTCTGTGATGCTGACTAGTAGCCATTGTATGCATGCATGCACCGCAACTCACTTACCCATTCCCCCGTTGATGGACGTGTGGGTTGTTTCCAGTGGTAGTCATCATGGATAAAGTGGGCATATGCAGTCCTTTCTCTGAGATCCGTGCCCTAGAAGGAGCAGTGCTGGCTTGTGGAGTGGGCGTGCCACCCCCTTTGCTGTCCTCTGCTTGGTGATGCTCCTGCTTTGCCAACGCCTCCCTCCTAGGCTTTGCTAGCTGGGGGCGTTTGAGGGAGACCACAAGACTGGAGGAGGAAGGGACCTGCTCCTTCCTGTGCACACCATCTAGCAAGGCTTCTTCACCCTTGCACCAAGTGCTTCATTTCCGTGGCACCGCCTGAAGCCAATTTTCAGATCTCTCAACACTTGCAAGACCAGCTTCATTGCATCCCACCTCTGAGACACCACCACCAGACACCCAGTGCCCTATGCTCAAAAATCTGAGTACTAGGCCATTCCCTGAGCTCAGAGACCCCAGCATCAGCCAGACCCCTGCTCCTTAGAGGTCTGCATCCCAGCCCCACAAGTCCCTCTACTGAGCTCACTCCTCCACAACTAGCTAGGCCATGCCCCCACCTCAGACCTCAGAGACCCAGCTTCAGCTCTGTGGGCCTCTCTCTAACCAGCTTCCTTCCTTCCTTCCTTCCTTCCTTGCTTCCTTCCTTCCCTCCCTCCCTTTCTTCCCCTGCCTTCCTTCCTTCCTTCCTTCTTTCCTTCCTTCCTTCCTTCCCTTTCTTCCCTTCCTTCCTTTTCTTTTCTTTCTTTGTTTCTTTCTTTCTTTCTTTTCTTTCTTTCTTTCTTTCTGTTTTCTTCCTTCTTTCTTTCTTTTTTCTTCTTTCTTTCTCTTTTCTTCTTCCTTTCTCTCCTTCCTTTTCTCTTTCTCTCGTTCTTTCTTTTCTTCCTTCCTTCTTTCCTTTCCTTTTTCTTTCTTTCTCTATCTTTTCTTCCTTCCTTTCTTTCTCTCTCTCCTTCCTTCCTTTCTCTTTCTCTCTCTCTCCTTTTCTTATTTCTTTCCCGTCCCTCCCTCCCTTCCTTCCTTCCTTCTTTCCTACCTTCCTTTCTCTCTCTCTCTCTCTTTCGACAGAATCCCCTCTGTTGCCCAGACTGGAGTGCAGTGGGACAGTCATGACTCACTGCAATCTCAAACTCCCAGGCTCAAGCGATCCTCCTGCTCTCTCACAGCCTTGATCTAGGGCTTCTTCCCTGCAGAACTGTGAGAGAATCCATTTCTGCTGTCGAAGCCACTTGGTTTGTGGCACTTTGCTATGGCAGCTCCAGGAAATTAACACAGCCCCTAAGGCTGGGGAACGAAGGGAGTTAGAACTCTTCAAACAGAGGAGGCTGGGCGCTGTGACTCACACCTGCAGTGCCTGCACTTTGAGAGGCTGAGCTGGGAGGATCACTTGAGCCCAGGAGTTCGAGACATTCGTCTACAAAAAATACAAAACGTAGCCTGGTGTGGTGGCACGTGCCTGTAGTCCCAGCTACTCAGGAGGCCAAGGCAGGAAGATCACCTGAAATCTCAACTGCATGCACCAGGGGAGGAGCTGTCATCCTTTCTACTTCTTGATCAGATCCTGGCTGATAGCCAAATTGGCAGCTGGAGTGGTGTCAAGAATCATATCCTGAAAGATGGGGTTTGGAGGTTGGTTTGTTTGCGTCCTTGAGCTTGAAAGCAGTGGTAAGTTTCAGGGTCTCACTCCTCCCTACCACTGCCTGACATTTCATGTGAGACACGTGGCGAGGCTGGGAATTCAACTGACGTTGCGATACTGTAACCCAAGCAATTAAAGTTTGTGTTTGATTTAGCACTGTTAGCCCTGCAGGTACAAGGAGTAAGAGAATTTTTAGGGCTGACCTGGTAGCCCTCTGGTGCCTTGCAAGAGGATACCCATTCTCCTCTCAGGACCCACCACAACCACCCCCTGTCCCATAATGAGGGTGCAATCCACCACAGGTGGACAGGTACACACTAAAACACAAGAGGAAAACCTATACACCAGAACAATAGCATGATTTTTGTTAAGAAATATTGGCAAAAACCTGGGCGAATATGTTTGGAAGTGAATTCTAAGGATGTTCTGCCAAAAGGGATGGATATAACATTGGATTGGGCACAATTTCTTGAGCTGGGGGCATTTACCAGAGGGCCTATATTTAATGCTGGTCCATGCAGCTGAAAGTGACTCTAACAGCCTATGTGGTTGGTTGATTTAAACTGGAACTCAACTGTGGCATAAATTCAATGATATTGAGATGCCAGAACAACCCTTGCCTAATGGAGAGAAAGGAACCCAATGTCACGATTCTGAGGGAAATAGCAGAGATTAGTGCCTTGAACTCGAAGGTTGCAGTCGTGATGTCTCTCATATGCTATTTGTCTATTTGGCGCTTGGCAGAAGGTGGATGGCTCTTCAAGAATGACTGCAGGTGAATTGATTGCAGCTGCTGTTTCAGACGCAGTCACTTTACTGAAGCAAAGCATCATAGCCCCTGTGTCTAGTTTGCTACTGCCCTGTCAAATAGTGTTACTCCATAGCAATTTGCAAAGACCACCAGAGCACTTTTTTTTATTGCTCAGGGTTGAAAAGCTTATGTATTTGCACTTCAAAGACCACATTTCTTTTAACCTGGCAGGGCCAACAGTACATCTTCACAGTCTTCCCTAAAGGCTCTGCCATCTTTCCTCCTCTCTGACACGAAACGGTACTTACAGACTTTGATTCTTTCTCTCTCTCTCTTAATTTGAGACAATCTCGCTCGTTGCCCAGACTGGAGTGCAGTGGCGTGATCTTGGCTCACTGCAACCTCCACTTCCTGGGCTCAAGCGGTTCTCCTGCCTCAGCCTCCTGAGTAGCTGGGACTACAAGCATGCGCCACCACACTGGATAATTTTTTTATCTGTAATATTTTGTAGAGACAGGGTCTTGCTGTGTTGCTCAGGTTGGTCTCAAACTCCTGGGCTCAAGCCATCCTCCTGCCTCAGCCTCCCAAAGTGCTCAGATTACAGGCGTGAGCCATCGCACCTGGCTAATAGCAGTTGTTTTGATGGTAAACTTTACAGCTTAGCCTCTGGGTCACAGAATAGTTAAGTGGTACTATGACTTATTTAAAGGAGAAATTAATATCATCAATACCGTGACTGTAATTTGGAGATGATTACAAAAACCGTTGGGACTTTATGTCTCCCCTCTTGAGAAGAGGGTAGGAGCATATTTGTATGAAGGACACTGGCATCTTGTTAGGCAAAAACATAAAGTTGTCATTACTGCTGAGGGGAGTTCAAATTATGCAAGAAGGCTTCGAACTGATGTTGCGAAGCCAAAGGGGCAGGGGCGGGGAAGGTGCCATACTCTGCTTTGTGAGGCTGGCGCTGGGACTCTGAACCTCCATTCCTTCTTTGTCTTCTGGCTGGTTGTCAGTTTCCACCAATGGGACACTAGAGGGAGACTGGAAGGCTGGGAAGGAGAGAAGGGTCTTGCTCCTTCCTGTTTGCTTTCTATTCCTGTTGCTGTAGCGCCAGTCTCAGTTGGCCCTTAGCAGCAGCAGTGGTTTCAGGCTCCAGCTCATTTCAGCCTTCTCGGAACCCGCCAGATGACACCCCTTCCTCAGAGGTCGGAGGCCCAGCTCTACATGCCCCACCAAGTGTTGGCAGCACCAGCAGCAGACATTCCACACCCAAGATGTGCAAGCCCATTGATTATCAGAGGAATGCAAATCAAAACAACAGTATCACTTCATACCCATTAGATTGACAAATACGCACACATCTAGAAATGCAGGCAATAGCAAATGCTGGCAGGGATGTGTGGCTCATGTACTGCTGGTGGAGATACAGACCAACACAACCATTTTGGAGAACAATATGTCAGTATCTCGTCAAATTAAGTGTACACTAGGTTGGGTAATTTTGATAATTCTCTGTAATTCTGCTCTTGGGTATACATCACAAAAATTCTTGGCTGGGCGTGGTGGCTCACGCCTGTAATCGTGGCACTTTGGGAGGCTGAGGTGGGAGAATTACTTGAACCCAGGAGTTTGAGACCAGCCTCAGCAACATTGTGAGACTCTATCTCTACAAAAAATACAAAAATTCGCCGCGTGTGGTAGCTCATGCCGGTGGTCCCAGCTACGTGAGAGGCTTAGGCAGGAGTATCCATTGAGTCCAGGAGGTTGAGGCTACAGTGAGCCATGTTCACGCTACTGCACTCCAACCTGGGTGACAGAGCAATGGCCTGCATGACAAAGGTCATGGCAGCATTATTTGTAGTGACTGAGGAAGCAGATAAAACATTAGGGAGTGTTATGCAGTACTTGGAAGCAAGATTATATGTAGACTCAACAATATAAATAGAGCCTAAAACCTAGTGCTGAATGACTTCTGTGTCTGGCAATGACAAAATAAGTAATTTGAACCACAACCTCCACTGAGAACAACTAAACAGACTTAATAAAACAGGGAAAATATTTGCTTGAAAATATCCAAGTGATAATAGGCAGTGAAGCATATGGGACCAAGATATGGGAGAAAGGAAATGAGCTGAGAGATGAGCTCAGCATTTAAGGCTGCTTATCCCCTATGGCCATCCACTAATTTCAGCAGAGACAGCTGAGGGCCCAAGAAGCTGAGCAGAACAGTTAGCAGACTTAAGAGGTAAGGGGTCAAAAATCAGAGTGCAGGGCTCACCAAGGAAGAGGGCCCTAGTAAGCTCCTTGTGCTTCAGGTCGGAAACCCAAAGGTCTAGGAATAAGTGTAAACTGGAAATAGAATAGCCCTCTAAAGAACTGCATCCCTGTCCCCTAAGGGACTGTAGTCAAGATTCGAGCTCTTTCAATCCCTGAAAATTGGATTAAGGTGATTAGGATTTCTAGTGCCCCAGCTGCCTGCCAGAAACAAATGTAAATTTTCTCTGGAGGAAGATAACATTGTCCTTGGCCTCAAATGATTTATAGTTTTCCATTCATAATGTCCAGCACTCAATAAAAAATAACCAGGACAAGGCCCAGCATGGTGGCTCATGCCTGTAACCCCAGCACTTGGGAGGCTGAGGCAGGTAGATTGCTTGAGCCCAGTAGTTCAAGGTTACAGTGAGCTATGTTTGCACTCCAGCCTAGGTGACAGTGTGAGACCCTGTCTTAAAAACAAACAAAACATGTCTTAAGGAGAAAAGAAAATGTAATAAAAGTGAAATTAGAAAAGTAATATAATAAAAATAGAGCCACAAGGACTCCAAATAATGGCATTATCAGATACAGATTTTAAAATAATTATATTTAATAATTCAAGGAAACAAAAGACAGGATTGAGAAATTTAGCAGATAATTTGAAACTACAAAAAGAATCTACTGAAAAATTTAGAAATATAAAATATACAAATTAAAATTAGGAGCTCAATGGGTGGGATATGCAAGAGCTGAAGAGAGAATCAGTGAACAGAAAGATAAATCAGAAGAAAAAAGCCAGACTAAAGCTTGGAGAGGTAAAAAGGTGGTAAAAGACAAGGCAAAAGGAGGTAAGAGACATAGGGGATACAGAAAGAAGGTCTCATATATGTATGTGTGCGTGTATTTTTTTTTTTTTTAAGACAAGGTCTTGCTGTGTTACCCAGGCTGGAGGGCAGTGGCACAATCTCCACTCACTGCAGCCTCGACCTCCTGAGCTCAAGCAATCCTCCTGCCTCAGCCTCCTGAGTAGCTAGCACTACAGGCACATGCAATCATGCCCAGCTAATTTTGTTCAATTTTTTTTTTGTAGAGATGAGGTCTTACTATGTTGCCCAGGTTGGTCTTGAGCTCCTACGATCAAGGGATCCTCCTGCCTCAGCCTCCCAAAGTGCTGGGATTACAGGCATGAGCAACCATGCTTGACCTAATATATGCTTAATTGGAGTTCAGAAAAACAAGGTGAGAAAGAATGGGGCACAGAGAATATTTGAAGAGTTAACGGATGAAATATTTCCAAACTGGTGAAAGATATCAAGTCAGTTTCTAGAAGTCACATGAACCAAGAGCGGGATAAAACAAACAAAAAACCACACCTAGGCACATCATAGTAAAACTGAGGGAAAGCAAAGACAAAGAGAAAATACTCAAAGCAGCTGGTGGGTGGGTTGATTACTTTTATAGTTAAGCAGTTTGACTGACAGCCAACTTCTCAACACAAACTACAGAAACCAGAAAACAAGACAACGGTATATCTGATGTGCCAACAACAAAAAAAATAACTGCCAGCCTTGAATTTTATGTCCGAGGACAATCTCTGTCCTTGGATCACAAAAATGGCATCAAATTCTTGCCATCCCTGGATGCATACCCTTTTGTGATGGAACTTTCAGCTCCTCCCTGCAAGAGGTAGAGTCCATTTTTCCACATTCTCAGATCTGGGCTTGGCCATGTGATTTGCTTTGGTTAATGGGACATTAAAAAACACAAGGCTTAAAAAGTGCCAATATGGCTGGGCGCAGTGGCTCACGCCTGTAATCCCAGCACTTTGGGAGGCTGAGGCGGGTGGATCACCTAAGGTCAGGAGTTCGAGACCAGCTTGACCAACATGGTGAAACCCTATCTCTACTAAAAATACAAAATTAGCCAGGCATAGTGGCGCAGGCCTGTAATCCCAGCTACTTGGGAGGCCGAGGCAGGAGAACTGCTTGAAGCTGGGAGGTGGCAGTTGCAGTGAGCAGAGATGGTGCCATTGCACTCCACCCTGGGCAACAAGAGCAAAACTCTGTCTCAAAACAAGAAACAAAACAAACAATAACAACAACTCAAGGGAAAAGGTGGTAGGATGGCAAGACTGACTATCATGTAAGCTTAGGAGCAGCTATTCAGTATTTGGGACTCTAGAGAAAGTCAAAGAAGAAAGGAAGAAACTGAAAATCTTCTGTGTTAGTTGCTCAGGTCTGTTTACTAAAAGGGAGTAACTCCTGTTCTGGACAACCCAGAAAGGAAAGGAAGCAAGATACGCGTCATCATTGCAAGAAGCAAGGACATTGGAAGAGGGATTGTCCAAAGAGACTGGGGCATGCAGGATGGCAGGAACAAGAGAATCAGGGGTGGGGACCTAGGAGGATAAAACTCTCAGCTAGGAGATACTTTGCAAATGGCTCAAAATGGATAGATTGAGGAAATGGCAGTGGCGGGAAGAGTTTAGGGTTAAGTGTGTGTATGTCGGTCACTGTTTGCCAGGCTGACCTGTCCTTGCCTTTTCTCATACAGACTGGTGCTACTTATTCTGCATTTGCCTTGGAAAGCTCTTGCTCTTGCTTTCCATCAGTACAGGTTGTTTGTATCTTGACTCAGCCTTCTACATATTCCCTTCCCTCCAATTCCCATCAGATGGGCCCTCTGCCTTTGCCTAAGGAGCAAGTGCTCCCCCTTTCTCCTGACTCTTCCATAAACCTATTGGCGAGAGACCTGCCATGCACCTCCAAGCCTACCATATTCAGTGCCGGAAAAGCCCCCTTCCTGAGCTGACACAAATCAAGGCATCTTTTGAGCCCTAGAGAATCAAGATGCTGATTTAATTTGAGCTATAAAACCCATAAAATCAATTTACCAAAGGGATAAGCCATAGCTGTGTGTAAAACGATCTCCTTTGTTGGGAGCTCAATTAGAAGGAATGAAATAGGTTATAAAAGAATTAGAGGCCAGATGTGGGGGCTCACCTGTAATCCCAGCACTTTGGGAGGTCGAGGCAGGAGGATCTCTTGAGCCCAGGAGTTTGAGACCAGCCTGGACAACACAGCAAGACCCTGTCTCTACAAAAAGCAAAAAAAAAAAAAAAAAAAAAAAAGAAAGAAAGAAAGAAAGAAAAATTAGCCAGGCGAGGTGGTGAATGCTTCTAGCCCTAGCTACTCAGGAGGCAGAGGTGGGAGGATCTCTTGAGCCCGGGAGGTCGAGGCTGCCGTGAGTTGAGATGGTGCCACTGCACTCCAGCCTGGGCGACAGAGCAAGACCTTGTCTCAAAAAAAAACAAAAACAAAACAAAACAAAACAAAAAACCAGAGAAACAAGGGATAATTTGAAAAAGCCACCCACTTTGAAATAGTCTCAGACTTCTGAAAGAGAAGAGAGATAAAAGTGATGAAGATGGTCAACTGCTAAATTTATTTGTATAAGATCTTAAAGAAGGCTGGGCATGGTGGCTCACACCTGCAATCCCAGCACTTTGGGAGGCCAAGGCAGGCAGATCACCTGAGGTCAGGAGTTCGAGACCAGCCTGGCCAACATGGTGAAACCCTGTCTCTAAGAAACATACAAAAAAAATTAGCTGGGTGTGGTGGCACATGCCTGTAATCCCAGCTACTTGAGATGCTGAGGCAGAAGAATCGCTTGAACCCGGGGGGCAGAGGTTGCAGTTAGCCGAGATCACACCACTGACCTCAGCCTGCGTGGCAGAGCGAGACTCCGTCTCAAAAAAAAAAAAAAAAAATCTTAAAGAAGTAAATATGTGTGCTGTTCTGTTTACTCCAGCAACTATTCTGACTTTGGTACCATTGTCTGCAAAGTTTTTCTCTGTAATTGATCAATTTTCTGCATTTTCTTTCTTTCCATTCCTCTAGCGGATGAATCTAAATTCTTGTTTGCTTTTGCTTATGAGAAAGTCTGATATTTATGGCAAAGAATTCCTCAAGGGTTTTGAATGCTCCCATTATTTTCTCTAGTCATTTACAGAAACACTTAGAGGAATTTCTCCCACCAGGGGGATCTATGATTATTTGCTATGTAGATGACTTGCTACTAGTAGCCTCAGAAACTAAAGAGCAATGCAAAACTGATGCTTTGGCTTTACTGCAATTTCTCATCTGGCAGGGACATAAGGTCCTGCTAGACAAATTGCAATAGTGCTAACCTGAGGTGAAACAATTAGGGCATCTGTTGTCAGCTGTGAAGAAAGAGAAAAAGAAGCTGATGCTTAGGCAGGAAGTATAAACAATGGGAAAGACTCTCTTAATAAATATGAATCTCCCTTTTGGAATACCAGAGCATTTGAATCAGACAGAAAAAGTCATTTTATTCCTACTGTCATCCAGTAGAATAAAAAAATTAATGAATTAATTAACAAATTAATGAATCCAGCTCTGAAAGACTCATTGGCTAAGATTCTGCAACCTACAATGTTAAGATGGCCTGGAACTTTACCACTAGCCTTGTTTAAAATTATAGCCACTCCTTTAAGCAAGCATGGCCTAGCTCTAACTTGGGTCCAAGACCAAGTCCTGTGCCTGACTTTTTAAAATGTTTTTATTTATTTTTATTTTTTGAGAAAGAATCTTGCTCTGTTGCCCAGGCTGGAGTGTGGTGGCACGATCTCAACTCACTGCAACCTCTGCCTTCCAGATTCAAGTGATTCTCCTGCCTCAGCCTCCCAAGTAGCTGCGATTACAGGCATGCACCACCACACCTGGCTAGTTTTTTTTTGTTTGTTTGTTTGTTTTGTATTTTTTGTAGAGATGGGATTTTGCCATGTTGGCTAGGCTGGTCTTGAACTCCTGGCCTCAGGTGATCCACCTGCCTCAGCCTCCCAAAGTGCTGGGATTACAGGCATGAGCCACTGTGCCTGTCCTTCCTGTGCCTAATTTAACTGAATCCTCCCGTAATCATACTCAATACTTAATAGGGCTTTTCTCTTCTTTAGAAACCAGGAGACTTAAAAAGTCAGAAGGATCTGGAGGTATCCCTCCAAAGAAGTCCACCATCCCAGTTGACTGGGAGGTTTCCTCTGCATCAAAGCTTTTCCAGGGGAAAGGCCTGGGCTGCCACTGTGCTGAGAGGAACGCTTTCAAATGCTACTGATCACCTACAGGGCCATCAGAGAGAAAGAAAAACGCAGCTGGACCCTTGGGAGGATTGCACTGTGGTTGCCACAAAGGACTTTTCCTGTAACTGGTATTGGCTGCTCTATCCACAGTAGTGGTTATTTGAATTACTGTAAGACTCACATTTTTACTAACAAACATGTTATTTGTTAACATTTGAAATTGATCTGTTTGGAATAATTTAATGCTGGGAAGACATAATCTCATCAAGCTGTAGGAGGCCCTCACTCATAGCCCAGCAGCAATTAGCTACAAAACAGTTCTACAATATCATCATTAGCAGGTCTATTCATATTTAAGGAAACAATTAGATATTGGGACTATGACTATAGAACGGATGAAAAGAATAGCATCTAATCAATAGACAAATAGAAAGCTGGCATTTATAGACAGAGGCTGCGAAGACAGGTATAATGTCACTTCATTAACTGTACAATGCAAGTTCTCTCCAGTCCCAGTATGGATAGATAAACAAATGTTGTCTGTTATCCAGGGAGACTTAATAGGCTGTTATAATAACATAACTTGATTGAGACTGATGCCTGAGAAAGTGCCGATAGGATGAGTTTTCCTCAACTAAAAACAGATAGGGCAGGCCGGGCGTGGTGGTTCATGCCTGTAATCCCAGCACTTTGGGAGGCCGAGGTGGGCATATCACCTGAGGTCGAGAGTTCAAAACCAGCCTGACCAACGTGGAGAAACCCCGTCTCTACTAAAAATACAAAAATTAGCCGGGTGTGGTGGTGCATGCCTATAATCCCAACTACTCGGGAGGCTGAGGCAGGAGAATCACTTGAACCCGGGAGGCGGAGGTTGCTGTGAGCCGAGATCACGCCATTGCACTCCAGCCTGGGCAACAAGAGCAAAGCTCCATCTCAAAACAAACAAACAAACAAACAAACAAACAAAAAACAGATAGGGCTGTGTACATTACACCCTGGAAGTTCATAGTAAGACTTTGATCCGCCGGGCGCGGTGGCTCACGCTTGTAATCCCAGCACTTTGGGAGGCAGAGGCTGACGGATCATGAGGTCAGGAGATCGAGACCATCCTGGCCAACATGGTGAAACCCCGTCTCTACTAAAAATACAAAAAATTAGCCGGGCGTGGTGGCTGGCACCTGTAGTCCCAGCTACTCGGGAGGCTGAGGCAGGAGAATGGCAGGAACCCAGGAGGCGGAGCTTGCAGTGAGCCGAGACCACACCACTGCACTCCAGCTTGGGTGACAGAGAGAGACTCCGTCTCAAAAAAAAAAAAAAAAGACTTCGATCCTAGATATGGCCATATGTATCTCAGTAGTTCACATTGAGAAATACCATTCAGGAAGACAGAACAATTACCAAAGTGCCTACATTATTATTGTCAATATGATGTTACAGGGCCAGGCGTGGTGGCTAACGCTTGTAATCCCAGCACTTCGGGAGGCCAAAGTGGGTGGATCACTTGAGGCCAGGAGTTTGAGACCAGCCTGGCCTGGTGGTAGGCACCTGTCATTCCAGCTACTCAGGAGGCTGAGGCAGAACAATCGCTTGAACCCAGGAGGTAGAGGTTGCAGTGAGCTGAGATCGCGCCACTGCACTCCAGCCTGGGCAACAGAGCAAGACTCCTCAAAAAAAAAAATGTATATATATATATACACATATACATATATGATGAAAACTCAAGAAATTCTGGGGGTCTTACAAGGAAAAATCTTCGTTAAAAATTTATAAGACTCCAGAGTTAAGCTATTCCTTAAGCTTGGATTGGATAAGATTTTGTAAGGAGCCACAAAATAATATTCAAATGGTTAGCCATTTGAAAGCTCAGGCAATGAAGATGTCATGACAGCTAGTACAATTAATGTGTGATGGAGGGAAATGTTTACACATTGCCTACAAAGAATCTGATTGAACCCTGAACCATTGATGTGATATATTTGAAGGTTGTCCTCCAAGGCAAGTATTGTACTGAATTCAAAAACTGATGCTATTGCAATTGTGGTCATTGTTTTGCATTTTACTATGGACTAGCTGGATATTTAGTCATCTGCAACTTGCCCAGAAGAAGGTAAAAGCAACAATGGTGTTAATTAAATATTGCAATGTTATTATTTCATAGTAACACAGGAAGAAGATTGTAAGGGCAAATACAGATTAAAAACAAGAGGCTTAATTCTCTCTGTTGAAAATAAGGTAAGAGACTCCCTGCACCTTTTTCCTTTATCTTTTGGAATTTCTTTCTCTGTCCTTTTCAAATGTATGTAGATGTTTTTAATGGCTAAAGAAGCTCTGGCCAGTTTCACAACTCAGGAATGTTTCCTCTCCTCTGGGATCCGGGAGCCAGCTTTTTGAAATGTAATTAATCATCCAGGAAGATAACTCTCTTCATCTCTCAGTTTCAGCTGCTACCTGGCTCCGAATTGTGAAACCTGCCTACTGTAGTGGATACAGACCCACTTAGCTGTACAGAAGAGTGAGGCCCTTTCTGTCTTTTGTTTTTAGTTAAATTTACCCAACATACTCCATAGCAATGGGGAAAGGACAACACCTGTTATAATAACATAACTTGATTGGGACTGATGCCTGAGAAAGTGCCTGGTCGGATGAGTTACATTTCCCCAACATACTCCATAGCAATGCGGAAAGGGAACAACTCCTTTCCCCGTTGCTATGGAGTATGTTGGGGAAATTTAATTAAAAACAAAATCTTCTCCCAACCCAGAAAACCTCTCCACAAAAGTAGAAGAGAAAGAAAACAATTTATAATTGAATAAGCATTAAACCAGAATGCGGTGTGCATCACAGGTAACCCATTGGAAGGATTGCAAAGACAGAAAGGAAGAAGACTAGCAGCCCCTTTGGGTCATGGCCTCGTCCCAAGGATGCAGATGGCGGGCACTGAGACCGTGAGGGCATGAAAGGAGAGGAAGGACTTGATTTGCGAGTTGCGCAAGTCATAAAATTGGCAATATCCCCTCCCCAGGGGTTCATACTGTGCATTTTCTCCAGCAGGCAATTGTGATGGGACCAGAGAATTGCCAATGGCTCCCTTGCAATGTAAAAGTGCCCAAGTTCCGACATGTGTAAGCAAATGCCTCTGCCCTCAAAGGGAGATGCATCTCAATACACTGTTGCTTTTAAAGGAAGAGAGTACTTTGGTCAGCTTCCTGGCATTGCTTAAAAACAAGACCCAAAATGGACCTTGTAATAAGACCCTACAGAATCCTTCTTGAGGATCTGCAGCCTGGAAGTCTTTTTTTTTTTTTTTTTTAAAGAAAAAACAAATCTTGACCACTGCCTGACATTATACACAAAAAAATCAATTCCAGGTGTGTTGTAGATCTAAGAACAAAAAGCAAAACAATAAAGCTTGTAGAAGACAACAGGAGAATATCTTCAGGACCTGGGGCTTGGGAAAGATTTCTGCTTTGCTTGCTAGGAGGCTGTCTGACTCCTCCTTTTGCCAACAATGGAGCTGGCAGGGGGTTTCCATGCAACCCATTGCTTTTGTGTTGCTATGCAGAAGAGTGGAAATGCTGTCTTTCACGATCACCTTCATCTGTTTCTACCCAGTATCTTTTAGAAGAGATGTTCTTTCTTTTTCAAGGAACGCCTGTCGAAATGCATCAAATGCCTAGTCAGCAACTAGTGATCCTGTGAGTTTCCTCCTTTAATTTGCTGAGTAATGAATTATGTGGAAAGATTTCCTGATGTTGAATCACCTCTGTATTTCTGGAGTAGACTCGAAATTCTATTCTATGCATAATAATAGAATATTACATCTTGGTCAGACATAATGTCTTATTCTTTTGCTATATCGCTGGAATCCATGTGCTTATCTTTTATTTATAATTTTTGCATTTGTATTCAGAAGTGGCAGTTGTTCATAGGTTTCTTTTCGTACTCTGTTTAGGAGGTTTGGGCATCAACCTAGGTTTAAGTATTGTTGGCTTTATGAAATGTTTTTGTGTGGACTGGAATAGTTTAAATGATATCAGAATTATTTTGTCTTGAAAGATTATATAGGACTTGGCTTTGAAACTACTTAGGGTTGGTACTGTTTTTATGGAGAATCCCCTCTCTACTCTATTTTATTTGACACAGGGTCTCCCTCCATTGCCAGGGCTGGAGTGCAGTGGCATGATTGTAGCTCAGTGCAGCCTCAAGTTCCTGGGCTCAAGCGATCCTCTCACCTCACCCTCCTGAGCAGCTAGGACTACAGGTGTGTGCCACCACGTCCAGCTAATTTTTTAATTTTTGTTTTTGTAGAGATGGGAGTCTCACTATATTGCTCAGGCTGGCCTCAAACTCCTAGACTCAAGTGATCCTCCCACCTTGGCCTCCCAAACTGTTGGGATTACAGGCGTGAGCTACTGAGTCTGGCTTCCTTCTCTACTTTAAAATGGTAATTTGTAGACTCAAATTTTCTAGTTCTTGTTGGGTTTTCAGAAAGTTATATTTTGTTAGGAAATTATCAATTTTTTTCTGTTGTTAAAGAATCAGCTTTTGTATTTATTTACAATTTTTACTATTTTATGTTTTTTATTTTATTCATCCCAATTTTAATCTTTATTCTCTTTTTCCCCCTTCCTTTGTTTCCCCTTTGGCTTCTCTCATTCTTTTTCTGGTTGTCGTTGACTTTTGATCTATCCTCCTTAATCATGCGTATCTTGACTATTCTAACTGCCCCTCGTGGAAAGCTTGAGTTGTGTGTAGAGGTTGGGGTAAGACGTGTTCCTCTTTTCACGATGCTCTCGAAGCTTGTCACTTCTGTATGCTCTCCTCTTTAATCCAATGATTTCTTAAGATAAATTTTTTCTTTTCAACTTCTTACTTTGAAAATTTAAAAACCTACAGAAAAGTTGCAAGAACAGTACAATGATTTGGTCTCATCATTTGATATACTATTCAGGCATAAAAAGAAGTAAAATACTGATCCATGCCACAACATGGATGAGCCTTGGAAGCATTGTGCTGAGTGAAAGAAGCTACACACAAAAGGCCACATAGCGTATGATTCCATTCATATAAAAGATCAGAACAGGCAAATCCATAGAGACAGCAAGGGGATGAATGGTTGCCGGGGGCTAGAGGAGGGGGGAACGGAGATTGATTGCCAACAAGTAAGGGGTTTCTTTTTGGGGTGATGAAAATGTTCTGGAATTATTAGTGATGGTGGCACAACATTGTGAGTATACTAACAACCACCGAATTGTATGTATGCTTTAAAGCGGGTAATGTGATTACCTTTTTTTTTGAGACAGAGTCTCTCTCTGTCACCAAGGCTGGAGTGCAGTGGTGTAATCTCGGCTCACTGCAGCCTCCACCTCCTGGTTCAAGGGATTCTCATGCCTCAGCCTCCTGAGTAGCTGGGACCACAGATGCGCACCACCATGCCCAGCTAATTTTTGTATTTTTAGTAGAGATGGGGTTTCACTATGTTGGCCAGGCTGGTCTCAAACTCCTGACCTCAGGTGATCCACCCGCCTCGGCCTCCCAAAGTGCTGGGATTACAGGCATGAGCCACCATGCCTGGCCTATTGTTTTTTTTAATTTTGCCTTTAAAATTGTGAATTATATGAAAATACAGAAAATGTATATATACAGTTTAATGACTAAAAATAAACCATCAACTACTGATGACAATAAACCTGAAACAAAGTAGAAATATACTGAATTTACTAAAACAGACAAAAAAAGAAAGGCCGGGCATGGTGGCTCACACCTGTAATCCCAGCACTTTGGGAGGCCGAGGCGGGTGGATCACTTGAGGTCAGGAGTTTGAGACCAGCCTGGCCAACATGGTAAAACCCCATCTCTATTAAAAATACAAAAATTAGCAGGGCATGGTGGGTGCCTGTAATCCCAGCTGCTCTGGAGGCTGAGACAGGAGAATCACTTGAACCTGGGAGGTGGAGGTTGCAGTGAGCCCAGATCATGCCACGCCACTGCACTCTAGCCTGGGTGACAGAGTGAGACTCCGTCTCAAAAAAAAAAAAAAAAAAAAGCAAGCAAGCAAGCCCTAGTAACCCTAAAAGTATAAAACAGATTGAAAGCAGCGGTTTAAAAATCTTCCCACAAATAAAACAGCCGGCCCACATGGTTTTACAGACAAGTTCTAGCAACTCTACAGACTCTGCCAGAGAATTGAAAAGGAAGGACCATTACCCAACAAAACCTTAATATTAACTAGGCAAAGACAGAACAAGATAGGAAGATTGTAGGTCCATTTTGGTCTGGAATACAGAGACAAAAGTCCTAAACAAAAATTTTTCTTTTTTTTTTAATACAGGGAATTATAATTAGATTGGCATAGTTAAGGCCAAAACTATAGACATTGCTACCTTATTTATCTTCAACCCTTGCCTTTAAGAGACAAATGAACACAAAACACAGGTGAATCTTGCTTGGTTCTAAGACAGTGAAGGAATTTCCCTAGTATTTAAATATATTCACATAACCAGTTATATAAATTTAAATATAAAACCAATCTCCAGTAAGTTTTAAGATGGCACTCACCATCTTTGTGAAAAGTTGAACATTACTAACGAAGTCTAATCATATCTTTAGAAGGGGTAAACAATGATAGCATTTACTGAATTGGAGTTACTATTAAAATTCAAAAACTGAACATATTCATTTAACCACAAACCAGTCTTAGTTTTAAATCAGGACTGCCCAACAAAATATTTTGTCAGTCATTCATGATCTGAATTCTGGTGTATGAGATCTATTAAAGGATGGTACGCATAAAAAAGTCATGAGACATTTCTGTTTTGTAATAAATAAGGCAGTGGCCAATTATTACTCATTAGTAGCTTTTTTGAGAAAAGCTATCAAGTCTGCCCTTTCTTCCTTCTTCTTAATGCCGACAAAGATCATTTTTGTTTCAGGGATGTGCTTCTTGGGATTCTCCAAATACTCCATCAGCGTATCCTCTCCCCAGGTGATGCCTTTGTTCTTATTGGCGACTGTGTAAGAGTATCCAGCGGCCTGACCTGTCTTCCGCCCGAAGAGACCATGGAGATTTGGCCCAGTCTTGTGCTTGCCTCCCTTTTCAACGGTGTGGCACTGGGAACACTTCATAATAAAAATCTTCTT
This sequence comes from Pongo abelii, assembly GCF_028885655.2. NCBI lineage: Eukaryota > Metazoa > Chordata > Mammalia > Primates > Hominidae > Pongo > Pongo abelii. The sequence goes on along the minus strand of NC_072008.2, from coordinate 160,406,042 downwards.
GCCTTTCTCAACATCACCCATATTTAATTCTCTTTTTAGTCGCTGGCGCAGTGAAGATTCCCGCTCCGAAGCTGGACATCCCCACTCTCTCACAAAAATTTTTCTAAACCAAATCCAAATGTGTATAAAGGAAAATAGCCAATAATGACCAAGTTCAGCGAATGTCAGTAAAGCAAGGTGATTTAATATTAGAATGTCCATAAATGTCTTTTTTTTTTTTTTTTAACAGAGTCTTGCTCTGTCACCCAGGCTGGAGTGCAGTGGTGCAATTTCCGCTCACTGCAAGCTCTGCCTCCTGCCTCAGCCTCCAGCCTCAGCCTCCCGAGTAGCTGGGACTACAGGCACCTGCCATCACGCCCGGCTAATTTTTGTATTTTTAGTAGAGACGGGGTTTCACTGTGTTAGCCAGGATAGTCTCAATCTCCTGACCTCGTGATCCACCCGCCTTGGCCTCCCAAAGTGCTGGGATTACAGATGGGAGCCACCGCGCCCGGCCCATAAGTGTCTTTTAACACAGGAGCAGGATAAAGGAGAAACACGCTAGTCATCTCATTAAGTGCAGAAAAAGCGTTTGTTAAAATTCAACACTTATTCATAACAAAAACTCTTAATAAGCTGGGAATAAAAGGGAACTTCCTAGACTTGATAAAATACATACATAATTGTATCAATAGGGAAATGTTAGAAATATTTTCTTTTTTTTATATATATATTTTTTATTTTGAGAAGGAGTCTCTGTCACCCAGCCTGGAGTGCAGTGGCACGATCTCGGCTCACTGCAACCTCTGCCTCCCAGGTTCAAGCAATTCTCCTGCCTCAGCCTCCCAAGTAGCTGGGATTACAGCCACCTGCCACCATGCCCAGCTAATTTTTGTATTTTTAGTAGAGACGGGGTTTCACCACGTTGGCTAGGCTGGTCAAACTCCTGACCTCAGGTGATCCGCCCACCTTGGCCTCCCAAAGTGCTGGGATTACAGGTGTGAGCCACCGCGCCCAGCCTTATTGATTTATTTTTTTGAGATGGAGTCTCTGCCACGCAGGCTGGAGTGCAGTGGCACAATCTCGGCTCACTGCAACCTCCACCTCCCAGGTTCAAGTGATTCTCCTGCCTCAGCCTTCTGAGTAGCTGGGATCACAGGCATGCACCACCACATCTGGCTATTTTTTTTTTTTTGTATTTTTGTTAGAGACTGCATTTCACCATGTTGACCAGGCTGGTCTCGAACTTCTGACCTTAGGTGATCTGCCCACCTCGGCCTCCCAAAGTGTTGGCCACCGCGCATGGCCTTAGCTTATTTTCTAAACAGAAAATGAAACGAAAGAGGGCCTTGGGTGGACAAGTGTTGATGGATAATGATAATCTGGCTCTGTGAATCTGAAGCAACAACAACGAAAGACAGAAGGAAAATACCATGTTCATATGAGAACATGAGAAGCTCTCCGGGGCCCTGCCCGTCTGAAAAAATGGCGTAGTAGGCCAGGTGCAGGTGGCTCACACCTGTAATCCCAGCACTTTGAGAGGTTGAGGTGGGTGGATCACCTGAGGTCAGGAGTTTAAGACCAGTCTGGCCAACATGGTGAAACGCTGTGTCTACTAAGAATACAAAAATTAGCTGGGTGTGGTGGCGGGTGCCTGTAATCCCAGCAACTTGAGGCAGGAGAATCATTTGACCCCAGGAGGTGGAGGTTGCAATGAGCCAAGATCGTGCCACTGCACTCCAGCCTGGGTGACAGAGCAAGACTGTCTCGAAAGAAAGAAAAAAAAAAGTGTAGCAGAAATAGACCAAAGAGCAAAAGGAATTCAATGGAGAAAAGGTAGCCTTCCCAGCAAATGGTGCTGGAACAACTGGACGTCCACATGGAAAAATGAACCTAGGCACAGACTGCTGTGGCTTGAAGGTATGTGGCCTTGCAAAATTCATATGCTGCAACCTAATTATCAAGATGATGGTATCGCAGGGCGGGGCCTTTGAGAGGTGATTTGGTCATGTGGGCTCCACTCTCATGAACAGGATTAGTGCCCTGATAAAAGAGGCTTCATGGAGTGGTCTTGCTTTACTCCCCTTTTCCAACAAGTAAGGACATCATGAGAAGACATCATTGGTGGAACAGACCTTCACCAGGCATGGAACCAGTTGGCACTGTGATCTTGGGCTTCCCAGCCTCCAGAACTGTGAGAAAAATGATCTGAGACAGACCTTCCATCTTTCACAAACATTATCTCAAAACAGATCATGGACTCAAATGTAAAACACAAAACTATCAAATCCTAGAGGATAACATGGGAACATCTAGGTGACACTGGGTTTGGTGAGGACTTCTTTAGATACAAGGCCAACAGCACGACCCATGGAGAGAAAACAAAGCAGCAAACTCAGCTCATGGCCAAGTAAGGAAAGGGCAACCCGGTCACTCTAGGCCAAGGCTCCCAGGAGAAGGGAGCTGGACAGAGTTTCTGGGTTGTGGTCTGGCTTCAGCCTCCCTGACAGTCCCTTCTGGAAAAGCCAGTGGGCAAGGTCATTAGATACTCCTGGGAAACATGGGTCCCCACTCACACATCTGACAGGGCTGGGCTGGGGACTGGGGATTGCACACATCCAGTGGAAAAAATACAGTTGGCCTTCATATCTGTGGGTTTCACATCTGAGGATTCAACTGGCCATGGATGGAAAACACTTGAAAAATAAAAAATAGCAATACAACAGTAAAGATAATACAATCAAAAAACAAATCAGGCCAGGCGCAGTGGCTCATGACTGTAATCCCAGTACTTTGGGAGGCTGAGTCGGGTGGATCACGAGGTGAGGAGATCGAGACCATCCTGGCTAACACAGTGAAACCCTGTCTCTACTAAAAATACAAAAAATTAGCTGGGCGTGGTGACAGGCACCTGTAGTCCCAGCTACTAGGGAGGCTGAGGTGGGAGAATGGCGTGAACCCGGGAGGCGGAGCTTGCAGTGAGCCCAGATCGCGCCACTGCACTTCAGCCTGGGGGACAGTGAGACTCCGTTTCAAAAAAAAAACAAAAAAACAACAATACACTATAACTGTTTATGTAACATTGACATTGCATCCGGTAATATGAGTAATCTAGAGAAGATTTAAAGCATTAGGGAGGATGAGCAAAGGTTCTATGCAAATAGTATGTCATTTTCGATCAGGGATTTGGGTGTCCATGGATTTTGGTATCCCCAGTAGGGGGAAGCCCGGAACCCATGCCCCGTGGGCACCGAGGGACAACTGTAGTCAGAAGGGTGGGATCCTCTGTGTGTCCTGTTTCTAAGAGCACCATGGCCTTTTTGCAGCTCTCTATGGTGGATCAGAGTGGAGCCCTTCTGTGGGGTGTCATGGCATCCTCAGTGGGTCCAAGCTCTGGGACGTGGAGGGAGAGCAGGGACCTACCTCATCAGCACAAAGTAAGATAGGACCCATCCAGATAGGAATCTGGGCCAGACTCACCTGGGTACCCATCTTCAGGTTAAAGAATGTCGGAGTGCCCCGGGGAGCATGGTGGTGCCGCCCTCACCCTGTCTCTGTCTTGAGCGCAATCACCCGCTCCAGCCTGACTGCTGTGCTGGGATGTCACTGCACTGTCCTCAAGCTGCACTGTCAAGCGCAGTAACTGCCCCAGGATCAGCTGTCTCTCATGTCCTTCCTCCCGGACGCTCTCTCAGGGCTGTATATTTGTTAGGGTTTTCTGATTGCAGGGAGAAGCTGACTCTAACTTGAGCAAGAAAATGGATTTATCTGGCATGATGCTGGGTAGATCACCAAATTGGTGGAATGTCTAATGGAGTGGGCTTCCGGACGCACAGGCGAGACCAGTTCTTTTTTTGTTTTTTTGTTTTGTTGTTTTAGAGACTGAGTCTCACTCTGTGGCCCCGGCTGGAGTGCAGTGGTGCAACCACAGCTACTTGTAACATTGAATTCCTGGGGCCAGCCATCCTCTCGCCTCAGCCTCCTGAGTAGCTGGGACTACAGGTGCGTGCCACCACGCTGGGCTAACTGAGACCTGTTTTGAGTGGGATCCAGAGCAAGAAAGGACCCTGCAGGAGGACTGGGCTGCAGGGCAAGCTGCTCTGCCACCAGCAGCGAGAGCCCGCCAACCTAACGGTGCTGGAGGGATCTGTCCATGGTAGGCCAGGATGCTGTGCGGAACCCTCAGGAAGCCTCAATGGAAGGATCCCAGCAGGGACCACAGAGGCTGTGGCAGGGCCACACCTTCGGTGGCAGAGCTACTCACCACTGAAAAAAACATAGCTGTGGCCATGCTACCGGGACCTAGGAGAGACTTGCAGCCTGACCATGGGGTATCCAGGGCCTGTGTGACCCAAGCCACCCATTGTGAACTTAGCATTGAGGTGGAGATGGCACACTGAGGCCCAGGCAGTCCAGACCCCCGGTCACCCGGCTCTTTCACACTGGTATGCCCCCTCAGCTCACACCTATGGCCTCATGGGAGGTGGTGGTGGGATGTCTCCATGACTGACTCAGACCCAGGTCCTCGACTGGTCATCTCATGTTACCACTAGGAAAAACACCTGCTGTCACACTGAGGCCCTATGCAGGGTGGCCCTGAGGGACGGCAGTGAGGGCACATCCTCTCGGGGAGCAAGACACTAGGTTGTCTACTTTGTAGAGAGAGAAATGGCTTGAGATGAAGGTATCCATGACCCCCGGGCAGTGGAAAATGGCTGGGCTTGACTGGTCAGGGACCCGGGTGGAGGAAGATTGGAAGAAGAGACAGGTTTGGCGAAGAGGTACCTGCGGGAGTGCTCAGGGAGTGTGTGGAGCCCCGTGCTCATGCTGGCGCCCATGCCGAGGAGCGTGCAGTGTGGAGGGGTCGCGCCAGAAGCTAGGGAACAGAGGGGACCATCTGGTGGAGGTCAGCCAGCTTCTCCCCAGGATGCGATGGACCCAAGATGCCAGTGGCCATGGAGGGAGGGCTGGAGGCTCTGTATAAGCCCAACGGCAAGGGCTTCCTCTTACCACGGCTCATCTAGACACTGCCGCTAGTGAATGTTCCATCCACCAGCTGCAGAGACCGATGCTGAGCCCTCAATATGACGCCATTCCTCAAGACTAGCCAGCCATTGGGTGGCAGGTTGCAACCTGCACACCGGCCCTTGTCTCAAGTTCTGCTCTCTGGGAGAAGCCCTGGATAAGAAACTCGCCTCCCTTCTCCACATTCTGGGCAGGCCCGCCATTCCTGATTTGTCCTCTAACGAGGAGTCAGGGAGGAAAGGAAGGGCTTTGATTAAACAGCCCCGTGTGGCTGGGGGTTCCCTCACTTGCCCAAACCTGGAAATGAGGCATGTAGCAATTTCTCCAAGTAATCTCCTGCAGCCGGGGCAGCCCCTGGGAACGCAGACTTCCACCCGCTGCTGCTTTCCAGGCAAAGGCCTTCTCCCTCCAGGCTTGTCTAAGAAGAGGGGGAGGTGGTGGGAGAGAAGAGGAAGAGATGGAAGGGCTGTGAAAGCGGGGGCCGGGTGAGGGCTGGGGCTGAGGAACAGGTAGGCGGCGGACCCAGGCTGGCCAGTGCTGTGTGCAGGTCTGGGTCCCAAGGCCTTCGAGGCCACTCTCCCCACGACCCACCCCCTCCCCACGCTTCGCTCATCCTTTTTTCTCTCTTTCTTTTCTTTCCTTTCTTTCCTCCCTTTCCTCCCTTTCTCTCTTTCTTTCTTGTTTTAAACAAAGGTGTCCGTTTCAGAGACAGCAGGGAATGGCTGAGTTGAAGGAGGGATGCAGTCATTTAAGGCGAAGCCCGAGGAAGGAGCAGAGGCGTGAGGGCTGCTGCTTCCAAGACCGGGGAGAGGGGCTGAAATCGCGGACTCTCTCTGGGGGACCCAGGAGACTGCTCCTCCTGGCAGGACCCCTCTCTCCCAGAGTGGCATCGCGCAGACAACGCGCCTGGTGCCCGCCCCTCAGGACCGGACGCCGGGTGTCGTGGGGTGCCTGGGACCCCCGCCCGCTTCCGTCGAGCGCCCGCCCCCGGCTTCTCGCGCCGGCTCCAGCGCCCCCGCCGCTCCCTCCCGCAGCCGGCCTCGCTCCCCTCCCCGCCCCTCCCGGCGCGCGTGCGCCCCGTGCCCGCGCCCCTCCCCCGCCACCGTGGGCGCGCTCGCGTGCCCGTCGTCCCGGGCGGGAGCTGGAGACGGCCGGCGGCTGCTGGACGAAGAGCGGGCGCCGGGAGCGCCGAGAGCGCGGCCGGGCGAGGCGGGAGCGCGGGCGCTGGCCTGGCCGCGGGCGGGGGCCGCCGCCGCGCCGCTGCCCCCCTGTCGCGGGCCGGGCCGCGGCGCCGAACGCGAGGGCCGGGCTCCCGGGGCTGGCGGCCATGGGCAGGAGCCGGAGGCGGCAGCGGCAGCGGCAGCGGCGGGCCCCGCGGGCGGGGAGGCGCGCGGCCCACGGCCCCTGACGGCCCCTGACGGCCCCTGGCGGCCCGGCGCGCCCCCGCGCTCCCTGGGGGGCCGTAGCCTGGCAACGCCCGGCGCGCCCGCCCATCCCCCGCTGCCCTTTTTCTCCTGGCCGGGTGCGAGGGAGCATGCCCGCGCCTGGCCTCGGCCAGCGAAGAGTTAACCTGAGGGGCGAGCCGCTGCCCCCACCTCGGGGGCGTGTCCCCCTCCCCCGCTAGACGGCCCGCCCCCCGCGCCAGGGTATGGCCCTCGGCCCCGGCCCGGGACCCGAGGTCCCGCGCCCGGGTCAGTGAAAGGCGTCTTCCCTTTCCCGCCCTCCGCCTCCTCTTGCCGGCCAGCAACATGGGATGTAATATGTGCGTGGTCCAGAAACCGGAGGAGCAGTACAAAGTGATGCTGCAGGTAGGGCTGCCAGCGCTGCGGCGGGGGCGCGGCCCTCCGCGGGGAGGAGCGGGCCAGTGGGGAGGCCCGGAGCGGCGGGCGTGGGAGAGCGGGAGGGCTCGAGGAGGACAAGGTAGGGAGCCGTCCGCACCCTCCCATCCTGGGGCTGTTGGGTGTTGGCGCTCCGTGGGAACCAGCCACGGGTGGGGTGGGAAGTTGGGGTTGGCCCGGGTGGGGCGCGCTTCAGTCCCGGGAGGCGCGGTGCGGCGGGCGCGGGATGGAGGTTGCATAGCAACGAGCGCAGCTCCCCGCACACGGTCTCCCCGCAGGACCCAGGGCGGGGGAGGGAGCCAGGCTCCCGCCGTGCGGGGGGCGCCGAATCTAGATCCCGGCGGGCCTGGAGCGTGGGAGTGCTTGGGCGTCCCCGGGCGCCGTCCAAGTCCGTCCGGGAGCTGGGTGTCCACCCCAACACCCACTCCCGCCTGGCCCTGCCCGAACGATGGGCTCCCGGGCCTTGGGCGTCTCGGGTGAGTGGGCACCGCCGGGATCAGCGGGTTGGGCTCTCTGCGGGTGGCAGTGCCTGGCCGGGCTTTGGGGGGCGTGGACTAGCAGGGCCTCGCGGGGAGGGAAGGAGACGCGGGGCCCGGAGCTCGGACCTGGAGCCCAGCCCCGCGGCCTGGAACGGGGCTTCTTGCCTGTGCGTGGCGTGACTACGTGAGTGCGTTCCTGTGCTCCGTCTCTGTGTGCGCGGAGGCTCCCCCGGCCCCGCATTTGTGTACTTTCTGTGTGCACCCTGCAAACTGTCTAGAGAAATGTCCCGGATGCTGTGGGCTAAGACCCCCTAGGGCTAAGTGGAGGGAGGTCAAGGTCAAGGCACCCAGGAGCAGACAGGGCTCAGACAGGTATGCGTTTAGTGGCCTGGATTCAACTCCCGGGTTTATTGGTCTGGACTGGGAAGGAATCAAGTGCTTTGCAGGAAGGGTGTTGGCTTGGGAGAACGTGGGGGAACGCGTGCAGGGATCGGCGAGAACTCCGGGGCGGGGGCGGGGGGAGGAGGGGCTGGGCACGGGGGTAGAATTCCCAGGAATCCGGGGACTGACTTCACGCTGTGAGCTGAGCTCCTCTGGCCGCCTTGTGCGGGAGCGGAGGGGCAGGGCGGGGACGCAAATCTTGCCCCACCCTGGCGGAGCTCCTGGTCCTCTCTCCCCGGCCCTTCTCCGGGGGTGCGCGGGGCCCTTGGCTTCTCCCGTTCGCTGTCCTCCGCCTTCTTCCCTCTGCCGGCTGCCACTCCTCGTCTCTTGTTCCCGCTGTTTGGAAACCTTGTGTGGCCATTGCCAGCCCCCTAGCGGGATAGGAATGCGACCGAGAGGGCGTCCTGTGGAATCGGTGTTGGATTCCAGGGCTGGGATGGTTGGTTGACGGGGACTCTGGATCCCATTCTACTGCTTCCTTTTCGGGAGTCATTCCAACAAACGGCAAGCGATTTCTCCAAGCGATTCCTCCGGGGCCGTTTTGACTTTCCTGGAGAAGGATTGGTGTCGCTCTTCATTTAAGGCCAACCTCGTGGGGACGTGTGGATAGGGGAGAGCGACCCGAGCTGCACCCCAGGCCTGAAATGAGCCATGGGACGACACCGGTAGCCCTTGGGGCTCCCCACAGCCCTCCGGGAAGGCCTCGGTAGGTCGGGCTGGGCCTGCCTTCAGGGAGGTGAACTTGGGTGGGCCCTCCCTGCTCTGCGCCCTAAGCTCTCCTTCATGGAAGGGGCTTGCCCTCCCCAAGGAGACCCGCCAGGAGGAGGGCCACTGCCGCATGCGCTCTCTGTGCGCTTTCCTGCTGGGCTCCCTTTGAAAACTCCCGTGGAAGTTTGGCTGCAAACTTTCACTTTCTACATTCCTCCTTGGCCCAATCACAGCCGGGATTTTAGGAGGAGAACCATCCTTTACAACTAAGGGAAAACAAGAGGACTGAAAAAAGTAGATACGGAAAGCAGTGCAAGCCATGAGGTGTCCCAGGGGACTGCGCTTCTAGGGGTGGACGCATCACCAGGTCCCAGCCTCTTCAGAGGAGAAGGAGCTTTTGTTCCAAAAGACGGGTCAGCTTCTGGGACCCCGTGCCTGCCTCCCGGCCTCCTTAAACACGGGTGCTCCTCCATCTTCAGGGGGCACTTTTCCCTGTCTCCCCTGAGTAACCTCATCTGCACCTTGTCAGGGTGAGGCACTTCATGGGTCTGATTTTCAGAAAGAAGCACATGTGCATCTGCAGCGCCTTCCATATACAATCCACAGAGGCCTGGGATCCCCAGGCTAGGAACCCCCCAGTCTCCAGCCTAGCCTTGTGTTCCAAGCCATTTTCTGCCAGTGACTCACAGCACTTCCAAAATTACAGCTGTGTTGAGCTATAATTCTCCTACTGTACAACTTACCCTTTCAAGGTGTACAACTCAGTGGTTTTTAGTGTACTCACAAGGTTGTGCAACCCACACCAGTAATTCCAGAACATTTTCATCACCCCAAAAGAAACCCTGCACTCATTAGCAGTCACATTCCCATTTCTCCCACAAACTTCCTAGCCCCTGGCACCCACCAATCTACTTCCTGTCTCTATGCATTTGTTTATTCTAAACATTTCATAGAAACTGACCTTTTGTGTCTGGCTTTCATTAATCGTAATGTTTTCAAGGTTCATCCATGTATCAGTAGTCAATTTCTTTTTATTGCCAAATAATATTTCATTTTGTGATATACAACGTATTTATCCATTCGTCGGTTGATGGGCATTTGGGGTGCTTCCACCCTTGGGCTGTTGTGAATAGCGCTGCTGTGAACACTGGTCTACTTGTATCTGTTTGAGTCCTTGCTTTTAATTCTTTGGAGCATGTGCCTGTAGCCATTGAACTGTTTTCCACAGTGGCTGGAACCAGTTTACATTCCCACCAGCAACATATAAGGGTTCCAATTTCTCTATATCTTTGCCAACAGTTGTTATTTTCTGGGTTTTTGTTATGGCTGTCCTGCTGGGTGTGAAGTGGTATCTCATTGTGATTTTGATTTGCACTTCCTGTTAGCTAAATGATGTTGCGCATCTTTTCTTGTGCTTGTTGGCCATTTGTGGATCTTCTTTAGAAAAATGTCTGTCCTGGCTGGTCTCAAAACTCCTGACCTCAGGTGATCCACTCACCTCGGCCTCCCAAAGTGCTGGGATTACAGGCGTAAGCTACCGCACCCGGCCAAGGCAGTAAATTTTATGTTATGTGATTTTTACCAAAAATAAAAATAATAGTTTGTATATTTCATTTGCAAAAAAAAAAAAAAAAGAAAGAAAAATGTCTGTCCTTAAGCCAGCGCCACACTGCTTTCATTACTGCAGCTTTGTAGTAAGTTTTGAAATAAGGAAATAAGAGTCCTCCAACTTTGTACGTCTTTTTCAAGACTGTTTTGTCTATTCTAAGTCCCTCAAGTTTCCATATTCATTTCAGGATCAGGTTGTTAATTTCTGGAAAGAAGCCAGCTGGCATTTTGATATAGATTGCATCAAATTTGTGGATCAATTTGGGTGGTATTGTTCATGAGCATGGGGTGCGTTTTCCATTTATTTAGGTCTTTAATTTCTTTGCATGATGTTTTGCGCTTTTGTTAAGTATATTCATGAGTATTTTCTTTATGATGCTATTGCAAATGGAATCGTTTTCTTAATTTTACTTTCAGCTTTCTCATTGCTACTGTATAGAAATACAATTGATTGGCTGAGCGTGTTGGCTCACACCTGTAATCCCAGCACTTTGGGAGGCCAAGGCGGGTGGCTCACCTGAGGTCAGGAGTTCAAGACCAGCCTGGCCAACATAGTGGAACCCCGTCTCTACTAAAAATACAAAAAAAATTAACGGGGCATGGTGGTATGTGCCTGTTATCCCAGCTACTCAGGAGATTGAGGCAAGAGAATCGCGTGAACCCCAGAGGCAGAGGTTGCAGTGAACTGAGATCGCACCACTGCACTCCAGCCTGGGTGACAGGGCAGGACTCTGTCTCAAAAAAAAAAAATTGATTTTTATACATTGATCCTATATCTTGCGACCTTACTAAAATTGTTTATTAAGTATAATTTGTTCAGTAGATTCCTCAGGATTATCTACATGTTAGGATCATGTCATTGGCAAATAGAAATCGTTTTTCTTCCTTTCCAATCTGGATGCCTTTGATTTATTTTCTTTCCTTTTTTTTTTTTTTTTTTTGAGACACAGTCTCACTCTCTCACCCAGACTGGAGTGCAGTGGTACAATCTCGGCTCATGCAACCTCCGCCTCCCGGGTTCAAGTGATTCTCCTGCCTCAGCTTCCTATGTAGCTGGGATTACAGGCATACACTACCACACCCAGCTAATTTTTGTATTTTTAGCAGAGACGAGGTTTTGCCATGTTGGCCAGGCTAGTCTTGAACTCCTGGCCTCAAGCAATCCTGCCCGCCTCGGCCTCCCAAAGTGCTGGGATTACCGGTGTAAACCACCGTTCCCTACACCGTTCCCGGCCCTTCGATTTCTTTTTCTTGTTAATTTGCTTTGGCTAGAGTATCCAGTACAATGTTGAATAGAAGTGTCAGTGAATGTCTTTCCCTTGTTCCTCATCTTAAAGGTAAAGAAGCTTCCAGTCTTTCACTAGGGGGTATAAAGTTAGCTGTGGCTTTTTCATAGCTGTCCTTTATCAGGGTAAGGAAGTTCCCATTCTATTCCTAGTGTGTTTTTATCATGAGAGGCGTTGGATTGTGCAGTGCTGCTTCTGTAGCTAGTGAGATGACCACATGGTTCCTTTATTCCACGGATGCGGGTTGTCACAGGCACTTTCGTGTGTCATGTCGGAACCTCAGCCCCATTCCTATATTCCAATCATGTCCTCCTAGTTTGGAAAATCTGGGACCTCCCCTGAAAATGGAGGATTACTGCGTGTTGAGTTAGGAAAAGGAAGCAGGCTGGTTTTCCAGAATGGAAGGCAGGAAGCAGCATGTCCCCAGCTCCGGACCCTTTTCTGCAGCCCATGTCCCTCCACTGCCACCGGGCTCCCTTGTCATATATCTCATCATGGTCCACACTCTACTGAACTTGTCTCGGCCTTGGCACCCCCTCTCTGACACCATGATGTGCTTGCTAGCATCCGAGCACGCCGGAGATGGTCGGGGGATAAACCCCTGGTGCTTAGGACTGGTCTCCCGCCCATCCTACTCAGGCTTTACAGGGGGAGTGGGTCAGGACCACCTGTCGTTTCCCCTCCGTCCACATCGAAGGAGGTCAAAGGACACCTGGCCAGCCCTTCTGGTGATCTCCCGGGCATTCTTGCCTAAAGCACCTGCATGTGAGCCCCCATGGTGCTGGCAGCCATCCTGGGTGCGTGGCATTCAGCAGGGAGAGACTGCAGACAGGGCCTCGCCCCCTCCCCCAGACTCCCCTTTTGTTGTTGTTGTTGTTGTTTTTTGAGACAGAGTTTCGCTCTTGTTGCCCAGGCTGGAGTGCAATGGTACGATCTGGGCTCACCAAAACCTCCGCCTCCAGGGTTCAAGCGATTCTCCTGCCTCAGCCTCCCGAGTAGCTGGGATTACAGGCATGCACCACCATGCCCAGCTAATTTTGTATTTTTAGTAGAGATGGGGTTTCTCCATGTTGGTCAGGCTGGTCTCGAACTCCCGACCTCAGGTGATCCACCCACACCGACCTCCCAAAGTGCTGGGATTACAGGAGTGAGCCACCACGCGTGGCCCCAGGCTCCCCTTTTTGTAAGGGGGAGACCATCGCCAACACGTAGGCAACTGCGGGGGAGAGAAAGTACTGCTTGAGTGCAGGAGCGTGGCTGGCAGCCAGTGTCCCCTCTTCAGCGACGTCTTCCTCCAAACTGCTCTCCCACCCACCAAGCAAGGTGGCTTCTCTGGCTCCCTCCTGCTTGCATGGGGGCTTCCTGTGAGCAGGGATTTGGGTCTGACATGGGCACTCTGCCTCCCCGCCTCACTAGCACCGGATGGTGCCAGCACATCCACGCTGGCCTCCACCCTTCCAGGCGGAAGCTGGACTCTCAGTCAACTCAGTGGTTCTGCCACAGAAGCTGACTGGGGAAGAAGCAGGCTCTGAGAGTCCTTGTGGAGTGGAAGAACAGAGGGCCGGACACTGAATTCTGACTGCCATCTTCCGGACCAGGTCATCCTGTTTTGTATCATTGTCCCAAGATTGTAGAATGCCCTTTCCCCTTTCACCTCGGGGTTCCTGAGGACTGTCCAGTCCGCTGAAATGAAATTCGATAGTGCCAGAGAGCAGATTCGTGGTTGCAGGGAGGGGCAGAGGGGCATGAGGACACTTTTGGGGAAGATAGAAATGGCCACTGTCCTGACGGTGGTGACGGTTCCCCAGGTTCATGTATGACATATGAACACCTGCCCTCTGCACACTGAAGATGTGCAGGTTACCACCCAGCAACAGACCTCACCAAAGCTTTAGAACAGGAACTCCATGGCCACATGCACACATCCCGGGGGAAAGGCGTCCTTTCCTTCCTTCTACTTCAGGGGCCCTGCCAGAGAAGGCAGTGCAGTGTGGAGATAGGAATGGAGGCAGCCACCAACTGACAGCTGTGTGGCCAGGGGCAAGTCGCTGCATGGCCCACTGGCTCAGTGACTCAGTTTCCTCAACTGTGAAATGGCAGTGAACAGTGCTTGCCTCCGAGGGCCATTGTGACAAGGAAAACAGATGGTGTGTCCCCCGGGATCTCACTGGGTGGAGGGGGGAGTTGCTGCCCTCAGGCCATTCAGTTGGTCATTAAGAAGTGGAAATTGGCTGGGCGCAGTGGCTCATGCCTGTAATCCCAGCACTTTGGGAGGCCAAGGCGGGTGGATCACGAGGTCAGGAGTTCGAGACCAGCCTGGCCAGCATGGTGAAACCCCATCTATACTAAAAATACAAAAAATTGACCAGGCGTGGTGGCTCACGCCTGTAATCCCAGCACTTTGGGAGGCTGAGGTGGGCGGATCACCTCAGGTCAGGAGTCCGAGACCAGCCTGACCAACATAGAGAAACCCCATCTCTACTAAAAATACAAAATTAGCCGGGCATGGTGGCACATGCCTGTAATCCCAGCTACGCGGGAGGCTGAGGCAGGAGAATTGCTTGAATCCGGGAGGCGGAGGTTGTGGTGAGCTAAGATCACGCCATTGCACTCCAGCTTGGGCTCGAAACTCCATCTCAAAAAAAAAAAATATTAGCCGGGCATCACGTACCTGTAGTCCCAGCCGGGAGGCTGAGGCAGGAGAATTGCTTGAACTCAGCTGGTGGAGGTTGCGTCAGCCAAGATCATGCCGCTGCACTCCAGCCTGGGCGACAGAACGAGACCCTGTCTCAAATAAATAAATAAATAAAATAAAATAAAAAATAATGAAAAAGGAAATTATATGGAGAAGGCCTTACATCTGGGTATGTCACAGTTAATGCCCAGTGACAGAAGAATGTCCAATATTATTCTGAGAATTTCAGGAAAGGGACCTCCAAGTTTTGAAGAAGTGTGATGTAGTATAATATTAGTTAGGACAGCCTGGGCAACATATTGAGACCTTGTCTCTACAAAAATAAAAAATTGCTCAGGCGTAGTGGCATGCGCCTCTAGTCCCAGCTTCTGGGGAGGCTGAGTGGGAGGACTGCTTGAACCCAGGAGTTGGAGGCTTCTGTGAGCCGTGATTGTACCACTGCACTCTAGCCTGGGCAATGGAGCCAGATTGTGTCTGGAAAAAAAGGAAAAAGAGAGAAAGAGAGAGAGAGAGAGAGGGAGGGAGAGAGAGAGAGAGAGAAAGAAAAAACAGATGGACAGGGAACAAAGCGGAGGCATATGTGGTCATTTTGCACAGGAGTTGGGCCAGAGGAGGCAAGGCTGAGCAGCCTGGGGCTGGACAAGATGTCCTCCCTTTCAGTGCATTCTGCCTGTCCTCATGGCTGCTTGGAGCATTGAGAATGAAAAACGCTGCAGAGGAAATATTGCTTTGATTGTTGCTAGATGTGAACTGTGCCCTTAGCCAGTCAGGTTAGCCCGAGGTGGGTGAGAGGATGGGTTTAGTTGCTGGGCCACGTGCCTGGAAAGCTGTGAATATGTACCTGAAGGTTGATCTTGATGATGGCTTCAGGAAGTGGTTGGCTTTTCCTGTGCAAGGTGTGGGACACCCCTCTTTCCTGTGTGTGTGTGTTTTTTTTTTTTTTTTTTTTTTTTGAGACAGAGTCTTGCTCTGTCACCCAGGCTAGAGTGCAGTGTTATGATCTCGGCTCATTGCAGCCTTCGCCTCCTGGGTTCAAGCAATTCTGCCTCAGCCTCCCGAGTAGCTGGGATTACAGGCACCTGCCACCACGCCTGGCTACTTTTTGTATTTTTAGTAGAGACAGGGTTTCACCATGTTGACCAGGCTGGTCTCAAACTCCTGACCTCTAGTGATCCGCCTGCCTCGGCCTCCCAAAATGCTGGGATTACAGGTGTGAGCCACCACGCCCGGCCTCCTTTCCGCTTCTGAGCCAGGACTATGGAGGTGTCTGAGAGGCCACCACTCTCCCAGAAGGGTGGGGGCCAGGTGGATTGATGAGACTTCAGCAGACCCTGGGCTTCGGGGAGGGAAGGGGAAGTGAGGGGAAAGAAAGATGCTTGCCTCATGCAGAAGGCCTTCGTTGAGGTCCGCCCTGGTTCCTCCAGGGCGCGCTCTGAGTCAGTACAGCGCCACCCTCCACCCGAAGTCCTTGTTAAAGTGCACTTTCTGACTGAGCCACCAGCATGGGGCCTGGGGTTCTGCACTTCTCACAAGCTCCCAGGTGATGTGGATCCCACTGGCTGTGAGTAGCTAGGGCCTTGGGTAGGGACCGGGAGTAAATCCATGGTCGCCCCAAACCACATTAACATGGATGGTGAAGTAAGGTGTTGTGTTTTTTTTTTTTTTTTACAAATACAAGGTGAGGCCTCACCCCACACCTATTAAATCAGAACATCCAGGGGTCGTTGCCTACGTGGGGGCTTTACAGGACATAACTTGTTCTTCCCTGCCATGTGCAGCTAACTGACCCTCCTTCCCTGTCACCGGCACCCCTACCAGTATACATGTCTCTCATGGACACCCGGACACCCCTCCCCCCCACTAACTGCTCAAAGGCCTTTGAGATGAAGCCCTCCCATGTTTCTCTCTTCTGCCCCCAGGCAGAAAGGGTGGGCACAGAGTTATGGAGGCGGGTGGTGTGGCTTGCCCAGGAGGCCACAGTTGGGGGCATGGGCAGCCATGCTACTTGCCGGGCCTGTCACCTCTTTGTCCCTGCTAGAATTCTTACACATTGGTGGAGACATTTTGCAGCCACCAATGCAGTAATTAATTCAGGCAAAAATCATCACTGGATGCCAAAACCATTAGATGTAAGGTTGTTGGGGACAGAATATTCACAAAGTCTCCAAATATTACCCCAAATTACCTGTGAAACAGGAAGGGAAACTGCGTCTTTACAGGGGAGAGATCTGGCAGCCGCCACCTGGACCACGTGATCAAACTGAGCCTCTTCAACAGTGGGGCAGCCTGACCCTGCCAGCCGTCAGATGTGGGGCTGGGGAGGAGACATACAGCATCTCCTGCAAGGTGCTCTTGTCAAAACGCTCAGCCTGAATCTCACCACGGGAATGAATCAGGCAAATTCAGACTCTGGCACATTCTATAAGGACTGGTCTCTTCCAAGAAGTCATTCCCATTAAAGTAAACAAATATATATATATATATTTTTTCTAGATTAGAGAGGAGACATAATAACTAGAGACCTAACAACCGAATGTAATATGTGTGCTTCTTGATTGAATCCTAGATTTTTTGTTTGTTTGTTTTGTTTTTGAGATGGAGTCTCTCTGTGTCGCCCAGGCCGGAGTGTGATGGTGTGATCTCAGCTCACTTCAACCTCTGCTTCCTGGGTTCAATCGATTCTCCTGCCTCAGCCTCCCAAGTAGCTGGGACTACAGGCTGCACCACCACGCCCCGCTTTTTTTTTTTTTTTTTTTTTTTGAGACGGAGTCTTGCTCTGTTGCCCAGGCTGGAGTGCAGTGGCACGATCTCGGCTCACTGCAACCTCCTTCGCCTCCCAGGTTCAAGCGATTCTCCTGCCTCAGCCTCCCTAGTAGCTGGGACTACAGGTGCAAGCCACCACGCCTGGCTAATTTTTGTATTTTTAGTAAAGACGGGGTTTCACCATATTGGCCATGCTGGTCTCGAACTCCTGACCTCGTGATCTGCCCTCCTCAGCCTCCCAAAGTGTTGAGATTACAGGCGTGAGCCACTGTGCCCAGCCTCAAATCCTAGATTTTTTAAAAAAGCTATAAGGGTGTTAGCGAGACAGCTGGGGAGATGTGAGGCTGGCCCATTGTATGAGTGTGGAATTCCGTGCTAAGGGTGTTGTGGTTCCACGGAGAATGGGACTGATGGCATCTTGCTTTCAAATGCTTCTGCACATGTGTGTGTAGAAACCCCGAGAGAAGGTGTGGGGAATCTGCAGATGTTCCCACATGCTTGTGGGTGGACAATTTTCAAAATCCCGAGCTGGGGAAACATGAATGGGGACTTTGCTGGGCCACTGAGTGGGTGAATGTAGTGAGCCTGTGGCTTCTCCTTTCTCCTCTGATGCTCTACTCGTTGGGAGATCCCCCGGAACCCCCTGATGCCTGACCTGGCCTGGAAGCTAGAGTCACAACTGCTTCCAAGGTGTCCTGGACACTCCAGACGGCAGAGCTGAGAGCCAGCAGGTGGGTCAGAGCTCGGCCCGGGGCAGAGGATGACTTCCTGTCTCTGTCCTTCCCCAGCCTGTTTCCTACTCCACAGCAGTGGGGTAAGGGGAGTCCGAAGGTGGCAGCCCCGCCGCGTGGCAGCCAGGGGGGCCCCTGGAAGTGATGTGGCTCCCATCCCGCGCGTTGCCAGCGAGAGTGAAAGGGGTCGCAGGCGCCGTGTGACAAGCACTTGGGATCGCGAGTCTCCCAGGCCACAACTGTTTTCTTAGCCTCTCCGGCCTCTCTTCTCCGCTTCCCAGAGATTCCTGATCAGCAAGAGGGCGTCGCGCTCCAGCCGGCTGTGCGCCTGCCACCGCTGGGTGCAGGAGGGTGCCTGGGGCAGGGCCTGGAAACAGAGCTCAGCCTCCGACGCGTTTGGCGGGGCGGGCGGGCAGGAGTCCTGCCAGTGCAGCCACCAGCGTGGCGGCGCAGGGACGAGTGTGGTCCGCCCTGCTCCCGCGGCCGCAGCCACCCCGCCGCCGTCGCGGCGCGCTCTTTGTCTGCGGCTCCGGGCTCAGGGGGCGGGGCGAGCGCGCCTGGGGCCCCGCCCTCGCCGCCTAGGGCGCCCCGCTTCCCGCGTCCCCTAAGGCCTGCCAGTCCCTTGCCCAGCGGGAGATCGCCGCCCCACAGCGACTGCCCGTGGGGCCGACTTCGCGTCATGCCTGCCTCGCCTGCCCCGTGTTGCCCCCTCCCCTGTCCCTGTGTCCCCCTCCCCTGCCCGCATGTCCCCCTCATGCGGGGAAAGCGGTGCCAGCACTTTCCCTGGCCTTGAGAATCGCTCTTCCATCGGTATTCAGCCGCCCCTCTGATGTCCCTGAAAACCCAACCTGTTCCTTCTCTGTAAAAAGCTCCGGAAGGCTGTGTCGATGCAGGTCGAGCTTCCCCACCCGGCCCCCTCCCACCTTTTAGCAAATCCAGAGGTCCCACCTTCGCCCTCCCCTCCCGGGCTCCGACCCAGTGCATTGAGCTGCTCCTCGGCTTCCCTCCCGGGACTTCCTAGTCTCTCTCCCCAACCGGCGCAGTGTCAGGGTGCCCCAGGACTCTCCTTGGGCCTCTCCTGTTCTTGTCTACATTCACTCCCTAGGTGAGCTCCTCCATCGCATGCTTTTGCTTTTTAAATTTTTATTTATTTCTTTTTAAATTTTTATTTATTTCTTTTCAAATTTTTATTATTTTTGAGACAGGGTCTCAGTCTGTTGCTCAGGCTGGAGTGGAGTGGCACAATCATGGCTCACTGCAGCCTTGACGTCCCAATGCTCAGGTGATCCTCTTGCCTTAGCCCTACTGCCTGCCCCCTACCTCCTCCACCGCTTGGGGCTACAGGAGCGAGACACCATGCCCAGCTTCATCTCATGATTTTTTTTTGTTTGAGACGGAGTCTTGCTCTGTTGCCCAGGCTGGAGTACAGTGGTGTGATCTCGGCTCACTGCAACCTCCACCTCCCGGGTTCCAGTGGTTCTCCTGCCTCAGCCTCCCAAGTAGTTGGGATTAGAGGTGTCTGCCACCATGCCCTGCTAATTTTTGTATTTTTCGTAGAGATAAGGTTTCGCCATGTTGGCCAAGCTGGTCTCGAACTCCTGACCTCAAGTGATCCGTCCGTCTCGGCCTCCCAAAGTGCTGGGACTACAGGCTTGAGCCACCGTGCCCGGCCGTCATCTCATGATTTTAAATAAAGAAAAATTCCTAGTTTAATTGAACAGCAATGGTCACATGCCACCCAGTTAGCTGACTTGGACTTGGGCCAGACGTATTTGGAGTGGGGCACTGGAGATGTCCACATGCCTCGGGAAGTTCAAGCTAGAGATAAAAACCTTCCATTCCCTGCCCTGGGCCTAATCCCTGAGTCCTTCCTTCCTCGGTCTTCCTCACTGCTGTGAGGATACCCCTGGTCCTTGTGGTCCTGTGTGGCAATTTTATGTTTTCTTGTGGTAAAATACGCATAACATAACATTTACCACTAGTGACTTTTAGTCTGTTCTCAATGTTGTGCAGCTGTGGCCACTGTCTAGTTCCAGAACAGGTTCATCGCCCCAAAAGGGACCTCATACCCCTCAGCAGTGACTCCCCAGGCCCCCCTTCCTCCAGGTCCTGGCAACAATTCATCTGCTTTCTGTCTGCCTCTTTGCCTTGGCTAGACTGTGCTCATGCAGTCGTGTGTGCCGGTCTTTCATTCTTTTTATGTCGGGATGGGTGTACCATGTTGTGCTCATCCATTCATCCACTGGTGGACACGGGTTGCCTCTGAGTCTTGGTTACTATGGATACTCTGCTGTGAGCATCTGAGTATAAGTTTTCTTTGCATGCCTGTTCTCAACTATGGATACTCTGCTGTGAGCATTTGAGTATAAGTTTTCTTTGCACGCCTGTTCTCAGTTCTTTGGGGATTGCTGGGTCATATACATAAGCTACACCTAACCTTGTGAGGAGCCACCAGACTGCTTCCCTAGCTGCACTATTTTACATGCCCAGCAGCAAGGCGTGAGGCTCCAGGGTCCCCGCGTCCTCTCCAATACTCGTGCTTCCTTTCACTGATTTCGGCCTCCTTGTGGTGTGCGGCGGTATCTCACTGTGGTTTGGGTGTGCGTTTCCTCTGTGCGTACTGGCCCGTGCTGACACGTCTTTTCCTGCGCTTATTCGATGTCTTCTTCAAGCCCTCACTGTCCCTTGCCCCCAGCACAACAGCAGGTCCTGGCAGCCTACCTCTAAAACCCAAGCTGACTCTGACCACATCCCACCACCTCTACTGCCACCCCTGGGGTCATGCCACCATCATCTGTGGTCTGGACCACTGCCATTGCCTGCTGATCTGGTCCCTACAAGCCTGTTCTCCTGGGAGCTCCCTTAGCTACAAGGAAGGAAGCATGGCTGGTTTCTTGTCATCATTTAGGTCTCAGCTCAAGTGTCACCAACCCAGAGAGGCTGTCCTGACCACTCTACCCACCCAGGCAAATTTGTCTCTGTCCCCTCCCACCTTCCAACCAAGCCCCTTGGGGAGCGGAACAGGATGGGGGGTGTGTTCTGGATCCGACCACCTCACACCCTCTGCTCCCCATGCAGTCCACTGTCTCTCCCTTCAGCTCCTTGGCACTCCTTTCCTATGGGGCACCCTGCCCAGGGCAGGTGGGGCAGGACTCCCCCCCTTCCCTCATCTCCCGTGCTTCCCGGGCCCACCCCACACCATCTGTAGCCTGCCCGGAAGTCACGTGTCCTCGGCCCACAGAATCCCCAGCACACGCCCCACCCATAGGCCTAGCCCCAGTCCCGGGGCCCCTGGTGCCCCACCTGCCAGGGCCCGTCCCCTGCCTTGCTCACCCCCCAACACCCCTGATTGTTGGAAAGGTCTTCCCATGCCCACCAAGACCCCCTCCCACTCATCTGTGGGCGGGAGAGCTTGGTCCCTGCCCCACGTTGCCCCCCCTAGCATCCAGGCCCACCACCGAGCCCCCGACAGGCCTGGGAACCCCACTGGTGGGTGAGGACACACCAGCTGGGGGTCTTGCTCACACCGAGGGGCTGGGGGTGGCGATGCCTTTCCCTGCCTTGGGCTGCAGGCCGCTGGGTGGGCACCGGCTCCCTCGGAAGGCAGCCCAACCCGGGATCCTGCCGGCCCTGGCCCCCACCCTGCCGGCCGGGGCCTGGGGCGATCAGTGCCCCAGCTCCTGTCCTCTTCTGCTCAGATGCTGGGCTGGGAGATCAGGGGCCACAGCTCGGCCACTCAGAGCCCTTTCTGCAAGTCTTAGAGGGACCAGTTGGGGGGTGTGTGCAGAGGGGCTGCGCTGTGGGGAGGGCGCATAGCTCAGTCCTCCTGGCCTGAGGCCCGCCTAGCCTAAGTGGCCTCCAGGACCCATGGCCAGGCCCTTCTGCAGCCTTCCAGAAAGAACCAGCTTCCCAGGGTTCCCTGGGGAAGGCCTGGGGCCACCTCCTCTGGAGGGGTGGGGCCTGTGCTTCATTCCTCCTTCCCCAGGTCCCCTTCCAGGCCGCCAGGTCCCCTCCCCGACCTGGAGCCCACAGCCTTGTAATTAAATTGTAAACGTCCTTGTAATTAAATTCATGTAATATCCATTATTATTATTACTATTTTAGACTAAATTACTTAGAGCACATTGACCGGATCAAAGGCTACCATGAACGTTTTCAAGGGTTTTTATAGTTATTGACAAATTCTTCTCCAGAAAGTTGACCACTTTACACTCTGGGGTAAGATTCAGACTAAGTGTGTCTAGAAAGGGCGATGGGGTCGGCTGGGAGGAGGAACTGGGCTTGCAGGGGACCTGGGGCGGTGAGTGCTCTCAGTATGCAAAGGGGAACTGGGCTGTCCCAAGCAGGATGTGAGGGCCACTTGGGCCACATTCAGGCAGAGGGGCCCTGCTAAGGCTTGAGTCCCCTGTTCAGAGCAGGGACCATGGTGGAAATTAAGGACTTTCATGTCAACTGTGGTTGAGATTGGAGCTGCAGTCCTAGAGTCAGCCCTCTTGGGCCCATCTTGGCAGCAAATCAGGAAGGAAGTAGACCTGTGTGCTGAAGAGTCGCCATGGGGCATGTCAAGCCCCTGGCTGAGCCGTGGTGTGCTCACAGGCTGCTGCACTCCCCGGGGCAGCTGAGTGCCAGGGACTTGTATTTTCATCTTTGTGCTCCTCTGCCTCCTCAGTGTGGCGCTCTGAGCACTTCGATTATTTGAAAGGAAATGCGAAAATTTGTACAAAATCTATTGTGCTAGCACGGGATGGAGGAGGGGTCTTTGTGAACAGGCTTTGAGGGTTTGCTTGGCTCCCAGCTCACTACCCAATCAACAGGGTTGACTGCCACAGGGTGGCCTCGCTAAGGTGAAGCATGATGCCCAGCATGTGGTCAGGATGGCACGGGAGCACTGGAGAAGATGAGAACCTGGGTCATCTCATCTTCGCTGGGAGTCGCTCAGAGTCGCTGGGAACCTGGGCGAGGGGGGACAAGGGGCATTTGAGTGGGCTTCAGGTACATGAAGTGTTGCAAGATAAAGTGGGTTTCTTCTGGATTGTTCCAAAGGAGGGAGGTTGCTCTCAATGAAGGAAACATTCAATAGTGAGAGTTTTCCGATAATGAGCTCAGTCAACAATCCCC
Source organism: Pongo abelii (assembly GCF_028885655.2). NCBI lineage: Eukaryota > Metazoa > Chordata > Mammalia > Primates > Hominidae > Pongo > Pongo abelii. Next base: position 160,383,371 of record NC_072008.2, on the reverse strand, counting down.
ATTCTCCCCATACTAGAAGCAAAGTGGATTTCTTCTGGATTGTTCCAAAGGAGAGAAGCTTGCCCTTGATGAAGGAGAATTTTTTTTTGGAGGGGTGGGGGTGGATGGAGTCTGACTCTGTTGCCCAGGCTGGAGTGCAGTGGTGCAATCTCAGCTCACTGCAGCCTCCACCTCCCAGGTTCAAGTGATTCTCCTGCCTCAGCCTCTCAAGTAGCTGAGGTTACAGGCGTGCACCACCATGCCCAGCTAATTTTTGTATTTTTAGTTGAGACGGGGTTTCACTGTGTTGGCTAGGCTGGTCTTGAACTCCTGACCTCAGGTGATCTGCCTGCCTTGGCCTCCCAAAGTGCTGGGATTACAGGCGTGAGCCTCCGTGCTGGGCAATTTTTGTATTTTAGTAGAGTCCGGATACATCAGGCCCAGGGGCTGGGTCATGCCTGTAATCCCAACACTTTGGGAGGACTAAGCAGATGGCTTGAGCCCAGGAGTTCGAGACTAGCCTGGGCAACATGGTGAAACCCCGTCTCTTATTATTATTATTTTTTAAAAGGTAGATCAGATAAATTACAGGTCCTTAATACATATTCAACAAATTACGGAAATATATAAAATTTTAATTCAGCCAAGAAACATATTAAACTTTTATCTTCAGCAAACTGTTAGGAGTTGGGATGGAAGTAGAACTCAGGGTGAAGCCCTCTTGGGGTCTGTAGTCTAATGAAAGGGAGGTAATTAGACAATCACACATAAAAGGCTGAGCTCCGGCCTGGGTACCTTGAGGCCTCCTGGACTTGCTGTAGCATCTGGAGAAGTATGGGGCATCATCTCGCGTCACTTAGCACCAGCACTGCCACCCAGCCTTGATGTGGGCCCTGTTGGCCTGAGCGTTTTTCCTTGAAGAAGGTATTAAAGGCAGATTGAAGCCGCCTGTGCCCACCCATCCCCTACGCACTTCATCTGCTTGCCTCTCTGCCGTGTTTTCCACCAAGTACATACTATGAATAAGCATGTGCGCCTCCATTAACCGCACATGTAGAATACCAGGAATTGTTTGTTCGACCGCTGGCAGACCTTTGGGCTGTCCCTGGTGTTTGGCCACTGTGGCCTTCATGGCCACATCCTCCTGGTCCTCCTGGTGGTGGTTCTGAAGGGCATCTTCTCTCATCTCATGGCTCCAAGTGCTTGCTAGTGGGTCCCCTTTGTCCTGAGCACCTGTTGATATCCTTTGCCCATGTTCTTCTTGAGTTGTTTGTGTCTGTGTTTTCTTGTTGTGTTGTAGGAATTCTTCGCATATTCTGGAAAACCCATTATGAGGTCCATGCATTGTAAGGCTCTCCTCTGAGCCCGCCTTTTTACTGTGTTTAGGGTGTCTTTTGTCGTCTAGAAGTTTTACATCTCTTCCATTATTGCTTCCCTATTTGAAATATTGAGAATTTCATCTCTATCCCACACCATAGAGATATTGTTCTCTTGCTTTGCTTTGTCCCTGTAGGTCTTTGGTCCAATTGGAATTGCTTGGCCAGGGCTTGGACTAGGTCTTCTGTCTTAGTGGGGTGAGCTCCCAGGGTGTGGAAACGTCTGCAGGTGGGGCAGGAGGAAGAGTCTGGCGGGAAGCAAGCCTGGGGTTGGCCATGTTGAGTGTTTGTACCTTTTAGAGACTGGAGTGGTCGAGTAGGCAATCCGAGGGTTGGGGCATTACAGGGGTGGCTTTACCAGTGTGCTACCTCAGGATGGTTGGGGATGGGGTGGGGGGGCAGGGCTCTGAGCAGGACAGGAAGAGCTGCTGTCATCAGAAGGGCCACAATGTGGCTCCTTACCATGTGCCTGGCCCTATACCTCTTTGCTCATGGCCCCATATTTTCCCACCTTGTTGCCTCATTTCTTCCTTGGGGGTCCAGCATGACCTGATGAGGAGGAAAGAGAGAGCGAGAAGGCTTCAGGAGCCCATGGCTTCCACCCAAAGACCTGCCTGGCTGTCACAGGTGATCACTCTGATTGCTGCTGATCTGAGGTGCTGAGGCTGTGCCCACGCCCATCCCCCTCTTGACATCCCAGCCTCCACCAGCCCGCCCAGCAAGCTCTCCTCAGTTTCCATAGCAACACTGCTGTTCGGTAATGATTCCGGGTAGAAAGGCATTCCTGCGTTCTCTGTCATCTCTGTCACCTGAGCATCCCACTGCCTGCTTGCTGTCCTGCCCCGGGAGTTCAGGAAGAAACCCTGAGGACAGCTCCGAGCCCTTCCGCTTTTGTGTTGGCTTCTCCTCAAGGGCAGTGGTAAGCTGGTAAATGTTCCCAGACAAAAAGCCCTGATTTGGAAAATTTGCCAATTTCCCTGGTGTAAATGCTGCCACTATAGCCGATTTCAAGCCACCACTGTGATGTCACTGAACTTGGAGTGGGGGGAATGCACACACCATCACAGAGTATTCCCATCTCCCACACCAGATGTGAATAACCCCAAAAGCACAGATGACAGAAAAGTGTAGTAAGATAATTAGACAGTGATGTGTTCCGAGGATTTATTGCTTTTGTTGTTAATATCATTCAGTTACCTGTACATTTCTATGGTTAAAATACCAATAATTGCTGTGTTTGACAACTGGCTTCCAAATTTCCCAGCTTCAGTTGGCTCTAGCCACTGCTGCTGAGAGTGTCGAGGCCATTCCATCATGTCCCTTTGTCTACAGCCTTCCCGAACCCACACTCTGCTGCCGCCCACCCTCTTCCATCCTGCCTTTCTAACTGCAGCCCCTCCACCAAGCACAGCATGCCCTGTCCTGACTGACATTCTTATGGTCTTCCAACAAATACCTTCTTGGCTGAAAGCTGTTTCCTTTATAGTATTTGATCCAGAAATTCCACCTCAAGAAATTTTCTGCACCTTGACAACCACTGGTTACACAAAGATTTAAGTATGAAAAATGTACAAAATGGACTCCAGAATGTGTCTTTGCCACATTCTTTATAATAAAAAATCAAAGCCACCCTCACTGATGTGATGAACGTGAGGGTCCACTGGTATGTTGGTGTGGATGGACCTTAAGGGGCCTGCAGCTGCAAAAATAGAAAACAGACTGGAAGGAAACAGGCCGCATGGCCAGGTGCGGTGGCTCATGCCTATAATCCCAGCACTTTGGGAGGCTGAGGCAGGAGGATTACTTGAGGTCAGGAGTTCAAGACCATCCTGGCCAACACAGTGAAAACCCATCTCTACTAAAAATACAAAAATTATCCAGGCATGGTGGTGGGTGCCTGTAATCCTAGCTATTGGGGAGGCTGAGGCAGGAGAATCACTTGAACCCAGGAGGCAGAGGTTGCAGTGAGCCAAGATTGTGCCACTGCACTTCAGCCTGATGACAGAGCAAGACTCTGTCTTAAAAAAAAAAAAAAAAAATAGCTGGGTGTGGTGGCACACACCTGTAGTCCCAGCTACTTGGGAGGCAGAGGCAGGAGAATTGCTTGAGCCCGGGAGGTGGAGGTTGCAGTGAGCCAAGATCGTGCCACTGCACCCCAGCCTAGGCAACACAGCAAGACTCCATCTCAACAACAAAAAAAAAGCCCCCCAAAAAACAAAAACATGAACTATGTTTCTTTTCTAATTGGACAAAACTGATTTTGACAAAGCTCTTTTCAGAGTATGAAAATTTTGGGGAGAAGGGAGACATAGAAAACTTCAATGATTATCTACAAGGACATAGTCAAATAGAAAAAAGGTAACGCAGGAGCCGCTGCTGAGGCCACAGGGGTTCCGAGGACAAGCTGGGCTCTCCTGAGATAGCTGTCTTCCCCAAAAGACTCCTACATCAGTGGTTCTACTGTATTGCAGGCACTAAGACAAGATTTTGCCGTCGGAATTGACATCTCTGTGAGAAACCCGGGGAGGGAGGAGCTGCCGTGAGAATGCAGGACAGAGAGTTCTTGTAAACTTGCTAATATTCGCACAACTCGGAAAAGCAGAGGGCTCTGTGCAGGCGCAGCCACCTGCGCCCACGCCCAGGGCCCTTCTGCCCTCTCATCTGGCACAAGTTCCCAGCCTGCTCCATCCCTAGGTGGACTCTGGGTCTCCTCGCCCTGCCCTCTCTGTGCTGACTGGGGGCTTTGCTTCCAACTGCAAACCAGCCTCCCTGGGTCTTTTCTTGGCCCTGTTCCCTTTGCCTGATGGAGGCCAGGTGTCCCCTGCTCCAGATGCCTTCCCCGCTCCCGCCAAGGCATGCATGGCCAGCCATGTGCTCCCTTAGCTGTGGGTAAGGTCTGTCCCCACGCTCACCCGCGGGGCATAGCCATTTGGGCATAATGCTAGTGTGTAGCCTCCCCAGGCCCAGAACAGCCCTTCCACAAGCCGCTGAGCCCATGAGGAGACCCTGCACGCCTGCCTGGAGAGCTGCCTCCTCCTAGAAGTGCTTCCTGCTGACCCTTGCTGGCCCCATGGCACGTGCCCTGAATTCTTCTGGAGTCTGTTCAGTCCTTCTTGGTCCTTAGTCATTCGTCCCTTCTCTACTTGTCTCCCTTCCCCAAGGAGGACTTGAAGGTCGCAGCATACTGTCCCAGGGTGCTGCGGAAGCAGCCTTCGACCTTGTGGGCACTCCTTGCCCCACCACCTGCGCTGTGCGTAATGGGCTTCCTTCTGCTACCCTTCATTGTCCTTCCTTCATGCCTACAACATCCCGCAGAGCTGCTCAGTTCCTACTTCTGCCTTGGGCCCTGGCCCCTGATGGCCTCCTCCTCCCCGACCCCTCCTTCTGGCCACCGGGCAGCCTGTCCTGGCTCATGACCTTGACTCAGTGCCGCAACCTTGCTGAGCTTGCTGACATGGTTTCCTCATCTGCAATAATGGCATCTCCCTCAAGGTTGTTGGGGGTTAGGATTTTGTGGGGACCCACATCAGGGGTCTTTCCCAGAATGTAGCACATGGCACGTGCCCAAAAAACAGTGGTGGCATTTTTTTTTCTTTGAGATGGAGTCTCGCTCTGTCACCCAAGCTGGAGTGCAGTGGTGTGATCTCGGCTCACTGCAAGCTCCACCTCCTGGGTTCACGCCATTCTCCTGCCTCAGTCTCCCGAGGAGCTGGGACTACAGGCGCCCACCACCACGCCCGGCTAATTTTTTGTATTTTTAGTAGAGACGGGATTTCACCGTATTAGCCAGGGTGGTCTCGATCTCCTGACCTCGTGATCTGCCCACCTTGGCCTCCCAAAGTGCTGGGATTACAGGCGTGAGCCACTGCACCCGGCCTAGTGGTGGCTTTATAAGGACCACTTTCTTGGCACCTCTTTTAGGCTACTTTGCAGTTCCAGGGGGCTTCTTGTACGTCAAGACCTTTTCTCTTGGGCAAGTCAGTTGTCACTGTTGAGGACACAACACCATATCTTTAGGCATCTTCCTACTTGTCCCGCAACCTGACCCTGGCCCTCCCTAGTGAGTAGACATTTGTTGAGAGACTGAGCTCATCTGAAGAGTCAAGGTCATCTTCTTGCTTGATGCTGAATGAGCACAACACAGATGCTCACTGAGTGTTGGCTGTTATGGTCCAGTCATTGCCAAGGAACTCAATGGGATCTTCATGCTAGCTCTGGCCTCAGTGACGCCCTAGAAAGAAGTGGGTCTGGATGGGGAGAGGCCAGGAGAGCTCAAGCAGTGTCTGGAGGACGTTGTAGGGCGGTATCACAGCCTCCAGACCCAGTGCACAGAGGCCGGGTCCCCCAGTCCTTGGTGTGACTTGGTGATCCCCAGCTGGCCTTCAGTGGGATGAAGGCTGAGCAGTGGGGCTTGCCTGGGAACAGGGGCACCAAAGGTAGCCAGGGCTGCAGACAGCAGATTCCTTGCTTGAGTGGATTGGGGTGCTGGTTGTCAGCCCAGGTCCTGCCAGCTAGGGCCTCTGCCTTGACCTCAGAGGGGAGGAGCAGGCCTTTGAGGGTTCTTACGGAGGCGTGTCTCTGCCGCAGGTGAACGGGAAGGAGCTCTCCAAGCTGTCTCAGGAGCAAACTCTGCAGGCCCTGCGCTCCTCCAAGGAGCCCCTGGTGATCCAGGTGCTGAGACGCAGCCCCCGCCTCCGGGGGGACAGCTCCTGTCACGACCTGCAGCTGGTGGACAGTGGCACTCAGACCGACATCACCTTCGAGCATATCATGGCGCTGGGCAAGCTGCGTCCGCCCACCCCGCCCATGGTCATCCTGGAGCCGTACGTCCTCTCTGAGCTGTGAGTCGCCCTCAGGAGGGCCCCGGGCCCTGCCTCCAGAGAGGGCAGGCCACCTGGGGCGGCCATCCGCACGCCACCCTCTCGGGCAGGAAGCAGGCCCCTCGGCCTCCAGAGCTGACCGTGGTACCCAAGGGCTCCAAAACCTCCAGGCCTCTAGCCTTGGGCTGGGCTCCAGCAGGCGCCCCGTTGTATCTACCCCCAGGGCCGAGGGAGGACCCTCCTGTCCCGGACGTCGCTGTCGGAAGTGCCAGGGTTGAGGGCCTCAGCTCCTCCTCCTCCATCCTCTCTCCTCTGCTGCCTCACAAGCATCACTCCTTGAATCTTCTTGCATCCCTTGTCTGTCTCATTCCTCTACCTGCTCTGAATTTCCTCCATCTCTTCAGCTTCTTTCTTTGGCCCGACCGGAAGAAGGGCCTTTCATCCAGGCCTGGTGGCTCATGACCGCGTGAGCGCTGCCTCATTCTGCTAATCTTAGCCCGGGCTGCGGGGAGGTAGGCCACAGGGCCATGAGCAGCCAACCTTAGTTTTGGGGCCAGGAGGGCAGCCCCTGGAGGTAGGGTGGGCCCCCCTCTGCTCTGCAGAAGTCCTCCAGGGCCTGGATAACTCCTGGGGGCGTTGCATGAGTGGGGCCAGTGCTGGGCGGGTGAGTGGGCACCCGGAGATTGGAGAAGTTGGTCCCTGCCAGCTGGCGTGGTTGGAGGAGTCTGGTCTGGGGGATGGGAACGCTACAGGCATGCGCAGGTCCTCTGTGTGGATGCTGCACACTCAGGTGCGAGAAGTGTCCCCGGTCTTTGCATGGCTGCATGTTGCCCAGGAAGGGGCTCTGCAGGAGGCAGCTGGGCCACCCACCCTTGAGAGCACAAGCAGAGCAGGTCTCCGTGCCAGGCACGCTGGGATCGGCCTGCCTGGGAGCTGGGGCTGAGGTGTGAGAGGATGGCCAGCTGGTCTGACCCCCACCTTCTCCTGGGCAGCCCCCCCATCAGCCATGAGTATTATGACCCGGCGGAGTTTATGGAGGGCGGCCCGCAGGAGGCAGACCGCTTGGATGAGCTGGAGTATGAGGTGAGCCGGGTGGCCAGGCCAGGGTCCGCAGCCAGCTGCGGGAGCTGCCCCGACGCCTGTATGCCTTCCTGCCCAGGCCTAACCCCATGGCCCTCCCGGCACGCATCTGGCTGAGTCAGGGAGGGTGCGGGTGAGGTTACGTGTTCCGTCCATGTCGGTGAGTCCACGTCCCATGCACGTCTGTCTTCTGTGTCCTGTGCCTGTGTGTGCCTCGTGCATTTCCTGGGAGGGAGACCACTGAGTACATGCGCCACGTGGGATGGTAAGAGAGACCCTCAAAGCGGGGGCTGGAAACTGAGCTCAGGGGGCTCCAGAGGAAGCTGAGGGGCTGTGGGCTGAGGGGCTGGGCTGTGCTGCCTGCTCCCTCACTCACGCATTTCTGGGGCTTTCTACCTCTGCTTCCTCCCGGACCCCTCGTGGCAGGAGGTGGAGCTGTATAAAAGCAGCCACCGGGACAAGCTGGGCCTGATGGTTTGCTACCGCACGGACGACGAGGAGGACCTGGGCATTTATGTCGGAGAGGTATGCAGACGGGTATGCCCCAGCCCCGAGGCCCCTCCACGTGGCCTGCCTGTGGCTCAGAGGCTGCCCGTAAGGTCTCAGCTACCAGAGACAGGGCATCACAGCTAGGGTGCTGCGTGGTGAGGCGATGATAGTCGACGGCTTCAGCCACTGTCCAGTGAGGTAGTCATCTGCAGAAAGAGGCCTGTGCCCGGGTGGGACAGCAGATGGGCCTGAGAACTAGCAACAGGGTTGCTGTCTAGCCTTTTCCCGAACCCGTCTTGGGCAGATGTCTGTGTAGCCCCAGGAGGGGGATGGCCCCTCGCTCACCTCCCTACTAGTAGCATCCCACTAAAGCCACCCTTCCAGATGGACAATGTCCTACTTCCCACCAACGCCCAGGGCTGACCAAAAGCACAGGCTTCCGTGCAGAAGAGCCTAGGAACGCCAGGGGCAGGGGCCGGGAGAGGCGACTACTCCACAGCCTCTGCCCCTGCTTCCTGGGGCTCGGAGCTGGAAGGGGAGCCAGAGAGCCTTCAGCTTGCTTTGGGGGCCTGTGAGGTGAGCCTGCCCCCTTCTACGGAAAGGGCATGTTAGGCACCAAGTCCCCAAGATGCGTGTGTCCTGCAGGTAAATCCCAACAGCATTGCAGCCAAAGACGGCCGGATCCGTGAGGGAGACCGCATCATCCAGGTGAGCACTTGCAGGCTGCAGGCCTGGCCTGAGGCCCCACTGTGCCCGTCGGCCCAGCCACCTCTCTTTAGCCAGTCCCTAGCTCTCTCCCACTAAGAGCTAACCCTGAGGCCCAGCAGCCTGCCGTGTCCTAAACCCGGGCTGAGTCTCGTGTCTCTCCTGCCCACGCGCCCCAGTGGCTCCCGTGTGCCTATGGGATCTGCTGGCATCCAGGGCCCCTGCTGCTCTGAAACCTCCTGGCCCCTCTCCCTCTGCCCCACTCCGTGCTCTCCTGAGCACACATTTGCTCTCGGAAGAGCCAGGCCGCCCTCTCCCTGGTACCTTCCACTTAGTTACATCCTCCCAGAGCTCAAGCCCCAGCCTAGCCCAGCCGAGCCCAGAGTGCTTGGGCTCCCTGCACTCGCCCAGGGTCCGCCCCAGGGCCAGCCCTAGCATCCTTCCTTGTTGATTGTATCCTGGCCTGCCTCAGATTAACGGTGTAGACGTCCAGAACCGGGAAGAGGCGGTGGCCATCCTGAGCCAGGAAGAGAACACCAACATCTCCCTGCTGGTGGCCCGACCTGAGAGCCAGGTGTGTATGCCTGGCAGGGCGACCCGGGGCCACGACATCAGGCTTTCTGTCTTGGAAGCTGCTGGCCGTGACTAGGGTACAGATGTGCCAACAACCTGGAGTTGATGGAGGGCGGGTGGGCAGGGGTCTCTCAGGGCCCGTTTCCCCTCCTGGCCTCTGAAGGCTGAGTGGGCTGGGACCCTGCCCCCAGGTTGTTGAACTTCACTGAAACAAGCCAAGTGTGGGGCCCAGAGCAGACAAGAAGGGTATATGGGGAGGTCCTTGAAGCTGTGGGGACACCAGGGCCTGTCTCCACAGCTGGCGAAAAGGTGGAAGGACAGCGACCGCGATGACTTCCTGGATGACTTTGGCTCTGAGAATGAGGGGGAGCTGCGTGCTCGTAAACTGAAATCACCCCCTGCCCAGCAGGTGAGGAAGCAAAAGGGCGCTGGTGGGGAGGGCGAGGAGGAGAGAACTGGGTGGAAGGCGCTGAGGCTGTGCAGGGTCTCCCAATGCTTGGCAGGGAAATGAACCAGTCCTGAAGCCCCTTCCGATCCTCCTGTGAAATCCCGTGACATCCCTGTCCGTGGGACCTAACTGAGCGGTACTTACCTTTCTGCTCTAGCTCGGAAACGAAGAGGAGAAGGGGGCTCCCGATGCCGGCCCAGGCCTGAGCAACAGCCAGGAGCTGGACAGCGGGGTGGGCCGGACTGACGAGAGCACCCGGAACGAAGAGAGCTCTGAGCACGACCTGCTGGGGGACGAACCCCCGAGCTCCACCAACACCCCGGGAAGCCTGCGCAAGTTTGGCCTGCAAGGGGACGCCCTGCAGAGCCGGGACTTCCATTTCAGCATGGACTCTCTGCTGGCCGAGGGGGCGGGGCTGGGAGGGGGCGACGTCCCGGGCCTCACGGATGAGGAGTATGAGCGCTACCGTGAGCTCCTGGAGATCAAGTGCCACCTGGAGAACGGCAACCAGCTGGGCCTCCTCTTTCCCCGGGCCTCCGGAGGCAACAGCGCCCTGGACGTCAACCGCAACGAGAGCCTGGGCCACGAGATGGCCATGCTGGAGGAGGAGCTAAGGCACCTGGAATTCAAGTGCCGCAACATTCTGCGGGCGCAGAAGATGCAGCAGTTGCGCGAGCGCTGCATGAAGGCCTGGCTGCTGGAGGAGGAGAGCCTCTACGACCTGGCGGCCAGCGAGCCCAAGAAGCACGAGCTGTCCGACATCTCTGAGCTGCCCGAGAAGTCGGACAAGGACAGCACCAGCGCCTACAACACTGGGGAGAGCTGCCGCAGCACCCCGCTGCTTGTGGAGCCCCTGCCCGAGAGCCCCCTGCGGCGGGCCATGGCCGGCAACTCCAACTTGAACCGGACCCCTCCCGGCCTCCCTGTTGCCACCCCCGCCAAGGCAGCTCCTCCACCGGGGAGCCCCGCCAAGTTCCGGTCCCTCTCCCGAGATCCTGAGGCCGGCCGGAGGCAGCACGCGGAGGAGCGCGGCCGCCGCAACCCCAAGACCGGGTTGACCCTGGAGCGTGTGGGCCCTGAAGGCAGCCCTTACCTCTCGCAGCGCCACCGCGGCCAGGGCCAGGAGGGTGAGCACTACCACAGCTGCGTGCAGCTGGCCCCGACGCGAGGCCTGGAGGAGCTGGGCCACGGCCCCCTGAGCTTGGCCGGTGGCCCTCGGGTGGGCGGGGTGGCGGCCGCGGCCACTGAAGCACCGCGCATGGAGTGGAAGGTGAAGGTGCGCAGCGACGGAACCCGCTACGTGGCCAAGCGGCCCGTGCGAGATCGGCTGCTGAAAGCCCGTGCCCTGAAGATCCGGGAGGAGCGCAGCGGTATGACGACCGACGACGACGCGGTGAGCGAGATGAAGATGGGCCGCTACTGGAGCAAGGAGGAGCGGAAGCAGCACCTGATCCGGGCCCGCGAGCAGCGGAAGCGGCGCGAGTTCATGATGCAGAGCCGGCTGGAGTGCCTGCGGGAGCAGCAGAATGGCGACAGCAAGCCCGAGCTCAACATCATTGCCCTGAGCCACCGCAAAACCATGAAGAAGCGGAACAAGAAGATCCTGGACAACTGGATCACCATCCAGGAGATGCTAGCCCACGGCGCGCGCTCCGCCGATGGCAAGCGGGTTTACAACCCTCTCCTCTCAGTCACCACCGTGTGAGCTGCCCGGGCGGGTACACAGCCCAGGCCCAGGGAGCCCCCTGGGGCCCGGGCCCTCACTCTCCTATAGAGATTGTGTGTGTGTGTGTGTGTGTGTGTGTGTGTGTGTGTGTGCGCGCGCGCGCGCGCACGCACACCTCCTCGTCTGGGTGTGCGCACAGGGCTTTGTTAGCAGAGAGAAGCCCCTGAGGAGAAGGGACGCTTTGCTTCCTTCTGCCCAAGTAAAGTGACCATGCCAGTGGCCAGCATTGGGGGCACACCTGTAATGGGCACCCCTTCGGCTGTGCGTGTGCATTCCCCATTCCCCATGCTCTTGCGTGTGCTTGCACGTGCACGCACACACACACCCAGTGCTCTCTCCACCCGACCCGTGTACTTGCAGACAGGGAAGTTGCGCTGAAAGGAGCACAAGAGAGTGTCCGGCTTCGCTGCTGAGCGCGGCCTCTCCCCGCTGTTGCGCACTGCAGTTATTTGTAGACAAAGGCGCCCCTGATTTTTGTGGTTTTTCTCCCTTTCTGTGCTTGCCAATAGTTGTTTTGTTTTGTGGACCTGCCCTGGGGGCTGGCAGCTCCTTCAGGCAGCCTGACAGAGGTGGAACTCCCCCCTCCACTGATGGCTGGGAAGGGAGTTGGGGAGGGGGAGGAAGAGCGGGAGGGAGGGCTGGGGATGGATGGGAGGGGAGGGAGGGAAAGGTGGGAGGAATGGGAAGCAGCTGTTCTGGTGGCTTCCACTCTGAGGTGTGGGAACGGGGAGCCTCTGGGGGGCACCTGTTTCCCCAGTGACTCAAGAGAGAGCAAGACTGCAGGAACAGAGGGGTCCTGCAGGGTGCCCACCAAGAAGTCACAGAGCCCGTTCTGCGCCCCACACCATCTGGAGCAGGGGCTTCTCTTCTGAGTGAACTGAGGAAGGTGCTTAGATGGTGAGGGGTCTAGAAGCCAAGCCCCATGAGCAGCAGTGGAAGACCTTGGGCCGTGCGGCCTGGAGAGGACTTGGTGGCGATCCGCAACCTGGACCCCAGTGAGAGGCTGACTGGGAAGGAGAGGCCCCCAACCTCCTCAGGATTTGCACGTGTGAACTAGGCTGCCTGTGGGGTGCCCCTTAGGTTTGGAGAGCCCCAGATTGGAGGCAGACAGGCTGCACCACCCCTTTCCCCCTGCATCTCAAGAATAAAGCAAGCTGCCTTTGTACTTGGTTGAATCGTGGCCTCCCTGTGTTCATTCTTATTGGGCTGGGGAAAGAGTTGTCAGTTTGGGGTGGGAGAAGGAAGAGGGGGGCAGGGTTAGGGTCAACTGAAAGCCACGCTGCAGCCCTTGGTTTGTCTTGGATGTCAGGAGCAGTGACTGTGACCTCCCATGGGCAATTGTGTGGCACTCCAGGAGGAGATATACCAGAGTCATCTGAGTCATTTCAGAGATGTCACAGTCACAGGCTGGTGACCAGAATCAGAAGGCTGGCAGAAGCCTGACTTCCGACTAGCCTCCAGGCAAGGGCCACGGTCATCTCCATGGACCAAACCGTAGGTGGGGCCTGCTGCTGGCACATGCCACAGAGAAGTGGGTTTCAGCCCTATCCCGCCCAGCAGGGCCTGATGCCATCCACTCTGGAAGGCGGAAGCTGCCCTCCCCATTTGTTGATCCCACAGTGCCTAGCAAGGTGCTCAGTTTGCAGAAGGCACCCAGTGGATGTCTTGGCCAGATAGATGAATACCCGCGTAGTTGCCAGAGCCCTTCCATCCTGGGAGCTCTCAGCAAACCTTCGGGCTCTGTCAAGTGCTAGGAGTCATGCTCAATGCTGGGCAGGGTCAGGGCCTCAAAGACAACTCCGCAGACAACATGGGCACAGCCTGTCATGGGAGTGGCACCCCCTGGAGTGGGCAGTGCTGCCACGAAGGAGCGGAAGTAGTCAAGGAGGCATTCAAAGTCTCCAGAAAGAAGACAATATAGGCCAGGTGCGGTGGCTCACACCTGTAATCCCAGCACTTTGGGAGGCCGAGGTGGGTGGATCACATGAGGTCAGGAGTTTGAGACCAGCCTGGCCAACATGGAGAAACCCCGTCTCTACTAAAAATACAAAAATACAAAAATTAGCCGGGCATGGTGGCAGGTGCCTGTGATCCCAGCTACTCAGGAGGCTGAGGCAGGAGAATCACTTGAACCTGGGAGGTGGAGGTTGCAGTGAGTCAAGATCGCGCCACTGCCCTCCAGCCTGGGCGACAGAGTGAGACCCCTGTCTCAAAAAAACTTTTGTTTCATTTAAACTTCTCTAAGTACTGAGATCTGGACAGCAAGTCAGTGACGGATTAGACGCTAAGAAGGTTGTGAGGGGAAAGTCCCAGTGCCTGTTCCCAGAAGCCTGGAGTCCCGCTGCAGGGAAGGCTGGATCACAAGGGTGCCAGCTGCCTCTCTGCGGCATAGCAGTTCTGGGAGGGAAAGCCTGGCATATCACACCCCACCAGCAGGAAAGAGGGGAAGAGGCTTGCCGGCTGGATGGCAGGAAGGGGAGCAGAGGGCAGGGCTGGAGATAATGGCTTCCCCCACCCCTCAGGGCCTCGCTCCCATGAGGGCTTGGCACATCCAACCCTTGACCAGCTCCCTAACCCTGCCCCTTGGGGGAACAAGGCTCCAAGGGCCCAGCCCCTGCCACAGAGCATTGGCCAGAGTTGATTGGAGATGGAGGTCAAACTGTTCCCTTGGCCTCCCTCTAGCTGCTGGGGGACTCACTTGGATGGTCCTAAAGGCACCCCCCTTCCTCCTGTAGTGGGGTGCCCTCCAGTGTTCACGGGATGTGGGCTCAGATGGGCCTGGAGTCCCTTGGCTGGCTCGGAGAGGTGGCGCCAGGAAGGCTGGCAGCACTTGGCTACCGATGCCCTGGAATAGCAACTTCACGTCTGGGTCCCACGGCCATCAGGCTTCGTGGTGGAGCCAGAATTAAAAAGAGCAACTGGGCGCCTGACAGCCGCCCCGGTGCCTGCCGCACCCGGCCTGCCCCAGCCACCCGCCCTGCACAGGCTGCTGGGTCTCCTCTGGAATCTGGAAACTGCATCTGCTGGCAAACCTGGTGTGGCCCCTCAGCCCCAACGCTCCTGCTGCACTGTCCTGGGGTGAGCACCCAGCTCTTCCTAGGAGCCCACCCATTCTTGGCAGCCGGCCCCTCCCAACCCCCTTCCCAAGGCCTGGGGGTGGGAAGAGGGCTCCCTGCTTATATAGATGACCCCCCTCCCCAAGACTCTTGACAGACCCAGGTCACAGGCAGCCCTCACCTGCTCCTGACACCCCCGGCCCCTCACAGTGCTGCTCTCTCTAGCCACCGAGCTGAAGTACTGAGGAGCCCCTACCTCCCAGGCAAGTTTTGGGCCTTCCCTCCTCTTCAAGAGTAGCCTTGGCTGAGCGCGGTGGCTCATGCCTGTAATCCCAGAACTTTGGGAGGCCGAGATGGATGGATCACCTGAGGTCAGGAGTTTGAGACCAGCCTGGCCAACATAGTGAAACTCCGTCTCTACCAACAATACAAAACATTAGCTGGGTGTGGTGGCAGGTGCCTGTAATCCCAGCTACTCGGGAGGCTGAGGCAGAAGAATTGTTTGAACCTGGGAGGTGAAGGTTGCAGTGAGCCGAGATTGCGCCATTGCACTCCAGCCCGGGCAACAAGAGCGAAACTCTGTCTCAAAAACAAACAAACAAACAAACAAACAAAAAAGGCAGCCTCTCTGGAGAATTCCATCTCTCCAGTAACAGCCAATGGGTGGCCCAGATGTCAGGACTTTGGTGGCTGGTCCCAGTGGACTCCCTGACACCTTGGAGTAGGCACTGTCACTGCCTCGCAGCTGAGCAAACTGACTTGGGTCCCATGGCTGGGAAGGGCTCACCTGGGATTTCCACCCAGTCCCTTTGGACTCCAAGACCCTCACTGCCTCACGGGCCTTCAGTGCCACTAAGGAATGCCATTAGCTGGTCAGGAGCCAGCATGTGCCAAGCTGAAAATCAGGCTGATGGGAGAGGTGCAGGATGAACTCCAGGTGTGGTGCCAGGCCGGGATGCCTGCCTGGTGTCCTGAGGACACGGGTGCTCTCGGGAGAGGGGTCTCTAGGAGGAAGTGATGTGCCCCTCACAGGTGGGGTTTTGTTTTTTTTTGAGACAAGGTCTCACACTCTGTCACCTGGACTGGAGCACACTGCTGTGATCATGACTCACTGCATCCTTGACCTCTCCAGGTCGAGTAGCTGGAACTACAGGCGCATGCCACCACACCCAGCTAATTTTTCTAGTTTTTCTGTAGAGACAGGGTCTCACCATGTTGCCCAGGTTGGTCTCAGACTCCTGACCTCAGGTGATCCTCCCACCTCGGCCTCCCAAAGTGTGGGGATTACAGGTGTGTGCCACCACGCCTGGCCATGGTTGTGTATTTTCTCAATATCCTATGAAGGCACAGCACACGGGAAGCCAAGGGGCGTGGTCAGGGTGTGGAGTATGGAGGGGCCGAGCCCAGACAGCTGCACGCCGCATGGGCAGGGTGGGGGCACTTGCTGTGCCCAAAAGCAGCGCAGGGAAACCACTCTGCGTGCGGAATGGGCCCGGGGCTTCCAACACAGGAGCCGTGATGAAGACCAGGCTGGCTGTTTCCCCATGGAGCCTGTGGGGCCACCTGGGGAGGACGTGGCCAAGCCCACTGCCCTCACCAGAACCAGGAGAGAGTCACTGGGAAGGTGGATACAGGGTTCTGTGGGGATCAGACAGGGGGCTTCACTGGGAGGAGGGACGGGAGTTCTAGACCAAAGCCCGTCCCTTTCCTGCCTGGTGCCTCTGCTGGCCAGGCAGACAAGAGGCCGCTGGGCCCCCAGCTCTCCCGGTCGGGGGAAGGCACAATAATGCAAGCCAGCAGCCCCAGGTCCTGTGCAGTCCCAGGTCCTGTGATGTTTATTGAAGGAAGCAAGGGCAGGGCTGGGGTGCCGCCCTCAGGCCTGGATGTGGCTCTTCGCGCTGAAGGCCAAGTAGTAGATCACAAGGCCAATCGCCGCAGCCAGCACCTCAGTGGACACCCAGGGCCCGTTCCAAGTGCCCTGAAAGAAAGGAGATCACCAGCCAGCTCAGGGGAGTACAGGCGAGCAGACCAGCCAGCCCTGGTCACCCTCCGCCAGGGGAACCAAGACATGCTGGCCAATCACGGCCCAGCAGCAGAGCTGGAGCTGTGGAGAGGATAACCTTCACTCAGCCCAACGACCCCAAAAAGGAGGAGGGACCAGGCCACTCACCCGATGGTCCACGCTGACTGTGAACAGAGGCGGGATGATGGAAATGTCCTCGTTATTCCTCTGAGCCTGCAAGGGAGGTGCAAGGGAGGTGCTGGGGTCAGGGGTGCCTGGCGTGTGGGGGTGGGGAGGGGAGGGGAAAGAGAGGAAGGAACACCGGCCCGAGCCCCAGAAAAGGAAAGGAGAGAAATGGGCGAGAGACACTGAGGAAGGGACAGGATCACAGAAAGGCCACCCAGCTCAGGACTCGCTGCCAGCACCTCCCAACCTGGCCCATCCTGCTCCCCAGGGACAGGGGAGCACAGTAGGCTACAGGAGTCCTCACCTTCCTGAGGAGGCTGTAGGACTCCTCGTCGAAGAATCTGACCTCATAGGTGCCTGCGTGGGCACTCTTGTGGTCCAGGCTCCAGGACACCTGGGTTGGGTGTGTTGAGCAGAGTGTGGGCAGAGTGGACACAGAGGGGCCACCCTGCCCACCAGTGCCGACACTGCAGCACTCCAGCAGCCAGAGCCCACGGCCCCTGGCCCTGGTTGACCGGCCACCCCTGGGGCTTCAGGTCACACCCGGGAGCAGGGAGCCCCCTAGCAAGGGAACCATTGGCCCCTCACCTGATAACGCCCCACGTCCTGGCCTCGAGTGACAGGGAATTGTTTTCCACCGACGTCGGCATAGAGAGCCATGTTCTGGGTGAGGGGACAAAGGCCGGGTCACCTTCTGCCCCCTCTGGGTGTGGGCAGAGGAGCCCCGTGCGCTGCTCACACGGCCTGCAGGTGGGCAGGCTAGGCCCAGTTGGGGGCTGCACTGTCTCTGGCAGGAGGTACCAGGTAACACTCACCAATCCCGTGACTGGCCCTCTGCATTGGTCTTCCCTACGGGGACACAGGGCCAGATCCCCATGGCCAGGCCTAACTGGACGCATAGGAACCCTGTTGACTGTGAGCAGGGGCAGGATGATCAAAAGGGCCAAGTGATTTCCTGAGTCTACAAGGGAGGTGCTGGGGTCAGGGGTGCCCAGTGGGCTGCCCAAGGGGTGCTCTACCCTAAGAGGGCCATACCCAAAAAAGGCCCCATTTCCTTCTTTGGACTTTTGGGAACATAGGTCAGGGGCCAAGGCCAAGGCCAAAGCTCCTCAATCTTGAAGTTAGAACACCCGAAACCCCGTCTCTACCAAAAAATACAAAACTTAACTGCGCATGGTGGCGAACACCTGTCATCCCAACTACTTAGGAGACTGAGAGGAGAATCGCTTGAACCCGGGAGGTGGAGGCTGCAGTGAGCCAAGATAGTGCCAATTTACTCCAGCTGAGGCAACAGAGACCCTATCTCAAAAAAACAAACAAAAAACAAAAACAAAAACAAAACACCCACACAGACAAACTGGCCAATGGCAACCGGGGTGGGCTGACCCCCGGCCCTTTCTCCAGGTTCAGATACTCATTCGGGAAACAGCGGGTGGTGAGCCCAGTGTTACCTTGTGTAGGCACAGCACACAAAGCAAGTGAGGAAGGTGACCTGTCAACACTGGCTAGGATCTGGCATCGCCATGCCCCGATCTCTCTGGCACCCCAAGAGTTGGAATCTTGATTCTCCCTCTATCGACACAGGTCCCCCATCAACTGGCAGTGAGGAGCACCCCCCACCCGCCCTCCTGCCTGAAACCCCACTGTCTCACCTGGACCCTGTTCTTGCATGTCAGGGAGATCTCCACAATGAAGACGGTCTCGGTGGAAATGACAGCGTCAGAAGTGGTGTAGTAGGAAGGGGTGATCTGGGGCTCCAGGCAGGCCTCGGCTGCGGGGAAGAGGGAGAGATGCCTGGGTAAGGCCAGCTCGAGTATCCCGGTCTGAGGGCAGGATGGCCCGGCCCTGCCTCATAGCACGGATCAGCTGGGGACCCACGGGATCCTCCTGCCCCTTCCAGGTGGGATATGCGAGACAGATCCAAGTGCTCGGTCACAAATGCAGTGGCAACGTAGGTGGGATGGCTGTGAAGGAAGGCTGGGGAGGGGCAAGGCCGGCTTTCTGGAGGTGTGCAGGAAGAGCGAACTGAGGGCAGGTGGGGGCTGGATTCACTGGACAATACATGCCAACACTTGGACCTATGACACGGAGGCCCGGGGCCAGGCCAGCCTCAATTCAGAGCCACAAACGGCCTGGACGAGTTACTGAAGGCATCCTCAACAGAGACATCGGGGGTGGGGGCTGCAGGCAGGCAATGCACTGGGGCTTTCTAGATGAGAGAAAGGGTCTCTGCCCCCGGCCAGTTGACAGAAGGCGAAGACTGGCCCCAGCGTTTCCTGAGGAAGTAAACGGGAAAGGCTCTGGTTCCAGAAGCACAACTTGTTAGCTGTGAGAGAAAGGACCTTGCCTTAGCCTTCTCCTTCTCCTTCTCCGTAACCACAGAGGCCCAAAGGAAAGGAAGGCTGCCGCCTATGTCAGAGGGTGTGAAACAAAGGCTCCCCAAAGTGGGAACGTTCCCAGCCACCCGCTGTCCAAATGTGGTGCCCCGGCAGAACGATGGCTTCAGCAGAGGACGTCAGAGACGGCTCTGGGTCTGGACCACAAGAGGCAGATCCCTAGGAACAGCGTGGAGGCAGTTCTCAGGGGCTAGATCCCGCCAGCCCTTCTGTGTCCTGCCTAAGTTGGGCCTGCTTCCTGTGGCGCAGGGGAGCCCCCGAAGGGTTTTATGGCCAGGCTTGTCCTCTGGATACGTCCCTGACTATAGCTCAGGGAATTCCTGAGGGGCAGATGAGGACTGTGCGGAAAGGGAGGCCAGTTAGGCTGCCAAAACGTTGCAGGCAGCAAGGCTACTGGCCTGAAGGACGGCAGAAAAGGGAATGTGCAGAAAGCCGCCCCTGTCCAGTCCTGGCCCCCGGGCCCGGGGCTGGCTGCTGCAGCCACTTCCTAAACACACTCTGGAGCTCAGACCTCAGCCCCTCACGAATGCAAATCGACGGGACCCCTGGTCGGCTCTGCCGAAAACTCTGGTAAGGGTAAGGCAGGGCCCTCCGGAAAAGCCAGTCTTCGGCCTGGCACTCAAGGCCCTGCGCACCTTTGGCTCCCCATCTAACTCGCCCCGCTCTTGCTCCCTCTCCTCACTGAGGTCCCTTCCTAGCTTATGTGGCTCCTCCAGCCCCGTTTTTGGCCGCGATCGCTCAGCGCTACAGAGCTGCGCTCCGGTCCGACCCCGCAGAGAGCGGGAGCGGGGACATGTGTCACGTTCCGTGCTGGAGCTTGGGGGCCGGGCGCACCATGGAGGCTCGGGGACTCCTCTTCGTATGGACAGACAAGGAAAAGCCTGTCTGCCGGTAAACGTGCGCGAGGTGCTTTGGTCCCCCCGTCCCAAGGCCGCCTGCCTCTCGGAGGAAGGCCCGGCCCGCAGCGACGGACCTTGAAAAGCCAGACCCCCGCATCCCTCCTCCCCCCAACACCACCTGCCGTGGGTCTGAGGCTTGCAAGAAAGAAGCCCCGGCTGGGCCGCTACCTGAGCAGCGGGAGAGGCTGGACAGCAGGAGCAGCGCCAGGGCGCCGAGGGATGCCATCGCCGCCATCGCCGCCATCGCCTCTTCTCTGCCTAGAGGAAAAGAAAACGAGCTCCCATGAACACGAGGGGCAAACGAGGAAGAGCGACGCGTAACTGGCAGCGGCAGCCAATCGTGCACCGAAGGGCTGGGCCGGCATTGTGACGTCTCTCGCAGCACTGACGTGGCCCCTCCCTGAGCCAGGGGCCCAGCTGGTCGCGGTCCCCCCGTCAACATGGCGGCAGCGGCGCTCTAGGCGCCGGAAGAGGGCGTGAGAATTGGTGCGACCGCGCGCGTGCGCAGTACCGGGTCCGCGTCCGTCCCCGAAACTTCGCACCCCGTCGAACTCTCGCGAGAGCGGTATCTGCGTGTCGGGACGTGCGGAGGCTCTCACTTTCCGTCATGGCGCTGAAGGTAGTGACCGTCGCCGGCAGCGCCGCGAAGGCGGTGCTCAGGCCAGCCCTTCTCTGCCGTCCCTGGGAGGTGAGCAGGGAAAGGGCCACGGGACCGCGGCAGCGGTCGCGGGGAGCGGTGGGGTAGCCGCTCCCGAGGCAGTCTGGAGTCCGATTGGCTAGGGGCCCCACCAGGGGCGGAGAAAGGGCTTCGCGCCGGGGTTGATTGGCCGCCTCCGCTGTCACAGAGGGGATTGGCCGAAGTTGGCCCTGGGCCGGCTCCCCCAGGGGGTCTGCATCGGGTGGCGGAGGGCCCTCCGGACGGGCCGGGAGAGTGGGCCACGGCGGCTGTCACCTCCTTAGTGTCCTTGAAGGAGCCCGTCTGAGGCAGTCACTCACGTATCCCGGCCCGCCTTTCTCAAACCACTTCGGGAATCCGGTTCTGGGACTCAAATTTCTCCACGGTTTCCCCTCTCGTGGACCCCTTTGCCACCTGTCCCGGTGGCAAAGAACCGGACTTTGCCAGTCATCCCCCATCCTCCCGCAGTCTTAGAGCCCCAGATGCCTTCCCCTCGAGGCGCCTGGAATGGGA
This sequence comes from Pongo abelii, assembly GCF_028885655.2. Taxonomy (NCBI): domain Eukaryota; kingdom Metazoa; phylum Chordata; class Mammalia; order Primates; family Hominidae; genus Pongo; species Pongo abelii. The sequence goes on along the minus strand of NC_072008.2, from coordinate 160,362,447 downwards.
AGGAGCTACGGTTTCTGAGGCTGCGGGGGGTTTTGCTTCTGCTCTTCTCCGTCTGTGGTCTTGCGTATTCAGGTCCGAGTGTTCTTTCCTTACACTTATTTAAGAGGAGGTTAATTTAGGTCCTAGGAGGGCTGGAAACCATCTGAAGCCGCTGCCAGCCAGCACCTGGCCCTGATGGGTAAGAGGTTTGACCTCTAGGCCATGCTCCCACACTGAGCCACTGCGTGGCCTTAGGCCAGTTTCTCCTCTCTCTGGGTTCCAGTTTCCCCTTTGGAACCCAGAGGGGAGGAGACTTCATGTTCTCAAAGGATCCTGTCAACTCTGACCTTCCAGAACTCCGTGACTTTGCTGCCACTCCCCAGGGACATCTCTACTTGCCATGTTTTCTCCTGAGCTCTGGAGGAGACTGCTTGTGCCTAATGAAATTCTCTTGACGATGCTGACTTCTCCCACCCTGCTGCTGAAAGGACGGCAGTTTGTAGTGGCTTTCTAGAGGCTCCGATGGCTCCAGCAACTGGGCTCCTTGTAGGCTCTTGGTGAAGACGTGCGCCTCCTTCCTGACCTCCCCTGTGTGTGCCTGTGTGTGCGTTGGGGTGGGAGTAGGGGACAGTGAACGGTGGGTAGCTGGGCAGTGCCTTGCCCTGAGACTGACTGTTCTGGGTGTCAGAACCCTTACAGAGGAACCCCAGGTCTTGGATCCCACTGATTTGGACACCATGGGAAAACATGCAGCCACCATTGACGCATTGTCTAACAGAACTATGCCAAAGAGAGAAGCCTCAGCAGGCATAAGATGTGGGGTGTGGATGTTCTTTCTTTCCGTAGAACCACGAAAGGGTGATGGGAGAGTGGGAGGCGTGTGCATGTTGCATCCTGCCTCACACCTGGCTCCTTTGATTGGTGGCTTCACAGGGAAGTCAGGGCATAAGGCAGAGCCTTTGCGACTTCCTGAAGGAAGGTGCCTGCATCTGTACAGTAAGGTCAGGGAAGTCCATCTGGAGCGCTCGTTGGTCTGTTGCCAAAGCCCAAAGGAACACCTGGCACAGGGACCGGGTGGCGGAGAGGTTCAGCTGAGCCCTGGTGGTGATGTTGCCATCTGTGAGGGAGGTCCATGCCCTCAGGAGATTGGCTTGCTGCCACAGCTAAAGCCCAGGAGGAACTACTGCTGGGAGCTGCAGGGGTCCACCCGTGACCTCCCAGGGACACCAGCCTTGAACTCTGACCTGAGGGGCCAGTGGGGTGAAGGGGCAGGCGTGCTGTGTGGCACTAGCTACTGTGAGCAGCTCACATACCTCGTCTCGCCTAATCTTTCCAACAGTCACGGAAAGTAGGTACCTCCGTTCTGTGAATTTCAGATGAGGCCATGAAGCCATCTCGAGAGGAGTGGATGGTGGATTTGGACTGAGGCCTCCCTAGTCTCCAGATCATTCTTCATTTTCTGATGTGCTTGTTCACTCAGGAAATGTTCCTTATGTCCCAGCTCTGGGCCAGGTACTGTGCTGGGTCCTAGGGTGACAGTATTGGACCACACTGACTTGGCCCCTCCTCTCGGGCTCAGGGGTTGAGGAGTGAGCAATGCAGTGATAACCTAGGGAAGGGGGTAGGTAGGGCCTTAGGATCCCAGCTCAGTAGCCTTAGGGCATCAGGGAAAGCTCCCTGGAGGAAGGTCCATCGAAGCCGCCTTCTGCATGCTTATAAGAGCCCCCAAATAAGATGATTTCAGATGTTGATAAGCGCTAGAGAGAAGACAGAAAAGTCCCGACCGTGCCTGTGGTTGCAGATCCAGGTGCCACACAGATCAGCTGAGCTACCCTCGGGGCTCTGGTCCTTGTGGGCACCCTCTCCTAGCCCCTGGCTTGGACTGATGAGTGCCGGCCAGGGACACACAGACAGGGAGAGGTCAGCCTCCCACCTGAGCCTTTCCGGACTTCTAGCAGGAAGGCATATGGCTCTTTGGCCAATGGCTGTGATGCTTCTGCCATTGGCTGGAACACTTTGCTGCTGCCTGGTGGTCAAGTGGCAGGGCATCCCCAAGTGACAGGGAAGACCTTGGCTCTGCCACCATCTCAGGTGCGTTCTAGGTGGGGCTTCTTCCAGGACAGCAGGTCACTTGGAACCTGGCACATTTGGCTCAGGCAGCTTTGGCTCTGAAGCTGTCCGGCATTTCCAGTCAGGGCGTTGGGGACATTCGGCGTCCAGCAGTCCTTTCCGAAGGCCTTCCTAGAGTTGGGTTTCTGTTATCAACCTTCCAGAAATGGCTGGATGTCCGTACACATTTGTTTTCGATTTCTAATGCTGAAGGGCCATTCCCCAGGGGGCCAACAGTGCTTGTCTCAGGGAGGCTGGAGGCTGGGTGCTACCTTCTTATCTCCCTATTCTGCTTTTTCTGTAGCGACCACATGCTGCTTTTGTAGTAAGGAAAAGTGATCGGCGAAGTGATAACGTGACTGTTGTCATGGATCTGTGGTTTGTTGTAATGATTTCCCTGCTGTACCAGGGTTAGTTTGCCAGTTTTTGCATGTTACAAACATCGCTGAGCGGGAATAACTGGCCAAAAAAATAATCAGAAGCAAAAAAGAGGAGGGAGGGCAGGGACACGCCTTTTAAGAAATTTTCCGAAGAGCTGAAGGATGCAGGAGGCTGGAGCGCCTTCTACTGTCCAGGTGCTCCAGCGGGCCAGCCCTGGGGACAGAGGCTTTGGAGCTAATTATCTATTGTGCCCCTGGCAGTGGGCCATGCTGCACAGACAGGGGACCTGCCTGGGCACAGTGTGGACGGTCCATTTTTCCTTCCAACTTGGCTTTCTGGGCTAGACATCAAACCAACCGCTGGCATTTGGTCTCTCTGCCAGGTTCTAGGCGCCCACGAGGTCCCCTCGAGGAGCATCTCTTCAGTAAGTACCTGCCCGTGCCTACGCATGTGTCTGTCTCCATGTGGCCGCAATTGTGCGTGTGTGTGCACAGCCTGTGTCCTGTCCTCTGAGACGCGGTCTCCAAGGGTTACCCACCCCTCTTCTGGGAGTTGTACTAGCCAGCATCCCCCTGGGAAAAGGTCCCACTTTCCTGGTCACGGTCTTGCTCTTGGAACCTTGGCTGATTGTGTCCTCTTCCTTTCTCCTCCTTTCTAGCAACAAACAATTGTGAGTATTCTTCTTCTTTTCTGCCTGTTAGGTTTGGGGGGCTCTTAGTTGCTTTGGGGTTGACTAAATTCCCGGTGGGGGTGGGCTGCTGCTGACCCAGGAGCCCCGGATGAGCAGCCCTGTCTGGGACGGGGCTGCCCCAAGTTGGCACCTTGTGACGGGGCGGCCTATGGGGTCAGCGTCAGTGGGAAGAAGGGAACTGGCTGGAGCCCATGGGGACCGAGCTGGGGGCATGTGGGATCACCCTCTGCCTCCCACAGCCTCCGTCGGCTAAGTATGGCGGGCGGCACACGGTGACCATGATCCCAGGGGATGGCATCGGGCCGGAGCTCATGCTGCATGTCAAGTCCGTCTTCAGGTATGGAGCTCCTGGGTCCCCGCCTTGTCCTCAGCCAGGCGGCCCTGAGGACTTTGTGCCAAGAGGGGCATTGCGCCCAGAAGCACTCGATGAGGCCGTGGCAGGACGACCTGTAAGCCCAGGCCTTGCGTCCCATGGCCTGTGATCCCGCCAGACTGGCCTGGGCTCGGGGAAGGTGGCACCAGTCCTGCCACAGTGTGCATTGTGGAGTTCAAGTGCGTCCCCATCAGTCAGTGAAGGTGGGCCCAGTCCCTTCTCAGTCAGAGCCAGGTCAGGGCAGGTAGCAACAGGAGAGAGGTAGCCTGGGCAGGCTTCCTGGGAGAGGTGCGAGGAGGGCCTGGGCCAGCCTCCCTGACCCTGCTCTGCCTCAGGCACGCATGTGTACCAGTGGACTTTGAAGAGGTGCACGTGAGTTCCAATGCTGATGAAGAGGACATTCGCAATGCCATCATGGCCATCCGCCGGAACCGCGTGGCCCTGAAGGGTGAGCTCCAGGGCCAGGGGCCAGGATGGGGCCATAGGTGTGATTTCTTTCTTGCTTGCTTCTTTCCTTTCTTGCTTACTTGCTTGCTTGTTTTCTTGCTTGCTTTCCTGTTTTCTTGCTTGCTTTCTTGCTTGCTTGCTTTTTGGCTTTCTTGTTTTCTTTCTTGCTTTCTTTCTGAGATGGAGTCTCGCTCTGTCGCCCAGGCTAGAGTGCAGCGGTGCGATCTCGGCTCAGTGCAACCTCTGCCTTCCAGTTTCAAGCGATTCTCCCGCCTCAGCCTCCCGAGTAGCTGAGATTACAGGCGCCCGCCACCACGCCCAGCTGATTTTTGTATTTTTAGTGGAGACTGGGTTTCACCATGTTGGCCAGGCTGGTCTTGAACTCCTGACCTCATGATCTGCCCGCCTCAGCCTCTCAAAGTGTTGGGATTACAGGCGTGAGCCATCATGCCCAGCCCGTGTGATTTCTTTTTCCTCCCTCTGAGCAGACTCTTGGGGGGCCCCACGGCTCTGATTTCAGGGCTTGTCTGGCTAGAGAGGACCCTTGTGTTTGGAGACTGGGTGGACGCCTCCTCGGGCCTGTTTGCGCTATGATGTTGGGATTCGAGTGAGAGCAGCTGTGTGAGCGCCTGTCCAGTGACGGGCTCCCTGATGGGTTCCCTCCCACCCCTACTTCCCTCCTGAGACAGTCCTCTTTGTTGGGGTCAGCTTTGATCTTCAGCATCTTTCTTCACAAACCAAGTATCACAGAGATGCAGTTCTGACCCTCTGCCTGGCTCCTTGGCTGCAGCCAGCCTGGGGGTGGATGGCACAGCCCAGGCAGGGATTCTCAGGGCTTCACTTGAGGTCCTTAAACTGCTTCCATTGCTCATTTTGTACACTCAGCCCATTACCTGCACTGTGTGAGGAGCGTGTGAGCAAAGATGAACCCAGGGGGAGCCCCAGGCCCTGGCAGTCAAGTAGAGGGGCCTTTGTGCCAGCCACAGGGGACCCCCGTGCTCTGAGTGGAGCAGTCTGGGTGGGGTGTCGCTCACCAGCAGGCAGCCTCTGCTTGGCGCCCTCTGACTGCTGTCTCCAGCGGCCACTGGCCTCTGCTTCCCTTCCTCCAGGTGCCCTGGGTCGTAGGGCAGGGTCCGGCCAATCCGTGGCCTTCTCCAGGCAGCCCCTGCCTGCCCCTGAGTGTGGTGCCTTGATGCGGGGGCCTGGCAGTAACACTGCCAAGGCCACCTTGCTAACTCCAGCCTGGCCGGCCAGCCTGTTAGTAAACAGTGGTGACTTTCTGTTGGTCCAGAGCCTGGGCGGGGAACAGCATGGCTGCGTGGCTGGTTGCCAGCCTTTATTCATTTATTCACTTGTTGTTCATTCCGTCGTTCAGTGGTTATTCATGAAGCACCTGCTGCACCAGGTGCCCTTCGAGATCCCTGAGCATGTAGCCTCGCGGGGCTTAGGCTGGAAGTTGTATTCTAGTGTTCCATGAAGCATTTTTGCTCCCCAAGTCTTCTCCTGACCCCGGCAGCCTTCAGCTGCCCTGCTGAGGTGGGGTGGGGATGGGCAGTGCCGCTAAGCCTGTGTTGTGTTTTGTAGGCAACATCGAAACCAACCATAACCTGCCACCGTCGCACAAATCTCGAAACAACATCCTTCGGTGAGATCCGGGTGTGCGGGCTGGGGGCTTGGTGGGGCTAAGGTGGAGTGAGCCAGCGGAGTCTGGCTCCAGTCAGCCACCTGTCAGGCCTAGCAGCCTCTTTCTCTGTCCCCTCCCAGCACCAGCCTGGACCTCTATGCCAACGTCATCCACTGTAAGAGCCTGCCAGGTGTGGTGACCCGGCACAAGGACATAGACATCCTCATTGTCCGGGAGAACACGGAGGGCGAGTACAGCAGCCTGGAGCATGAGGTGTGCATGGGGGGCCCGAGATGAGCCCCCCTAGGGTCAAGATTAAGGGGAGAGCTTAACGAACCAGGGACAGGTGTACCCTCAGAGGGCAGGGGCTGTGCCCGAGGGGGAAGCCAGAAATAGGCAGATAGGGTTGCTTCCCACAGTGGCCCTGTCGCGCCAGCTCGTTTGGCCAGTGCTGCTCTTCGGTAGCACGTGGGTCTCTTCTCCCCATGCCCTACTCAGAGTGTGGCGGGAGTGGTGGAGAGCCTGAAGATCATCACCAAGGCCAAGTCCCTGCGCATTGCCGAGTATGCCTTCAAGCTGGCGCAGGAGAGTGGGCGCAAGAAAGTGACGGCTGTGCACAAGGCCAACATCATGTATGTCCCCTGACGTCTCTGCGAGCAGTCCAGAAGCAGCTGCAGTGGCCTGCTTGGGCCTGCTCTCAGGGATTTGTGGTCCAAAAGCCCAGCTACCCACCGAGGGGCCACCCCAGGCGAGTGCCCTGTTGCCCTCGAGGCCTTGCCAGAACCCACACTTAGGGGAGGTGGGGTGGGATTCTGTCCATTTTGCTGGTGACGGACAGGTTAGAATTCAGACCCCAGCCTCCTGGGGCCCTCTGCACGCCCCATCCCTCCGGCTGACTGTTGCGATGGCCAAGCTGGTGTCCTATTCCTAACCCCCCACCAGGAAACTGGGCGACGGGCTTTTCCTCCAGTGCTGCAGGGAGGTCGCAGCCCACTACCCTCAGATCACCTTCGAGAACATGATTGTGGACAACACCACCATGCAGGTATTAGCCTGCCCAGTGCTGTCCCCGTGCCCTGAGTGCCCTGGGCTTCTCTCACCCATGCTTCCGAATCTGCTCCTCAGCCAGCCCCCTCCTTGTCCCGCAGCTGGTGTCCCGGCCCCAGCAGTTCGATGTCATGGTGATGCCCAATCTCTATGGCAACATTGTCAACAATGTCTGCGCAGGACTGGTCGGGGGCCCAGGCCTTGTGGCTGGGGCCAACTATGGCCATGTGTATGCGGTGTTTGAAACGGTGAGTGTCGGTGGCAGTGCCGCGGCTTGCCGCCTTTCTCCTGTTCACAGACTTAGTGAGGCACGCTTATCCCATCCGGTTAGCCCGTTCAAAGTGCATGATTTAGTAGTTTTTTGGATATCCAAGGTTGTACTGCCGTCACCACCAGGTCATTCCAGAACATTTTCACCACCCCACGAGGAAAGCCTGTCCCCATAAGCTATCTGTCCCCACACCCCCAGCTCCTGGCACCCGCTGGTGGGCTTTTGTCCCTGTGGAGTGGCCTCTTCTAGACATGTCACAGGAGCAGAGTCACTGCCCGGCATCCTTCTGCCCTCCACCCACTCTCCTTCGTCTTGCCTCCCCAGGCTACGAGGAACACCGGCAAGAGTATCGCCAATAAGAACATCGCCAACCCCACGGCCACCCTGCTGGCCAGCTGCATGATGCTGGACCACCTCAAGTGAGTGGCTCCCGGTGCCCTGCAAGCCCCTGGCCAGCCCTCCGGGCCCCAGGGACTGAATGCTGGCTGTCTCATCCTCTAGGCTGCACTCCTATGCCACCTCCATCCGTAAGGCTGTCCTGGCATCCATGGACAATGAGAATGTGAGGTTCCCCTTGCACCCTACCCTGCTGCCCCGCCCAGTCTCCCCCTGCAGCCTCCTGTAGCCCGCCTCATGCACTGACCGCAGCCCCCAGGGGAGGATGGTACTGGATCTGGCACCATCTTCTGGCCCTTAGCTGGTGCCACTTCTCTCCTGTGGCAGTCCCAGTCCTGCACGCCACAGGAGACAGTGGGTAGCCCCGGGCTGCCTGCACAGCGGGGGGTGGCAGGGCCTGGCGTGTGCCGAGCCTGCCTGTGTCCTACAGATGCACACTCCGGACATCGGGGGCCAGGGCACAACATCTGAAGCCATCCAGGACATCATCCGCCACATCCGTGTCATCAACGGCCGGGCCGTGGAGGCCTAGGCTGGCCCTAGGACCTTCTTGGTTTGCTCCTTGGATTCCCCTTCCCACTCCAGCGCCCCAGCCAGCCTGGTATGCAGAGCCCAGAATAAAGCACCTTCTCCCTAGACTTGACGTGGGCTTCCATCACTCCAGACACCGATGTTCAGGCCACACTTTATTAAGAAAGGAATACACACACTTTGTCTGAGAGCCCTCACGGGGGTCTCAGGCAGAACACGCTCTGAGAGCCGGTCCTGGCTCCAGCGTCTCTCTGCCCTGTGGTTGTGGAGAACTGGCGCCCAGCAGGGTGGTGGGAGCTGTCCCGCTTTTCGCTCAAGGCACGGAGAGCTGGAGGTGGAGCCGTAGCCGGGCCTAGGGGTTGAGCCAGGGGTGCTGGAGGCAGTCAGCGGCACTGGCCCGCTTTTCGGGGATGTACTCCATCATGGGCAGCAGGAAGGCGCTGAATTGCGTGGCCTGCTCTAGGGGCCACTCGTACTTTTCCATGAGTACCTCGTACAGGCCCCAGTGCTTGAGATTGTGGATGTGCCGCAGCTCTCCTGCGGGCAGGCCAGCGGCCGTCAGGCTCCGTCCCTGTCTCTAGGCCTGCCTTCTGCTTAGGCCCTGGCTTCTGGGACCCAGTGTTCCCTCCGTTGCAGAATCCAAGGTCCCCGTCCCACCCTCCCTGCAGCCACATGCCCGAGCCTGCCTGGGCCCTCACCTCTCCGGTTGAAGAACTCCCGGGAATAGCGGCCTGAGAGGGCGAAGGCTGGGGGAATGTCCCCCAGAAGCTCCACTATGTGAGCGATGTGGTCTGTGGGCAGAAAGAGGAGGTTGGGGGCAGGCAGGCCGGGAGGCTGGGAGGCTGAGCCCAGAGCCCTCATCCCTTACCCTCATCACGACTGTAGTCTTCTCCAGAATGCGGCTCGAACAGGTAGTCACCAGTGGCCAGCTCGAAGGCCTGGAAGGGGGAGGAGGTGAGGCTGCTGGCTGGCGGGCTGGTGGCCCTGGGCACAGGGCAGCCCGGGCGGGCGTACCATACAGGCTGTGCTCCAGATGTCTGCCGGGGGGCCATATTCGGCGCCAATCAGCACTTCGACAGCCCGGTACTGCCGAGTCTGGATGTCCTCCGTGAAGTGCTTGTGCTGGAAGCAAGGGGAGCCCTGGGGACGGGCCGGGGCCAAGGCTGTCCCGCCCCCATGGACTCCTACCCCACCCGATCCGCCTACCCGAGGAGCTCGGTGGGGTTTGCTGTGAGCCTCGGGGTCCCCAGATCTTCCAAGAGGGACAGGCCCAGTGATCTGAGGCTGAGGCTGATCCCTTCCTAGTGGCCCCTGCCCTTGGCCGTGGCCCCAGTGCTGTTGACTGGGCAGGACCGATGCCCACCCAGCCGACAGTTCATGTGCACTGCAGACTGGGGCAGGGCTCCCCAAGAGTGGCCCTGTGCCTCCACCCTTGGACCAGGGCCCCCCACTCCGCTCTCCCAGGCTTGCTCATACCACCCAGCAGGCGTTGCCCAGGTCTGCGATCTTGATCTTGATCTTATCTGCATTTTGGGGCTCCAGGGGGTTCACCAGGAGGTTCGAGGCACCGAATGGTGCTGGGGAAGGCAGAGCAGGGAGACTGAAGTGGTCCGACTCCTGCCAGCCCTGCCTGCCCACCACTTGCCACCCAACTTACTGCTAGGCGACAGGAGGCCCCCGGTCTCTCGCTGATTGGACGAGCCGGAGAGGATGGAGCAGGAGGCAGGAGAGAACAGGGAGCCGGAGAAGCCTGAGGTCTGTGAGCCGGGGCTGAGGCTACGGCCGCCCCCCGGGGCGGGGGAGGAAGAGGCTGGGGAGGGACCTGCTCTGGCGCCCCCGGGGTGGCAGCCTGAAGAGGAGGTGGAGCCGCTGCCCCCGTCTAGTCTCAAGCCGGAGTCTGGGGAGACGGGATGGGATGGAGGCAGCTGCTGAGCAGATGCCCTGCAGCCTTTGCTGCGCTCCACGGCCCATCACCCCCTGTGGCCCCTCACCCTCAGCCTGGGCGGCGGCCTCCATGGCCTCCAGCCTCTGCAGGTCCCGCAGCCGCTCCTCCAGCAGCCGCTTCTGCTGTTTCCGTTTGCGCCTCATCTTCTTCCTCTTGTTTTTGGACAGCTTACCGGTCTGCTGTCAGAGCCAGGGTCACCCCAGGGTTCCTGTCACCCGCCCCAGTCAGCATGAAGTGGAGGTTTCCCTGCACAGCCGCCAGGGAAGAGGCCTCTCCGGACCCCAGGGCTCCCATGGACACCAGAATGTGGCGCCAGCGCCCCTTGGCACCAGCTACTCGCTACTCCCTGCCTCCCCGCCTGTGGCCTCACTCCCCACAGCTCCATTAGGAGTGGGAGGACCTGGCCGGCCCGCCTCAGGGTGCTCTCTGTCCCCTCTCAGCCCAAGCTAAGGCAGGCGGAAGTGGCCATTCGGGGAAGACAGCGTCCTTTCACCAAGAGCAGTTTGGGGCACTTGACCCACCCCGGGAATCACCGTCAGCCCAGCCACCCAGTCTTTCGGGATTACCACCGTGGGAGTGTGTGAAGGTGGGGGGTGGAGCCACTGTGGCTCCAGAGATGGCCTCCAGTTGGCTCGGATGGGAGAGAGGGGCCCCCCAACTTACCAAGACCTCCTGGGGGGCAGTGCTGACTGGGAGTGCAGGTGGGGAGCAGGGGGACAGGGAGGAACAGAGACTCAGACAGGGATTCAGGCCCAGAGGCCCTGACCCAGCCCCATGTGGGCCCTTGGTACCTATGGAGCGGGAGGGGGGCAGCGCCCCTGCCTGTTGCCACTCCGTGGCCTCGGCGGCCAGGCGCCTGATGTAGGCGTCCCCCACACACAGCAAGATGTTTTCGGGCTTAATGTCCGTGTGGATGATCTTGCACTTGGTGTGGAGGTAGTCCAGGCCGTGCAGCACCTGTGGAGAGTCGCACCTGACCTCCACCAACTCCCGCCCAGGCCAGGCTGGGCAGCCCAGTGGGTGGCACTCACCTGCCTCACGATGCTCTTCACGCAGGGCACGGGCAGGCCCTGGTAGTTGGACTTGATGATCCATTTGAGGAGCTGGTGGCCCAGCACCTCCAGCACCATGCACACATCTGGGCTGGGAGTGAAGGGCGGCCAGTGGATGCCAGCTGTGGCACAGGCCCGACCCACCCTCAGCTAGGGGAGCAGCAAGGCTTGGGCCGTGCGGAGGTGGGGAGGCAGGGCCTCCCCTGGGCAGTCCTGGTCACCATTATGCTGGTGTCATCATCGATAGTGTCCCTGTCACTCTCAACAGGTATGCCAGTTGGGATGGTGCATTTTGTGGTCATTTTGTGGTCATCCTAGAGGTGGCGCTGGAGGGGCAGGCACAGAGGCCTCTCGGGCCAGCCCACTCCCATGCCAGTTATGCCATAGGGCCTCTTGGCATTCCCCCAAAGGGAAGGCAGTGCCACAAAGACAGCACCTGCCGTTTGGGGATAATAGCAACGTCCATGGACAATCAACGCTAGCTTGTTACTGCCTCCACATAAACACAATTACCCGGGGGTGGGGTCATGCCAGAGGCTCCCGTTACTGGGAGGGATGCAAGCCCATTGTGCGGATCTGCAGACAGGCTCTAGCAGTGAGGGCCCCCCGTTTGCCGGCCCTTGGCTGCCACACTGCTTTGCTCTTCCTGCAAAGGATACGGACTCCATTGACTCCTGAGATCCTGAAGTCATCAATGAGCTGGACAATGGTCTCTCTTTTGGGGTCACTGGGGTCGCTGTCCCGGACCTGGAGTAAAAGCCAAGGGGCCACAGATGGTTCCACCCTGCCCTGAAGCCCACAGCTCCCTTCAGCGTACCCTTTTCCTGCTCCAGCTGGGCCCTGCTGGAAGAAAGGCCGCCAACCCCTCCTGTCCCTCGCCTGTTCCTCCAGATCCTCCCCCTTGGGCACAGCCAGCTGGAGGCTGCCCCTCGGGGAGCCCCGCCCTGCCCCACAGAGCCCCGGCAGGCCTTGCACCCGCATTGCCAGGCCCCAGGCAGCTCCAGGGGAGCTGGGAGTGGGGTAGGGAGGTGCCTCACACATTTCAGGAGCTTGATCTCATCCACAGCTGTCTCCGTGTAATGCCCTGCACTCTTCACCACTTTCAGGGCCACAAAGCGCTTGCGCCTGCAATACCGAGACCCTTGTAGGCTGCGGCCCTGGCAGGACCCACGGCGGGGATCAGGGTGGCCCCAACCAAGCCCAGGGACAGGATCCCAGCCAGTGCTGGGCCCAGGAGGCGAAGGAGGCACTCACTGGATGTCCCAGCAGAGCCAGACGGTGGAGAAGTGGCCCCAGCCCAGTTTGCGCACCACGTGGTACCGCCCATTGAACAGGTCGCCGATCTTCACAGGGTAGTAGCCGCCTGCCCAGGGGAGATGATAGATCGCGGTGGAGGGGGTTCTCACTCTCCTGGGCCCCCGAACACCTCGGCCCCATTGACCATCTGGCCCATGTGGGCCCAGGGCTGCCCTGGGTTCCTGCAGTGGCCGTCAGGCCGCATGCTCCCAAGGCCAAGTCTCACCCTTGCAGTAGTCCTTGGGGTCTTCCTGTTCCTCGTCGTCGGAGCCCAGAAGGCCCTGCAGCATCTGAGGCACTGGTGTGGCCAGGGCTAGTTCGGAGCCCGAGGACTCGGGCCCGCAGGAGGCCTGTGAGCTGTGGGTGGGGTGGGTGGGCAGTGAGCATGAGAGACGCCAGGGGCTCCGGGTGCCCAAGCCGAGCCCTACCTGCTGCTGCTGCCGCTGCCGCCGCTGTCCCCACCCCCGCCCGTGCTGGCGCTCATCCCGGCCACGCAGCCCGCAGCTCCGGTGCCCCGGGTGGCTGCTCCTGTGGGGCCCGGCCTCGGCCTGCGAATTTATAGCCTCGGCCGGCCGCTGATCTCACCCGCCTTTATAAATAGCCTCCCAGCTGCTCGGCTGTGGGCAAGGTATGCGGTGCGGGGAGGGGGCGGCGCAACGACGGCCCCAGAGAGCCTGGTCCCGAGGCAGAGTCCCCCGTCCTGCTCCAGGCCCACCCTGGAGGCAGAGGGGGCTACTGCTTGGGGACCAGGGGCAACTGGGCCCCCAGGCTGAGCCTCCACACCCCAGCCGAGGGGGAGGTCCACGCGGGGGTGAAGCAACCCCTACCCCAGGTCGGGCTCCTGTTCTCTGGTGCGGACTGTGGGAATGTGCTCCACTTGGCAACCTGGTCCTTAGGCCAAGCCCCCACCACCTGTGCCCCTGTGGGCATCCTCCAGGAGGTGCCCGTCTCATTCCTATGGGAACCCCATCCCCGGCTGCTCCCAGCCACTTCCGGCTTCTTCTATGTTTCATTAGCCCCTAGAACAAGTGGGAGCCCAGTGCCCTCTGAATGTGGTGTCACTGGGGACCCCTCATTTCCCCTACCAGAGGCAACAGGCCTGCTGAGGGGAGGCCTGGGAGCTTGCCAGCCCAGAACCTGCTCCTGAGACGCTGCCTGGCACTCTGGCTCCCAGTGCCTGCTCTTCCTCTCCACCACTTGCAAGGTGCCTGCCGTGGGCTGCTCCATAGCCAGACATGGGGGAGGCAGCAGGAAGCTGCTCGCTGCTGGGGACAAGCAAGCCCATAGCCACTTCCCCATGAGTGTGGTGGTGACTGAGGGGCCTGTGACCTCGGGGCTGCATCATGAGAGACCAGGAGAAATTGGGTCCCCAGAAGCATCCAGGGCAGCACAGGGCACAGTGGGGCAAGGCCTGCGGCCAAGACGCATTCCAGCCCTTCACGTGCTGGCCACGGCTGCCGCATGGTTTGGGGGCGAGGACTAGAGGCCTGGTGTCTGTAGGCTTAATGTGGAGCTTGGGTGATATGGGGTTGGGAGGTGGTCACTGAGCTTCTGCTCAGCAAAAGATCACTCTGGCCACTTCAAGGGCAAGGGAATGGAGAGGCGAGGGTGGAGCTGGGAGGCCAGCTGGGGCCTGACAGAGGAGTCCCAATGAAAGGGAGGGGGCTCGGCAGAGAGGGTGTTTGTCCCAAGATATTGGTGCAGTGTCCCTGTACCAGGGTCCGTGAACTGGTAGGGGTGGGCCAGGCATTGGTGGAGGGGCCAGCAACGCCAGGGAGTGGGAGGGAAAGTGAAGCCCGGGTACCTGATGGCCTCTCTTTGTCCGTGGGTAGCAGGTCATAGGCATAGGGCTGAGGGACTGTCAGTCAGGAGAGCACTGAGTCAGCTCCTGCAGGGAAAAGCAGGGCTGGGGATTGGGCCCTTTGTCAGAAGACATTTCTGGCCGGGCGCGGTGGCTCATGCCTGTGATCCCAGCACTTTGGGAGGCTGAGGCGGGCAAATCACCTGAGGTCAGGAGTTTTGAGACCAGCCTGTCCGACATGGGGAAACTATGTCTTTACTAAAAATACCAAAATTAGTCAGGTATGGTGGCACATGCCTGTAGTTCCAGCTACTCGGGAGACTGAGGCAGAAGAATTGCTTGAACCTGGGAAACAGAGGTTGCAGTGAGCCGAGATTGCGCCACTGCACTCCAGCCTGGGAGAGAAAGTGAGACTCCGTCTCAAAGTAAAATAAAAAGACATTTCTATTTTATTTCCGGATGTGATTTTCCAGCAGGCAAATAAATACAATGGGGAGAGGGGGAAGGAGGGGGATCCTTATAAATTAGAAACAATCCCAGGTGGGGGGAAGGTGGGCGGGCTGGCAGGGGAGGTGGCAGGCAGGGAGCCCACTGCTGGGCACAGTGCCTGGCTTTGCACCCTGTGCCCCCAGGCTCTGCCGGCTCCCCTCAGTGGCTGGCTCGGTTCCGGGGTCATAAGGCACTGCGGTGGTGGTGGATCCGGCTTGCTGCTGTCTGAGCCCAGAGCTCACAGGTCAGTCACTTTGTTCTCCACCAGGGCGGCGACCTGCTGCAGGCGGCAGGCCAGCTGCAGCTTCTGGCCCACAGGGTCCTCCTCCAGGGCACTGATAATCTGCCCGGGCAGAGGAGGGTGCCTGTCTGAGCCTGCCCCTCTGCCTGCTGGCCCAGGGCCACCCACCCTGCTTCCATCTCCGCAGGAGCCTCGGGATCCAGTGGGGGCTGCCTGGGGTCTCCCTGGGGAATTGGAATGAAAGCCGAGTCCCTTCCCCAGCCTGGGTCCCGCCAGCATGGGCTGGCACCCCTGCTCCCCCGGGAGGGTCCACGGGCCTCCCGCTCCACTGCGCCTCCCCTCCGGAGCACCCTGGGCCTCACCTGATCGTAGTACCTGTGGATGTGGTTGTAGAGTTCTTGCAGAGCCTCCAGACAGTGGGGAGCAGAAGTGTAGTTCTGGGGGCACCACGTGGAGGGGGGCAGTGAGGTCCCAGCCTGGTCCTCAAGCCCCAAGTCTTCCCCACTCTGCTCTGCTAGTCTTTCCACCCACATGTGGACAGGCGCACCCCCCGGGCCATGCCTCACCCCGGAGAGCTCAGCCAGGGCAGAGTTCATCTCCTGGTAGCTCGCCGGAGAGCTCTGGCGAATGTCCGCATAGTATCTGGAGGAGCAGACTGAGTTAGGCGTGGGGCAGCCCCCATCCCCGCAGCCCCGATGCCTCTGACACCCACCTCTCCACCATCTGCTTGTAGCGTGGGATCTCCCGGGCGTAGAGCAGTTTGTTCACTGGGGAATCCTGCTCCGGAGGGAGGGGAGGCACTAGGCATGAGCTAGGAGGTGAAGGCGCCCCCATGATGCTGCCACTGCCCACCCAAAGGTCTGTGCAGAGCCCTCTAGGCTTCCCCCATAAGCCTTTCCTCCTCAAGTCCCTGCCAGCTGCTGCTGTTGGCACTGCTCTCACCCGGCCCACTTTGTGCTCCGAGGTGGTACAGGAGTCAATGAAGGTCTGGGCGATGACAGCAAGGATGGCGTCCACATTGTCCGACACCCGCACATCAAAGATGAGCTGTGGGTTCTTCAAGGCATTCACCCAGAACCGCAGCAGCAGACTGGGGGCGCAGGGCAGGCGTGGGCGTGAGGCCCTGGCCTGCCATTGTGATCTCCGCCCCATGAACTCCAGCCTACTGGCAACACACTCGGGGCCAGGGGCCGCTGGAAGCTGGCCTGGTGGCCCAGGTGACCTGGGCCCTAGATCTTCCTGTAAGTTCCAGAAACCCCAGGTGGGGGCATCCACCCTGGGAATGTCCTGGTCCCTCTGGGACTCAGTGGACCATGTGCACAGCAGGGGTGCGGCAGCAGGAAAGGCACCTGTTAGTCTTCCAGATGTGCAGGGTCCCTGGGTCCTCGATGCCGTGCTTCTCTGCTAGCTCATCCAGAAGGTCAAACAGGTACTTGACGGCGATGGGGATGGGCCGGTTCACACTGAGAATGGCCTGGAAGGTGTCGTCCACAAACTTCTGCAGCGTGCCCTGCGAGGCAAGGGATAAGGGCCGTGTGGACGGCAGGGTGTGGGGGCCGTCCACGTCTGAGGCTGCCCCTGCTCCTCCCACACCCTGGCTTGGTCGGGGTCCCTGGCTGAGCCTCCTCTCAGGCCCAGCCGCCCAGGCCGCACCAACCTTCATGGACAGCAGACGGGTGAGGTAGATTTCCGGAATGGCCTTGGCCCTTGCTGGCTCCCGCTCCCGTAGGCTGCTGCACCGCACCTTGGTCCCTTCTGGCTCCTCGGTGGCTTTCACCAGGTGCCAGAGGCACACCCCCCCTTCCTCGCCATCCTCCAGCGTGGGGATGTCTGAGGGCACAGGAGCCTGGCTTCAGGGCTATACCCCCTGCCCCTGGCCTGGGATGCCCAGTCCACTCCCCCGACAAGGTGGGGCAGGGTGGGGACTGGAAGAAAGGAAGGAGAGATGGGCAGAAGATCTCGGTGGGGTGGGGGATGAAGCTGAGGCAGATGCGTGGCCAGGAGTTCTGCCTTCCCAACCTGGACTCCAGTGGCCCCAGGTCAGGGCCGACCCTGAGGGACTCACTCTCTCCCAAGGGGCACCTCTGGGCCAGGCTCTGGGAGATGGTGCTGCCACTGTGCAGCTGAGGGACGAGCCCCACTGTTGCTCCATTGGGGACCTGGCAGAGATGGGGAGCAGAGGCTGTGCTGATCCCTAGCCAGGCGCCTACACCGACCCCACCCTGCCCTGCCTCACCCTGCCCCGCCCCAGCCCCGCCCTGCCCCAGCCTCGCCCTGCCCCGCCCCTCCCCGCCCCGCCCCGCCCCAGCCCCGCCCTGCCCTGCCTCGCCTCGCCACGCCACTGCTCACACCTTGTAGTGCTGCAAGGTGTTGAGTCTCTTCCAGTGGTTTTGGGTCACGGAGGTCAAGTCTTCATCCGATAGGGTCAGGTGACCAGCCAGGCCCGAGCGCCACTCTGGAGGGAGTCAGGGAAGCAGATAGTCTACAGCCTGTTCTCCATGCCCCACATTCATAGTAAGACACAGCTGAGAGGCTCCCGGTGCCGGAGGGGTAGGGAAGGGTCCCTGGGGTGGGTGGGCAGGGCTGGCTCTCTCACCAAGGTCTAGGGCATGCACTGAGGGCCTCTGGGAGAAGGGGGTGCCCTTGTAGACTTGGTCCAACACCTTCTCCTTGACCTGGGTGATGGTGTCCGTGTCGAGCACCCGGGCTGGCACGTGCTGCATCTCGCTGCTGCCTGCGGCCCCGCCAGCCCCGGGCCCCACCAGCACCATCAGCGTCAGGGGCTGGAACTCCACGTCCTCCCGCAGCAAGCGGCTATCATTCAGGGTCCGTTTGGCCTTGCCTGTCACGGCATCCACGGGGCCTTTGTCCACCTGGTACTGGATGGCCCGGAAGAGCATGTACAGTGGCTCACCAGCCACCTCCTGCATTGCCAAGATGAGCCAGCATCAGCCAAGCGAGGGGGGATCGATGACAGCCCTTCTCGCCTCTGCCTCGCCTCCAGCCCCGGAGAGGGTTCAAAGTCCTTCCGTTTCCAAAGCCGCCCTTGCCGGGCCTTGGTCAGGTAGGGCGCAGGCAGCAGCCCCCTCATGGCAAGAGGGGAGGAGTCTGCCACTCAGGGCTGGGGGCAGGCGGGACAGTGCCCCTCACCCTCAGGAAGGCGTACAGGCAGATGGACAGCCAGTTGGTGAGCAGTTTCTCCACCATGGTCTCTGTCCTGCGGGGAGCCGGCCACAGGGTCAGGCCTTTGTGCCTGTGTCCCTGCTGAGGACATCTCACTTTCCTTCCCTCCACCTGCTGGGGCTTCCTGGCCCCACCCGCCCCTGGACAGAGCCCGCCCAGGATGCGATGGGGGCAGGTCTGTGGCAAGCCCGCATCCCCGCCACTGGGTCCAGGTCAAGGCCAACCTGCGTAGCATGAGCTTGGGGTTCCTGTGCACGTAATGGGCCGCTAGGTCACCCAGCAGGGTCCTCATGATGTCAGTCAGGTACTCCAGCTTGCCATGTAGTGCTAGCGACAGCAGCGAAGCCACGTGGCAGCGATCCCTCTGGGAAAAGCTGGGCTGCTCCTCCAGGGTATGGATGAGCTGGGCAGGGGTCGGAGGCTCATCCCGGGAAGTCCCACTCCTCCCCCACCTTTGTCTCAGGCCAGTAGTTCCCCAGCCCCACCTCCTTGCCCACCGGGGACTCCCGCCATGCAGCCCTCACCGTGAGGAGGAAGAGCTTGCTGTTGAGCAGGTTGGAGAGCTGTGTGAGGCCCTGGCACACAGTGGCACAGCGGCCGTCCTCCCCTGGCCCCTCAGGCTTGGGCTGCAGCGGGCAACCGCCATGGCCAGGGAAGAAGGCGCGCTCGGCATAGGTGCGGTAGTCCAGGAAGGGGATCCCGCTGGCCTCCAGGTCGCTGCTGAGGTCGGTCATCTCCGTCATGAGGTCTGCGGGCCAGGAGGCGCCGAGGTGTGAGTTCAGGCCTCGTGGGCACCCTGTCCCCCCTGCCTCCGCACCCACCTGTGAACTCCTTGCGGCACTGGTCTCCCACTCCGGTCTCCAGGCTCTCCAGCTGCAGTAGCACCTTCTGGTAGTCCCGCAGGGCCTGCTTGCTCTTGTGCCTGCAGCCCGGGGCCAGCATCAGCCAGGGCCACGGCCAGGCTAGCCGCCTGCCAGGGCACCCTTGCCAATGGCGAGGAGGGAAGTGTGCTGGGGGTGGGCGGGTCTCACCTGTACATGAGGGTGAGGAGGAGCACGGCGGCGATCAGCACTGCAGCACCCATGCCCACGCCTGCCTGGGCCTCCACGGGAAAGGCAGACAGCAGGGGTTCAGCCTCGTACTGCACAGGGCCCAGAGCCAGCTGCACATTGCCCATCTGCACCTGGGGGGGCACGGCTCCTGAGTGCATGCCGGCGGCACCCGGTCCACCTGCCCACCCAGGGCACAGACTCACCACGAACTGTGGCAGGCCGGAGCCATTGGCAGGCTGCGGAGCGTGCGCAGGCGGCTCGCAGTACAGGTGGTTGCGCGTGAGCGTCTTCACCAGGCACTCGCCGCGGCCGATGTGCACGCGCACCTCCTCCTTGCTGATGCCCAGGTTGAGGCCCTCGCCCTGGGACACACATGGGAGCCTAAGCCGCTGGCCCCCACAGAGGCGGCCTGAGCGCCCTGGCGGGGCAGGGTTGAAGGTGGCCCTCACCTCCACATCCAGGACATGGCCTGGCTTGAGGCGGTAGGGGCGGGCAGGCCCCTCGCGGCTGAGGGGTGCCAGGCGGGGGTTGGGCTGGTACAGGAAGCCCTGGCCCCCACTGGCGCTGGCGAAGTCCACTTGCACGTTGTCCAGGATGAAGAAGACCCGCTGCGGGCGGGCTCTGTCTGGCACAGCAGGGCTCCGGCACAGGAGGAGGCTGGACGAGTTGACGGAGCAGACAGTGGAGCACTGTGGGGCATTCAGGGCCGACCGCAGATGGAGTGAGCTGGGCTCCACTATGCGCTGCTAGGGGCATGGTGGCCTGCCCTCCCCCTCCCCACTGGGCATGGGCATGGTCGGGGACAGCCCTGTCGCCTGCTGGTGAGGGGCTCACCTGCAGCAGCCCCCCACCAAGCTGGATACAAGCCTGGGGGTCCGCAGCAGGGGCTCCACAGCTCCTCCTTGGCTGTGAGTCCTGGGGCTGGGCCCTGGAAGCCTGCACCTCTGTGTCAGCCTCCAGCCACACAGACAGCAGGGGCCGCTGCACCACGTCTAGGCCGGTGCCCCTGACACGGATCAGTCGCCCACCCCTGTACCAGGATGGCAGTCGGGTGTGGGCGGGCGGTGGGCAACACAGCCCAGCCCCCATCCCACCTTCCCTCCTTCCTGGTGCACAGGCTGGCCTGTGGGCTGATCCTCACCCCCGGAAGCTGGCACTGGGCTCCGCTGCTACAAGCCGGGGGTTGGCGGTGTAGCGGAAGGGGCTGGCGAGCAGTGTGCGCTGGGCATGGCCAAAGACCACAAGGACTGCTGCTTCTCCTGGGACAGCCTGGGGCCTGGTGCGGCACACGATGGCTTCCGGACACACTGGCTCCAGGCTGCAGGATGGGTAGTGGGGTCTCTCATCTCGGCTCTAACTACCGCCCCTCTACCCGAGCCCTGGCCCAACCCCCGTAGGAGAAGCCCTACTTTGCCTGCCTTGACAAGGGCAGGGACCACTGGGGGTGGCCACAGCAACCACTTCTCTGAATGTACCACCCCCACTGTGTAGAAAGGACGCTGAGGCCTATGGGAGTGCCCACCACCCGACGGCAGCCAGGCCGGGACTCACATGGGACAGGGTTGGCCACCCACGAAGGCACTGGTGTTGCCACCTGTCTGGAGGTGCTGACCTCGGATGGTGAGCTGGGTGCCCCCTGCCTGGGGGCCCCAGCGAGGACTCAGGCTCAGCAGGACAGGGTCCTGGGGAACAGCGCGGGCTGGGTAGGCACGGCAGCCCAGCCTGGCCCTTTCACCCCCCTGGGCCATGCCCAAGGCCCTCCGGTTCTGAAGCGCAGGTCATCTCTGGGCTTCACCTCCTGGGGCCAAAGTGGACCACGCCCTCCTTCCTGAGGCCACTGCACACTGGCCACCGTCCTCCCACCCACCCCTGCCGCATGGGGAGTAGGAGTGGGGCTCTTTCATCCTCACTGCCACTCTGTCCCCCTTGGGACAGCCTCCTCCCCACCACAGCTTACAGCCCCCAGACCTGGAGCTCTAAACTCTCAAATCCAGTTGCCTCTTTGGGCAGAACCCACCCCTGCCCCCACTGCTCCTGTCCCAGGCTTCCCACCCGGGAAACGGTGCCACCAAGTGCCCAGGGCAACAGGTCCCGAGAGCTTCGTGCCCCAGACTGACCTGGCTGCCCACCTCCACTCACGTGCCATGGCTTCCCTCCTAGGCATGCAGCGGTGCTTCCTGCTCCCGGCAGAGCCAGCTTGACATCCTCATTAGGCGCCTGTCCTTCCTGGCCCTCCCTCGTACCCTCCCCTGTGTAGGGTGCACCTGGGAGGCCACTGACCTGGTAGGTGAAGTGCTGGCTTGAGATGCCTGGTGGCTGGCTCTTAATGGCCACCCGGACGGGCCCAGTGGTGCCATTGGGGGCAGGAGATGTCACACACACAATCCTGGAAAGCGGAGGCCTGGGAGCTGCTCAGGGCCCAGGGACGCAGGGGACAGCCCACCAGCTGCTACCGAGCGCACCTTCTCCACCCCTCCCCTGACCGAGTGCCCCAGGTTTCTTGGCCACAGGCCTTCCTTATCTCTGGGTGGCCATCTCTGAGGGCCTCCCCACCCATCCTCACCCCTCCAAGTGCCTCACCGGGCCGAGGTGCGGTAGAGAGAGGGCTCAGGGTTGCAGGGCCGGCTGGCCACGCTCACGGCGTACTGCACGTCGGCGAAGGCCCGGCCCAGGTTGGAGCCCAGGATGGTGAGGGCCAAGCCTCCCTCAGGGGGACCGGTCAGGGGCTCGACCTGCAGCAGGCAAATGATGGCAGATGGGATCCCCCGCACCCACACTCCACTCTGCAGTGCTGGGTGCCCGGCCAGCCAACCAGCCCAGCCAGGCCGAGCTGCTGGGGTTTGGGGGCCTGGGGCAGGGCTGGTCTGATCGCGGAGGACAGGACAGTATGGGGCAGGAGAAGTGGCCCACTGGGCTGTGGGGGCCCGTCAGGAGACTCACTGCATCAATGCTGGGCGCAGGACACAGCAGCTCCACAGCCCCCGGTGGGCACAAGGGCCCATAGCGACAGGCAGGCTGGCCGTCAGCACACCACAGGCAGCCCAGGCTCCTGTTGGCCGCTTGGCAGTGGCTGCAGTCGGGGTGGCCCATGGCGCAGTCGTACAGGATCACTAGGGAAGGTCAGGCAGTGTGCTGAGCGCCTCCTGTCTGCCACCCACCCTGCCCCGCCTGCCTGGCTGCCCTCAGGCTCACCATAAAGAGCATGGGCGTTGTCCAGCCTCTGGGCCTCACCCTGGGTGACGTAGATGGGCACTGGGAGCTCCCGCTGGGACATGGAGGGGTAAAACTGTGGGCAGAGTATGGGGTCAGGCTGGGTGCCCACTCAGGGCACCTCTGACTCCTGTCTCCTCTGGGCCACCCCCCAGAATGAATGTGATCGTTCCCTGCCTCTCCCCCCAAGACTGGAGCCCACGGACAGAGGCTATGGGCCCCAAGCAGGCTCTCCACAAAGATGGCAGACCCCTGAGGGTCTACAGAAGCTTGGGGGCAAGAGGGTTTGGAGGGCGGCCACTCACCTGGTGGGCCTGGCAGTGGATGAGGCCTGAATCCCCTGCTGTCTCCTCCAGGGTGGCCGGCAGTCCCCGAAGTTCTCCAGGCAGCTCCAGCCAGCAGTGGAAGGAGGCAGGCAGGCCCTGGGGAAGGACGCTGTCAGGAGCGTGGACACGCTGTTGGCAGACTCCACTGCACTGCCCCCTTCCCTCCTGACAGCTCACTCGGAAATGTTGAAGGTTCCGCACACGTAGGACCAAATGGCTCTCCCAGCCCACAGGCACCAGGTGGGGACCTGCCAGGCCTTCGACCTGTGGGCAAGCCCCTGGGCCACGCACCCGGACGTCCTCCTGGGAAAACAAGAGCCCTCAGCCCTTCAGAACTCAAAGGGCCTACTGCTGGGCGGGTCTGGGAAGGGTGGAGAAGGGACAGCCCTGTCTCTGCCCGAAGTTCGGGCCCACCCACCTCCTGGGCGCTGTAGATGGTCCTCTCGCCCTCTGGGCAGTGCTCTCCGTACACGCAGTGGCTACTCTGGGGGCACCAGTGACACCGCCAGATGCTGCCCACGCAAGCGCGACACCTAGAGGGGCAGGGCGGCTGCTCAACTGAGTGCCCTCTGGGGTCGCCACCCCTACCCCAGGAGGCAGGCCCAGGGACTCACGGGGCAGCCGCCTCCAAGGCTTGGACGGCACTGCAGTCATAAAAGGAGAAGTTGGTGGCAGCTACAGCCACGTCCTCGAACATCAGGGCCAGGGGCACAGTGACATGGTCTGGGAGGGGACAGTGGGGGCAGGACAGGTCAGGTAGCTCATTACCCCTCCAGCTTCCACCCCAGCCCCCTACCCCATGGGCCACTCACCTGTGCCTGGAGGGTTAAGTGGCACCTGGTCTTGGGGAGGGGTGACACAGGCCACGTGGGGCCCTTCTACATGAGCCAAGCTGTCATAGTCCCCGAACGCACAATGGAAGTATTCATCTGCATCCAGGATGGGCAGCCGGGGGACGGACAAAGTGACCTGGGATGCAGCAGGGAGAAACCGGGAGATGGAGCCAGAGCAGAGGGGGCGGCCACTGCTGGGGGTGGCAGCAGAGGCTATGGGAGAGGAAGGAGGACGGGAGGCAGGCGGGGTTTGTGCTCCAGGCAGTGGTCATGCTGCCCAGAGGGCCCAGTGGTGGTGGGCGGCTTACCTGGCCCTGCTCCTGGCGGGGGTGGTGGCCCGGCAGCAGGCTCTGGATGTGCAGGCAGTGGCTGTCCTCATAGCTCCACAGCCACTGGTTCGGCTGGCCCGCCCGCCTGCACTGGCCCTTCTGGGTACACCTGCCAGGCAGGGGTCCATCAGGTCACCGTGGGGGTCCTAGACTCCAAGGATGACCGGCAACAGGGGGCTGGGGAGGCTGGCCCAGCTGGAGTGCAGTGGGGTGCAATGAGCAGGAGGCGTGAAGGGGACTGTGCCCAGAGAGAAAGGGGCCAAGCAGGCAGGGCCTCATGGCCAAGGCGTGGGCTCCAGCCCTAAGAGGCAGCTGCGGCTGGGCTGAGGGACGCACAGTGACTCAGGGCTGCCTTAAAGGATTCCTGGGGCTGCCGTGTGGAGCACCGGCTGGAGGATAGCTGTGTGGGGGTTCTGGACCCTGGCTGGGGCTGCTGGGATGAGGAGCCCACAGGCTGGGTGGTGTCGGAAAAGGCGGGTGCCAACCAGATTCATGGCTCCGTGAGATGGGGCAGGATGGGTGACCTCCGTGGTGGCCCCGAGTCTCTCCAACAAGCAGGGTTGGCCTCCTGGCATGCCTAGGGCTGCTTCCAGGGGCAGCCTCCTGGCACACACCACCTGTTGGCCCAAGCCTAGGCACAGGCCCCGTGCTCACCTGCCCTGGAGGACACACCAGCCACACAGTGGGTCCTGGGCCTGGAGGCAGCTGGCACAGTCAGGGAACTGGGGGCAGGCTGCCACAGGTATCCGGTCCACCTGGAGGGGCAGCAGAGCAGAGAGGCAATGGGCACGAGACTCGGGCCGTGTGTGCTGGCCCCTTCAGCCCCAGGATGGCCCTCACCTGGTGAGCAGTCAGGACATAGAGGTGACTGCCACTGCTGTCCAGCAGCAGGTCTGGGCTGATGGCTGAGCCTGGAGGCCCCACTTGCTGGGAGTGGTAAACCTGGCCCTGGGAGCCGTGGAGAAAGACCTGAGTGGGGGGACAAGGACGAGGCTGGGCCAGATGGCCAAAGGTTGCCTGTTCTAGGGACATGCCCTCCTCCCAGTGGGGGCTCCTTTTTAGAGCCAGTTCCCCTTCCTGCCGGGCCATCGAGGGAGGACACATCGCTTCCCCCACTCAGCACCCTCAGGCCTAGGACACTCTCCAGGGAACCATGACACCGGGGCAGCAGCGGCAGCCTGGGTGAGGCCCCGTGTACCAGGGACAGTTCTGCCAGGTGGGAGGGCAGCTATGGGGACACAGGAAGGTCACCAGGAGGCACCACACCCTGCCCACCTCACCAGCTGGTGAAGGCCGGGATGCAGGGGGCAGCGCCCAGCCAGCAGTCACTGTGTGGCAAAGCCCCCTGACCCAACCGTGGGATGCGGGCTAAGAGGTGGAGGTTGCTGGGGGCTTTCCTGAGCCTCTGTGGCCAGGGGCACACCCAGCCGGACAGCAAGTCTGCGCCCTCACCTTGTGCAGCTGGCCCTGGGTGTCCCCCAGGAAGGCTATCATGTGCCCGTCTGCCTGGAGGGCTGCCACGGCGCTGACCGGCTGCCCGAGCTTCAGCAGAGGCTGGACCTCCAGGGGCTGGCGGCCAGCAATGGGGCTGGGGGTGTGCTCGTCGCCGCAGGGGTATGACTCGGGGGAGTCCTACATGGCAGGGAGTGGAGAATCAACCCCCGGAAGAGGGCAGAGAGGCAGTCAGGGGGGATACCCAGGCTGCCAGCGGGAGGAGAGCCAGGCACCCTGGGATGACCCCAAGGCCTAGCAATCAGGGCCGAAGGGCCAGGGCACCCGGCAAGCTCATAGCATCCAGAGGGAGAAAGGCAGAAAGAAACGGGTGGAGAGCAGGCAGGAGACCTGGAGACTCATCTGACCCCTGGCTGAGAGGTTGGCTGGCACTTCCCATGGGCGGGCACCCCTGCCCAGTGCTGAAAGATGCCAGCCATCCACAGAGAGAGGGGGGATGGAAGGGTGTGCCACTCACAAGGGGCAGAGTGACGCAGCGCGACGTGACGCCGTACTCCACGGTGGCTTCCTCTGCGCCGCTGGGGCCCCGGCCGCCCGCCGTGTAGCAAAGTCTCCGGGCCTGCTCCATGCTGGCACCCAGCTCCGCCATGGGGAAGGCGCAGAGCGCCGCCTGCGTGCCCCTTGGGCCCGCGGCAAACGCCCCTAGCAAGGTGCCCGGGGCAAGGAAGGCGGCCTGGATGAGGCCCTGGCCCTGGCAGGCAAGGGGGACCTCCACGTAGGAGTACAGGTTGGTGTCCCCCAGGCAGACTCGGGCCACGTAGGAGCGGTACTCAGCCTGGGCCCGGGCCCCACGGCGGCGGAACACAAAGTAGGCGGAGCGGGCGTCGGCAAAGGCCCCCACGTAGCTGTTGTTGTAGTCGGAGAAGTCGCCCACCACCAGGCGGCCCAGGCCCTCGCTGGAGAAGGGCTGAGACCCGGCCAGCTGGCGGATGGCCAGGGGTGGCACCCCTGCTGACAGCTTGCCCGCCAGGCCTCTGGCCACAAGCAGGAGGTCCCGGCCGGGCAAGGGCACCACCAGCCCCACTGTGGCCACTCCCGGGGTATTGGCAGCCACAAACTGCCCGTCACCAGGGTCCTCAGCCTGGTACAGCACCTCGGCCACATCCCCAAGGCGCCGTGTCTCACACACGCCCTGCCGCACCTGCCCGCAGGCCACCAGCTCCTGGGCACGGCTGCTCACCAGTAGCAGCTGGTTGGCATTGTCAGTGAGCTGGGCCTGTGGGCACTCGGCTGGGTCACGGAAGGGCACGCAGTCAGGGCTGTCGATGACAGGGCCAGTGACAGCCACGGCCTCGAGCTGCAGCTCGGGGCCGAGCTGGAAGAGGTGGTTCACTGCGCCGACATAGAGTGTGCCTCGGCCAGGTGCCAGTGCCAAGTGGTTGAGAGTGGTATTAGGTGCGGAGAAGCGATGGGCCCCTGTCAAGGGCAGTGGTGGTGAGGACAGCAGCAGCAGGAGGAGGCAGAGGCCGAAGGGAGGCCAGTGAGCCATCACGGGGGCCTGTGAGACGGCACAGGTCAGGGCAGTGGGAGCGCGGAGCAGAGGAAGGTGGAAGGTGGGGTGGAGAGAGGCCAGAGTGCTCAGGGCCCGGGAGGGAGGGAGGGAGGCAGAGAGATGGAGAATGAGAGAGAGTGAGCGGAGACGAGGAGACAGAGGGGGCACAGAGAGAGGAAGACATAAGGAGGGACAAAGACAGTGTCCAAGAGCTGGAGCAAGAGGCAGGGAGGGGTGCATGCATGCACGCACAAGCACACAAGGAGAGAATTCTTTCATCTCCTACTTTATATGCATGTAGATTGTTGAAGGGGGGCAGGTCCTGGAAAGCCGCAAGAGCTAACAGAGGGACTGTGAGTTACAGAGGGGGCAGGGATGGAGACAGGGCAGGGGAGGGAGGGAGGCCGCGGGAGCTGGAAGGCTGGCGGAAGCTGTGTCACAGCGTGCCCCTGCGCCCGCCACCCAGACAAGAGAGATCTAAGTAGGGTGAGAGGAGTGAGGCCACCGTGTGCCCCAAGGGACCAGACGGGGAGAGAAAACCTGCCCTGGGCAGCCAGGGCCGGCTGCAAGGAGGAACCCTCCCCAGCTGGGGGAAAGAGCCAGGCAGCCGCGGGCTGAGCAAGGAGCAAGTCAGCGAGGAGCAGGGGTCAGCTCCATGCTGGCCTGCTCCATGCTGGCGCCCAGCTCCAGGGCGAGGAAGCACTGGGGCAAGGCAGCGGGGGTGCTGGGAGAAGCCAGGGGTGCCAAGAGACAACACAGGCTGCAGGGGTGCGGGGAGGCCTGCTCCTGCCCCATGGGCCCCAGCAGTTTGGGTCTCTCGGGGCCTGGCACAGGGGGCCTCAGTGTGGGAGTGTCCCGGGAGAAGAGCAGACCAGGAGAGCTGGCCGGGGGAGGGGTCAGGGAAGGGGCAGGGAGGTGTGCCAGACTGGAGATGGTTCCTGGGTGTGCCTGGTGGGACCCTGGGGCTGAGCCCCTGAGGGTGAGAGGTGAGAGCAGCCCCTGCTGTGGCCCCTCCTGCCCTCCACAGAGAGATGCTGCCCTGGATGTGTGGTCACATGCTGACCAGGAGTGGGGCCGCTGGGACGCGGGGCAGAGCAGCGCCTGGAGGAAGGCCCAGGAGCCCCTTATCTCAGGAACACAGGCAGGAAGAGCACGGACATTTCCTGCGGACCCCGGGCTATCTGGGGCAGTGTCTGCCGTGAGGGAGGCTGCAGCCTGTATGTCCTGGGCCTGGCCACAGCCATCCTGCCCTACCCTGCCCCTCCCAGGAACATTTTTGGGGACACCGGGCCTGGGCACTTACCATGAAGTGGTGCAGCAGAGGGGTCTCCTGGGTGGAGTGGCACATACGCTCAGTTCAGCTGCCCCAGGGCAGTGGCGATGGGCATGAGATGGCTGTGGGGGGGCATTGTCCTGAGTGGGAGGGAGACAGTCGAGGCTCAGCCCCATTCGAGCTGGCCTGGGGAAGGAGGGGCGGCGGTGGGGGTGGTGCCCAGGGCCTGGCGACCGGGCTCCCTCACAGCTGGCAGCTTTGTCAATAGTGGCCAGGCCAAGGCAGCCCTGCCTCCACCACAACAATGTTCCCTCTGTCCAGAGGCCAGGCCAGGGCCCCACTCGCTAGTGCTGTCACCCCCACTGGGCTGTTCTGGACAGGGGGCTTCTTGCCACTTCCCACCCTCAGGGAGCCACCCCCGGGATCCGGGGACAAAGGGCCGGGGTTTCCTCCAGCTAGCCCTCCCCCTCTGGCCCTGCAACCCCTGTGTCACTAAGCATGCCCCTCCCTGACTCCCCGGGTCCCTGTGAAGGGCACGGGGTGGGCCTCGGAGCCCCTGCAAATGCTGGCTGGTAGCCTTGGGGCCTGGGTGAAGTGCCAATCCTGGCCCTCAATGCCTGCCTTTGTCCAAAAGATCTTCCTCCACACCCCCAGCCCAGCCCTGCCCCTGGGGACTGGTGAAGTGGTGCCAGGTACAGCATGGTGGCAGTGAGCAGGACCACGGGAGGAGGCTGCTTGAGATGGGCTAAGGCAGAGGGTCCACAGGCCGGGGCTGTCCACCCCACCCTCTGAAGCACCATCCTGCCGGCCTAGATGCCGTCCATGCAGGGGATGGGGAAGAGAGGGGCACCTAGCAGCTAGCCCCCTTGTCACCCTCACAGGCCACCCTGGCCAGTGGCACAGGAGCAGGTGCACTGGGGATGGGGTCTCTGCCTCCCCCACAGCACGGCAGCAGTAGGCTCCAGGGCAAGGTGGCAGTGGGCTGCTGCCACCTGGCTGGGCCAGTTGGGTGGCTGTGGGGGTGGGGAGCCAGGCGGGCAGCCTCTCTACCCTGTACCCTGCCCAAGGCTGGCGCTGGCTTCCCCATTTCGGGGAAGAAACATGGTTCCCCACCTCCTAACCCCAGGGCTACCGCTTGGGGGACACCGTGCTCCCAGACACCTAGTGCGGTCGTCAGGCTGGGCCGACACCCAAGGGCTCTTGCCTGACCCCAGCCAGTTGGCCCTGAGACCCTAGCTTCTCCCTGGCCCAAGCACACCCTGATGCCTTGCCCTGAGGCCTGGTAGCCCCTGCACCCCAAGCCCAAGCCCAAGCCTGCCCCAGCTCTTGCCTACCTGGCGGGCCACCGGCGAGGGCCAAGTAGCAGCTGGCGGTGCCAGGAGCACGTCTCACAGAGCCCCAGCCTCCCTCCCCACAATGCAATCGTGCCCAGTCCGACTCATCCCAACAAGCCTGGCCAGGCAGCCCAGCCTCTCTCCGCCCGCCCCTTTGCCCAGTGGTGCAGGGCAGGGCGCTGCTGCCCTCTGCTGGCCGCAGCGGGCATGATGGAGTACTGACCGTGGGCACCTGGCAGGTGAGAGACGGCAGCGCCCTCCTATCGGGTGGGCATTCCATAACCCGGCACGAAGCACCTACTGGATGCCAGGCTTGGGCTTGGCGCTGGCACCATTCAGAAACAAACACAGGTTGGGAAACTGAGGCACGGGAGGTTAGGAAACTTGAATAAAGTCACACAGCTAGTATGTGGCAAGGCTGAGTCAACCACAGGGCCCCTTCACTTAACCGTCAGGCTACATGGCCTTGAACCATGAACCTTGGCAGGCGTTGGGCAGGAGATGGAGCTGAGGCCTACCCCAGGCCAGGCCTGCATGTGACATGCCCACATGGCGTTAAGGAAAAACCAGTGTTTCCCACCGACTGGAACACAAGGTTGGTCGAGGGCCATCTTCCAGGGTGTGGCGGAGGTCAGCAAATCAGGTGGGGTCTCTGTGGCCAGGCTTGAGAACTTGAACTTGCCTTGCCGTGGGCTACTGCAAGCTGGTGGCCCTGGGGAAGAGAATGTGGGGAGGCCTGGTCACGGGCATGGAGAGAGGCGGGTGTGTTCCAGAGGTGCTCTGGGGAGGCAGCATTCTGAAGACTGTGCGTTGGACCCAGGGCAGGAGGTGAAGGCAGGAGAATCCAGGGGACCCTGGGGCTTTTCTGCTGGGGCACTGTTCCCCCTGTGACAGGGCCATCCACAGAGGGGCCGGCGGAAGTGGGAGGACGGTAAGACTGAGGGGCCCGTGAGGGAGGAGGAAATGGCGATGGGTCTGGGGAGGCCTGGGGGTGAGAAGCTTGGCTCAGGTGACTGGAGCCCTGGGGGCGGCAGGGGTATAGGGCCAGGTGTTCGCCCTGGAGCTCAAAGACCCAGCAGACTCGGGGCATGGGTGCTTCCCTGAGCAGCTGTGTCATTGTTTCCAACCTGCATGGAGAGAAATGGGGCACAGAGGTGGGTGACTTGCCCAGGGCCACGACCTGACGTCGTTTCTTCAGAGTGCATTCCACGGAGATGGGATTTGAACCCAGGCATTCTGGCACGGGCCACGCTCTGGACCACTGGGCCCCAGATCCACAGCCTGTCACCTGCAGCCGCTGAGGATGTGGAGGCAAACCAGGCAGGCCCGTGGGAAGGACCACCAAAAAGCGAGTGAGCAGCCGGCGAGGGGTCTCTCCCCAACAGGAAGGCCAGGCGGCCTTGAAGGGGCCAGGGAGGGATCTAGAAGCTCCAGGAGGGGAGGCTTGGGGGAGCCAGCTGGCCTCTCTCTGTCTCCCTGTCCTTCCCCCCATGCCTACCCCAACACACACACACATGTCCTTGCTGGCCCCGGACGAAACAGACGCCTGCAATCTGGCATGGGGAATGGGTTTCTCCTTCCTTTCCACAGAAGAAAATAAATCAGGTTGGGTGTCGTGGCTCCCGCCTGTAATCCCAGCACTTTGGGAGCCCACTTGGGCCCAGGAGTTCTAGACCAGCATGGGCAACATAGTGAGACCCTCATCTCTACAAAAAAATTTAAAAATTAGCCAGGCATGGTGGTGCGAGCCTGTAGTCCCAGCTACTTGGGAGGCTGAGGTGGGAGGATCGCCTGAGCCTGGGAGTTGGTGCCTGCAGTGAGCCGTGATGGTGCCGTTGCACTCCAGCCTGGGTGACAGTGCAAGACTCTGCCTTTTAAAAAAAAAAAAAGAAAGAAAGAAAGAAAAAAGAAAATAAATCCATCCACAGGCAGCACCATTTTCATAAGTATGTGTGTATATGGCCTGCAAATGCACCTTCTACGCTTTCTGAGCAGATAAGAGGCGTGGCTGTGGCAGCCCCTGGTCTGAAGCTGGTGTAACCAGAAAGGATCTAGGCTGGTTTGGGGAACCAGAACATCTTATGTCAGGGGAGTCGTGCTGGATGTATCCTGCAATTGCCGGGTCCCCTCACCAAGGGATGGGAAGGCAGCGTCAACTGATCTGGTGTCGTCTCCTTGCCGTGTGCCAGGCTTCTCAATGCTGGAAGGGGACTCGTTGGGTCAGTGGGACGTGGGCTTCACGTTTGCTGGGCTGAAGACATAGCTCTCCATGCTGGTGTCCCAGCGGACACCCCCACTGCCACTGCTGCACCACGTCTTCACGTACACCAGAGAGCGGACTTGAGAGTTTCTGCGCATACGGTGGGTGTGGAATGGTGCCCTGCTGGGTTTTGAATCGGCGTCCCTTGACCACCGGCCATATTGCAGCACTTTTCATTTCTTCTGTCAAATGCCCGTGCATGTCTTGGCCTTACATTTTGCAGGTTCTGTATTTTCCATACCAATCCTTGGGGTGTAAGTCTTCGGCCTATCTGTTACTTGTCTTCTCAGTTTGCTGATGTATCATGTGATAAACAGAAAGTCTTAATTTTAATATCATAGCATTTATCAATCTGATTTTTTTTTTTTTTTTGAGACGGGGTCTCGCTCTGTCATGCAGGCTGGGGTGCATTGGCGCAATCATGGCTCACTGAAGCCTCCTGGGCTCAAGCGATCCTCCCACCTTAGCCTCCCAAACACCTGGGACTACAAGCAGGCGCCACAGTGCCTGGCTAATTTTGTAATTGTTTTTGTAGAGACAGGGTCTCGCTACGTTGCCCAGGCTGGTCTCAAACTCCTAGACTCAAGTGGCCCTCCCGCCTTGGCCTCCCAAAGTGCTGGCCCGTGAGCCTGTGAGCCACCGTGCCTGGCTAGCTTCTTCTGAATTCCCATTCAGACTGTGTGTTGCTGGTATATAGAAAAGCAATGGATTTCTATGTACAGATTTTGTATCAAGTAACCTTGTAAACTCTCATATTAAGTCTAATAATTATGTTTGGATTCTCTTTGTGGATTCTTTTTGATTTTCTGCATACACAATCCTATCATCTGCAAGTAATGACCGTTTTGTTTCTTCTATTCCAGTCTTTTTAGCTTTGATTTCTTTTTTTGAGGCGGAGTCTGGCTCTGTCACCCAGGCTGGAGTACAGTGGCACAATCTTGGCTCACTGCAACCTCCACCTCCCTGGTTCAAGCAATTCTCCTGCCTCAGCCTCCCAAGAAGCTGGGACTACAGGCACCCACCACCACGCCTGACTAATTTTTGTATCTTTACCAGACACAGGGTTTCACCACGTTGGCCAGGCTGATCTGGAACTCCTGATCCACCTGCCTTGGCCTCCCAAAGTGCTAGGATTACAGGCGTGAGCCACTGTGCCTGGCTGATTTCTTTTTCTTGCTTTACTTCCCTGGACTTGCTTTCTCTTGCTTTTACTTCCTTTGAATGAAAGCATAGGAGGCGCCGGGCGTGGTGGCTCACGCCTGTAATCCCAGCACTTTGGGAGGCCAAGGCCGGTGGATCACCTGAGCTCAGGAGTTCGAGACCAGCCTGACCAACATGGAGAAACTCCGTCTCTACTAAAAATACAAAAAAATTAGCCGGGCATGGTGGCCCATGCTTGTAATCCCAGCTACTCGGGAGGCTGAGGCAGGAGACTCGCTTGAACCCAGGAGGCCGAGGTTGCGGTGAGCCGAGATCGAGCCATTGCACTCCAGCCTGGGCAACAAAAGCGAAACTCTGTCTCAAAAAAAAAAAAAAAAAAAAAGAAAGCATAGGAGGCATTCTCAATGTTCCATTATTAAGTATGATGTTTGCAGGGAGCATTTGGTAGATATGTTTATCAGATTTAGAAAGCTCCCTCCCATTCCTAGTGTGCTATATGTTGAATTTTTATAAAATACTTTTTCTGAATGCATTAATATGATCACAGGGTTTTCCTCCTCTAATCTGTTAATGTGGCAAATTACATTAATTCATTTTTAAATGTTAAACCACTCTTGTATTTTCTGGACTAAACTCAACTTTGCATGATGTATTTTTTTCATATACAATTCTGGATTGGGTGGTTTTTTTTTTTTTAAGCCTCGTATTATTATCCTCGTCTGGTTTTGGT
Organism: Pongo abelii; assembly: GCF_028885655.2. NCBI lineage: Eukaryota > Metazoa > Chordata > Mammalia > Primates > Hominidae > Pongo > Pongo abelii. The sequence continues at coordinate 160,329,079 of NC_072008.2, read as the reverse complement.
ATCAAGACATCGTAAAGTGAGTTGAGGCAGTATTTCCTTTTTCAGCTGTTCACTGGAACAGTTAGTCTAAGATGGAGATGATCAGTTACTTCCATGTTTGCTGGAGATCATCTGTAAAACCGTCTAGGCCTTCCTTGTTTTTTGTTTTGTTTCTTTTCTCTTGTTTGTTTTTTTTTTTTCTTTTGTTTTGTTTTGTTGTTGTTTTGAGACAGAGTCTCACTCTGTTGCCCAGGCTGGAGTGCAGTGGTGCAGTCTTGGCTTACTGCAACCTCTGCCTCCCGGATGCAAGGGATTCTCCTGCCTCAGCCTCCCGAGTAGCTGGGACTGCAGGCATGCACCACCATGTCCAGCTAATTTTTGTATTTTTAGTAGAGACGGTGTTTCGCCATGTTGGCCAGGCTGGTCTTGAACTCCTGACCTCGGGTGATCTGCCTGCCTCGGCCTCACAAAGTGCTGGGATTACAGGCATGAGCCACCGCATCTGGCCTGGCCTTCCTTGTTTTTGTAGCTTCCTGCCTGTCCCCCTATAGATTTTAAACAATGGATCCAACTTCTGTTATAATTATGGGACCATTTAGGTTTTCTGTTTCTTCTTGAGTAATTTTTTTATTGTGGGAAAAAATACATAATACAAAATTTGCCATCTTTTTTTTTTTTTGAAACAGGGTCTTGCTCTGTTGCCCAGGCTGGGGTGCAGTGGCATAATCATTGTAACCTCAAACTCCTGGTCTCAAGCAATTCTCCTGCCTCAGCCTCCCGGGTAGCTAGGACTACAGGCATTCACCACCATGCCCAGCTAATTTTTAATTTAATTTTTTTTTGAGATGGATCTCACTTTGTCACCCAGGCTGGAGTACAGTGGCGTGATCTCAGCTCACTGCAACCTCTGCCTCCCGGGTTCAGGCAATTTTTGTGCCTCAGCCTCCAATTTTTAATGTTTTTGGTAGAGATGGGATCTTGTTACTTTGCCCAGGCTGGTCTCCCATTCCCAGACTCAATCAATCCTCCAACCTTGGCTTCCCAAAGTGCTGGGATTCCAGGTGGGAGTCACCACGCCCGGCGCCTCCTACGCTTTCATTCAAAGGCCCAGCCCCCAACTTTATTCTTTTGCATGTGGATATCAAGTTTCCCCTATACCATTTGTTGAAAAGACTGCCCTTTTCCCAATTTGTAGCCTTGATACCCTTGTCAAAAATCATCTGACCATATACTTGAGAGTTTCTTTCTGGGCTCTGGATTATATTCTGTCTCTGTCTTTATGCCAGGACCACACTGTAATATGTTTTATTTTGTAATATATTTTGGAAATCAGGAAGTGTGAGTCCTCAAACTTTGTTCTTCTTTTTCAGAATTGTTTTGGTTATTTGGAGTCCCTTGAGATTCTATCTGAATTTAGGATGAATCATTCTATTTTGAGTCAATTTTTGATAAACAATATTTTTCTAGGAACATGCTTTTTTTTTTTTTTGAGACAGAATCTAGCTCTGTCGCCTGGGTTGGAGTGCAGTGGCATGATCTTGGCTCACTGCAACCTCTGCCTCCTGGGTTCAAGCAATTCTCCTGCCTCAGCCTCTCGAATAGCTGGGATTACAGGCGCCCGCTACCACGCCCAGCTAATTTTTGTATTTTTATCAGAGACGGAGTTTCACTGTGTTGGCCAGGCTGGTCTTGAACTCCTGACCTCAGGTGATCCACCTGCTTCGGCCTCCCAAAGTGCTGGGATTACAAGCGTGAGCCACCGCGCCCGGCTGGAACATGCCCATTTTGTCTAAGTTTTCAAGTTTATTAGCATAAAGTGTTTCGGTTTTATTTTATCATTGATTTATTATTAATAAATTTCTTGGGTCAAAACCAGATGACGTTGCTTAATGTTCATTTATTTTTAACCTACAAAAATTGCAGTTTCATCTTGTTCAATCTAATACACACGAAAGAGCATATGCTGCTTAGATGAATCATCTAAAGAATGATGATCAACTATTGCACATCTGTCCCCACTGACAGCCATCATGGACCCTTCTTTTTCCCTTCGCAGTTAGTCCTAGCCTTTCCTTGGTTTTCTTTATACTTGTCCCAAATATGGATCAGCCTTAAACAATAAATTATTTACTTTTGCAACAATTTTTTTGGTTTTTTTTTTTTTTAATGTGTTAACTAGAATCACCATGCTGTACATCAGATCTCTGGAACGTCTCCATCCTGCATAACTGAAACTTGGTACCCTTTGACCAGCACTTTCTCATTTCCCTACCCCAGTCCTGGTGGCCACTGTTCTGCTCTGTTTCCACGAGGCTGACATTTTTACTTTCCGCATGAGCAACGTCATGCAGTATTTGCCTTGCTGTGCCTGGCTTACTTCACTTAATGTAATGTCCTCCAGGTTCCTCCATGTTGCAAATGGCAGGATTGCCTTCTTTTTAAAGGCTGAATAGTGATCCATTGTGTATCTGTACCACATTTTCTTTATCCATTCGTCTGTTGGTGGGCATTTCGTTTTATTCCATATCTTGGCGATTGTGAGTAGTGCTGCAATGGACATGCGAGTGTGGATATTGCTTCGACATACCGATTTCATTTCCTTTAGATACATACCCAGAAACGGGATTGCTGGATTGTATGGTCATTCTGACTTTAAATATTTTGAGGAACCACCATGCATACCATTTTCCATACTGTTCCAAAATGTTCCCTTTTCTCCACACCCTCGCCAAAGTTTGTTTTCTTTTGTCTTTTTGAAAACGATCATTCTAATTTGAGTGAGGTGGTGTCTCATTGTGGTTTTGAGTTGCATTTCCCTGATGATTGGTGATGTTGAGCATTTTTCTTTTTTTAAGATGGAGTTTTGTTCTTTCACCCAGGCTGGAGTGAAGTGGCGCGATCTCGGCTTACTGCAACCTCTGCCCCCCTACCCAGATTCAAGCGATTCTCCTGCCTCAGCCTCTGGAGTAGCTGGGATTACAGGCATATGCCACCACACCTGGCTAATTTTTGTATTTTTAGTAGAGACAGGATGTCACCATGTTGGCCAGGCAGGTCCTGAACTCTTGACCTCAGGTGATCCACCCACCTCGGCTTCCCAAAGTGCTAGGATTACAGGCTGTGAGCACTGCACCCAGCTGATGTTGAGCATTTTTTAAATAGACCTATTGGCCATTTGTATGTCTTCTTTTGAGAAATGCCTGTTCAGGTCCTTTACCCATTTAAATTGGGTTATTTATTTTTGGTGTTTATTTTTTCAATTTTCAATTTTTAATTTTTAGGAGTACATAGTAGGTGTAACTGGGTTATTTTAACTGGGTTAGAAAATACGTTTGCTTGCTATTGAGTTGTTTGAGTTCCTTGTGTGTTCTGTGTATTAACCTTGTATCAGATGGATGGTTTACAACTATGTTCTTCCATTCCATAGGTTGTCTCCTTCACTCTGTTGATTGCTTCCTCTGCTGTGCAGAAGCTTTTTAGTTTGATGCAAACTCATTTGTCTGTTTTTGTTTTGTTGCCTGTGCTTTTGGTGTCATATTGAAAAACTTATTGCCCAGACCAGTGCCAAGAAGCTTTTCACCTAAGTTTCTTCTAGTAGTTTTCTAATTTCAGGTCTCACATTTGAATCTTCAGTCCACTTTGAGTTGATCTTTGTGCATTGTGTGAGATAAGGGTCTAATTTCATTCTTCTGCAAGTGAATATCCAATTTTCCCAACATCATTTATTGACAAGACTGTCTTTTGTCTATCATGTATTATTGGCACCTTTGTCGAAGATCAATCAACTGTAAATGCATAGATTTATTTCTGGGTTCACTATTCTGTTACATTGGTATATGTGTCTGTTTTTATTGCCAGAACCATGCTATTTTGGTTACTATAGCTTTGTAACATATTTTGAGCTCAGATAGCATGAGTCTTCCAGTTTTGTTCTTTTTGTTCAAGATTGCTTTGGCTATTTGGGATCTTTTGTGGTTTCACATACATTTTAGAATTGCTTTTTCTATTTCTGTGAAAAATCTCATGGGAATATTGATAGGGATTACATTCAATGTGTAGATCACTTTGGGTAGTATAGACATTTTAACAATATTAATTATCCCAATCCATGAACACAGGGTATCTTTCCATTTATTTGTGTTTTCTTCAGTTTCTTTCATCAGTGGTTTATAGTTTTCAGTGTATAGGTCTTTCACTTCCTTGGTTAAACTTATTCCTAAGTATTTTATTTTTTATAGCTATTATAAATGAGATTGTTGTCTTGATTTCCTTTTTGGATAACAAAATAAATCTTCTTTGATGATTTCTTTTTTAGAAAGTGCATTGGCCGGACGCGGTGGCTCACGCTTGTAATCCCAGCACTTTGGGAGGCCGAGGTGGGCGGATCACAAAGTCAGGAGATCGAGACCACGGTGAAACCCTGTCTCTACTAAAAATACAAAAAATTAGCCGGGCGTGGTGGCGGGCGCCTGTAGTCCCAGCTACTTGGAGAGGCTGAGACAGGAGAATGGCGTGAACCCAGGAGGCAGAGCTTGCATTGAGCTGAGATAGCGCCACTGCACTCCAGCCTGGGCGACAGAGACTCTGTCTCAAAAAAAAAAAAAAAAAAAAAAAAGAAAGTGCATTGTTAGCATATAGAAATGCTACTAGGTGAGGCATGATGGCTCACACCTGTAATTCCAGCACTTTGGGAGGCCAAGGCAGGAGGATCACTTGAGCCCAGAAATTCAAGACCAGCCCAGGCAACTAAACAAGACCCTATCTCAATAATAGTAATAATAATAATAGTAATTAGTAATTAGTCAGGCATGATGGTGCACATTTGTAGTCCCAGCTACTCAGGAAGCTGAGGTGGGAGGAGCCCAGGAGGTCAAGGCTGCAGTGAACTGTGATCGAGCCACTGTACTCCAGGTGGGGTGATAGAGCAAGATTCTGTCTCAAAAAAAAATAAAAAATAAAAAAAGCTATTAGTTTTTGTATGCTGATTTTGTATCCTGTACCTTGACTGAATTCTAATAATTTTTTGGTGGAGTCTTTAGGGTTTTCTGCATACAGGATTATGTGATCTGCAAACAGAGGCAATTTATTGAACCACCCTTGTATCCCAGGGATAAATTCTGCTTGCTCATGGTGAATGATCCTTTTAATGTGCTATTGAATTTGGTTTGCTAGTATTTTGTTGAAGATTTTTGCACCTGTGTTCATCAGGGATATTGGCCTGTAGCTTTTTTTCTTTTAGTGTTCTTGTCCGGCTTTGATATCAGGGAATTTTCTGACCTTATAAAATGAGTTTGGAAGCATTCCCCCCTCTTCAGTTTTTTGGAAGAGTTTGAGAAGGATAGGTATTAGTTCTTTAAATGTTTGGTAGAATTTACCAATGAAGCCATCAGGTCCTGAGCTTTTCTTTGACGAGAGACTCTATTACTTGTCCAGTCTCTTTACTCATTATTGGTCTGTTCAGATTTTCTATTTCTTCTTAAGTCAGTCTTGGTAGGTTGGATGTGTCTAGGAATGTATCCATTTCTTCTAGGATACCCAATTTGTTAGAGTATAATTATTCATAGTAGTTTCTTTTTTTTTTTTTTTTTTTTTTTTTGAGACGGAGTCTCACTCTGTTGCCCAGGCTGGAGTGCAGTGGCATGATCTCGGCTCACTGCAAGCTCTGCCTCCCGGGTTCATGCCATTCTCCTGCCTCAGCCTCCCGAGTAGCTGGGACTACAGGCGCCTGCCACCACGCCCAGCTAATTTTTTATATTTTTAGCGGGGACGGGGTTTCACCATGTTAGCCAGACTGGTCTTGATCTCCTGACCTCATGATCCACCCGCCTTGGCCTCCCAAAGTGCTGGGATTATAGGCGTGAACCACTGCGCCCAGCCTATTCATAGTAGTTTCTTATGATCCTTTGCATTTCTGTGGTATCAATTGTAATGTCTCATTTCTGATTGATTTATTTGAGTCTTATCTCTTCTTAGTTGGTCTAGCTAGAGGTTTGTTGATTTTATCTTTAAAAAAAATCCCAACTCTTAGTTTCATTGATCTTTTCTGTTATTTTTCTAGTCTCTAGTTCATGTATTTCTGCTTCGATCTTTGTTTTTTCCTTCTTTCTGCTGACTTTGGGCTTATTTTGTTCTTCCTTTTCTAGTTCCTTGGTGTGTAAAGTTAGGTTGTTTATTTGAGATCTTTCTTACTTCTTTTTTCTTTTTTTTTTCCAGTGACTCTCGTGCCTCAGCCTCCCAAGTAGCTGGGACTACAGGCATGTGCCACCACGCCCACTAATTTTTGTATTTTTAGTAGAGACGAGTTTTCGCCATTTTGCTCAGGCTGGTCTTGAACTTCTGGCCTCAGGTGACCCACCAACCTTGGCCTCCCAAAGTGCTGGGATTATAGACGTGAGCCACCATGCCTAGCCTCTTTCTTATTTCTTAATGGAGGTATTTAAGGCTCTAAACTTCCCTCTCGGAATTGCTTTGCTGCACACTGCATTTTGTGTGTTGTGTTTCCATGTTCATTTGTCTCAAGAGATTTTTTTTTTGTTTCCCTTTTGATTTCTTGTTTGACCCATTGGTTGTTCAGGAGGGTGTTGTGTATTTCCACAAATCGGTGAGTTTTCCAGTTTGCTTTCTGTTAGTGATCTCTCGTTTGCAGTTGGGAAAGATGCTTAACGTGATTTGATCTTCTTGAATTTGTTAAGACTTGTTTTGTGGCCTAACATATGGTCTATCCTGGAGGCTACCCCATGTGCAGCTGAGAAGAAAGCGGATTCTGCTGCTGCTGGATGGAATGTTCTGTGTATGTCTGCTAGGTCCATTTGCTCTAGAGCAGTGGTCCCCAATCTTTTTGGCACCAAGGACCAGTTTCGTGGAAGATAATTTTTCCATGGATGGAGGGCTGGGGGGTATGGTTTCAGGATGAAACTGTTCCACCTCAGATCATCAGGCACAACCTCGATCCCTCACATTCGCAGTTCATGATAAGGTTCGTGCTCCTATGAGAATCTAATGCCGCTGCTGATCTGCCAGGAGATGGAGCTCAGGCGGGAATGCTCGCTTGCCCACCAGTCACCTCCTGCTCTGCAGTCCAGTTCCTAACAGGTGACAGACCGGTACTGGTCAGTGGCCTGGGGTTGGGGACCCCTGGTCTAGAGTGTTGTTCAAGTCCTGCAGCATTATTTTTTTTTAACTTCCCTATAAATGGAATCATACTGGATATATCTTTCTATAACCTGCTGTTTTCACTCCACATGACATTTGTGACAGACATCCAAGTTGATGCACATAACTGTAGTTTATTCAGTTTTTTATTTTTTATTTTTTTAGACTTCTATGGACTGACTCTGGGACATTTCTATTGCTGTATACTCTTTCATTGTATGACTCTAACATAGATCTTTTATCTGTTCTTCTGCTAATGGACACTTGGGTTGCTTCTGGCTTTTGACTATTAAAAAACATTTAAACATTATTTTAAGCATTGTAAACAATGATGCTGTGAACGATTTTGTGCATGCAATCTGGTGTCCAGGAGTGAAATTGTTAGGTTCTAAATGTGCACATCTTCAACTATACTGAATAATGCTCACTGTTTTCCAAAGTGGTTGTCCCAGTTTGCCTGCCCCGGGGAAGTGTGAGTTCCTGCTGCTCTGTAGTACTGCCAACACTTGGTATTGTCAGACTTTACATCTCTGCCAATCAGTGGATGCAAAAAGATACTTCACTGTGGGCCGGGCGCGGGGGCTCATGCCTGTAATCCCAGCACTTTGGGAGGCCAATGTGGGTGGGTCACCTGAGGTCAGGAGTTTGAGACCAGCCTGACCAACATGATAAAACTCTGTGTCTACTAAAAAAACAAAAATTAGCCAGGTGTGGTGGCGTGCACCTGTAATCCCAGCTACTTGGGAAGCTGAGGCAGGAGAATCGCTTGAACCTGGGAGGCAGAGGTTGCAGTGAGCTGAGATTGTGCCATTGCATTCTAGCCTGGATGATAGGGTGAGACTCCATCTCAAAAAAAAAAAAAAGGTATTTTACTGTGGCTTTAATTTGCATCTCCACAGACCTTCTGTTCTATCTCTGGTCTTCTGTACAAAGTGGGGCAGAGATATGGGCATCTAGCATCTTCTTTGTTTTCTTTTTTAATCTGCATAGCCAGTGCAAGGACAGCAGCTTCTTATAGAGACTTCCAATCAATCACGTTGTTCTGCGTTCCCCAACACATACACACACCTTGTTTCTGAGATATCTGGTGCCTCCGATTCTTGTGCAAACCCACCTCTGCCACTGGCTGCCTCCCACTACTTTTTTTCCCCTAAGTGTTAAAACATTTATTTGGGATGGCATAATTGCTACAAGTTTTCCTAGCATGTAATTGAGCAAAATAACACAATTTTTGTAATTATTAAATGTGAAGGGAAAATTCTTATGGACATATTTCTTTTCCTGAAATGCAGAGGTGGAGATGTCAGGTTGGTGAAAGGAGGCAGTATTTCAAATGGCTTCTTTTCCTGGTGCCTGGTAGCCTCTGACCCCACGGCGTATCATGGTGCAACACCCTGCTCTTGTCAACTGGGGTCAGGTTCCTGGAAAAGGCAGGTTAGGTTAGAGGCCCTGTGCAAGCTGAGGTGGGACATTGGCTCCTTGGGACCATCCATGCTGAGCCCCTCCTGGACAGGCCTCATAATCCTCAGGGGAGCATGTGCCCCGGCATAAAGACTACTCTTCTAGAACGTGAAATCAGAGCACTGGCAAGGGAGATGCAGGGTCACATGGTGCCTTCTCCCGCCTTTCTGGCTGGAGACTTAGACTGTTCCAAACAGATGATGATTTACTGCATCACCGCGCATGGGCAGCATATGAGACCGCAAACACCCTCACTCACATCATTCTTGTATTCACCTAGTGGTCGCTGTGTACCTCCCACGTCAGGCACTGTACTACCAGACACTGAGGATCCGGTGGGGAGCGAGAGGGACTTTGGGGACTGAGTCAGTGGGACACGGGCTGGTGGGATAGGGAAGGATGAGGGAGACAGAGGGTCAGATGATCCCCATGGTTCTGCCTGGGGCACCTGAAGGGAAGTCAGAAAGGAATCCAGGTTGAAGAGGGATGGCAACGAGTTTTGTGTTTGGTCTGCAGGACAGGGATGCCGGGTTGGGGGGAGGACAGGTAGGAGGTGTGCGTCACAGGTAAAGGCAATTGCTCTATGGGCCTGGGGTTTGATGGGAAGAGACGCTAAATCATAGTTCATGATTCTTTTTCAAAATTGTAATGCAAAGAGCCCTCATTGAATCTGCATTTTATAGCATGTACTGTGCAAGTTTCGGGGGTATCAGGAAGAAGAAACATGCTCCTTTGTCTCCTGAAGCTCACAGGCTAGTGGACATGGCAGACACGTAAGACAAGGGACAAGAGGTCAGTCCACAGAGAACAGCTTTGGGTTTGCCTCTGATGCTGGCCTTGGCCCAGATCAACCAAACCTAATGGAAACAGAGAGCTGAGAAAGCGGGAGAGTTGAGCTCACTGATGCTCGGATTTTACAGATGAATCCGGAGGCAGTTTCTCCCAGTGCTGACATCCAGGCGCTGCGGGTGCCACAGAGAAACATGGAAGGGCCTTCTGGAGACCACCGCGCCCGGCATCCTTCCCCCTTTTAGAACTGGAGCGAGACAACCATGTGTGCTATCACTACTTCTTTCTTTACAGTGTTGGTCCAACACCGTAATGGTCTGACAATCCTGCAGGCTGGAAGCCCGGGATCACGGTGCCAGCAGGGTTGGTTTCTTCCAAAGCCTCTCTTCTGGGTGGTGGCCTCACGTGGCCTTTTCTCTGTGGGCACGTGCCCTTGGTGCCTCCCACCACTTTTTTCCAAGTTCACGCTGATCCCTTGAATCAGTTGTCACTCCCCCACTTGTTTTCCAGCTTCTGTGATGTTCCTGGCAGGCGCTCCTCTCACTCTCTGCTGTGAACTCTTCCCTTTTACATCTGCAATCCCTTTGCATTCCTTTTAGCGGTGTTTGGAGGAGAAGCAAGGGCTAAAGTTGTTCCCACTCATGTCTTTCGCTCCCAGGTGCCCCGATGTTTCAGCTCTTGGTGGTGCCTGCAGGGAGATCCCTCTGTACTTCATAATATTATTTCTATTTTTTACACTTTTTTTTTTTTTTTGAGATGGAGTTTCGCTCTTCTCGCCCAGGCTGGAGTGCAGTGGTACAATCTTGGCTCAATGCGACCTCCGCCTTCCAGTTTCAAGCAATTCTCCTGCCTCAGCCTCCCAGGTAGCTGGGATTACAGGCGCCCGCCACCACGCCCAGCTAATTTTTGTATTTTTAGTAGAGATGGGGTTTCGTCATGTTGGCCAGGATGGTCTCTAACTCCTGACCTCAGGTGATCCTCTCGCCTTGGCCTCCCGAGGTGCTGGGATTACAGGCGTGAGCCACCGCGCCTGGCCACACTTTTTTTTTCTTTTTTAATTTCCTCGTAGTACTGCTTGGGCTACATGGCTTAAGCTTTTGTACATAGTTTTCATTGTTCGGTTCTAAATGCTTTTAGATTTTCATTCTAATTCTTCTCGGACCAGTGCATTATTTTTCATTTTTTTAATTTAAAAAATAATTTAATGTAGTTTTATAGAGTTGGGGGGGGTCTCACTATGTTGCTCAGGCTGGTCTTGAACTCCTGGGCTCAAGGGATCCTCCTGCCTTGGCCTCCCGAAGTTCTGGGATTATAGGTGTGAACCACCGTGCCTGGCCAGTAGTGTATCTTTAAATTTCCAAACATAGGAGAGCCCTTAATTTTAGTTTGGTTGCCAATTTATGCCTTTATTCTGTTGCATCAAGAACATGGCTGGTGTGATGCAAGTTCTTTTGCTATTTGTTGAGTCTTGCTTTGCAGCCTAGGACATGGTGAGTGTTAGTAAATGTCCAAGGTGAACTTGAAAACAATGTGTGGTCTGTAGTTTTTGGGTGTCCACTAAATCAAGCTTGTTCAACTTTTCCATATTCTTTTTTTATTTTTATTTTTTGACAGAGTCTCACTCTGTTGCCCAGGCTGGAGTGCAGGGGTGCAATCTCAGCTCACTGAAACCTCAAGTTCAAGTGATTCTCCTGCCTTAGCCACCCGAGTAGCTGGGATTACAGGCATGAGCCACCACATCTGGCTCATTTCTGTATTTTTTATTTTAGTTTCAGCATGTTGGCCAAGCTGGTCTCAAACTCCCGACCTCAAGTAATCTGCCTGCCTTCGCCTCCCAAAGTGTTGGGATTACAAGCATGAGACACTATGCCTGGCCTAATTTTTCTATATTCTTACTCATTGAGTCTGCTTAAACCAGCAGTTCCAGTGAGAAGTGGTATAATTTCCTGCATGGAGAATGTGCTCATTTATTAATTTTTCCTTTTCTTGACACTTTTTTGTTTTGTAGTCATTTGAGGCTCTATCATTATGCAGGTGCACACAAGATCAGAATGGCTAATGCTTCTTTTTTTTTTTTTCCTGTCGCCCAGGCTGGAGTGCAATGGCGTGATCTTGGCTCACTGCAACCTTCGCCTCCTGAGTTCAAGCAGTTCTGCCTCAGCCTCCCAAGTAGCTGGGACTACAGGCATGAGCCACCACGCCTGGCTAATTTTGTACTGCAGTAAAGATGGGGTTTCACCATGTTGTTCAGGCTGGTCTCGAACTCCTGACCTCAGGTGATCTGCCCGCCTTGGCCTCCCAAAATGCTGGGATTACAGGCATGAGCCACCATGCCTGGCCACTAATACTTCTTTTAAAATAATTAACTTATTTATGTATTTATTATTTTTCCCCCGCCCCTCCCCCGCCAGTGAATGCTTTGGAATGAATACTCATCAGTATGCTGCAACCACTTTTAATCCTAATAATGATTTTGCCCTGGAGCCTACTTTGTGCGATATGAGCTTCTCTCCATTAGCTTCCTTTTGGATGGTCTTTGCCAGATGTGTCTCCTTCTATCTGTAGTAATTAGAGCCATTCCAGCTACGTGTCAAAAATAAACAAAAGGGGTTTATGATCAAGCATGGGCGACTTACACAATCGTCAAAAGAAATGGAGGAACAACTCCCAGCCCTCCGAATCGGCCACCTCCTGGGATCAGGAATAAATCCTAATCTCAAAATGCAGGTAAACAGTCTACCTCTTGTTCCCTAAATGAGATGCCAAGCATGCCCCTCCCCTCAGCCAGGCTGTCTCCATCCAAACTTCAACGACCACTGGCCTCCCTGCTGACCCACATCCCACTGAGGAGCCCCAAGCTCTGAACCAACTGCCTACACACCATCCCCTCGGGCTGCACCTGCTCCCCAGGCCTGCCCCTCCTTTGGAGCTGCCTCTGTCCACCAAGGGTGCTGTTGCTCACCTAACCTTCCAAGCCAGAACCCAGTGGTACCTTGCTGCCCCCTCCACTCCCTGAAGAAGCTGCCCCCATGCCTGTTGAGTTCTTCCAACTGCTCGAACCTTCTGGAACTTCAGGACTCAGCATGTCTTGTCTGGGTGGCTGCAATGGCTATGCTTGCTTCTCTGTCTCTCTCCATCAATCAGTCAATCGCTCAATCGTATCAATCAACTATCCACCTATTAATCTATAATCAATAATCTATCTATATCATTTACTTATATAATCAATCATTGATCTATCCCATGTATCTTCCTATCTACCTTTTATCATGTCTATTCATCTATCTATCATTTATGCCTCTATCATGTCTGTCTTTCAATCATTTATCTATCACCAGACACAGTAGCATGTGCCTGTAGTCCCAGTAACTCAGGAGGCTGAGGTAGGAGGACTGCTTGATGCTAGCAGATCGAGTCCAGACTGGGCAAGATAGTGAGATCTCATCTCTAAAAAAAATTTTAAAATCATCTATCATCTCTCTCTATTCATCTATCTATCCATGTATCTATCATGTATTTTATCTATCACTTATCACCTATGAATCATCCATCATCTATCAATCAATTATCTGTATCAATCATGTCTCTATATCTATATATCTGTGTATCAATTTATCCATCAATCATCTATCTATCTGTTTTTGAGGCAATATTCACAAAATATACAATCAATCCCTTTAAAGTGCACAATTCAGTGGCATTTAGTATGCTCTATAGTTCCAGAACATTTTCTTTGCAATAAAAAGAAACCCGAGGCTGGGTGTGGTGGCTCATGTCTGTAATCCAGCACTGTGGGAGGCTGAGGCAGGATGATCGCTTGAGCTCAGCAGTTTGAGACCAGCCTGGGCAACATAGTGAGATCCTGTCTACAAAAAAAAAAAAAATCACAAAATTAGCAGGGTATGGTGGCACACGCCTGTGGTTTCAGCTACTCAGGAGGCTGGGGCAGGATTGCTTGAGCCCAGGAGATCAAGGCTGCAGTGAGTTACGACTGCGCCACTGCACTCCAGCCTGGGTGACGGGGTGAGACCCTGTCTGTCTCATTACAAAATAAAAAATAAATACAAATTTTTTTTAAAAGGACTCCCCCTGCCCCATTTTCCTTCCCTTGCCGCAGCCCCTGACACCCACTCATCTGCCTTCTGTCCCGATAAGCCTATTCTGGACATTTGTGTCTGGCTTCTTTCACCCAGCACGAACTCTTTTGAGGTCTATCCGTCGTGTTACGGCGGAATGGCACTGCGCCTTATGGACAGGCTGTTTGTCCATTTGTCTGTTGATGAACACTCAGGCTGCCCCACCTTTGGGAGGCTATGGCCATCCATGCATAAAGGTATGGCCGCACAGCTGTTCTCAGTTCTCGTGCCTCTGAGGCCAGATGGGCTGCCGCACCCTATTCCCACCAGCCACCCTCACATGCAGCCACGTGGCCCGCACTACCTGACACTGCTTCCCTGTTGCTGAAAGCTCCTCGGTGGCCTCTGGGCTAAGTCCTGTCTCTGCAGTGTGGCCTCCAAGGCCCGCCAGCCGCAGCCCTCCCTTCCCCTGCATGCAGCATGAACACCCTTCGCTGTGCTCCCGGCTCCCCCCCAGGCCCCTGCACAAGTGGCCTCCTCTCCCTAGAAGGGCCAGCAGCACCCTGTGTGGCAGCTTAGACATCCCTTCTCTTGCCTTCATGCGCCTCCCACAGGGACCAGCATGATCCCCTCCCCTAATCCTATTTGGGCTCAGCCAGTATTTCTGTGCAATGTTGTTGCAGGTTCCGCCCCGCCACCGTCACGGGAATCCTAAGAGCATTGGCGTGAGGCTCGGCGGAGGGCATGCTGGACCATGTCTTCTGGTGACTTTCCCCCGCGGAGGGGCTTGGGGGTCAGGCCCACTCCTTTCCCAAACTCACTCTTTCCCCCACAGGCAACCCACTCCCTCTCCTCCATCTCTGCCCGAGACCTGCAGCAGACAACACCAGACTCTGAGGCAGGGAGGAAGGACTGCATTTGCCAATGGAGGCTTTTACTGGGGGGACTGGGGGTGGCGCCCGGCCCGAGGGCTGAGGGCCCGGGAAAGGCACACGGTGGCGGTGGGGTCTCTCTCGGGCAGGCGCTGGCTCTGCAGACAGCTCCCCCCTGGTGACCCCTCTTTGGCACTGAGCTGGGAACATGGTGTCCGCACTCCCGGCTGGCAAGCAGAGGCCCGTGTGCCCCGGTGGCGGCTGGCAGTGTAGGCTGGTGGGGTGACGGCCGCAGGGGCTGGGTTTGGCACCGGTGGGAGCCGGGGCCCCGCGGGAGTCAGAGGCTGGGCCGCCCCCGCTGCTGGCAGGGTAGTCACATTGGCCACGGAGATGGCTACGAATAGGGAATCCAATAAATTAGGCTGTAGAAAGAGGAGGTGAGGGGCCGAGGGGGCGGGGCTGGCAGTCTCGCTTGGCAGGCGGTGCTGTGCGTCCCTCTCCCCTCTCCCGTGGGATCTTCGGGGCTCTTGTAGGGGAGAGGATGCAGGTGAGGCGCTCTGTGTGACCGTGGGTCCTACTGGGCGGCTTTTATGGCATCCCATGGTACAGGAGCCTTGGCTGCCACCCTCAGGGGATGGACCATGGGGTCTTTGAGAGACTGACGAGGAGGGAATCATGGGGACTCGAGTCTCCGGAGGGAGGCCACCTGCAGCACGAGGGGCTGTGGCCTGAGGGGCTCCTGGGGCTCGGCTGCGCTGCTGTGTGGCCAGCACTGGGCCCCTTGTACCCCAGCTTCCTTCACGGAGCAAAGTAGAGGACTCACTGCCCTGGACAGGGCCCAGTCACTGTGGAACAGCCCCCCCAGGGAATGGGAGGGACAGGGTGAGGGTTACGCAGGGCGCCACCCTCCACATCTACTTTCCCGGGGTCGGGAAGGGTCTTCTAGGAGGAGGGGCCAGGCATGCAGGGGCGGGGTGCGTGCGCGGGTGGGTGCTGCTGTCTCCTTCATGTGATCCGAGCTTGGGGGCGGGGTAGGGGCCGGGGAGGGTCGCGTCAGGTGGAGGCACCCTGGAGGCCACCAGGGCCTTGCGGGCTAGGTGCCGGCACGTGCGCTGGGGCCACGGCCTCGCCCAGTATCTGGCAGAGCTCCTGGAGGCGCCGCTGCATCTTGGGAATGCCCGCCAGCTGCTGCTCCAGCCGCTGCTTCTCCTCCGTCAGGCTCAGGCGGGCAGCCGGGTCCAGCTTCTCGAACTTCCAGCCGCCCTCCCCATCGAACTGTAGCAAGTGTGTGTGGTACTTCCTGGCCAGGAGAGGGACAGGGTCAGGGGCACGGCACGAGGGCTGCTGATGACAGCCGCCTGCTGCTGCCGGGCCCACCAGGCCACCTCCTTCCCTCAGGCAGCCACTCCCACCGACCCCAGGCAGGGAGAGAGGGCACCTACCACAGGGAGGGCCGGTGGGTGATGGAGAGCAGGGCAATGCCCGCGTCCTTGGCCGCCTGGAAGATCTTGCCTTCCACGTCGATGCTCACGGCGCTGGTGCATTCATCCAGGAGGGCGTACTTGGGCCTGGGGGTCCGGGCCGAGAGGAGAGTCTGTGCACCCTCCAGGGCCCAGCACCCCAGCCCGGCTCAGGCTCCACTGAGCCCAGGCCTCCCCACGGCTGCTACTTCCCCTTCCAGGGGACCCCAGGGAGCCTGCCGGCCCGGAGTGCTCACCTGTGGTAGAACATGCGGGCCATGCCGATTCTCTGCTTCTCGCCACCCGACAGGACGTCCTTCCAGTCACACATAGCCTCCCAACCTAGGCAGGGGCAATGGTCTTGGCTCAGTTCCACCAGCACCCAGACTCGGGGGCCAGCCGGGAAGCTGGGGGAGCTGCAGGAATGAGCTAGCTGTGACGACAGGGCCCCTGTGCCTCTGTGTCCTTGTCTGTCTACCAGGCATTAATCACGGAGGAGTGGGGCCTGGAATCGTGCCTTCGCCGAGAAGAGATATGGTGGAGTCCAAGCCCCAGCACTTCAGTGTGACCTTATTTGGAGACAGGGCCTTCGTAGAGGTGATCACACTAAGATGAGGTCATCAGAGTGGACCCTAATATGACTGTGTCCTCATAAAAAGGGAGTGTGCGGGCAGAGGATGTGCACAGGGGAACATGAGGTGAAGATATACAAGGAGAAGTGGACCATCTGCGAGCCGAGGACAGAGGCCTGGAACACATCCTTCTGTCATGGCACCCGGAAGGAGCCCACCCTGCTGGCACCTGGATCTCGGACTCCTGGATCCAGGAGATGATCCACCCCTGCGGTTTATGGCAGCCCCAGGGCACCCATACAGTTCCTTGGCACAGAGCTCCAGAGCGGCCTGAGTGCTCTCCCCAGACCGGGGGCTTGTCACCCACAGGGGTTGGGCCTCCTGTCACTGCCCCGTGCCAGCACTTGGGCAAGGCTCGAGTGGGCTGCTTGAACGAGCAGGTGAGCCGGCTGCTCCATTAGGCTGGGGCGCTGCGGCAGAAGTGCCCCTCCTGTCTTCTCGCCCATGCTGCCTTCCCTGGCGGCCCAGGGCTAGAAGTGGCGACAGGGTATATGGCCACCCAGAATAGAGATTACACTTCCCAGGTGGCCTTGTGGTGAGGTGTGAGCATGAGACTAAGTTGTGGCCAATGAGATATAACTGTAAGTATTCAATATGGCGGCTTCCTTAAAAGATAGAAGGCACATACCTTTTGCCCCTTCCCTTCTACTTCCTCCATCCTACAGCCTGGGACATGATGTGAGGGCTGCAGCAGCCCTCCTGGATCATGAGGTGACTTTGGGAATGGAGGCCACACACAGCAGAGTGACCTGGTAGAAAATTCTAGAGCCCTGGGGCCTTCACAGAGCAGGGCCAGCCCTGGCAACCGTGGCCTGGCTCTCTTGGGACCTAACAGCTCAGTAGGATAAACTCACAGATGATCTTAGCCACTATTGCGGGGAGGCCGGTTCTGTTCCTCACAGCTAAACTCCATCCTAACGGCTCATGCTGGCTGGCCACAGGCCCTGGGCATTCAGGCTGCCACAGAGGCGAGACGGGCCATGTGCTCCCAGGCCGAGGGCAGCAGGAGCAAGAGGCAGGGCCGGGCCAGGGGCTGCTCCACGCCTTCGCCACCTGTGTCCCTGCTTCCTCCACAGGCAGGTGACAACACCCCGGCCATTTCCTGCAGGAGCCACTTCTTCTCATGTTGCCACCGAGGGAGGGCTTGGTGCCTGTGCCCTTGAACCGTGAAGGGGAGCCCCAGCAAGGCAAAGTCCTTGCCCAGGGCCATCTCGTACCCAGCAGTGGGGGCTGGAAGCAGAATCCAGAGGCTCAGAATTCAAAGACAAAATTGAACACTCCGTCTACTGTGTCCCTGTAGCTGCACCCCGCTCTCCTCCTCCGCTCTCCTGGCCCGACAGACACTGTGGACAAGCAGTATTCCTTGATAAGCCCAGGACAAGAAAACAGCTCAGTCTGGCCTCCTTTTCAGTGAACTCATCTCTGAATCCACCCCAGCCCCCTCCAAGCGTCTGCACAAACCTCCTGACAGTAGCCATCACTGCACACATGTGCCTGCCCCTCCCAGGCTGCCCCTGCCCACCGACCCATGGTCCTTCCAAGAGCGTCTGATCCTGATCAGGGAAAGCCTAGGCTCCCGCCTGGTCCGGAGGGCCCTCTGTGAGTCAGCCTCTCGCACCACCAAGCCTGCGGGCCGCACTCCGCCCTGCTGCCCCTGGCTCCCGGACGGGGTAACCACTCAGCATTCTGCAGGGCTCAGCTCAGACCTCTTTTCTCTGGGAGAGGGTATCCTGGGTCCCCCAATGAGGTGTGCATCCTTGCTAGGTGCCCCCTTCCCTAGAGCACCCATGCCACGTGGGGCCATCTGTGTGGTGCTGGTCTTCCCTGGTAGGCGGGCCTCAGAGGTAGCACCCTCTGTCCCGCCCCTGTGGCACCTGGCACTTTAGACTCCTGGATGTTGAGCTAATCTTCACTCCCTGGAGGCCAAGGGAGAGGCCAGGGTGGGACAAAGGGCGGCTGCCAGCCCCAGGCCTCCTACCTCCCTCCCGCTGCAGGATGTGGTGCAGGTGCACGACGTCCAGGATGGCTTCCAGGTCCTGCTCTGAGTAGCCCTTCCTTCGCATGTCCTCCACTGAGTCCGGGTAGATCACCTGGTCACGCAGGGAGCCCACAGACATGTAGGGCCTGTGGGAAAGCTGGGTGTCCACGGAGGGAAGGGCCGGCCCTGCCTCCCCCAAGATACTCTGCGTCTCCCAGGCAGTGTCCACATGCCACGCTCACACGCACCCACACGCTCACGTCGCCGCCCGTGCACACACCCCACACAGATCCAAAACAGGGCAGTGGATCGGGCGGGTTTGGAGGGAGCAGGAACCACAGCCCGTCTCTGGCTCTGGGGACAGTGCCTCGGTGTCCTCTCCTGAGGTGCTGACTCTTCACCACTTCCTGGGCCTCTGCAGGAAGCCATGTGTGAGCGCACAGGCAGGAAGAGGTGGAGGAGAGACACACGGGCTTCCTCACCTCTGCGGGATGTAGAACATGCGCTGGGGTGGAGGCTTATAGAGCACACCACCGTACGTGGGCCAGAGCCCACCCAGGATCCGGAACAGGGAGCTCTTGCCGCAGCCGTTAGGGCCCGTGATGAGCAGATGCATGCCTTCCTCCACCTGCAGGGGCAACAGCCACTGACGCCAGAAAGCGCAGGCCCCTTCCCGCACCCTATGGCCTCCTGCCCAGCCTTGAGAGGCTCCCAACGCCCGAGGCCAGCAGGCAGGCCATTCTTGATCTCTTGATAAGGGACAGCAGGGCCTGGGGGATGGGGTCCAGCGTCCACAGCCCTAGCTAAATTTAGCTCTCGCTAAATGCCTGGCCCGGGACACAAGAATGGACAAGACCCAGCCCTGTCCTCAGGCCCTGACATGCCCAGAGAACATGGTGCCAGCACAAGAGGAAGGGCCTATTCTGCCACAGCTGAATGAGCAGGTGTGTTCCAACACAGTCAGCGCCGTCCTCAGTCCCATCCGACTCCCACTTCACCAGGAATCCAAGCGCAGGGTCAACTCTCAGCATCCTTTAAGGAACTGCCCTGAAAGGCACTTTGTTTTCAAGAGACGAGATCTCACTTTGTTGCCCAGGCTGGAGTGCAGTGGTATGATCACAGCTCACCACAGTCCCCAACTCCCGGGCTCAAGTGATCCTCCCACCTCAGCCTCCTGAGTAGCTAGGCCTACAGATGCACGCCACCATGCCTGGCTAATTTTTAAATGTTTTTTTAGAGACAGGGTCTTGTTATGTTGCTCAGGCTGGTCTCAAACTCTTGGCCTCAAGCAATTCTCTCACCTTGGCCTCCTGAGTCACTGGGGACAAAAGGGCAGTTTCTTTCTTTTCTTTTTGAGACAGGGCCTTGCTCTGTTGCCCAGGCTGGAGTGCAGTGGTGGGATCATGGCTCACTGCAGGCTCAACCTCCTGGGCTCAAGAGATCCTCTCACTTTAGCCTTTCAAGTAACTAGAACTACAGGCACGGCCACCACACTTGGCTTATTTTTGTATTTTTAAAAATTTTTGTAGAGACGGGGTTTGCCATGTTGCCCAGGCTGGTCTTGAACTCCTGGGCTTAAGCGATCTGCCCACCTCGGCCTCCCAAAGTGCTGGGATGACAGGCATGAGCCACCACGCCCGGCCCAAAAGGCACTTTCTTTATGTCTCTAGACTGACAGCACAGACCCCACTGCCTCCCCAGGTGCCAGAGTGGCCCAGAGATGCCACAGTGGCCCCTGGGCTCTGCATCATGGACCTCAGGCTCCTCAATTCACTGATTCCATGGTCCTCGCTGGAGCTAGGAAATGCCTACTTTAGGAAAATGCCGGCCAGGCTGGAGGCGGCCTGTGTGCAGGGAGGAGGCCAGGGGCCTGGAGTCAGTGAAATTCACGGTAACAACAACAATGCTACACCGGGCTCCTGGGAAGACTTGAGGCCATGGTCTTTAGCTTACCTCAGGCAGTGTCATGGGTGGAACTGTGTCCTCTGAAATTCCTATGTGGGAACCCTAATCCCCACTACCTCAGAGTGTGAGCTTATTTGGAAACAGGGTCGTTGCGGACGTGATGAGTTAGATTTGGATGAGGTCATTCTGCAGAGGGGTGGGCCCTAATGCAATGTGACCTGTGTCCTGACGGAAAGGGGAGACGGAGACACGGACACACCCAGAGGGAGAGCGCCGTGTGGAGACAGAGGCGGAGGCCGACCTGCCGTGGCAGAAGCCAAGGAAGCCCGCAGATGGGCAGCAGAGCAGAAGCTGGGACAGGGGCCCCGAGTGGAGGCGCCTTCTCGGTCCTTGGCAGGAGCCCGCCCCGCCTGTGCCTTCCTCTCGGACTGCTGGACTCCTCAGCCAGGAGAGAGGCCATCTCTGCTGGGAAAGCCACTCAAAGTTTGTAACGCTTTGTGACTGCAGCCACAGTATGCTAATGCAGCCATCTGACTGTCCCCTCCTGAGGGGCGGGGCCTGGGCCTTGCCCCATCTCGCATACCCGGCTTCCTGAGCAGCTGTGGCCCTGCGCACAGGGGCCCCATGAGCTTGCCTGCTGCCCGTGCCTGCTTGTGCTGCCCGCAGCCAGCCTGGAAACCACCCTCCTCGGACTCACTGGTGATCAGCTCCCCCGACATCCTAGGAGGGGCCACTGCCGGCGGTGAGGGATGACCACCTGTGCCGGCCCCCGCCTCCCTGGCATGCCCCTCCTCTCTGCTTCCTCCTGCGTGAGCTGCCCCTCAGGCCCACGTCCCCTCACTCCTCTACCCTCAGCTGCCTGCCCACTCGCTCGCAGCAACTCCTGGGCAAGGCTTCATCCCACCCCCACCACCCCCAGGGACTTTGACCACTCTTCTTGTGACCCCCACTGTCCCTTGAACAGCTGTCTACCTGGAGACCTTTGTAACACTTTAGTGCCCCTCCACAGTGAAGACTCCCTTAGTGCAGGGCTCCTGATTTACCTCGGGTTTCTGGTGCCCGGCTCAGAGTTCAGGGCACATTGGTTAAATGAGTGAATGAATGAGTGATTCCTTGTCACTTCTCTACCTGTCCCTCCACCCCAGTCTCCCCCTCACTCCATTACTCCCCAAAGCCCTGTCCAAACCCCTGGCTGGGGACACAGGTGATCTGTGGATTCCTTGCTGTGGCCTTCCCAGGGAGGTCGAGCAGCAAGGTTTGAACCAGAGCCCCCTCGCCTGGGTCTTGGCTTTCTTAGGAGTGTGGGGAGTTGGCATCAGATGATAGGGCCAGGAACGCCAGGGTGAACCTTGGTCAATCCTGGTATCACTAGTCTCTTTTATCAGCCCTGCCTCTGTTGCCCTAGGATGAACAGTCAGAGACACATTGGTCTCTCACCTTGACCTTGGCCCACCTGCCACGTAGATCTAGGGACAATGGCTATTGCCAGCACAGACAGGCAGGAAGCCAAGGGCTGAGGCTTGCATATGTGCGTGGCTGACACCCTCCCCGCTGGACCTACCCTGATGTTGAGGCTGGCCACCACCACCTCTCCTGAGGGTGTGATGATGGGGATGTTCTCGCAGATGATCCCCTGCTCCACATCCACCACCTGGCCTGCAGAGACAGCACAGTGGGGGTGGGGTGGAGAAGGAGTGGTGGCGACCCCTCTGCATTCTGGGGAGTCTGTGTGCCCCCGGCTGCACGCCCTCATTCCCATCCCTGGCAGCATGGCAGCTGGTTCCTGACCAGAAGCCTGTGGTCCAGGGTCCCTAGGGAACACAGCCAGGTCTTCCAACAAGCTGAACTCTTCCTCCAGTGTCTAGTACGGTGCCCTGGGCCGCCACCCCCTTCTGCAGCACCTGCCTCCCATGGCAGCCAGCAGCTGGCACACTGACTGGAACTTTCTCTTGCTGTCCTGCATGGGTGAGGGGACCACATCCCCCTTGTTTTGAATGAATAATCCAGGCTGGGGCCCTCAAAGGGCGAGTCAGTAGGGTGGCCGGCAGCTACTGTCTGGGAAGGAAGGCGGGTGGACCAGCACCTCTCCCCGGGAAACCTTCCAGGGGCCCAGCTCGACCAGGCCAAAGTCCTCAAAGACCCTGCCAGGCAGCCCTCCCGTCCTGGGTGGACTGGGATGGGCCAGAAGCACATGGAGGTCCCTGAGTGAGGGAGCGGGAATGGGAGGAGCTGGGGCAGCAGGTCAGCACCTGCAGTAGCAGCAGGGGCGGGGTCACTCATAGGGAGGGGACAGCCTTACCTTGGATCTTCAGGGGGCCCTCCACGCGGACACCAGACCGGCCTATGGTCCCAGACCCTGCCTGAGCGTCCTCCAGCTCCCTGGGCCTCTTGAAGTGACAGCGCTGAACATCTTCAAACACCTGGAACATCTCGTGCACCCGGGCTGTGTAGCCAGCCAGCTCCGTCACCTGAGGGAGGGTGACCCTGGCTCAGCCCCTGCCAGTTGCAGGGAGAGAAGCATGGCAAGGATGGCAAGAGTGAGGCTGGGCCAGGGGTACCTCCTTGTACGACGACATGATCCGCTCAATGGCATCTGCAGCCGCTGTCAGGAGGTTGCGGGCAATAGTGAAGGCTTCTGTGCGCTCGCTCACCAGCTCCTCCTCCTTCTTTTCCAAGGCTGCCTTCTTCACAGCCTCTGCATCTGCAAAGCCCCAGAGGGGTGGGTGGCGGGGCGGGGAGGGGCAGGGCAGAGATAGCGTAAAGTCAAAAATGAGCCACTGGAGAGAAAGGCGAGGCTCTTCTGCAAACGGTGCCGGGGCAACCAGATCTCCCTCTCTTTCTCTCCATGTGCAAGAGAGGGACCCCTCACACCATACAGACAAACCAACCCAGAGCACATCAAAGGCTGATGTGTAGTGTAGCCCAAAGTATGAAACTCTCAGAAAAAAATGGGATAAAACTTTATGACCTTGGATATGGCAACAGTTCCTTCACTAGGACACCAAAAGCATGAGCAACGAGAGAAAAACAGATCAACTGAACCTCATTCAACTCAACACTTTTGTGCACCAAAGGACAACACCGAGACAGTGAAAAAGACAACCTACAGACTGGGAGAAAACTCTGGACTGGTGAACCACACATCTGATGAGGGTGCAGTATCCAGAATATACAAAGAGCTTTTAGAACTCAACGACAGAGATAACCCGATCACACATGGGCGAAGGACGTGAACAGACATTTCTCCAAAGAAGACATACAAATGGCCACTCAGCACATCAAAAGAGGCTCAGCGTCATTAGTCATCAGGGAAATGCAAATCAAAACCACCAAGAGATACTGCCTCACACCCACTAGGTGGCCAGAATACAAAGGAGATGATAACCAGTGCTAGCCACGATGAAAAGGTGGAACCCTCCAACACTGCTGGCGGAAAGGTAAAATGGGGCAGCCACTGTGGAGAACAGTCTTGCAGCTCCTTAAAAAGTGAACCGTCCAGTTCCCGTGTGACCTGGCAATTCTACTCCTAGCTACACACACCCAGGAGAAACGAAAATATCTGCACACATAGAGACTTGTCCATGGATGTTCACAGCAGCGTTATTCACAATAGCCAAAACATGAAGAAACCCAAAATGTCCATCAAGGGATGAATGGATAAAGAAATTGTGGTCTATGCACACAATGGAATATTATTCAGCCATGAAAAGGAATGAAGGACTGATTCATCTTATGACATGGACGAATCTTGAAACCATGATGCTCAGTGAAGGAAGCTAGTCACAAAATGCCACAGCCCACATGATTCCATTTCTAGGAAATGTCCAGATAGGCAAATCCACAGAGACAGGAAGCAGATGAGTGGGTGCCAGGGGCTAGAGAGAGGGAATGAGGAGTGACTGTTCATGGGTCTGGGGTTTCTTTGGGCGATAAAATAAAAATAAAACATTCTGGAGTTAGTGGTGATGGCTGCACAGCTCTGTGAATGAATTTAAACTGTACGTGGAAAAGGATGAATTGTATGGTATGTTAATTACGTCTCAATAACGTTGATTTTTAAAATGCACCAGTAGGCATCTGGTTTTGTTTCTGGGTACAGCCAGCTCCTTCTACCGGCCCTCTGTCCTGCACCACTGATGTCGCCCCTCCTGGGGCACATCTGAACTTTGTCATCCAACGCCCAGGGCTGTTTGGCTTTGAAACGACAATTTCTTTTTTTTTTCTTTTCTTTTCTTTTTTTTGAGATGGAGTATTGCTCTGTTGCCCAGGCTGCTGTGCAGTGGTGTGATCTCAGCTCACTGCAACCTCTGCCTCCCAGGTTCAAGGGATTCTTGTGCCTCAGCCTCCCGAGTAGCTGGGATTACAGGCGCCTGCCACCAAATCCACCTAATTGTTTTTGTATTTTTAGTAGAGACGGAGTCTCACCAAGTTGGCCAGGCTGGTCTCAAACTCCTGACCTCAGGTGATCCACTCGCCTTGGCCTCCGAAGATGCTGGGATTGCAGGTGTTGGCCATCACGCCCGGCCTTATGTCCCACTTCCTGACTGCCCCCTTTATGCCACGGTTTTTGACCTCTGGGTCAGCAGCCGTATTGTTTGGTGTCTGCTTCTCCCAGGAGCTGCTCCTGTCTTAATTTGCTTCTCTGTCACACTCTAGGCCCCGTGGCAGCACCCCTGACCCTCATCAATGGCCTTGACTCTCAGTTTCCTGATCCTTAGAGTCCCCACAGGAGCAGAGGTGGGGAGCAAGGGCGAAGGCCGCCTCTGAGGGTGCTGGGGTGTGGCTGAAGTGGTGGGAATGTCCTGTGAAGGACCTGAGGACTGTATCAAGGGGCGTGTGTGATCCTGAGGGGGAAGCCTCAGGTATCATTGGCTGGGGGCTGGGGGAAGACATGCAACGTGGTATCTGCTCAGGGCCATGCAGGGTGGAAAGGGGCCTGGCCCGGGAAACCAGGGAACTAGATTGGGCTGGTGGGGTGGGGACATTAATCCTAAAGGTCGAAGGCCTTGGACTTTCCTTCCCACGGTGCTCTCAAGGACACAGCCCTCCTCCCCAGGTGTTCTGAGAGCTGGACAGTCGCTGTGGACAAAGGGAAGGGTCTGCAAGTCTTTGTGCCCAGGGCATCCTGGCGTAGAACCAGCTGCCCTCTGCGGGTTCTCTTGGAGCCTTGGGCGACTAAGGCCAGGGCCCCAGAGCTGGACAGAGCAAGGCCTCAGGGCTGGAGTGGGAGCCACAGGCCTTGCCCATCTCCTGAGCCCACCTGCCTTGCACACCAGCCCAGCAAAGCTTATCTAAATCTTCCCCAACCGGTAAGAGCCTGCCTTCCTACCCAGTGCGCTCCACCTCCTTGAAGCACCTGGAGCCCTCACTAGCCACCCGGTGTAGGGGACACAGCAGGGACAAAACAGACAAAAATCCCTGACCCCACGGAGCTTGCAGTCCATGGCAGGGAGAGAGAAAAGCGCCACTGACGGGGTGTTGAGTGCTCGGGAGAGCAGTGGGGCAGGGAAGGAGACAGGAAAGGTGGCGGTGGGCAGGTCGGGCCTTGCCTAGGGGGTCTGCACCACAGGGCAGCAGAGGAAAGAGTGCTCCTGGCACAGGCCCCAAGACAGAGCAGGCCTGGCATTTGGGGAAATAAGAAGGCCACAGGACCAGGCACAGTGGCTCACACCTGTAATCCTAGCACTTTGGGAGGCCGAGGCAGGTGGATCACTTGAGGTCAGGAGTTCAAGACCAGCCTGGCCAACATGGCGAAACCCCATCTCTACTAAAAATACAAAAATTAGCCAGGCATGGTGGCGTGTACCTGTAGTCCCAGCTACTTTGGAGGCTGAGGCAGGAGAATCACTTGAACCCGGAAGATGGAGGTTGCAGTGAGCCGAGATTGTGCCACTGCACTCCAGCCTGGGAGACAGAGTGAGACTCCATCTCAAAAGCCTCCCCCCCCAAAAAAAAACAGAAGGCCACAGGACAGAGCCAATCAAGCCAAGGGAAAGGGAGCACTTCACAGCCTTCAAAGGCCGCTGGCTCTGACGACCACCGGAGCAGGGCCAGGAGCCCACAAAACCTGGCACAGCAGAGGCTCAGAAAAGTCCTAGGCCTTCAGGGCAGGGAGCACCCCGATGCAACCAATGGCAGCCATGGAGCGAAGCGGCTGCAGGTGCTGTCTCGCAGGCTGTCTCGGTGCCCAGGGCTAGGTGTGCTGACTGGGCTGGGCACCCATGCCGGCATCAAGGCTGCCCTTGATGTGCAGTCCCTGAATTAGATCCTTCCTCTTGGTGAGTCACCCAGAGGATGACACAGACAGTTGAGGGCATGGAAGCCCCGAGGTGGAAACAGGAACAGGGAGAGAATCAGACTTCTGTTTATAAATTGAAAACCCTCTTCCCACCAAACTGGGTAAACTATGACACTATTTCGAGCAGAGCCAAGCTTGACGGAAAGCAAGGGAAACTCCCGGGAGCAAAGAGAAGCAGACAGCCAGGTGATCCTTTGAAAGCCCCAGAGGCAGGCAGGGCAAAGACCAGGAAGCTTTCCTTGCTTAGCCTGGGCTCTATGCGCAATGAACAAAAAGCCTCCTCTAAGAATTTGTAACAATGTGCCTGGAGTTCAAATGAATTCAAATGAAACCACCTCTCAATTCAGGAACCATCCCCTCTGCACTAACTAACGGCCTCCAACTGCTTACCCTGGAGTGCTTGGGCAAAACAGAAGGAAATATGGACTTATACCCTCCATTGAGGCCACACCAATCCCCATAGAAGTTCTGTTGCAAAACCCACAAGGAAATGATCCACCACGAGTGAAGACCAGCAGACAGAAGACAGGTGAATGATACTCCCAAGAACTGAAGCTAACCAAACCATTGGATAGAGACGGTGGGGTAAGTATGACTAACGTGATACACAGCATAAAAGGAGCAGTCAAAAAGATGAGCAAATAAGACACAGAAACAGCCTGACATTTCTACTTGAAAAAGGAAATGTCCATTTTCAAATTTCTATTTGAAATAGAATGAAATAGAACTTACAAAACAGCCACTGAAATGTGAACAAAATTCCAATTAGACACGGCCAAAGAGAAAACTGGTGAACTGGAAAATGAGCAAGCAGGAAGAAGGCCTCAGGGCATCCCCAGAATTCAGCACAGACAGTGTGAGATGGGAAACAGTAAACAGAAACCAAAAGACACAATGAAGAGAGTCAGAAGTCCAGCACTGGCTGCCAGTTCTAGAAGAACAGGAAAAAAGAATGAGAGTCAGGCAATATCTGAAAAGCTAATAGCTGAGAATCTTCCAGAATGGTTGAAAAACTCAAATATTCAAAGGACATATAACAAGTCTCAAGCAGAATCAACAAAAACTGACACCTAAACATGTCATAGTGAAACTGCAGAATGCCAAAAAGAAAGAAAGTGATCAAAGTACCCAGAAAAAAAAAACACAGGGTACTCAGGGAGGACAATTTGTTAGTAGCTACAGATTTGTCAGCAGCTACAGAAGAAGCAGGGAGACAATGACACATTTTGAAAGGGCTGAGAGAAAAGAACAGTCCACCTAGACTCCATTGCGTAACTCAACTTTAGCTTGGGAATGAGGGCGAAATAGAAACATTTTCAACAAAAACAATCAAGAATTACAACAGGCTGGGTGCAGTGGCTTACGTCTGTAATCCCAGCACTTTGAGATGCCAGTGCGGGAGGACCGCTTGAGCCCAGGAGTTCCACACTAGCCTGGGCAACACAGCGAGAACCTGCCTTTACAAAAAACAAACAAACAAACAAAAAAATGAAACAACACAAAT
The DNA here is from genome assembly GCF_028885655.2 of Pongo abelii. Taxonomy (NCBI): domain Eukaryota; kingdom Metazoa; phylum Chordata; class Mammalia; order Primates; family Hominidae; genus Pongo; species Pongo abelii. The sequence continues at coordinate 160,300,973 of NC_072008.2, read as the reverse complement.
AATTACAATAAAATAATCAAGAATTTCCCATGACAAAATCCTTGCTAAATTCAAGAACCTTTTTAAGAAACCAACCACAACTAGAAGTACTGATGACTGTTTGTCCTGAGTATAGTTGTGAGTTAAAAAACAAATAAACAAACAAAAAACTAAAAACATGTCTATCTGGAGGAAGATAACGGAACATAGAAGAGAAATTGAGATGTAGGAACGAAATGGTGAGCACAGAACTCAGCAAACGTGAGCGAGTTTCAACACGCGTGGATAAGGCGAAAGCAAAGAGGAAAAACTAGGTACAAATCCAACTCTTGGCTGGGCTATGACGCCATGCCCCACGGGGCTGCTTCTGTGTTCTAAGGTCCAGGAGGAGGCGGAGCTATTGATTAACCTAACAAGTATGCGTGTTGATCTTTTATTTTTTATTTTTATTTTTATTTGAGATGAAGTCTCGTTCTTTTGGCCAGGCTGGAGTGCAGTGGCGCTATCTCGGCTCACTGCCAGCTCCGCCACCCGGGTTCATGCCATTCTCCTGCCTCAGCCACCCGAGTAGCTGGGACTACAGGCGCCCACCACCGCGCCCGGCTAAATTTTTGTATCTTTAGTAGAGACGGGGTTTCACCGTGTTAGCCAGGATGGTCTCGACCTCCTGACCTCGTGATCCGCCCGCCTCGCCCTCCCAAAGTGCTGGGATTACAGGCGTGAGCCACTGTGCCGGGCCGTGTGTTGATCTTTTAAAGGGTAACCACTAATGGACTAAAAATCAAATGCAGAAGTTGCAATCCAGCAGAGGAACAAAACAAGAATGCAGGCTGGGTGCGGCAGCTCACGCCTGTAATCCCAGCACTTTGGGAGGCTGAGGCGGGAGGATCACCTGACCAGGAGTTCGAGACCAGTCTGGGCAACATGGCGAAACCCTGTCTCTACCAAAAATATGAAAATTAGCCAGGTATGGTGGCTTGTGCCTGTAGTCCCAGCTACTGGGGAGACTGAAGTGGGAGGATCACTTGAGCCTGGGAAGTCAAGGCTGCAGTGAGCCAAGGTCGCGCCACTGCACTCCAGCCTGGGTGACAGTCAGACTCCTGTTTCAAAAGCCAAAAAGAAAATAAAACAAACAAACAAAAACAACAAGAATGCAGAAACCTAAATCTTGAATCTTATCACTAAAATAACAGGTAGAACAGGCTTCCCACTCCTCTAAAACACCTTAGGGTGGAGGTCTTTCCCTTTGCAACCTGCAAGAGCTGTTTCAGGGCGAGGAAACCAAGGCTGGAGTGATGAAGTGTGGAAGTACCTCTAAGTCACAGTTGGGTTGAGGACAGGGACAGGTGGGTGAGGGTATCTGTGCCTGGAGAAGCGACACGTAGTGTTCCTGACTTGCAGTCCTGGGCTTGGCTGAGTGGTAACAAAGGGCGTGAGGTGTGCGCAGGGCAAAAGGCAACAAGGAGGGGCAAGGCAAGCCCAACCTCTGAAAGCATCAAGGATGGCAGCAGGGCCTCGGTGGCCCCGGCAGCAGAAGTGGGCGGCGGGCTGGCTGAGTTGGGCCCTCGTGAGCTCAGCACCCAGCAGTATGGGGGACGGACCCCTGGCCTGGATCCTCTTGGAGCCCTGGGTCTCACCTGACTCTGAGTAGCCAGTGGCAGTGATGATGGGGACAGCCACCATGAGCAGGCCCGAGGCACTCCACACATACTTCATGAGGAACTGCTCCAGCATGACATACCACAGGCGTTCCAGAAGGATGAGGTTGATCTGCGAGGCCAGGTCCTGGTAGGAGTGCTGTAGCAGGGCCAGCTCCACCTGTGGGGGGTGACAGACACGATGGTCAGGGTCTCCCCGTGCCACTCACACACGCTGTGCCATGGTGGCCATCAGAAGGCCGAGAGCCAGAGGTTACGATTGGGTGGGGCCAGGTCTCCAACTCAAGGTGTGAGGGGGTATAAGGGACTGGCTGATGTCACAGTGCGGCTCCCGTCCCCTCTCCACTCCCTCTCTAGTCACCTTGTTTCTGTCCTCTGCTGAGCCCATTTCTTTCAGCTCCCTGCCAGCCCCCTCCTCCTGGCTCGAGAGATCATCCATCAGCTCTAATTTTTCCCCCCTAAACTAAGCAAAGAGCAGCATAGGACAGTAAAAGGCAGTGCTCTTGGGCTGAGTGCAGTAGCTCACACCTGCAATCCCAGCACTTTGAGAGGCTGAGGTGGGAGGATTGCCTGAGCTCAGGAGTTGGAGACCAGCCTGGCCAACATGGTGAGATGCCGTCTCTACCAAAAATAATTAAAAAAAAAAAAATTAGCCAGGCGTGGTGGCACACACCAGCTACTCGGGAGGCTGAGGTGGGAGGATCGCTGGAGCCCTGGAGTTTGAAGCTGCAGTGATGGCGCCACTGCACCCCAGCCTGGGCAGCACAGTGAGACCCTGTCTCTTGGTTCTGAAAAACTCGGTTCAACAGTCTGGGCCTATTTAGGCCCCCTCTCCCCTCAACTTTCCCACAGTTCCTTTTGGTGAGAAATTTGCATGGCATTTTCCCACTGAAACCAGGAGGATGCGCTCCTGAGCTGGGCCCTACAGGACTTGCCCCAGTGGATATCCCCACTGCTGAGCCTGGACCTCGCTCCCTCAGCAGTGGGTAGGCCTCTCCTGTCCTTCTGTCCCCCTTCCTGCACTGGCCACCACTACGTCAGGACACCAGCAGGTGGGGAAAGGGACATCCGCAGGGAAGAGGTGGCAGCAGCAGTCAGACAGGCTGGGGAGGTGGGAGGTGTTGGGAAGTGCTCCCAGCAAGGTAGCCAAGGGGTTGCGAATTTCTGGGCTCAGTCCAGGGGCACGCACCCCAGCCTTGCCTCCCCACAGCCATCTGATGACAGCTGCCTAGCCTGCCACTGTTTGCCAAGTGCTTTCACGTCTCTGCATCTGATTCTCCCCACGTCCCACTGCATGTGTATTCACATGCCCACTGTACACAGAACACTGAAGCCCAGGGAGGCAAAGTGGCCTGCCCAAGCCCATACAGCCTGATGGTGGCAACCAGTGTGGGAATTTGGACCACAGTGGCAGAGCTGCCAGGAGAACCACATTCTTGTAAATGATGCTTAGACTTATCAAGAGAGCTTTACTTTGTTCTCAAGCAAGAGATCGTGTGCATGTGTGTTTCAATAAGCCTCCTCGTGGCAATCCCAGGAAGGACAGAATACTCTGCTGAGTGCCCTCCAGCCAGTCAGCTGCTTCTGCCCTGATCTGAGCCTAGGCCAGTGTCCACGGGGACATCAGCCAGTGGGACTGCCATGGGCCACATGCCACCCGAGGGGTCCTATCACCCCACACAGCTTTCCAGCCGAGGCCTATGCAGACAGGCTGTGAATGCACACGGGGCCCTCCTGCCCTGGCCAACAAACCCTCTTGGCCAATGTGCTACTTCCTGAAGCTAGCCCGGACGAAGGCCTTCAAAGAACCAGTGATCTCTCTTCTGTCCCCGCCACCCAGGTCGGCCTGCACAGCTGAGCTTCCTGCAAGCCCGATCTCCCATTCCTGAAGCAAGCACCCTGGCAATCCAGACTCGTGCTGAGAGCTGGCAGGGGTGCCAGCCAAGGCTGACAATGTAGCTGCAGGGAATGTGCCAAGCGCCTCGCCCAAGGCTGCGGCTGCTTGCCAAGGCCCTGCAGCCCAGCATGCGGGAGAAGAGGAGAAGGAAGCCGGGGTGGTGGCTGAAGTCCAGGGACCTTTTATCTGAATCTGCAGTCTGGCCCACACCCGGGATGCCCCCTCCGTGGAATTCGGGGACAAGCCTGCTTCTCTGCTGGTGCACAGCCAGTGAGACAAGGTCCCAGGGCAAGAGGCCACCTGACCCAGGGAGCACACACAGGCCTTCGGGGGATGGATGCCATTGTGCCCCTCCTCCCAAGAAGCACCGGGAACCGAAACTGAGTCGCAGAGAGCAGGGCCCAAGGCAGCTGCAACCCCAGGCACAAGGAAGGGGAGGGGCTGAGGCGAGATAAAGGGAGCATTGACCTGGAGTAACCTTTCCCAGCGCCTGCCTGGCCCGCCGGCCCGGCCCACCAGGGAGCCAGGAGACAGACAGGGCGGAAGGACAGCCACGCCACGAGCAGGAAGTGTGTCCCGTCGCAGTGGCGGCCTGGGCCCGGCATCTCTGGTCTGGGGGCCCGGGAAGGCAGCTGAGCCAGTTGGTAGCCGGGCAGGCCTGTGGGCTCAGGCGGGGGTGGCCTTGACCCCAAGTCCCACTGCTGCGCTGGGCGCTGCTCATTAACCTCCGCTTGGGCTGAGTCATGCCCATAATGCCGGCCTGCCTGGCCAGCCAGCTCTGCTGGACGCCGGCCTTCAAAGGGCCCAAGGGCCCAGGAGGGGCTAGGCAGCAGGCTGCGTCCCTCGGTCCCCGCTCACGAATGGCAGCCGTCTCCTCCTGGCTGGCTGTAGGAGTGGGGCGGGCAGGAGCTCTCGGGGCTCAAACCGCTAGGATCGCAGCTCTAAGGCCAGGACAACCTCCTTGAGGAGGAGAGGAAGCAGAAGTGGCCTCGAGCATGCAGGCAACCAGCACAGGACAGTCCCCACCCAGCCTTCCTGCCTCTCCACTGTGGCACCTGAGTCCACGGCTGCCCAAAGGCCCTGCGGACCCCAGCCCCGCTCTCCCATGGCCTGCCCACACCTTTGGCATCAGCCCCGGCCCGCCCCGGACTGTCCCCACCGCTCACGGCTGCCTGCCCCCAGGCCTCCCTGCCACACGCTTCCCTCTGTGCCCAGCACCCCAACCTGCCCCACCTCGTGGCCCCCATAGAAGGCGATCTCCTCCGAGTTGGCCACCACACGCGAGTGCATGTAGCGCAGCTCCCCCTTCCGCCGTGCCTCCTCTGCCACCAGCTCCCCGAACTTGGGCGAGAAGGCCCGCAGCACGTTGGCTGTGAGGAACACCACGAGGCCGGCAATGGCCGAGGGCCAGGCTGTGCCAGCCCCACGGGAGCGGGCTGCCCGAAGCAGGGTGTAGGAAGTCACAGCCACGTCCAGGAGTGGCTTGGTCAGGTTGGAGTAGAGGTGAGCCACAGAGGCGGCAAAGGCCACCACGTCCTCCGTCAGAGACTGGTCAGGGTTGCGAAGCCGTCCGTCCATGTTGCTGACCCGGTAGTAGGTCTGCTGGGAGAAGTAGAGGCGGTAGGCGTGGGCCACCAGACGGCTGCGGAACGACAGGGCCAGCTGGCCCTCCAGGTAACGGATGGCACTGTTGACGAAGGTAGCAGGGAGGGCGATGAGGAGCCACTGCAGCAGCTGCCAGCCAAAGGCCCGCGGGTCCTTGCGCACGATGCAGCGGGCCAGCCTTCCGTCCAGGCGGGCCACATACACCGACAGGAAGGTGCGGCTCACCAGGGCGGCCGAGTGCAGGGCCAGCAGCCCCGTCTCCCGGCACAGGACCCGGGGGAACAGCAGCCGCAGGAGCCACAGGAGCCGCTGTAGGAATACCCGGTTCATGCCAGCCTTGGCCGCCGCGACCCCGGAGGCCTCCTGCGTGGGCTCCCCGGCGGGCGCCTGAGGACCCCTGGCCGAGGCCAGGCACTGGCGCACCAAGGGGTAGACTTTGTGGGCTCCATAGGCCGCGAGGGCCAGGAGCACGGCCGTGCGCTTCAGCGTGCTCCCCCGCCAGGGCCGGGGCCTGGAGAGCACCGGCATGTCACCTGGGCTGGCCGCCGCGCAGGGACTGGGGCTGGTGCCTAGGGCAGCAGTTGAGGCAGGTGGCTGGAAGGGTTGTTGCTCTGACCCTGGGCCTGTTGTCTAGGCAACTGGAAACCTTGCGATGGCCCCTGAGACTGTCGCTTTAGGCCCCCGGGGTGGTGCTGGGGCCCCTGGTGCGGTGGGCTCAGAGCCCTCCAGGGTCGCGGCCTCTTCGGGCAGCCCAAGTGGAGGAACTTGGCTCTCCTGTCCTGTCAGTGCCCTGGCCCCTGAGGTCAGGGCCTTGAGAGGTCTCAGGCAGAGGGGGCGTCTCTTCCTCTCCACCTTCTCCTCCTCCTCCCCTGGTGGCGCCCCTCCCCGGGGCACCAGGCGCGTCCGTCCGCTCCGCAGCCTGGCTGAAGCGACAGTGACTCCGCCACCGGCCCAGAATCCCCACCCACTCCTCCCCAGGGGCGAGTCGGGGGAAGGGGAGGAGGCGGAGGAGGGGCGAGGGGCGGAGTCCGGGCGCGGGGCCCCACCCTGTTCTCGCCCTCGGCGGGGTCCGCCCACCCCCCCACCTCCCGTTCTCGTCCCTCGGCGGGGCCCCTCCCGCACCACAGAGACGTGGGACGGCGGCGCGGACTAGAGAAGCGGCCGTCGCAGGCCCGCCAAAGCCCCGCCCCGCCCGCGTGCTCGCTCCACCCCGCTCTGTGCGCCCGGAGCCCGAGGCGCCTCTTGCTCTCGCGCTCGGAGCGCCGCCCCTCCGCTCCGGGGCGGGGCGGGAAGCGGAGGTGGGCGGAGCCTCCGGGGCCTCGCGAGGACTGGTGGGCGGTGCCCGGCGGGCGCTTCCGGTTTCCGGCCGCGGGATGAGGGGCGGGGCCGGGGCCGGGGCCGGGGCTGTTGTGGGAGAGTTCGGTTGCTGCGGCGGGGCCTGAACGCTGACTGTGGGAAACTCGGTGAGCGGGCTCCGCGCGCCGGGCTGGGCTCCGGGACCGCCGAGCCTCCCCGGCCCATCAACGAGGGAGAGAGGCGAGCGGCGCGGGGAGGCCCGGGGGCCGGGGAATCTCGGGGCCCGCAGCCTACCTGGGTGTGAGAGGCAGGGGCGAAGGGAAACCGGGCGGCGCCTCTAGAAGCTGGTCTTGGGGGCGGGGCGGGGAAGCCCCACCTGGAGGAGCGGCCGGGCTGGGCCTCCGGGACGGTGTGCCAGGCCGGGGCCAAGTCGGGGGGCCCCCCGGTGCTCGCGGTCGGTTCTCGCTCTGGGTGGGCGCTGTGGCCCGCGAGGGCTACTGGAAGGACCCCTGGCTTCTGAGGACACTGCGTCTAGAACTTTCTCCGTATGGGGCCTTGAGGTGCTTGGTCGAGACCTGCCTTTGCGCTTGGTCCCGAATCCTGCCCTCTAGGAGTCGCTCTTGCGGGCCTCCAGCCCACCGGAGGCGAAGCGGCCCCGGGCGGAAGGCCGCTTGATCCTCGAGGGAGGTGCCGGTTTCTCTCCGCGGGCGCCGTGGGAACGGTGGGAGGCGGGGGCGTCGGCAGCGCTTGGACTAGGTGCGGCCTTGGGCCCGCCTGGTAGCGGGGATTTGGGCCCCCCGAGCGCCCGCCTCTGCGGCTGAGTTCTGTCTGGCGGGGAAGGGAGCACCCGATGGGTGCCGAGGCGTCCTCCTCTTGGTGCCCTGGCACTGCTCTTCCCGAAGAACGCCTTTCAGTTAAACGGGCGTCGGAAATCTCGGGCTTCCTGGGGCAGGGATCGTCGGGAGAGGCCGCTCTGAACGTGTTGACACACGTGCTGGAGGGGGCAGGTAACTGACCAGCGAACGGAAGTTTGTGGGGCCTGTGAACGCTGCTGGCCAAGAGGCCCTGCCGAGTGGAGCCCTGCTTCCGCCAGCGCATCAGAGACTCTGAAGCAAAGTGCAGGGGGTCAGGGTGGAGAGTGGCGGCCCCAGCCTCGCAGGGTAACTGAACTGGATGTTCTTGGCTGCCCAGCGCTTACAAGTCCTGTTCCTTTTGTGCCCTGCCAGGAAACAAGCTCACATCTCCCTGTGGGAAACCTTCTAGTAACAGGATGAGTCTGCAGTGGACTGCAGTTGCCACCTTCCTCTATGCGGAGGTCTTTGTTGTGTTGCTTCTCTGCATTCCCTTCATTTCTCCTAAAAGGTATGGCCTGTGGAGCAAGCAGGCGAGTTAGGCAGGAGGGTGCCTGTGCCCTAGCCCTGGGACTGGTGTGTGCAGCTGGTGGACCCTGGAATTGGGACCCGATGGAACAGGTAGAACCTGTCTGGGGTGGGGGTGGCAGGGGTTGTGTTTGTTATTGCCAACCCTCCCCAGGGTTCTGCTTCGTCATGACTTGCTCAGTTCCTTTTCCTCTGTCCCCTGCCTTCTGGTCTTCAGAATGCCCCCGAGAGGCAGGAAGATCTATGCTACAGTTCTGGAAATGATGCCCTCCCACCTACTCTTGGTCCACGGGGTGCTGGGACGGTAGCGTGGGATTCGGAAGACTTGCACCACTGGGTCACGTTGTTGCTGATTTGGTGACTCTTGTCCTCCTAACTAGTCTCACTGGCATTGTGCAGTGGCTGCATGAACATTACTCAGCCTGTGGAGGATGAAGCCATATTCCCTTTTAATGAACAGAGGACCTGTTAAAAGTAAATTGGAGATTAATTTTAATTATGTATAATACCCGAACACATCCCTATTTAAATTACGATATTACGAATAAGGCCAAATCTCCACAGGTATTTTTAAAAGCCGTTTTTTTGTGAAAAATTATCTCTGATGTGATACCATAGAAAGTATACAGTGCTGTCTGAGGAGGATTCTTGCAGAAAACCACACCTTCGTACAGTTGACAAGACATGCAGAGATAGAGGGCCCCGGGGAGCTTTAATCTGGGAAGCTTTAGAGGACAGACAATCTGATTTCTACACAAAGCAAACTGGAAAAGCAAATGAAAGAGGGAGAGGGAAGGGGGAGCTTCCAGAATAAGAGGGATTTAAGACGTTTATCTACCGAATGCCAGATCGGTACCTTGCTGGGTCCGGATTCAAACAAATATCATTGCCTGCAGTGATTGGCATTTTCAGCTCTAGCCCTGATGATGAGGGCTTCTTGTTAATTTGAACAATATGTAAACACTTCTGAAATCTCTTCTGAGAGCTGCATCCCAAAGCATTTGTGGATGGAAATGATGTGAGGTCTGGGGTCCATCTCATCATAACAGGGTGGGGGGATATAGACAAACCAAGGTTTATCATGTGGAAAGACAGTTTAAAGAAATAACATGTATGGGGCAAACATTTGAATATTACAAAGGGGAGTACAATGAAAAGTAAGTTTCCCTTTTCGGAGACCACCAGTATGTTTTCTTTTTGTTGTTGTGGTTTTTTTGTTTGTTTTTGTTTTTATTTTGAGACAGAGTCTTGCTCTGTCACCCAGGCTGGAGTGCGGTGGTGTGGTCTCGGCTGACAGCAGCCTCCACCTCCCGGGTTCAAGCAGTTCTCCTGCCTCAGCCTCACGAGTAGCTGGGACTACAGGTGCCTGCCAACATGCCCAGCTAATTTTTTTTTTTTTTAAATATATATTTTTAGTAGAGATGGGATTTCACCATGTTGGCCAGGCCGGTCTGGTGATCTGCCCACCTCAGCCTCCCAAAGTGCTGGGATTACAGATGTGAGCCACTGCGCCCAGCCAACTACCCATGTTTAAGATTAGTTTTCCAGGCTGGGCGCGGTGGCTTACACCTCTGCACTCCAGCCTGGGCAACAGAGCAAGACTCTGTCTCAAAAAAAAAAAAAAAAGATTAGTTTTCCAGACATTTCGATCTATACGTGGACCAGCATCTTTTTTTTTTTTTTTTTTTTTTTGAGACAGGGTCTCGCTCTGTCGCCCAGGCTGGAGTGCAGTGGCGTGATCTCAGCTCACTGCAACTTCCGCCTCCCAGGTTCAAGTGATTCTCCTGCCTCAGCCTCCTGAGTAGCTGGGATTACAGGTGCCCACCACCACGCCTGGCTAATTTTTGTACTTTTAGTAGAGACAGGGTTTTGCCATGTTGGCCAGGCTGGTCTTGCACTCCTGACCTCAAGTGATCCGCCCACCTTGGCCTCCCAAAGTGCTGGGATTACAGGTGAGCCATTGTACCTGGCCTTTTTTCCAATAGTCTTGAACGGATGTCAAATTAGAGAATTGCAAGCCACGGAGGCTGACTTTGCGTGGGCTATTCGGCCATTGGAGAAGAGTGCAAAGCTGGATTTCCATTTTGCTCAGGGCCCTAGAGCCCGTGTGTGTGCTTTCTCTTCAGCTCCTGTCCTTTTTGTCTTCTTCACAGATGGCAGAAGATTTTCAAGTCCCGGCTGGTGGAGTTGGTAGTGTCCTATGGCAACACCTTCTTTGTGGTTCTCATTGTCATCCTTGTGCTGTTGGTCATTGGTGAGTGAGCTGTGGCTGAGGGTAGCTACCTGACCTAGACCCTGGTCTCTGCTGCAAAACCCTTTGCCGCTTTTGATGTGTAGCGTCCAGTTTTGGCTGCTAGGAGACAGACCAATGAAATACTGTGTCTTTCTCTTGAGGGAAGGAAGAGGCTCCCTTTGCCTGTGCTGCTGACTGCTACTCGGTTCTTCACTTTGAGGCCCCTCTAGGCTGGGCATGGTGGCTCATGCCTGTAATCCCAGCACTTTGGGAGGCTGAGGTCGGTGGATCACCTGAGATGAGGAGTTCGAGATCAGCCTGGCCAACGTGGTGAAACCCCATCTGTACGAAAAATACAAAATTAGCTGGGCGTGGTGGCAGGCACCTGTAATCCCAGCTACTTGGGAGACTGAGGCAGGAGAATTGCTTGAACCCAGGAGGCAGAGGTTGTGGTGAGCCTAAATCGCACCATTGCACTCCAGCCTGGGCAACAAGAGGGAAACTCCATCTCAAAAAAAAGAGGCCCCTCTAGCAGTGGGCGTGGGCTTATATCAAGCAGTTTGTATGCAGCCTTATGACAGCCACCTTACATTGCTTTTTTTCAAGACCTTGGGAGAAGGAACGCCTTAGGTTTCTGAGGCTGCTCCTCAGGTCACTCTAGAACTGAAGCCAAGAGAAGCTAACTGGCCTGTGACCTTGGTCTGAGTAGTGCTGCTCACCAGTCACTTAAACAGCAGAATTGCCTGGAGCAGGGCCTCTAATGGGGGGACTGAGCAACCAAGCACACAGTGAGCCTAGCTGGGAAGGGAAGTCCTGCCATTCCCTGTAGTAGTAGGAGGAGGACACAGAGATGTGTGGCAGCATATCTTGGAGAAAGATCCTAGACCTCTCTGCATCTGGGCTAGACTTGAGGTTTTCCCAGGTCGTTTCAGCTCTGTAGTTCTGTAAGCGCTGACATTGAGGTGTACACTAGCAGGTGCTTGAAAGATAAACTGGTCCAAGGGCAAGCAAGCTCTGGGATAAGGCCAGGCCAGGTGGTGTTAAGATGAAAGGCAGACATTTTGCAATGAGGTGGTAGGGTGACCATCTGGAGACAAGAATCAATAAAGCTCTTGTCTGACTGGTAGATGTTTGTTGTTTTGCTGTGGTAAGTGATCGATATGTCCCCCTGTTTGGGCTCCAAAGTATTGGCTTGGCTCTGCTGTGGACACCACTCTTGTCTCAGAGCTGTGGTGCCTGCCTAGGCGTGGAACACTCCTCCCACCGAGTCCCAGCAGAAACACTGAGCGGGTGGGGGGCTGTGGTTCAGGGGAATGTGCAAAGCCTCACCCACCAGCTTCAGCATTAGGCATTTCTCCTTCCTGATGTCTCAGAGCCTGATAGGATATGTTCAGGCAGGACTGCCTTTGAATAGGCCAAGTGTTACCTGACAGCTTCCAACCACACAGGGTAGGTGCCAGCTGCCTGAGCACCTCAGTGTTGTCAAAATACTTGACAAGGCCCCAAGAGGTAGTAGCTCTTTCTAACCAGGGTTCTCTCCCTGAGCAGCCTCCAAGCCAGTAGTAGGTAGGTAATATATGTGTTGTCCCCAGGCCACTGAGTTTTTGAACTGAGCATGTGTGTGTTGGCTTTTGGGTCTGGGGTGGGGGTAATAACTGGGGAAGGGAGGGACCATGCTGAGGATGATTCCCTCAGGGTCTTGCCCCTTCCCCAAACCAGAAGGAGTATGTTTCTTTCCTAGAGCAGCTGAGTGGGCTGGAGAGATCCTTTGCGGAATCCAGTAGTTAACAAAGCCTTCATTCTTTTTTGGGATCGGGGAACTGCTTGGAAGTTCTAGGGGGACATATGGCCATGATGACTGGCTGCTTCCTACTCTCATGTTAAGAAGCATAATCTAGAAACATCTGCAGAGCCTTCTTCAAACAGAAGTGTTAGTCACAGGTACTAGTGAAGGGTAACGGGCATAACTAGCTAGAGCTGTGGCCTTGCTTGGGGGCGGGGAGGGTTGAGCAGATCCTCCTGGAGGATGGAGTTGCTGAGGGTGCAGGATCTTCCCACCTGGGCTGAGGCCCAAGACAGGGAGGGCCGGTTTCTACTGTGGGACTTGGGTTAGTATTGCTCAGTCCCCCATCCCCACTCTTGGTCATTGGCCGAGGTGGTCCTTAGGATGGTGGGATTCCTGGATGCAGCTGACAGTGTAAGGAAACATGTTTGTCTTGTTTTTCTGATTACAAAAATAATGGGTAATTCTTAAAACTTCAAAAATTGAGTTTAGAAAGTTAAACTCCCCGTAATCCCATGTCCCACAGGTAACCATCATAAATATTTTGTTATGCATTTCCAGAGGGGTTTTCTATGCTGACATCTTTAATAAAATGTCTACAGCGGTGGGATCATATATACAAAGTATTTATGTTTCCACATTCCTGCTGGGACATGGCAGGAGGAGCATTCCACGCCTGAGCTGGTAGCACAGCTCTGAGATAAGACTGCTGTCCATAGCAGAGCCCAGCCAATACTTTTGATTGTGCTTTTTCTACTTGCTGAACCTTAGACGTCTTTTTTTTTTTTTTTTTTTTTTGTGAGATGGAGTCTCACTTTGTCGCCCAGACTGCAGTGCAGTGGCGCCATCTTGGCTCACTGCAACCTCCGCCTTCCAGGTTCAAGCGATTCCCCTGCCTCAGCTTCCGAGTAGCTGCAGATTACAGGCATCCGCCACCATACCCGGCTAATTTTTTTTGTATTTTTAGTAGAGACGAGGTTTCACCGTGTTGGCTAGGCTGGTCTTGAACTCCTGGCCTCAAGTGATCCACCCACCTCGGCCTCCCAAAGTGCTGGAATTACAGGCGTGAGCCACTGTGCCTGGCCAACATCTTTTTATAGCAATCTCATTCTTCTTAAAGATCATGTAGTATTCTCTCGTGGTTGTGCCATAATCCATTCTTTATAAGCATCTTCGAATCATTGCAAATTTATGCAATTACTTTTGTGGAATAAATTCAGAGGTGGATTGTTGAACCCGAGGGTGTGAACATTTTGCATTTTATACAGGTGTGCTGTTTTTACCTCTGCTAATAGCGTTTGAGAGTACTTGCTTTGTGGTGCCGAGGGATGGGCAGATTTTTATAATGCAAGATCAACATAAAAACCAAGCAGCCTAAAACCGGAAATTAAGTACCCCATGAGGCCAGTACCCTGACTCACGCCTGTAATCCCCACACTTTGTGAGGCCGAGGCAGTTGCTTGAGCTCAGGAGTTTGAAACTAGCCTGGGCAACATGGCGAAACCCCGTCTCTACCAAAAATGGAAAAAGAAAAAATGAACTGAGTGTGGTAGCACACACTTGTGGTCCCAGTTACTGGGGAGGCTGAGGGGTGGAGGTTGCAGTGAGCCAGGATCGTGCCACTGCACTCCAGCCTGGGTGACAGAGTGAGACCCTGTAACCCACCATACAAAAAGAACCTCGATACCCATACAATGATACCTTTCCCCTCTCATATGGGAGTCTATTAAGAGGATTCTTTAGGTACATCTTAGTGTATTGACTTAAAACGATGTCTCAAGATGCATGGGGAAAAGCAGTAGGTTTGGCGTGGCTCAATTTCTACATTAGAGACAAATATAAATATATTTTTAACTGGAGTTCTATATGTCTAGCAGCAGCTCTTTCAGGAGCAGAGGCCGCTCACTGACTCAGCAAGTAGAGACAGATGTAAATATATTGTTAACTGGAGCTCTATATGTCTAATAGCGGCTCTTGCAGGAGCAGAGGCTGCTCACTGACTCAGCAATTATTTCGGTGCCCACTCTGCACCCAGAACTATCCCAGGCCCTGGGAATATAGTATAAAAGATTTCTGCTCTTATGAAGTTTGTAGTCTACTTTGGGAGAGATGGACCCAAGAAATGTGTTTAAGATAATTTCAGAGATGGATGTCTATTAAGAAGCAGGTAACATAGTGTAATGTGACTAAAAATGACTTTAGATGAGGTGGCCACATGTTTATTATATATACTGCTAGATGTGATTATGTTATGGGATCCTTTCCCTTTCTATATTTTGGGTGTGTTTGAACTTTCGATGAGTGTGAATTCCTTGTGTAATCAGAATAAAACATTATACATAATAAAACCCATTGTAAAGCTTTGAAATGAAACCCTTGACCCCTAGCTCGCATCCTGCAGGTCTTAACTCCTATTTTTTTGTTTGCTTGTTTAGTTTTGGCTTTTTCGAGGCAGAGTCTCGCTCTGTTGCCCAAGCTGGAATGCAGTGGTGTGATCGTAACTCACAGAAGCCTTGACCTCTTGGGCTCAAGTGATCTTCCTTTCTTAGCCTCCCGAGTAGTTGGGACTACAGGTGTGCACCACCATGCCCAGCTATTTAAAATTTTTTTTTTTTTTTTTGTGGCGAGAGAGTCTCCCTGTTTTGCCCAGGCTGGTCTTGAACTCTTGGCCTCAAGCAGTCTTCCTGCGTTGGCCTCCCAAAGTGTTGGGATTACAGGCGTGAACCACCACATCTGGCCTGGGTCTTGACTCTTAAGCACCTTAGGTCCCCGGAGCAGGCATTTCCATCTCCAGGTTCAACCTGGCTTATCATTGTGGGGGTTGGGGGGGCTATGGGCCAACTTGAGATGAACAGAACAAGACGTGGTTGGGGGCACCATGGGAAAAGGAAGTCACCCCCATTTCCAGAAACTCTTTAGGCTTGGTTAGCATCTTGAACTGCAGAGCAAGCTTGGGGCCTGTGTAGAATGGGGCCAGGGATTGAAAAGCTGGAGGAAGGAGTGGGTCTGAGGGTGGGAGCTTCCTTTTTTTTTTTTTTGAGATGGAGTTTCACTCTTGTCCGCCGGGCTGGAGCGCAGTGGCTCAATTTCGGCTCACTGCAACCTCTGCCTCCCGGGTTCAAATGATTCTTTTGCCTCAGCCTCCCGAGTAGCTGGGATTACAGGCGTCCACCACCACGCCGGGCTAGTTTTTTTTTTTTGTATTTTTAGTAGAGATG
This sequence comes from Pongo abelii, assembly GCF_028885655.2. Classification (NCBI taxonomy): domain Eukaryota; kingdom Metazoa; phylum Chordata; class Mammalia; order Primates; family Hominidae; genus Pongo; species Pongo abelii. The sequence continues at coordinate 160,285,925 of NC_072008.2, read as the reverse complement.
GGGTTTTGCCATGTTGGCCAGGCTTGTCTCAAACTCCTGGCTCAGGTGATCTGCCCGCCTCTGCCTCCCAAAGTGCTGAGATTATAGGCGTGAACCACTGCACCTGGCCTGAGGGTGGGAGCTTCTCATAACAGCATCCCATGAGGGGTGTGTGTGGGTAGAAGTGGGAAGAACTGGGAAGGCCGATTTGAGGGAAGTGAGTCTGACCTGTCTCATGCCGCCTGTCTGCCTGGTATGGCCTTACCTTGCCTTCTTGTCTGCTAAATGCCTATGTCTCCTCTCCGCTCCACCACAGATGCTGTGCGCGAAATTCGGAAGTATGATGATGTGACCGAAAAGGTGAACCTCCAGAACAATCCTGGGGCCATGGAGCACTTCCACATGAAGCTTTTCCGTGCCCAGAGGAATCTCTACATTGCTGGCTTTTCCTTGCTGCTGTCCTTGTGAGTGGGGGTTGAGGGGGCAGGTGCTGTGAAAGGAGCCATGGGCTAGCCATGGACACAGAACTCAGTGGACCCAGTCTCCCCCTGTGACTTTGATTCCTCCTCAGTCTGTGGCCTGGATCCCAAAGCCTTGTCTGTGTTAGGGAAGCCACATAGTTTTCTCCTGACCTCCAGAGGCAGCGTGGAGAGTAGGAGAGGGCTGCCCGAAATATCAGAAGACCCTCACACACCTCATACTCTCAGGCAAACAGATTACTATCTCACGGTCTGTTTGCATGGAGAGTGAGGTGTAACGGTAAGGCCTTGCCCTCCTCTGGGAGAGGACCTTCAGAGTCCAGCTCACAAGGGAGCGATTGAATGGGGGGCTCTTTGTGTCCGGGGTGCTGACCTAGGGACAGCAGGTAAAAGTGGAACGAAGAGGCTGGGCCTCTCCTCGCCTCAGGGCCTTCCCCACGTGAAACTCGTAATGAGGGCATGTTACGTTCCATGGCAGCCAGAGTATTTCTGATGATTTTTTTGGTAAAACTAAGTACCTTGATCAGGGCTAAGGGTAACTAGTTGGGCAAAACTAGACCACTACGAAGTGCCTATTTGAGCCTGGGGCCCTGTTTGCTGCCTCCTGCTTCACATGGCCATTCTGATCAGCAGGGCCTGGCTGGGAGGTGGATGGGAGCTCAGATCAAGGGCGTATGAAGGCATTGGAAAGGTGCTTGCTTTGAGGGTGGAGCTCTCATCACTTAATCACTTCTCAAAAGACCCCACCTCTTAATGCTACCGCAGTGAGGATTAAATTCCAACACATGAAGTTTGAAGGGCACTCAGACCATAGCACCCAGTGATTCTCAGGCTCATGGACAGTTATTCCCCACTTGGTTTTGTGCCCCGAGACTCAAGAATCTCCATGCCTAAGAGATTCTTGCTCTCTAGTCACCTGGTGTGTCCTGCTTTACTAGGCGCTACGATGACTGCTTGTCTTAAAGTCTGTCGTTTAGATGATCTTGTACTCTCTGCGACCAAGTTGGAAAGAGGGGTGGAGCTAGAAAAGGCAAACACATTTTTTCAAGATAATGGGTTTGATCACAGATTTAATCTACAAGCTTGCTATCTTCAAACTTAGGAAAGTCAGGAAGGCTGGGAGGAGTCAGACACATACCCTAAATTTTTCAGGAAGTTCCAAATAAGTATTATCTTGTGGTCTGAGGCTGAAAGGGAAGCAGATCTGGAAGACTGAGTCTCAAAACCAGAATTCTGAGTGTGACAGTCAGCAAAATGAGGAAAAAAGACCACATTGAGGAGGGAAAGAGAGGAAACTAGGCCATCTACCAGAAAAGCATCTAGAGCTTTAAGAATAGTATGGGGGAGGGGTGGGCTGGATGCGGTGACTTACACCTGTAATCCCAGCACTTTGGGAGGCTGAGGCAGGTGGATCACCTGAGGTCAGGAGTTTGAGACCAGCCTGGCCAACATGGTGACACCCTGTCTCTACTAAAAATACAAAAAAAATTAGCTGGGCTTGGTGGTAGGTGCCTGTAGTGCCAGCTACTCGGGAGGCTGAGGCAGGAGAATTGCTTGAACCCGGGAGGCAGAGGTTGCAGTGAGCCGAGATCACACCACTGCACTCCAGCCTGGGCGACATCTCAAAAATAAAAAATAAAAAAAAAGAATAGTATTGGGAAGGTGAAAACCTGCCGGGAGCTCTGAATCATGAAAGACATGGAAAAGTGGGGAGAAGGCAGTCCCTTTTATATGTCTATGTAAGGAAGGAGATGGAGGGTAGGTGGTCAAGGGCAAAGGAAACACTAGGATGAGAAAATGGAAATTACAGGTGGGCAAGAGTAGCATCCCTAAATGATGTACTTTGCACTTAGGCTTGATGAGATTATGTCCAGAAGCTGTAGAGATCATCTGCAGATGAAATTGCCACCGATGCTTGAGGATTTGCAGAGTGGGAGAGATACTGGCAGACTGCAGCCTGGCAAACATCCCAATTTCCAAAGGGAGGAGAAGGTAGATGAGGAATTGACCTGGGGATGGTTGACTTTGATCTCCAGCCATGCTCTAGAAAGAATAGCTTGTATGCTTTCGGAAAAGAAGAGCAGGATCATTGGTGACTGCTGTGAATTCCTGGAGAAGTTCTGTCAGCCTTCTATAGATGGAGTGTAGATGGATTTTTAGCATGATGCTTGCCAGTCTGAGTCTGTTCTTAAGGACCGGATGCCGAAGTGTGGGGAAGGTGCCGGCAGAACAGTGTAGTTAGGTGTGGTCCTAACCCACATGAGTGGCTGCCATGTGGATTGGCTCCATCCACACATACACATAGAAGCCTTAGGGGGCTCACTCTTTTTTTTTGAGACAGAGTCTCACTCTGTCGCCCAGGCTGGAGTGCAGTGGCTCAATCTCGGCTCACTGCAAGCTCCGTCTCCCGGGTTCATGCCATTCTCCTGCCTCAGCCTCCCAAGTACCTGGGACTACAGGCGCCCGCCACCATGCCCTGCTAATTTTTTGTATTTTTAGTAGAGACGGGGTTTCACTATGTTGGCCAGGCTGGTCTCAAACTCCTGAGTTCAGGTGATCCGTCCGCCTCAGCCTCCCAAAGTGCTGGGATCACAGGCGTGAGCTACTGCGCCCGGCCTGCTTTGTTTTTTAAGTGTTTCCTGCAAGCTGCAAATGGGCTGCGTGGCCGTAAGGCTGGACAAGAGCATCACACAGAAAGCCAAGTTCCTCTAGGGTCACAGCCACCATCTTAGGTTTAACTCTTAAGAGACTAGCAAGGAGTATATATTTCTGGCAAAATTCCAGAAATGATTAACTAGATCGCTTATGGGCAACTGGTGAATCCACACTGATCCCTGGGATCACCGTTTCCTTTTCTAAGAAGTCACGCAAGACCAACCTCATGGCTTTTTTGGATCAGGCTACTGGATGGGAACACGGGAGGGTGCAGCAGCTGAGCCACCACGCCCAGCCTCCACATGCTTTTTAAAAACATTCCCGTGTTTAAAAAAAGTTAACCACGGGACTTTAAAGCACCACATGCTTTAAATGCCCCTTGGTGACTTGAATGTTCTACTCAGTTTATCATGAATGTTTTTTTGGGACAACTGACCTGTTTCCAGCATATTTATTTATTTATTTATTTATTTTTGAGACAAGGTCTCGCTCCATCACCCAGGCTGGAGTGCATTGATGTGATCATGGCTCACTGCAGCCCTGCCCTTTTGCCTCAGCCTCCCAAGTAGCTGGGACTACAGGCACATGCCACCACGCCTGGCTAATTTTTGTATTTTTAGTAGAGACAGGGTTTCGCCATGTTGGCCAGGCTGGTCGTCTCCGACTCCTGGCCTCGTGATCCGCCCACCTCAGCCTCCCAAAGTGCTGGGAATACAGGCATACGCCACCACACCCTCTTTCTTTCCATGTTCTTTATGTCCCACTGAGAGGCTCAGTTCTTGAACGCGAGCAGGTACTCATGGCGTGAGCAGGTACTCATGGCCCGAGCAGGTTAGATGGTTAGGAGTTAAGGGTTCCAGACTTCGTATGCAGCTTTTCTGAGTGGTAGAGAGTCTGCTTAGTGGGTATTCCAGTACTGCTGGGATGCGGTCACCTGTGTGGATTAGTATTTTGCAAGGGTGTATGGGATGGAGTGGAGCAGGAGAGCCTAAAGTGGGGAGACCAAGTTGGAGGTTGTCAGTGAGACTTGCTGGGAACCTGAACTGGGGCAGTGGTAGCAGAAGTGGGGTGGAGGGGACAGACCTGAGAGGCCAAGGTGGAGTTGAATCAGCAGGCTTTTCCAGTCTCTGGGAGTCTGAGATGATCTTGGTTCTGCTCTGGACTTGCGGAATGCGAGGACGCAGCCCCCTGCTGGAAAGGGAGCTCTGGCTGCCCATGGAGTAACACTATCGTGCTAGGTGTGAGGGCTGGTTGCAGAGTGGGACTTCTGGCCAGGCCTGGGGACAGCAAGGAAAGGAGGGGACAGGGAGAGCAGGGTTGAGCAGGGGAGACCTGGCAGATGAGCAGGATAGGGTGCTTCCGGGCAGTCGAGCTTGGGTTGCTGGCTTCACAGAGGTATTGAGGCCGGGACAAAGGGAATGTGCTGGCAGGATGGATTCCAGCCTCCAGCAGAGCGATAGAAGATCGGGGAGCAGAAGGAAGAGGGAAGCAAGATCAAGAGGGAGGATGTGAGCAGGTTAGTGGCCAAGGAGGGGAGCACATTCCAGAGAAAGCCTGGTGCTTGGCACTAGTTTTCAGCAGGACTGGGCTCAGAACACATAGGAGGTTAGCCTGAGAACCCCCGAGTAGCCCTTGTAATTGGGAAAGGGGGCCTGGCCTGAAAGGAAACATCACACCTAGAAGCAAGCCTGTACCCTTGGCCCCCATAGTCTGCTGCTGCTGCCTGGGATAGCACTGGGAGAGTCCCAGCTTCCCAGCCAAAGCCTTCTGAGCTTTTGTCCTGCCTCTGCCACTACTGTCTCAGTCCTGTCACTTGACCCAGAAGCCTGGGGCTGCTCTGCCCTTTCTTGTCCCATGTGACTGCCCAACCATCGTGGCCATTTCTCAGTGTGTGGCCCAGCAGGGTGAGGCGCTTTCACGTTGTCAAGTAGCCAACCTCCAGAAGTCTTCAGCCTGCAGAGCTGGACTCCACCCATGAAACAGCCTGTAGATGTCACCTCCTAAGCCTCTCTCTCACAACCCTTGGGACCACTGCTGTGGTGGGGCCACCACCATCCCGTATAGACCAAGCGGGCTCCCTGCCACCTGCCTTCCCCCCTTTGGCCTGTGCATCCCACTTCCAGTGGCTTGCTATCACATGGATCCTCCAGGACGCGGCTCCCCCACAGTCTCTGCTTCGGCCTCCCCCTGTCATGAAGCAGTCATGTGGGTCTCATGGGAGAGCCTCACGTAACACATGCTCTCCCCCAACTCGATTCTCTGAGCATTTTGGGGGCCTCTGTGCGGAACACCCCCTCCAGCTGCTGGCCCAGCCGGCACCTCCTCTTCGTGAATCTCCGAGGCTTCCCTGTGGAGCCTGTTCCGAGGGGCCCACACCATGTCCCTGGCTGACCCATAGTGCTGTCCTCGGGTCCCAGGGCAGCCTGCACATGCAGCTCTGAGGCGTGGTACTTGGCAGGGTTGCCCATCATGGAAAACCTGGGCTCTTCCCCTTTAGACTGTTAAGCTCAGTGCCAAGGGCCTGGCACATATGAAGGGCCGCTGAAACCTTTGGTGACTGAATGGGCTGTCCCGGGCTGACGGCGACAGCTTTAGGTGTGTGTCTGGGTTGAACTTGTCGGGCTTTTTAGACAAGAAGCCCAGCTTTTCAGGTCTTAGGAGCTATGACAGTTTGTGCAGACGGATGCTTCGGGGCTACCTCCAGGGGACCACACTGGATGAGCCACTGGTTTCTGCTTGTGGAAGACTCCGGCAGTCGCTCCTGTTCCCTTCCTGCCAACCTTGCACTTCGGGGGCACAGCTAGCGAGAGGCTCTCTTGAGTCTTGGAGTGTATTGGGGACGGCAGCTCCCTCTGGGCTGGGGTTTGTGTGTTCAGAGGCCCTGCACTGCCTTCTCTGCCTTACTCAGCTTAAATGGCGGTCAAGGTTAGGCCCAAAGTGCTGGTTAGCAGCCAGTCGCAGGAAGGCCCCTGTTTGTGTGGAAGCCCCCTGAGTTTTTGCTGACCTGAACGTGATCCACAGGCATCTTTTGTTTCCTCCTTATCCCTCCAGGGTAGAATCCCATCGCTGCCGTTAGCCCAGAGGGAGCTGCCCGTGCTTCTCTGCTGAACTGCTTTTTCTTCTTTTTTAGGTTGAGTCATCTAATCGCAGACTACCTTTGCCTAAGTTGTCTTACCTCACTCGGTTGCTCTCTACCCTCCAGCTTACCCCAAACCCCTCAGATAGCTGGTTTTAAAAAATATACACAGCAAAACCCCAGAAACCCAGCTGGTCTATGTCACTTCTTCTCAAGAAGAAGGGAGGACAGGCCAGACCCACACCTGCCCCTTTGCCCTGCGCTTACTGCACTGTCCTCAGGATGGGCGAGCTCCATCTGGGTCGTGGGCTGGAGCTGCCACAAGGCATGTTCTCATTTGAAACGGCCTCTATTTCCCCCAGCTCTAGACCTCCTCTTCCTGTCTTCTCCAGCGTCTGTGTGCTGGGAGGCTACAGGGAAGGCCACGCAGCTGTACCAAAATGGACTTGGGGCAGCCCTTTGGGGCAGCCTTATCGGGTCTGCTGTAGGTGACTCTCCCAGTTGTAACCTGTTTTCCTGATTCCAGACTGGCGGGTAAGAGTTGCTGAGGGCAGTGGAAGCCCTGATGTTAGTCATTTCTTCTTCACTGAAGCCTTCCTGAGGCGTCACCTGACTTGCTTCCTTGCCTGGGCGCTGCCTCATTTTTTTCTTTCACAGCTGGGGCGTGTTCACCGAGTCCACTGGCCACCCTGCGGTAGGCCTGGAAAGTCAGCAGGTGGCGCTGGGACACCGGCTTTCTGCCGGCTGGGGGCAGAGGAGTGAGCTTATGTGAACACCATGTGTATGCAGGGGCTGGGGGATGAATGACTTGACTCGCCTGAAACCCGCCCGCAGCAGGGTGGGCCGGGGGTGGCCACAGCATGGAATCTTTTGGTCGGGACTTGCTCCTTCCCCATTTCCTATTAAGCCCACGTCCTCTTCCCCTTGCTCATGGGGGAAGACAGGGCTGCCGAAAAGTGCTTATGAGCCATGGCTCTCCCCACTTGATATGGTTGGCCCTGTTTCTCTAGAGTCTGTGGAGAGGTTCTGTTTCTCCTGCCTTTTCTGGTTTACTCAACCTTTTATAAAAGCACGATAGCCCTGCTCAGTGTCCAACAACATTCTATCAAGAAGGCCCAGTCAGATTGAGGCATTTGGGGCTGCCATGTGTCTGCCAAGGCCACATCTGGATTCTGTTAAGTTTCGTTCGCTGGCCTTTTTTTGGACCCCAGGCCATTCTATTGGTGACCACCCTGTATCTGTAGGAGATGCCTTTGGCTCTTAGGTTCTTTCCTGTTTTCTGGAAATGAATAGTTAAGAACGGTGATTCGGGTAAGACTACTTGGGAGATCCAGCAGAGGCAGAAGCTAAAGGCCATGTTCCGTGCCCTGTCCTGGGAAGCTATAAGGGAACAGACAGAAGCGCACATTAACGTGCCTGAGTGACCCAGGGTGAGGGAGCAGGAAAATGTTCTAGAAGGCTGGCTCTCAGGCTGAAAAATGCCAGTGATCAGAGAGGACCTGGTTTGCATTGCTTGGGCCCTAGATAGGGGCTGAGGGTGTGAGGACGCAGAGACTGGAGCTCTGGGTTGTGCCTTCAGGTCGCGGCAGTGAATGTTTTTTCCCCCTGCAGCCATGAGCCTGGCTTGCCCATCAGAACGGGTCTGAGATGGCGCCTTCCCACTCCTGTCTTCTGTCTCCTCTGCTGCTAGACTGAGCAGCTCTGTGTCTGCCTCTGTCCCTCTTGGTGCCAGGCTCCCAGGTGAACACAGGTGCAGTCTAGGCCTAGGGAGATTCTGTCCAGCATTACGCGCAGCCTCAAATTTGCCCCCTCACCTGTCAGGGAGCACTTCCTCTCCTGGGAGTGGGATCCGGTCATCTGGAAGCCCAGCCCCGCCCCCCCTCCCTTTTTTTTTTTTTAGCTAGACTTGCTGGAGTGGGCGGAAGACCCCTTTTCAGTGTGCCAGGTATGGGAGTGCAGAGATGAAGCCACAGTGCCCAGCCTAAAGACCTTCATAGCCTGGTAGGGCGGCCATATAAACGGATGGCAGCCACGCAGAGAACAGAGAATGAGGTGCCTAGGGGGCTGCTGCAGGAGCCCCCAGAAGGCGTCCCTCTGATGGGGTGGGAGATCCGAAAGGGTTTCTGGGGGGAGGTGAGGATCGAGCTGGGTCGAGAGGACATTCTGGCCTGGAGGACTGCCACACAGAGCCAGGCGTGTTCCAGGAATGGTGAGGGGTTAGGTGTTACTAGAGCAGGGGACCATGTGGTTAGTGAGGGAGGAGAGCTCACTGAGGGTGTGCGTGCTGGCAGCAGGTGGCTTAAGCAGAGGGCTGATGTGGTTGGATTTGCCTTGCTCTGGGAGGTGGATGGGAAAGCCGTATGGCGGCAGATAGGGAGGAGGCGCCAGCAGTGGGGATGATGGCTGGCATGTTTGCAGTTGACATGGAAAGCACTGGGTTGTGGCTTGGGCTAGGGGGGCCAAGAGGGCCGAGTCTAAGGCAGTTTGCCTGCCCACCACTACATCAGGGGCTACACGAGGTGGTCGGGTCAGGCAGGACAAGAGAAGGCCCGTTTTGGACAAGCTGAGTCTAGAATGTCTCTGGGGACATCCAGGAGCCAATGTTTAGCAGGAGGTTAGGTATGAGTCTGGGCCGCAGACAAAACCCTTTCAGGGATAAGAGTGGCTGGGAAGAAGGTATAGGGTGTCAGCTGAAGAGTGCAGACCCCAGAGGGAGCAGAATAACAGTGGGAAGAGGGTGTTGTGAGGGGACCTCAGGAGGGTAACGTAGCAGCAGAGCAAGGAGTTCAGGGTGACCGCCTGCCTGGGTGGTTAGGAAGCCACTGGTGGCCCTGCTGCTGGCTTGCAAGGGCAGGCCTTGGCCAGCCTAGGTTGAGGAATATATGTGAGGGAAAAGACCAGGGGCTTGGGCAGGGTGACTCCAGGAAGGAGGCAGTTGAAGGTGAGGTTCCTGGGGGGAGACCGATCTCGGGTCATCCAGCAGGAAGAGAGAGGACCTAGAAGGTGTGAAAAAGAACTGTCGGGCTGGGAGTGCAGTGGGAAGAGTATGCCCAGGGTGCTGTGGGGGTGGGGAGCGCCTGTGAGGGTTGGCAAGAGGAAGGGGATCCGGGGCCTGGCAGAGGGGAGCCCCAGACTGTCTCAAGGCTGGGAACTGAAGGCCTGGGCTGGGGCTGAGCAGGGCCAGGCTTTCGGACAGACATGGCGTGGATCTTGCGCTGGACTTTGTGTATGCCCTGGCCTATCTTGGAAGCCCTGGTTCTCAATAGCCGGGAAAGGCCTGGGATGGTCTGCAAAGAGCTGGGCCTCTGCTGCCACTGCCGCGGAAGCATTTGTGTTAGCTGTCTCCCTGGGTACTGGGGTGACAGCCATGGGCACTCACCAGCAGCCACTTGCCTGGCCTGGTGGTGGGGAGTATAGCCTTCAGTCTTGCTTGGTCCTCTCTCTACCACCAGGTGGCATGACCCCCACCCCTCAATTCCAGCTGGGAGGAGCGGTCCTCTTCCTCTTTCTACATCACTGGGATCCGCTCTGGGGCTGGGCAGCTCCTTGGCGGGGGGCTGGGTCTTAGTCAGACTTGCCTTTCTTTCTAGGCCTCTCCAGTGACTTCTGGCCATGCCGATGTGAGTCAGATGGCGTTGTTTCTCTCTGGCTCCTAGGGTGCTCAGTAGCTTCCTCCACTTTCAGGCTGCAGCCCAGTGGGGGGCAGGCTGGTGGGCAGCTGGGGGCTGAGGCAGGGAAACCTGAGCCCTAGGCCACGAGGTCCTGGGCTGCTAATTTTAGAAAGCACATGTCACTGGAAACGCTCCTTCTCTGCCAGGAATCAATGGCCTGGCTCTCCTGGTGCTGCCAGGGGCCACTGGAAGCCTCTCCCCAAACCAGGAACCTCAGGGGCATCTCCTGGCCCGGGTGGGTATTTTCTGTCCTGAGTACATTTGGAAAGGGGCTCTGCTGAGGCCCTGGACAGCCATGGCTTGGGCCAGGGAGGTCTCACCTTGTCTGCTCTCTACTTTCTCCAGCCCTTCCGGGCTGCCCCTGGCCATGAGCAGAGGCTGTGAAGTGTGCAGGCCTGGCTGGGGCAGGAGGCCACTTCGACTTTTCTGAGTAAGCTGTTGTTGAAGCACCCTGGACTAAGCAGATTTGTCTCTTCCTTCCCCCAGGCCCTGTGTGACCCTTGCCTTCTGAGGTGTGTGAGAAAGGAACCCCTGCCTTGTTTTGACTGTTTGAACGAGTCCTTCCTTCCTCTCTTCCTGCCAGCTAACATCTCGGGGCAAGGGTGAACCAAGGGAAATGAAGTGGCCATTCCAATCTCTGTTTGGGGACTAGCATCTGCCTCCAGCTGCCACCTGTTTGCCTGTCTCTCCTGGCTGCTTCAGATAGGCAGCGTGCGCCTGTGTCCTGATTCCTCTACACCCTCCAGCCCAAGAAGACCTCATTCGGGGTGCTGTTACATAACGGATGTGTTCCAGCGCAGCCTGCATGACGGGTTGGGAAGGAGGCTGGCCAGAGAAGAGAGTTCTATCTTACGTTGGGACCTGGGAGCTGTTCCCTGTTAGTTTAGAGAGTAAGAGTGGTTCTGAGCTCAGGTTCTGGAATCAGGCAGACATAATTTGGAATTCCAGCCGTGCCCATTTTTGGTTTTTGGCCTTGGGTACATTGATTTACGCTGCTGAACTTCAGTGTTTCCTTCTCTATAAGCTGGGGCAGTCATAGTAACTTCCTCATCAGGTAGATGTGAGGATGCGGCCTGGCATGTTGGAAGTGCCCGGATTGATTAGCTTCTCTCGTTACCTTACCAAGGCAAGCCCAGCCTCGCAGGGAGGAAGGTGGTGCTGTGGCTTGTCTGGCACGTCTAGGCCCCGACCCGGAAAGTGCCGCGTTCCGGGACCTCATGCTGTAGCGAGGCTCTTCCCAGCCCCCAAGGCTCCTGCTTCCAGCCCCTCCCAGAGCCGAGGGTGGCTGTTGGGCACAGCGGCAGAGGACAGCTCCTGGGCCCCACCTTTTCCCTCATGCTGCCAGCACCAGGTTGGCGGCTTCTCGCTCGGCTGCCTTGGCAAGAGGGCAGGCCCAGGCTGGAGCCAGGCGTGGAGTGGGGGCAACCAGGAGGTGCTCCTGCCAGCCCTTCATGCTCTTTTTCTCACTTCTCCCTTCTTTTTGTAAATAATTGCAGCCTGCTTAGACGCCTGGTGACTCTCATCTCGCAGCAGGCCACACTGCTGGCCTCCAATGAAGCCTTTAAAAAGCAGGCGGAGAGTGCTAGTGAGGCGGCCAAGAAGTACATGGAGGAGAATGACCAGCTCAAGAAGGTGAGCCCAGCTTCCCGACCCACCATGGGGCGTCCTGGTGTTACACTGCGGGAGCCACATTCTTTAGGGCCTCAGTGGCCACTGCTAGCCTGTCACACTGGGAAATGTGCCTGACAAGCCAGAGTTGGGTGGAGGCACAGAGGGGAAGTCCTCAGTGGGGAGGGTATGGCCGCTGGAGGCGTCTGTATGTGAGGGTCCGGGTGAGGAGGAGGGTGTTGCTGCTCTCGTTTCCATCCACTGCTTCCAGTCAGACCCTTCCCTGAGAAAAACGGCCCCTCAGTGAGCCAGGCCCTCTGCTGTGAACCGAAGGCCCTCAGCTAGGCCCTTGTTCCCTGTAAGATTGCCGCACCCCCTCTGGAACTCGGGGTCTGTGGCATCCCTCAGTGCTGGAGAGGAGGTGGAGGCAGGGTAGTTGGCCAGTCTTAGACGTCCTGTCAGGAGGTGAGCTGCAAGGCAAGCTCAGAGGGATGTGGATGCAGAGGTGGGGTAGAGCTGGCCAGGCAGACTGGGGGCTCCTGACTGCGGTGAGCGGCACCATGTGGGGAGCACAAGGCACCGCCATCCGTGGAGGGGTTGGTGAGTGCCATGGAGCTGCTGAGCCCTGCTGCTCAGGAAGGAGGCAGGGCCAGGGGCCAGGGCAGGCAAGGCGTGCCCGGCGAGCTGCAGCAGGTGGCCCCGCTGGCGCTTCTCTTTCCCTCGGCGGGCAGCCACGCCCTGGCCTTTGACTAGGAGCTGGGAGCAAGTGGTGGCTCGGTTCCGCGTTGACATTTCCGAAGGGGCGAGTGGCCAGGGCAGCTTGAGGAACCGCAGCTCAGTGGGGAGGATGGGGCTGGAGCCTCTCCCTCCCTCCCTCCCTCCTGAGTAACCCTGGCCTTTGGCACTTTTCCCAGGGAGCTGCTGTTGACGGAGGCAAGTTGGATGTCGGGAATGCTGAGGTGAAGTTGGAGGAAGAGAACAGGAGCCTGAAGGCTGACCTGCAGAAGCTAAAAGACGAGCTGGCCAGCACTAAGCAAAGTGAGGCTCGACCTCGTGTCCTTTCCCGCAGGGAAGTCCAGAGGAGCCTTCTCTGCCCGCTGTTGCCCATTTTGTGCCAAAGTATTAGTAACAAGCCTTGCATGCACGCTCGAGGGCTGGCTGAAAACAAACAAATAGCACCCTGCGCCTCCAACCCCAGTGCAGCCACGCTTAGCCCGCAGGCCAGTGAGGCTAAGTGGTTTGAATGGGGCTCAGGAGGAACCAGGCTGCAGTTGGTGGGCCTCGATTGCCCTGCGCTAGAGCAGTGCACCCTGGGGCTTTCCCATCCAGAGTGTGGCACGGTAGCCCCAGCATGCCTGGGGGCTGAGAATGAGGGGAGTGTGGGAGTGACGTTCAGGAGGGGAGTGGGCGGCTCCCAAGCGGCCTGCCTGTCTTTGGTCTCCCACACATAGACTTAAGTCTGGGGCGTTTTCCCCCAGTACCACAGGCCTTGCCTGCTGCTGCTGTCTGCAAGGCATGGGTGTCATTGGGTCTCGCTTTCAGGCTGGGATCTTGCTCCCTGTCTCCCACTCTCAGCCTCCCTGGAGGTTACCCTTGCTGAGAGCCACTAGAGTTCCCCTCCATTAAAGGGACTGGGGGATGTCCTCTGTATTTCTTTTGCTTTATCTTAAGCTTTTTTGTCAGCCCTTTCCCTCTACTTTGGGGGCCTGCAAAAGCAGAGGGGCTTTATTTTGAGAAGTAGGCTCCTGTATAACCTCGTTTGAGATAGATTTGGGCCAGTTTCTGGTGTCTGTAGCAGTCGGGTTTTTTCCCCCTAATTCCTGTCTTTTCGTTTCTGTTTTCTTGGTCATTTACATCATTTCAAGAACTAGAGAAAGCTGAAAACCAGGTTCTGGCCATGCGGAAGCAGTCTGAGGGCCTCACCAAGGAGTACGACCGCTTGCTGGAGGAGCACGCAAAGCTGCAGGTCAGCCCTCCCGTATCGTTGCGCCCAGGGCAGGAGAGCAGAGCAGGATGAGGCAGCCCCTGCGGGTGCGGAGGGAACCTTCCAGGGGTCCAGGGGCTGGCTGCCCTCTCCCTCACTCCCCCTGGCCACCTCTGCCCTACTGAGTGGGACCCTTCACTGGGCAGGAGAGGGGTGGCCTGGCAGCAGATGTAGGCACTTGCCAGGGTGGCCTGGCAGCAGATGTAGGCACTTGCCGAGGCGGCCCTCAGGAGTGGCACTGGCTCACTAGGCTCTGAGCCTTCCTAACTTCCTGCTCAGGCTCAGTCCATGGTTTGGGGCCCAGTCAAGAACAAAGAAGCAGGTGAAACTCTGGGACCCACTGCTGGCCTTCTTTCCTAGAGTGCTGGGGGGTGACGTAGCGCAAAGATCCCTGGGCAAGTGAGGGCACAAGGTGTCAAAAAGGCACCTCTCCTAGCAGGCGCTAGTTGTGGCCATCGCCTGCTGCCCTAGGCCTGATCTGAGTCCTCAGACTAGCTTGGGTGCACCAGGCCACATCTGGAAGCCCAGGCAGTCTTGACGTTGGGAGTGAGGGCCACATAAATACTCCTAACTTTGGACAGCTGGCCTCAGTGCTTGGTGGCCCAAGTTTGGGAACCACAGCAGGTGGGGAGGAAGGGTCCAGCCTCAAAGGGGGCACCCATGCCCTCTGTATGGGGCAGGCTTGGCAGACGGGACTTGGGCTTCGAGGGCACCTGTCAAAGGTGTGCAGAGTTGGGAAGGGCCTGATCAGGTCTTGAAGGGGACTGGATGCCTTGCTGTTCCCTGCAGCCAGGACTCAGCCCCTAGTGAGGTCCTGGCAGTCCTCCCTGGCTGGCGTTAGGTCCAGGGCTTTCCCTAGAGCATGGCCAGGGCTGACGCTCCCACCCTGGCAGGCCTTTGGGTGCAGCTGGGGAGGGGGCCCCTTGCTCACTTGAATAGCTGTCGTTAGGAGAGAGGGGAACCGAGCTGGACCTCTGGGGCATGGGGCTGGAGGTGGCAGGGGAGGAGTGGACCCGGCCAACCTACTGCTGTGGGATTTCTGTCCCTTTCCAGGCTGCAGTAGATGGTCCCACGGACAAGAAGGAAGAGTAAGGGCCTCCTTCCTCCCCTGCCTGCAGCTGGCTTCCACCTGGCACGTGCCTGCTGCTTCCTGAGAGCCCAGCCTCTCCCTCCAGTACTTCTGTTTGTGCCCTTCTGCTTACCCCATTCCCTTCCACAGCTCATAGCTCGTCATCTCGGCCCTTGTCCACACTCTCCAAGCACATTACAAGGGACCTGATTGCTACACGTTCAGAATGCGTTTGCTGTCATCCTGCTTGGCCTGGCCAGGCCTGGCGCAGCCCTGGCTTCCACGCCTGAGCGTGGAGGGCATGAGTTAGTTGTAGTCTGGCTTGCGGTGGGGCTGACTTCCTGTTGGTTTGAGCCCCTTTTTCTTTTGCCCTCTGGGTGTTTTCTTTGGTCTCGAAGGAGGGTGGGTGGAGCAGGTGGACTGGAGTTTCTCTTGAGGGCAATAAAAGTTGTCATGGTGTGTACGTGGTGCGGTGTGTGACTGCGGCCGTCGGGAGGGCTCTGCTTTCTCTCCTGCCTGGAGCCCCCAAGCGGCCACAGCCCTTCAACCTGTTTCCCCCACTGAAGGCCAGGCTCACACCTGTTCTCGAAGGCCCTGCCCTCTCTGTCCTCCTGCTCCCCGGGCTGGGCCGGGCCTCGCTTCAGGGCCACCCGCCGAGTGTGTGTCCTGTCTGCCTCCCTGGGTGTGGGCAGCTTGGGAGGCTCAGTAAACCGGCGGGGCTTCCGGGTAGAGGACTCGCTTGCCTTCTCTGGGTTCCTGTTCGTCACATTTGGGACAGACAGAACGTGGCAGAGCGCCACTAGTCACTCCCTGCCCCACCCGCTCCTGAAGGTTTGCAGGATGACCTCTGACTAATGCCAGCTGGGAGAGGAGACTTGTCCTTGGCAGTGACCTGGAGCTGGCCCAGGGCAGAGCTAGGCAGAAAGGGGCTGGGAATGGGCTGGGGCCCTTGGCCCTGAGAACGTGCTGGGTGTGTGCCTGCCACCAGAGCGCTGTGCTGGCTCCAGGACATCCCTCCCGTGGCTCCCTCAGAGCTGTGTCTTCCAGGCCCACAGCAAGCCAGGCCAGAACCGGGGCTTCCTGCCTGGCACCAGTGCCCAGGCCCCTGCACTGTGCTGCTGTCCAGTAGCACATGAGGAAGGCAGCCCCCGCCCGCGGCACAGTGCTCCCACCCTGCAGGGCCTCTGCCATGCCTGGTGTCTGCATGAGGACTGGGCGGAAGGGTCAGGGGAGCAGGTTAGAGGTGTGTCTCCTGGAACTGGGGGGACCCCTGAAGGATGTTGATGCTGGCAGGGTAGCTGACGGCCTGCTGTGCATGCTCGCTTCTGCCTGCCCTGTCCGGGCCCAGGCCAGTGGTTCCCTTCTCTAGCATCCTGTCGCCCTTCCCTTGTGCTCAGAGTACAGCCACCTCATGACGAGTTCTGTCCCTTTCCAGGCGGTCTGAGAGGTGGTGTCTGAGGGAGTAGGGGACACGTGGGCGATACCCTCTGGTTGCTGTGCCAAGGCCGAAGTCTGATCCCACTTTTCCAGGAAGTGTTCTCGGCTACCTTGGGCCTCCCTGAGCTCACCTTTCTCTGAGCTTTGAAAGGCTAAAGTCCAAACGGGTGCTTCCCTCACCAGCCCTGATGGCTGCTTCTGCTGTTCTGCCTAGGCCAGCAGCAGACAGAAAGCTGCACGAGGCCAGCTTCTGGAGCGCCCTTTCTAGTGGAGTGATGGAACGACAATGGGGCGGGGGGTGTGGGCACAGGCTCTTAGAGATGAAAATTGAGGCGCTTGCCCAGCCTAGACTGGAGGGCGGCCTGCAGGCTCGCGCTTTCCTGTATCAGCTTCTGTTCCAGGGCATCTGCACCCGTGGGCGTCCTGATCTGTTTTCTTACCCATCTTCCACTAGACTGCGAGCTGCTTGAGGGCAAAGCCTCCTGCTTGTTGATCTCTGTGTCCTAACCCCTGATGCAGGAGCTAAGTCCTGAGGAAATGGTGTCTCTATTTCAGGACCCACTTTATGTGACACGCCTCTGTGAAGTTTCCTTTTTTCAACGTCTTTTTGCTGTGTGTGTGGTGTCATCGTGGTGCATGAGGTGGCTTGGAGGGCATTTGGCCTGGAGGTGCGGAGAACAATTAGCAGAGGGTGATTGTCATCCAGGCAGAGACCTGGCTGACAGTGTATAAAGCAGTTGGCCTGAGCTCAGGGGTCCTGAGGGTGACTGTGGGCTACAGGACAGTTGGAGTCGGTTGGGGACAGGGGCTGTGTGAGGACCTGGGGCACCCTGGGGAGAGGTCTTGCCAATGTTGGGAAGCACCTTTGCAGCTAAGGAGGGCCAGGCTGGAGATCTGGGAGCTGCCAGCAGGCGGGGTTCTTGAAGGTGCAGGCATGGTGAGAGGACAGGCTTCTCGGGGAGAAAAAGAAAACTGGAAACAGCGGTTGCTGAAGAGATGGGGGCCAGGGACTGCAGGACAGGCTCCAGAGCCCCCGGCTGAGCTAGGGTGGGACTGTGCTGTCACTCCTTTCTCTGCTGCCTGTCTGGTCCATGTATTTCTCACCCAGGCTCTTGGTTGGCCGTATTCCAAGCCAGGTCCCTCCCCTGGCTCCAGAAGTTTAGGGGTAAAGCCCCTCCATAGGGGGTGCTGCCTGCTGAGGAGCAGGGCCTCTGGGGGTTCTCCCATAGCACGATAGCAGTCCTGGGCAGGATGCAAAGGGAGCAGCCCAAGCTGTCACTTTGTTCTGAGGGGCCACCTGCTCCCCCTTTACAGGCTCCAATCCCTGATGCTCTCTGTGCTTGCCTGAGCCGCCCACTGCATTGCCTGCTGTGCCCTGCCATGGTGCCCAGCCCTTTCAGGGTGGGGTGCCACATGCTCATCTTGTGCACGGGGTCCCGCCCGTTGAAGGACTTGTCTGTACTCACTGTCTCCAATTCCTCTCCGCCTCTTCTTATGGTAAAACGCATATATATCATACATATATATATAGTGTCATCAATGCATGTGTAATGAGCCATTTTCACCATCGTTAAGTGTGCAATTCAGTGGCATTAAGTGCAGTCAGTGTTGCGCAGCCACCACTTCCATCCACCCCTAGAATTTATTTTCTCAAACTGACAGTCTGTCCCCACTCAACACTCCCCACCCTGTCCCCAGCCCCTGGCACCCACCCTTGCCCTCTGTCTCTGGATCTCCTTCCTCTCATGTAAGGCCCTGTCTCTCTCACAGGAGCAGAACCCTGTAGCAAGTGTCCCTTTATGATGGCTCATTTCACAGAAATGCTCTCCAGGGTCAGCCATGTTGTGTCGTGTGTTGGAATGCCTTCCCTTTCCAGGCCGGCTCGTATTTCCTTGTCTGGGTGAACTACGTTGTTGTCTCTCCCTTCGTCTGCAGATGACACTGTGCTGCCGCCACTCCTTTTCTCAGTCGCACACCAACCAGCCTTTCACACGCACCCCCTCATGCACGCCACCCTTGCCAGGCCCCCGTGACCCTTGCCAGACTCAGTGAGCATTTGCAGGTCACTGTCCTTCACCAGCAGCAGCAGCAGCAGCAGCAGCACTGGACAGATGGAGCCAGCTACTGCTCCTCCCTGACCTGTGAGGGGTCCTCACTGGCTCAGGTTGCAGGACCCCACCAGGAGCTCTCAGGCATCCTCCCCCATCGCTGCCGTGTCTTCCCTCTGCCCCTCTCATTGTGTTCCGGGGCTTGCGGCGTCCCTGTGAGCTCACCCAGGCTCAGGGCTTTCAGTGTCATCTCTATGTGGTAAGAACTTGCAAAGTTCCATCTCCAGTACTTTCTGGAACTCCTGTGTCCACCTGCCAACTAGACATCTCCACTTGGATGACACTTCCTGCATGACACACCCAAGGCTGACTCCGGACCATTCTCTCCTTGCCTCCCCGTTGCAGGACCTGGCAGCTCCATCTTTCCTCTTGCTCAGGCCAAATCCGTTGCCCTTAACTCCTCTTTGAGCCCTGCATCCTGGTCATGCACAACCTCTATTGGCTCCTCCTTCAAAATTGATCCCTGATGCAAAGAGTTATCCCCTCTGCTGCTACCAGCCTGGCCCAAGTGACACGAGGCACCTGTTCAGTGACAAATTCTTGGGGCAACATTTTGAAAATCTCAGCACCCATGGCTTTACACCCACCCTTCCCCGCGGGTGTGGCTGCTCTCCAGCTCATCTCCTCCTGCTCTCCCCAAGTGCCTCGGCTCCAGGGGGACAAGGCTTTCCCTGGGCTGCTGCCTTCCCTGCTCCCTTCCCAGTCCCCAGAAGGGTGCCGGCCTCAGAGGCCTCCAGAGCAGAGCCTTGCCCACCGCAGCAGCTCCAGCTGGAGAAGGTTCCCCCTGCCTCCTGTACCCCGACCCCTTCCTTAGAGCAGCAGAGGTGGAAGCAGGAGCCTGCTTTGGAAAATGACATGTTTTTATTGCTATGTTTGCAGTGGCTTTTTAGCACAGTAAGAATGTCCCCGCAGGCCCACCACCCTCACCCAGCCCTAGCCCTCCAGCCTCTGTCCGGGTGTCAGGGAAGCCTTTCTTGGGGTCACTCAGCCGTCTCGGGACTGGACGTGACAGGCATACGTGGGTTAAAGCTGCTACACAGAAGACTGGAGGTGCGGGAAGTGCATCCACCTTAAGCCTGGACGTGGGAGCCGTGTCCGGGGTCCCTTCCCGGGGGTGTGCCCAGCCCAGGGCACAGGGTGGGAAGCCTGAGCAGGCCAGGTTAGCAGCCCAGACACCCAGGACGGAGTATTGCAGCCTCTTGCCCCACAGACTTGTGGGCGAAGGGACAGTGTGCGGACAGCCCCGAGGCCCCCACCATGCACTTTTCCAATCCATTCTGGGGCTGGGGACCACACACGCACATCCACACAACAGACTCACATATGCAACAGCTGGAAGCTTTTGTTTTGCCTATGAAAGTTAGATCTATAAATTCACACTCCTTGGCTAGGGGCAGAGGGGTAAGGTAGGGCTCACGGGGATGGGAGTGGTAAGGAGAGGATGGTTTGGGCTCCTTCCTGTTTTTAGAAATATACAAGCAGAAATCTCATTCTCTCAAGTTTTTATAAAATGTGCAAAATACAAGCCTCCTTTGCCCAGAGGCACCATTTACATCTGGTATTCACCTTTGCTAAGAGATAGAGATCTATATATACTCTACGTACTCACGCACGCATGCACTCACACCCAAGCTCACACAATTGATATTGGTGGCGATTGGCGCAGGAACCAGAAGGTTCCATTGCTGGCTGGCTCTCTAAGCTTCTATAACAGGGATGGGGAGAGGGGTATAGCCCAGCTGAAATACTTGCCTTGGTTCTGCTGCCCCTCCCTTGCCTCCCTTCTCCTCTCTCTCCTCCCTCCCATCTCTCCCTCCTTCCCTTCCTCACATTTCCCAAGCTGCCACTGCTGCTTCTGGGGTGAGGGGTCACCCAAGGGTGTGCTGCAGAGCAGAGCCTGGAGAGGTGGGCAGGGGGTGGACGTGGCAGGAGGAGTGCAGCACTGCGGGTGGGGGTGGGGCACTAGGCGGGGCCTAGGACCAGCTCGGCTAGGGCTGGAGGGGGAGAGGCATCTATTTTTGGTGGGTTGTGATATTTTTGGCGTTTTATTAAAAATGGAAAAAGTTGTTTTAGTGAGCACTCATGGTGCTTTCTCCCCTCCTCCCCCAGGCAGACCCCAAAAGTGTCAGGGAAAGGCAGGCCCCCTGGAGGGGTGGGGTGGGGCTGAAGCAGGGGCTGCTATGGCTACCAGAGGTGAGCTGGTGATGTGAGCTGAGTTGTCACATGACACTCTCCACCACGACGACCTTGCTGCTCTCGGACACTGGGGTCAGGGTGGTCAGGCCCCTGACATCTGCGTCCTGAGCTCGGTATTCCAAGTGGTGGAGGCCCCAGATGGGCTGGGTCAGGTGCTGCCAGCGCTGCAGGAGAGGAGGACATGCTGAAGCCCCCAGGGTCAGCTGCTCATCCCCACAGTGACTTCCTCTGCCTCCCTCCAGTTCCCACTGCCTGCCACCCTAGTCGGGGCCACTCCCTGGCTAGGAAGCAGGCTGGGTTGAATGTTCACAGCAGGGGAGGGGAAGGCGGGCCGGGCGGGAGCCTTACCTCAGCCATGGTGCCCTTGGCCCTGAGGAGGCAGCCCAGGAGGTGCAGCGGCACGCACAGCATGGAGGACAGCGCGAAGGCCCAGCCCATGGCCTCACCCCACCACGGGTACACGTAGGTGTTGTTGTAGACCAGCGGCTCGTAGTACACAACGTTGAAGATGAAGATGCCCTTCGGACCAGAATGCCACGGTTAATGGGGCCCCCACCCCGCCCCGCCTACCCCCTACCCCGCCCCACCTCCCCCAGCCCTTACCATGCAGACCAGCGGGGTGAAGAAGGACCAGCACCATTTCATCCAGGGGCAAGGTCGGTACCCGATCATACAGGCAATGTCGTCCATGAAGCGGTCAGCTCCTGCGGCGAGGTGAGGCGGGAGGGCCAAGCTGGAGACCTGCCTTCCCTGCCACCGTACCCCAGCCCAGCCCTCAGCCATGACCTACCGTACACCCAGGCCACCACCACGCACTCCCAAAAGGCCTGCCAGAGCAGGGTGGTGCCGCTGGCCGAGTAGTAGTCAAACAGCTGGAAGACGTACATCCCGCCCTGGGGGACAGAGCCCAGTCAGGGAGGATGGCGGACGGCCACCAGAGGTCACAGGCAGACCCCCCACCCCACTCACATCAGTCACCATGGAGAGATCGATGACAAAGCAGAGGGCACAACAGAGGGCCACAGAGATCTCCCTTTGGAAACGGAAGTAGTAGGAGGCCGGGAGGAGGTCGAGGAGGCCGGTGATGAAGCCCTCCACACCTACAAACTGTGGCCAGGGCAGCTCAGGCCGAGCCCCGCACTGCCCTCCACCCCTTTCCTTGCCTGCAGCCCTCACTCCGCCCCCCTCCTGGCTCCCTGTCCCAGAGCCCCGTGCAAACCTGGCTGTCGAGACCAAGCAGCAACAGCATGAAGAAGAACAGGGCAGCCCAGAGTGGGGCCACTGGCATCAGTGTGACAGCCCGCGGGTAGGCGATGAAGGCCAGGCCCGGCCCTGTGGGAAAGGTGCAGGCTCTAGACCTTGCAGCCGATGTCCTGCCCTGCGCGCACCCTGAGCCCTGCCTGCAACACTCTCGCCCATGCCCACGCCTGCCTCAGAGGCACTGTCAACCCTGGGTCGTGCAGCAGGGGCTGGGAGGTCCTTTCTCTGTCGACACTGACAAATCCCAGGACCTGCCCCCGCAGGCCCACAATCTGACAAGTTCTGTTTGAATCCTCATCACTTTTCAGCATTCCTATTGCGTGTTCGTGTACATCATGCATCTGGGTGGCAGTTGCTGCTCTGGAGGCGGGGCTGGGGGTAGGGCCCTACCTGACTCTGCCACCTTGGAGATGTGCACGCCCTGCTCTGCAGCCATGAAGCCCAGGATGGAGAAGACCACGAAGCCAGCAAAGAAGCTGGTCCCGCTGTTGATGAGAGCCAGGATGATGGCGTCCCTGAGGGGTGGAGGGGCCAGAGTGGATGGGTTAGGCTGCTGGGCAGGGCGGGGCAGGGCAGGACAGGGCACGGGTGGCAGGGCAGCGGTGCTTACTTGTAGCAGTTGTTGTTGAAGCGGTTGTAGCTGCCCAGGGCTGTGAGGGCCCCCAGGCCAATGGCGTAAGAAAAGAAAATCTGGGTCCCCGCATCTATCCACACCTAGAGGAGGGCCGGAGAGTGCAGGCATGAGGGGCTTGCAGGGCTCCCCCCCAGCACCCTGCTGCAGCCTCCCCACCTCCACCTCACCTGAGGGGACCCCAGCTTTGACCAGTCAGGCTTGAGATAGTAAATGATGCCGTCCAGGGCGCCAGGCAGCAGCACTCCACGCACCAGCAGCACGACCAGGACCACGTAGGGGAATGTAGCAGTGAAGTACACGATCTGGGGGGTCAGGCTGCTCAGCGGGGGCTGCGGCACTACCTCCCTCACACCCCCACTCCCAGCGCCTCCGGTCCCCCGTTCAGAGGTCCGCATTCTCCTCCGAGCCATGGCTCCCGCCAGAGGAAGCTAGGGGCAAGGCGGGGCCCCGGCAGCCCTGGCAAGTGCAGTGGGGAAGCTCTCTGGGTGCCTCGTTTGTCTGCAGGGACGCATGTCGGTGGGGAGCGGGCGAGCCTCTGGGAGCTCTCCTCAGTGGGGACGGGAGGTGTGGAGCATGTGGGGAGTGAGAGCTGTGTGAGTGTGTGGGCAGCGCAGGTGTGGGAGGCCCAGGCAGGGAGCGGGATATTGGAGTGGGGCCGGGTCCCCCTCCTCTTCTGGAGAGAGGTGGGGGCTGAGCAGGTGAGTGGAACTGGGCCAGGCAGAGGCAGGCGAGATGCGGCTGCCACACCGTCTGCCCCCTCTTCCCACATGCTGCTCTGGGGACCTTGTCCCCCAGGGAGCTGGCCATGTCCCACAGCTCTAGACACTGTCTTCTTTGTTCAGGTGACTCCCCAGCCTGACCGGGAGCCCCCAAGGGATGTGGCCAGACTCTGCTCTGGGTCCCCAAGGCAAGATAGGCAGGTAACAGATTGCCAGACCAGGTCCACCAGACTGTCACAAGAGTCAGAGACTGGCAGGAGGGCACTGGTGGGGATGATGGGCACAGGGAAGGGACAGTGCCTGCCGGGGCCTCTCCCCCCAGGAGCAAAGGCTGCTGGGCCCTGGATTTATAGGGTGGGGAGTGTTGCTTGGCTTTCAGTACCTCCCCCTTCCTTAGGGCTAGACTCTGTCTGGTCATCTCCCGTTGCCACAGGTGTGCCTGGCACAGACATCCAGCTCCCAGGGCTGAGCCACCCTCCCCCGCTGCATGCCTCTAGTGGTACCTTTCCCGTGGATTTGACCCCCTTCCAGACACAGAAGTAGACCAGCACCCAGCAGGCCAGCAGACAAAGGGTCACCTCCCAGTTGAGGGCCCCTGGCACCTCCAGTCCCCCAGACAGCCTCAAGACTTTGTTCCTAGGGGAGGGACGGAGGTCCCATGAGGCCCGTGCCAGCAGAGGATGGAGCCACAGGGTCCACCCCCAGGAGTCGTGGCTCCCTTCTCTCCCACAGCCCAGGGTTCAGTGGGTCCCTCTTGTCCATCTGGGCTGGGCCTGGAACCCACAAGCCCCTGGCCATTGGGAGGCCACTCCCATCCCACCCCACATGCAGCCCCAGCTCCCCCATCAGGCGGGAGTGACCAGGACAGTGATAGGCTGCCGAACGCAGGAGCGAGGCTGACCTGGCCCAGCCCCTGGGGCTGGCCCCAGGACTCTCCGAGGGCAGGCAAGGGCAGGCAGGGTCCAGGATGGACTGCCAGGCAACACCCTGGTCCCCCCTCAGGGCCATTCCCCTGGAGCCGGGCAACGTGAGGGAGACCTGGGGGATGGGATGGGCTTGGCCCAGAGGTGCCGGACTCACTCCCAGAACTCGATGACAGGGGACCGGCGGTCAGCAAGCTGGTCACAGGTGAGGTTGGCCAGGCTGGCATTGGCACAGTCGTCATGGCGGAAGATCTCCACGCAGTCGGGAGTGTTCCATGTGTGGCCACATGTGGCCCAGGGCAGCGTGGTGGTGAAGGACTTGACCAGGTAATAGAAGCCCCAGGCCAGCACCATGATGTAGTAGGTGTTGCAGTAGAAGACGATCACCATGGAGGCGTAGCCCAGGCCTGGGGCCGGGAAGTCCTTGCCATGTAGATTCTTTCCTGGTCACCTCCCCTGCCACCCCTTTATCTCCTCACCCAGGCTGGCAGTGCTCCCACCGTCTGTCCTCCTGGAGCCTTGTTTGTGGTGCTCCTGACTCCCCTGGACTCCCCCTTGTGTGAGCCCCAACACTGGGCTGACTCCCCAGCCTGTCTCCTTTCCTCCAGCCGCCCCCTAGACCCAAGGCAGAGCGAGCCCCTCTCCTCCTGTCCCCATCTGACCAAGTGCTGTTGAGTCTCCAGCCTCACACACCTGGCCCCTTCTGTGGGTCCCACTGCCACCATGGCGGTTCCAGGAGGTCCAAGCCTCCGCCTGCCCACCCAGTAGCCTCCAGTCCTCAGCAGCTGGTGGTGGTGGTGGTGGTGGGGAGTGGGGGGGTTTCTAGTAGCCTGAGGTAGTGTTGGAGACAGTCGCCCCCGCACTGGGCAATCTCAGTACGTCGCTCTACCTGTCTGTGCCCCAGCGTCCTTGGGGATAGTAATAATAGGACCTACCTAGAGAGCCAAGTGTGCTGGGCAAGTCCCGTCCCCAGCCCGGCTATGCCTGGCCTGTCCTTGCCTTGTGGAGCTGCCTATGCCCCCTCTAGTCCCCGCTTCCCCAAGTTCGCTGTGCGGCCTGAACATCTCATCTCCTCCAGGCTCCCCTCTCGAGACTGGGACACCATCACGTGGCCCCAGGCCTGGTGCTCAGGACAGGAAAAGATTTCTCAAGTGGGAGCCAGCTGGGAAAAGGGGGCAGTCCCTGAGGCTGGCCAAGGGCTGCTCACCTTTGAACAGGGGACAGATGTTCCAGACATTGATGCTGCCGGCCTTCATGAACTGGCCCAGCGAGATCTCCAAGAAGAAAATGGGGATTCCTCCGACCAGGGCGATCAGAACGTAGGGAATAAGGAACACACCTGGGGGTGGAGGCACAGGGTGGACTCAGGGTGGCCCCCAGCTAGGCTGCCCAGGCCCAGTGGGCCAGCCCAGACTCCCAAGGCCCCATCACAACTTCCCACTGGGTGAGTCAGTGTAGGGGTGGCCACTGACTCAGGCCCCAGGTGGAGTCTTGAGGGGGTGGGTTGAGTGTGTTGAAGAGGGGCTACAGTAGCCCCTGAGCCATTGGACCCCTATTCCCTGGGTGGCAGAGGGGCCCTAGGCCCACAGGGCTTCCACCCCCACGGTCACTTGGGGTGATGGCCATGGAGGACACACACGCTCAGACACGTAGGCTGTCCCTAGTGCCGCAATTCCGTTTCAGGCAGCACAGTGAGGGCACGTGCGTGTGTGCGTGTGCGCCAAGGCTGGGTGATCAGGCCTGGGGGGCTCATCCAAAGGCAGGGAGCGCCACTGTCCTGCACTTGGACGCTTGCCTGCAAGTGTGAGGTCCAAGGCAGAGGGTGGGTGGGTCACAGTCCCCTGCTGCTGGGATGGCAACGTGCAAGGACAGAGGGATACAGGTGCGGAAGAGGGGCCGGGCCGACCTTAGCAAGCCCGGGGAGTCAGGCTCTGCAGGAGATAGGCAGGGCGTGACACAGGCCCTGGCCAGCAGGCTGGGGTGGGGGTGGCAGAAGGGCAGGGAGAGCTGGGTGCCACCACCCCCTTCTCCTCTCTGGGCCTCCTACCCTTGCCCCGGCTGGGTTCGCTCCACTACTCAGAGGCTGAGCTTGGCTGCAACTTGCCTGACTCCAGGTCCCAGCATCCTTCTCCTGACCTTGGGCAAAGGCCTTTGCTCTGGACCTCTGTTTCCCACCCATCACCGGGTTACTTCGGCTTCCAGCAACCCCAGTGCTGTTTTGTAGTCACAGGACACACGCGTGCCCATCGCTGTTGCTAAGCTGGGCCCGGGCGGGCGGGCGGGCATGGGACGTGCATGCAGTGTGTCCAGTGGCGGCGCCAGGCGGGCCAGGCCGCAGGCTTCCCAAGCCTGGCTCGGGCACCCAGTGTTCCAGGCCTGGGCCAGAGGGGAGGGGCGGGAGGGCTGCGAGGGGAGGGGAGGGCAGGGGGAGGGACAGAGTGGCCCATTGTGTGTGTGTGTGTTCGTGTGTGTGCACACGTGGGGGGCCCACACAATGTGCCGCTTGTGTGCTCGACCCGTGGGGGCAGCCAGGGCGCCTTACCTCGCGGAGACCCCAGGGCGCAGGCCTGCTTTCCCACCTCGGCGGCCAATCGCTCCTCCCAGCCCGGGAGTCTGGGGGGCAGCCTCGCGGGCATCGCCGGCCCCCTCCCCCCACCCTGCCAGGCACATGACTGCGAGGGGGGTGGAGGCGCCCGGCCCGGCCACCGAGCGGCAGCGGCGGACGAGGGGCGGCCCCGACCCCCGCGTGCCCGGGGACCACCCGCTGCCCGGACTTCACCCCTCCGCGGCGGCTCCTGGGGTCGGGCGGGGGCCGGCGGCCTGCTGGGGGAGGGGGCCGCGGCGGGCGGGAGAGCTCACCTCCGCCGTTCTTGTAGCACAGGTAGGGGAAGCGCCACACGTTGCCCAAGCCCACGGCGAAGCCCACGCACGACATGATGAAGTCCATCTGGCGCGTCCAGGTCTCGCGCGGCGGCACGGCCAGGCGGCCGCCGGGTGTCCCCAGGCCCGCGGGGCCGTCGCCCTTGGCCGGGGCCCCGTCGGGCCCGGGCGCGATGAGGGGGCCCTTCTTCTCGTCGCCGGACACGCTATAGATGCCGTTCTCGGCGCTCTTCTTCGCCATGGCCCCGGCGGGCCGCACGGCCGGGCCGGGGTCGCGGCGCCTCGCGGGGGACGGCGGTCAGGCGGGGGGCACCGGCGGCACCGGGGAGGGCCCCGAGGGCGCGGGCCGGCCGGGGGCCGGGGGGCGGCCGGGCCGGGGGACGGGGCGGCGGGCGGGCGGCGGGGTGCGGGGCGCGGGCGGCGCAGTCAGAAGCAGTCCACGAAGCACTTGAAAGTGAGCCTGAAGAATCTCATGTGTGTCGGGGGCCCGGGGGCGCGCGGGCGGCGGCGGGGCCCGGCCGGGCGGCGGCGGCGGCGGCTCCCGAGGCTCCTGCCCGCGGCTCGGGCGGCGGCGGCTGCGGCGGCTCTTCGCCCGACCCGAGGCTCAGCCTAGCGGGGCGCGGGCGACATCGGCGCCCGCGGTCTGCAAGCGGCGGCCGGAGCAGAGGGGCCTGTGGCCCCCGCCCCCCGCCCCGGCCGTGGCCCGCGGCGGCTGCCCGGCTCGCCCGCGACTCCGGTGGCGGTGGCGGCGGTGGCGGCGGCGGCGGCGGCGGCGGCGGCGGCGACGGCGGCTCGGGCGCGCCTCGCCCTCTCCTTCCCGGCGGCGGCGGCTGCAGCCGCTCTCGGGGCCGCGGAGGGCTCAGCGACTCGCCACCGCGCTCCGACTGTCCCTCTCTTCCCCGTCCCCGGCCGGCCGCCGCTTAAAAACCGACTCCGGGGTGATGTCACTATCGCCCCACCCCCACGGCCGGCCGGCCCCCCTCCCCCTCCCCCTCCCGCATCCCTCCCTCCCGCCCTCCTCGTCACACTCCGCCCACCTCCTCCCTGCCCTCCTCCCGGGGAGGAGACGCCGCTCCAGCGGGAGGCAGGATGGTTGCTACCTGGGGCGGCCGCCAGCTCCTCCCGCAGGGCTCCGGGCCGCCCCTCGCCCCAGGGTCGCCGGCTCCTAGTGCGGCCCAGGCTTCCCGGCCGGCCCCTCCCAGACCTAGGAAGACGTCCCCCGGGCCCCCTCAGCCCTCCACCTCCCCTCTCTCCCTTTCTCCCGGCTCCTGGCAGGCTGCAGCCGTCTCCTCCTGGTGCTCCCTCCTTCCTTGAGCTCTGTCCACCGCTGCCCACTGGGGGCTACAGCTTCTCGGCTACCCTGGAAGCTGGAGGCCGGGACCAGCTCTTCAGGTGACAGGCCTCTGTGTCTCCACAGTGGGCAGAGGGGAGCCTGCCTGGCTGATGAGCAAGGCTCGACTTTGTCACCAAGGCAGAGAAGGGGCCCGGGTAAATGACCCCGGCGGCCCCCACCCCTGCCTGGCGTGAGAGTGGGTAGGGGCTTCGGACTTGAGGGGACTGGAGCGGGAATAAGGCAAGGCTGCCCCCTGGTGCCTGGCGGGTGCACAGACCCTTCCCCAAAGGCCTCAGCCCTGAGGTCCTGGCTGCCCGCCCCCCACCCACCCCGTGTTCCTCTCCCCGGGACCCCCCAGGCCTCCCCAGCAAGAGCCAGCTTGTTGGGCTGCCTCTCCGCCGCTAAACAAGCTGAGCAGCTTGTTTAGAATTTTCTAGGGCTAAGAGTAGCCTGGGGGTGGGGTGGGGAAGGAAGTGGTCATTGTCCTGGCCTGGGAGGTAAAGTGTGCACCCCTCAACTTCAAGCTCCCTGATCTGATCGTGGACACTGCAGTCCCCAGATGGCTCATCCCGTTAAGCTAAGCCCGCGGCCATCCCTCCAGCTTTAGGAAGAAAAGCAGTTCCGGCCAAAGCCAGATTGAGCTTGCTGGGTGAGGGGGGGTGGGGCAGTGTCCCCACCCAGACTTGGAGGAGGAGCCTCAAGGGGTGTGTGTGCTTGGGGGAGACAGGCGGTGTCACCTGTGCTTAGACCAGGGGCGGTGGGCGGGTACCCTTGAGGTGGCAAGGTCACACTGCTCATCAGAAGTTTCTCACTAGGGTCTTCTCCGGCTCAGCCTTTGACTGAAGCTGGTCTGGAGACAGGGGCGTTAGAGAAGTGACTCATAGATGACCTAAAGAAGCGGGGCCACTCAAGGACCCAGGACAGAGGGAAGAGGGCCAACCCAGCTGGACCGCAGGCAAACCCCATGGCCTTTGAGAGAAGAGAGAAGAGGACCCGGTGAAGTAGACTCGGAGGGCCTCAGCCCAGCAGGAGTGCGGGGTGGGCGTGTGATGTCAGCGAAGGGAGGACAGTGACCTGGGGGAGGGCCGCTTTGAGGGAGGACAGTGACCTGGGGGAGGGCCGCTTTGAGGGAGGACAGTGACCTGGGGGAGGGCCGCTTTGAGGGAGGACAGTGACCTGGGGGAGGGCCGCTTTGAGGGAGGACAGTGACCTGGGGGAGGGCCGCTTTGAGGGAGGACAGTGACCTGGGGGAGGGCCGCTTTGAGGGAGGACAGTGACCTGGGGGAGGGCCACTTTGAGGGAGAGTGCAGGCCATGGCCAGACAGCTCTGGGAGTCGCGGGCAGGGGAGACTTTCAGATATTGCTTGTCCAAGGGGTGGGGGTGGAAGGGAGAGAGAACAGAGAGGCTCGAGAGGATGTAGGAGAGCTGATGGCACTTTGGGGAAGTGACCACTGCTGCGGTTCCTCCTCCGGTGGGTTCCGAGGTCAGGGACAGGCTCATGAGGGAGTCGCCACCCCTGACTGCTGCTGCCTTTGTGAGATCAGAGGTGGCCGAGGCAGAGGGCGAGGTGGCCAGGCTGGAGGGTACTGGAGACAGAAGTGAAGGGTGAGGGGCTGCCACTGCTCCATGGACCCTCGGAGTGGGAGCCCCCACATCTGAGGGGAGGTCCAGTGGGCCCCCATACCTGACTCCCACGACCGCCTGGAACTGGGCTCTTCTCCAGGCAGCCACCCCTTCCCACACGCACCTTCTTCCCCACCCTCTGCCAGCCCAGCCTGGGGTGCACCCACTACCAGCCCCTGGGCCAGGCCCCGCCTCTTGCTCCCAGCTGGTCTGGACCCCGTAGTGACTGTGAACTCCTCCTCACGGCCTGGGACAGACCCCAAAATGCATTCTCTGAGCAGCCAGAGGGACCCTCCTGAAGCACAAATCTGACCAGCCCGCCCTTGTCTCATCCCTTCTCTGGGCTTTTCTGTGCCCTGGAGGTAGAACTAAATTTTTCTCCAAGACTACAAGATGGAGTGTGATGGGGCCGTGGCCTCCCAGCCTCGGGGCGTTCCCGCTGAGTTTTCCCTCCACCCGGGGCCCGCAGCCTGGGCTTCCCTTTCTCTGCTGACCTCCAGGACTCTGTCCCAGGAGGCTCCTGAGGGAGGTTCAGGAACCCTCCCCACGTCGGCCACCCTGGGAGCCACCCCTGCCCGGCCAGGGCGAGCTGGGCCTCTTTGAGCAGTGCATGAAGTTCAGGCTGGTAAGGCTGGAGTTCCCGGCGGGAAGCTCAGGCCGGAGCTCTGGTCTCTGTCACAGGCTCTGACCCGGGCGGCCAGTGACAGGGTCTTCTGAGGCTGCTCCCATGAGCTGCTGAGCAGTTGGGGGAACAAAGGCAAAGTGATTTCCAGCCCTGGCTGGGTCCTCTCCCACGTCCGAAGGCTTCAAAGCGTTCTCCGGCTTTGTCAAGGCACGTCAGGCTCGGCCCGGGAGCAGCAGCTGCTGGGGAAGGGCAGGGTGGGCTCTCCAGGCCCCCAGCTGAGGGCCGGGTAGCCATCCCCCGCCAGCCCTTTCCAAGCCTCCGCCTGTCTTGCCAGGCCCTTGTGTTCTACTCACTGAAGGGGGGTTCCGAGCATGTGCAGGAGGGGGTGGGGGTGCCCTGCGACCTGTGCCCAGCCCAGAGGTGAGAAGCAAACTGTTCTCTGGGGCAGAGGCGACGGGGTTGGAGTGGGGGAGAGCTGCGCCCTCCCCCTACCGTGTCCCAGGGAGCGGGCAGCCTTTCAGGCCCCAGCTGGGGCTGGGGGGTTGGAGCAGGAGCTGAGGAGGAGGGAGAGGGGAGGAGAGGGGGGCTGGAGGGAGGGCAGGGGACGGGGGGCTAGCCGGAATGCTCCTGTTTGTTGGGGGAGGCCTGGGAATTGGAGCCAGCGCCCACTCAAGCCTAGGGCAGCTGCGGACCAGGGAGGGGCTGGGTGGGGGCCACCCGGCCCTGGGGTGACTGGTTATCCTGGGAGGACGGGCAGCTGGAGACAGGATGGGGGCTCCTCCTCTTCTGAAGGCGAGCCGGGCACAATGAGCTTTGGAATTAGAATAAGCTGGGAACAAAGGGGGAGCCAGAGTCCACCTGGAAGGGCTTTGTACTTCCAGCTCTTGGGGAGGGGTCCGACGTGCGGCTGCAGCCAAGCGGAGAACAGAAAGAATGGGGCTGGGGGCGAGGGCCTGCAGCAGGGCAGGGATGGGGGGGCAGCAGAACCCCCCACCCCCGCCCTTCCCACCAGCTGTGCTCGTTTACACAGACCCGCAGAAAGGAGGCTTTGGTTTGTTTTTTACATTTTATGTAAACTTTTATTAGACTGGTTTTATTTATTTGTTTTATAGATTGAGAGGGTACAAGTGCGGTTTTGTTACATGCATATATTTCGTGGTGGTGAAGTCTGAGCTTTTAGCAGACCCATCACCCTAAAGCTGCCTTGCAAAAACTGTAGCAGTAACAAAATTATGCCAGTGAGAGATCTGATCTAACCAACCCCGTCTGCATTTACCCTCCAAACTGCTCTTGGTCTTTCCTGGGCATGGGCCAAGCTAACTTTGGGAGAAATTTAGTTTATAGTTTAAATGATAATAGACCTTCCCAAGATGAAACCGCCTTTGTAAAAGTAATGAAAGGCTCTCAGGTGAGGAGGATGGGAGGGGCCTGAATTCTGCTGACATGTAAGCATTCGTGATGACCAGCCATTGTTCAGAGCTCAAGAGATTTGTAACTTCTCCAATTACTCCTGTAGATAATGTCACTATTGTAGAACCTAAGGTTGGTTTTTGAGAGGTCTTTGCAGGTTTTTGCATTTCTCACCCGGACCACATAGACTTATGACTCAAGGTCCTGTGGCCCCACCTAAAAGCAGACTCAGCTCAGCACACAAGAATCATCCCCCACCCAACCAGTCAGCAGCACCCATTCCCCAGCCCCCTGTCGGCCAAACTATCTTTAAAAAATCCTAGCTTTCAGGCTGGGTGCAGTGGCTCACACCTGTAATCCTAGCATTTTGGGAGGCCCAGGCGGGTGGGTCACTTGAGGTCAGGAGTTCAAGAGCAGCCTGGCCAACATGGTGAAACCCGTCTCTACTAAAAATACAAAAGTTAGCCGGAAATCGCTTGAACCTGGGAGGCGGAGGTTGCAGTGAGACAAGATTGTGCCACTGCACTCCAGCCTGGGCAACAGAGTGAGACTCTGTCTCAAAAAAAAACCCTAGCCTTCAGGGCTGGGCACGGTGGCTCATGCCTGTAATCTCAACACTTTGGGAGGCCGACATGGGTGGATCACTGTCAGGCCTCTGAGCCCAGGCCAGGCCATCGCATCCCGTGACTTGCACGTATACATCCAGATGGCCTAAAGTAACTGAAGATCCACGAAAGAAGTAAAAACAGCCTTAACTGATGACATTCCACCATTGTGATTTGTTCCTGCCCCACCCTAACTGATCAATGTACTTTGTAATCTCCCCCACCCTTAAGAAGGTACTTCGTAGTCTCCCCCACCCTTGAGAAGGTACTTTGTGAGATCCACCCCTGCCCACCAGAGAACAACCCCCTTTGACTGTAATTTTCCATTACCTTCCCAAATCCTGTAAAACGGCCCCACCCCTATCTCCCTTCGCTGACTCTCTTTTCGGACTCAGCTCGCCTGCACCCAGGTGAAATAAATAGCCATGTTGCTCACACAAAGCCTGTTTGGTGGTCTCTTCACACGGACGCGCATGAAAATCACGAGGTCAGGAGATCAAGACCATCCAGGCTAACATGGTGAAGCCCCGTCTCTACTAAAAATACAAAAAATTAACCAGGTGTGGTGGCACGGGCCTGTAATCCCAGCTACTCAGGAGGCTGAGACAGGAGAATCGCTTGAATCTGGGAGGCGGAGGTTGCAGTGAGCCTAGATCATGCCACTGCGCTCTAGCCTGGGCGACAGAGTGAGACTCTGTCTCAAAAAAAAAAAAAAAAAAAAAAAAAATCCTAGCCTTCAAATTTTCAGGGCAGTTGATTTGAGTAATAATAAAACTCCAGTCTCCTCTACGTGTATTCAACTCTTTCTCGGCTGGGCCTGGTGACTCACACCTATAATCCCAGCACTTTGGGAGGACCAGGTGGGCAGATTGTCTCACACGTCTGTGTGAAGAGACCACCAAACAGGCTCTGTGTGAGCAACAAGGCTGTTTATTTTACCTGGGTGCAGGCGGACTGTGTCCGAAAAGAGTCAGCAAAGGGTGATGGGGCTATCATTAGTTCTTATAGGTTTGGGGATAGGCGGTGGAGTTAGGAGCAAGGTTTTTCGGGCAGGAGGTGGATCTCACAAAGTACATTCTCAAGGGTGGGGAGAATTACAAATTACAAAGAACCTTCTCAAGGGTGAGGGAGATTACAAAGAACTTTCTTAGGGGTGGGAGAGATTACAAAGTACATCAGTTAGGGTGGGGCAGAAACAAATCACAATGGTGGACTGTCATCAGTTAAGGCTGTTTTCACTTTTTTTGTGGATCTTCAGTTGCTTCAGGCCATCCGGATGTATATGTGCAGGTCACAGGGGATATGATGGCTTAGCTTGGGCTCAGAGGCCTGACACAGATGACTTGATGCCAGGGGTTCGGGACCAGCCTGGGCAACATAGCGAGACCTTGTCTCTACAAAAAATTTAAAAATTAGCTGGGGTGGTGACACGCACCTGTGGTCCCAGCTACTGGGGAGGCTGAGGCAAGAGGATCACTTGAGCTCAAGAAGTCAAGGGTGCCGTGAGCCGTGATTGTACCACTGCACTCCAGCCTGAGAGACAGTGCAACACCCTGCCTCAAAACAAAACACCTGTAATCCCAGCACTTTGGGAGGCCAAGGCAGGCAGATCACCTGAGGTCAGGAGTTTGAGACCAGCCTGGCCAACATGGTGAAACCCTGTCCCTACTAAAAATGCAAAAATTAGCCAGACGTGGTGGTGCATGCCTGTAGTCCCAGCTACTCGGGAGGCTGGGGCTGGAGAATCGTTTGAACCCGGGAGGCGGAGGTTGCAGTGAGCTGAGATCGTGCCACTGCACTCCAGCGTGGGTGACAGAGCAAGACTCTGTCTCAAACAAACAAAACAAAACTTTCTTTATTGTAATTCCCCTGTCTTGATAAATTGGCTCTATCTATCTGGGCAGTGGGCAAAATGAACCCATTAGGTGGTTACAACCTGAATAGTGAATGTTGTACCCAATAGGTAATTTTTCAACCCTCACCTTCTAGACTAGTTTTAGATGTACAGAAAAACTGTGAAGAGGGTACCAAGAATTCCCATACAGCCCACCCCCATCTCCCGCCTTATTAGCCTCTTACGTTAGGACAGCTCATTTATTGCAATTAATGAATCAACATCAGTTATTGCAAACAATGAATCAACATTGTTAGTATCTAAAGCCCATAGTTTATTCAGGTTTTCCTGGCTTTTCCCTAGTGTCCTTTTTCTGTCAGGATCACATGTTGCATTTAGTCATCCTGTCTCCTGAGGCTCCTCTTGGCTGTGACAGTTTCTCAGACTCCTTGTTCTTGGTGGCCCTGACAGCTTCGAGGAAGACTGGGCAGTGTGTTGTAAAACAACCTTTTGCTGTTTCCCATGATCAGGTGGGCCTCAGGGGTGATCAGGAGGAAGACCATGGGGGTGAAGCGCCTCATCGGGGGCCATGTAGACCTGGAACGACCGGTTGGGGTCCTGTTTGTCGGGTCTCTCCACTGGGAAGTGACTGTTCCCCCTTTCCATACCGTGCTCTTGGGAAGGAAGCCGCTCCGTGAGGCCCAGTTAGGGAGCAGGGCCACCTCCTGGAGGGAGAGGGAGGGATGTGTTCTTCTGAGCAGGAGTTTTGTCTGTTCCCCCACATTTATTTATGTAATCATTTATTTATAACGGTATGGACTCATAGATGTGTACCTTATATTTGGTTTTAATCTAACACAACTCTTTGTTTTCTTGCTCAAATTTTCCATCTTGGACCATTGGACTCTCTTTCAGTTGGCTCCTGTGTCCTTTTTTTTTTTTTTTTTTTTTTTTTGGAGACAGGTTCTCACTCTGTTGCCCAGGCGGGCAGGCAGTTGTGTGATCTCCGCTCACTGCAACCTCCGCCTCCTGGGCTCAAGCAATTCTCCCACTTCAGCCTCCCAAGTAGCTGGGACTACAGGCACCTGCCACCATGCCCGGCTAATTTTTGTATTTTTTGGTAGAGACAGTTTCACCATGTTGGCCAGGCTGATCTCGAACTCTTGACCTCAGATGATCCACCCTCCTTGGCCTCCCAAAGTGCTGGGATTACAGGCATGAGCCACCGTGCCCAGCCTTGAGTTAATTTTTGTGTCATGTGTCCCCTGAATGGTTTTGAAAAGCTCTTTATCTGTCATATGTGAGCCCATTCTTGCATTGCTATAAAAAAAATACCTGAGGCTGGATAATTTATAAAGAGAAGTGGTTTATTTTGGCTCATGGTTCTGGAGGCTATACAGGAAGTGTGGTGCCAGCATCTGCTTCTAGTGACACCCTCAGGAAGCTTCCAATCATGGTGGAAGGTGAAGAGGGAGCCGGCATATCCATGGCAAGAATGGGAGCAAGAGAGTGAGGGTGGAGGAGGTGCTAGACTCTTTAAAACAACCAGATCTCGTGTGGACTCAGAGCAAGAACTCACTCATTATTGTGAGGATGGCACCAAGCCATTCATGAGGGATCCACCGCCGTGACCCAAACACGTGCCATTAGACGCCACCTTGAACATTGGGGATTACAGTTCAACATGAGATTTGGAGGGGACAGACATCCAAACTGTATCACATCACCACCACCCAACCAACACACATGCATTTCAAAATTGACATGTACAGGATTTCAGCAGATGTTTACACAGTTGCAAAGGGTGTAATTTCTTTTTTCTTTTCTTTTTGAGTTGTGCTGTCACTCTCTGGTTGCCAGGGTGGAGTGCAGTGGCATGATCATGGCTCACTGCAGCCTCCAACTCCTGGACTCAAGTGATCCTGCTGCCTCAGCCTCCCAAGTAGCTGAGACTATGGGTACACACCACCACACCCGGCTAATTTGTAAATTTTTTGAAGAAGATGGGGTCTTGGCCAGATGCGGTGGCTCATGCCTGTAATCTCAGCACTTTGGGAGGCCGAGGCAGGTGGATCACCTGAGGTCAGGAGTTCGAGACCAGCCTGGCCAACATGGTGAAACCCTGCCTCTACTGAAAATACAAAAATTAGCTGGGCATGGTGACGGGTGCCTGTAATCCCAGCTACTCGGGAGGCTGAGGCAGGAGAATTGCTTGAACTCAGGAGGCAGAGGTTGCAGTGAGCTGAGATTGCACCACTGCACTGCAGCCTGGGCAACAGAATAAGACTGTGTGTGTCTCAAAAAAAGAAAGAAAGAAAAAAAAAAATCCCAACTCAATAAGAAAACAACCCAATTTAAAAATGGGCAAAAGATCTGAACAGATGCCTCTCCAAAGAAGAAATACAAATGGCAAATAAGCATATTAGAAGATGTTTAACATCATACATCATTAGGGAATTGCGAATTAAAACCACAAGGAGATACCGCTGCATACCTACTAGATAGCCAAAATCCAAAACACTGACAACTCCTAATGCTGGTGAGGACCCGGAGCAGCAAGAACTCCCATTCATTGTTGATGAGAATGCGACAAGGTACAGCCACCCTGAAAAGCGGTTGGCAGTTCCTTCCGAAGCTAAGTATACTCTTACCATACAATTCAGCAATCACACTCCTTGGTATTTACCCAAATGATTTGAAAACTTATGTCCACTCAAAAACCACCACACACATATTTATAGCAGCCTTTTTTCCTTAAAGACCAGTGTGATACTATTAGCAGCTTTATTCGTAATTGGCAAAAACTGGAAGCAATTAAGATGTTCCTCAGTAGGTGAACAAATAAATTGTGGTATATCTGGACAATGGAATACTAGTCAGTGATAAAGAGGGGAAAGCTATGAACCCACGCAAAGAAATAAGTGAATCTTA
Organism: Pongo abelii; assembly: GCF_028885655.2. Taxonomy (NCBI): domain Eukaryota; kingdom Metazoa; phylum Chordata; class Mammalia; order Primates; family Hominidae; genus Pongo; species Pongo abelii. The sequence goes on along the minus strand of NC_072008.2, from coordinate 160,248,885 downwards.
AATACATATTGCGTAGTAAAAAGCCTGATAAAGCTGCCTACTCTGTGACTCCATTTACCTAACATTCCGGAAAAAGCAAAATAGATTAAAAAAAAAGACAGAAAACAGATCCATGGTTGCCAGGGATCTGAGAGAGGGGATCGTGCTTGACTAGGCACAGCACAGGGATTCTGTAGCGCAGGGAAACTGTTCTGTATGATGCTGTAATGGTGGACACGTGACACTCTGAATATGTCAAAACCCATAGAACTTTACAGCAGACAGAGGGAACTTAAAATAGGCACCTTTTAAAATAATCTTTTAGAAGGTTGGGAGATCACAAGACGGAATGCAGACTGCGACAAAAGGCAATTAGAAATGTATGAAACAAACAAACAAAAAAGGAACAGAAATGTACAAAACAGCCTTACTGAAGGGGGTCAGGGAGAAAGGGGCTGATCCCAGCCACTCTGGCAATGAGTGGCATCTGTCAGACTAAAAGCAAAAGGTGGTGATGGATTAGAGTTGGAGACATCAGTGTGCACTCGTGTTGAGTTTAATATAGATACTGATGCACGTGTGTATCTGTTTATAGATGTTATGTTAGTAACATAACATGGGTTAGTATATATATAAAATGGCTTAGTATTATATGGGTTTATATATATCTATATCTATCTATCTATGTACATGGGTATATATATATATATATATATATATATATATATGTTCTTGCTGTCAGCGGAGAGGGCCTAGAAGCAGCAATACTCCAGGAACAATGGGCACACTTAGAGCCCAGATCTTCGTCTCCAACACCATTCTCTCAAAAATGGCTCCTTAGAGAAAATGGCTGGTTCTAGGACCGGTTCAAGAAATATAAGGGATGAGCACAGAGCCAGAAAGTAAGGAAGAGCTCACACAGACAGACACGCCCACACCTACACGGCCATGCACACACACATGTAGTGATGAAGGGACATCAAAAGGACACAGGTGGCTGGGCGCCGTGGCTCACGCCTGTAATCCCAGCACTTTGGGAGGCCGAGGAGGGTGGATCATCTGAGGTCAGGAGTTCGAGATCAGCCTGCCAACATGGTGAAACTGTCTCTACCAAAAAATACAAAAATTAGCCGGGCGTGGTGATGGGTGCCTGTAGTCCCAGCTACTTGGGAGGCTGAAGTGGGGGAATTGCTTGAGCCCAGGAGGCGGAGGTTGTAGTGAGCGGAGATCACACAACTGCCTGCCAGCCTGGGTGACAAGACTGAGACTCCATGTTAGAAATGTTTGTTCCCCGGTGGCACAAAGAAATAGCACTTGAACATAAATTTAATTTTCTTTCTCTTTCTTTCTTTTTTTTTTTTTTTTTTTTGAGATGAAGTCTTGCTCTTGTGCCCCAGGCTGGAGTGCAATGGCGCGATCTCGGCTCACTGCAACCTCTACCTCCCAGGTTCAAGCTATTCTCCTGCCTCAGACTCCCAAGTAGTTGGGATTACAGGCGTGAGCCACCACGCCCGGCTAATTTTTACATTTTTAGTAGAGCTAGGGTTTCCCCATGTTGGCCAGGCTGGTCTCAAACTCCTGACCTCAGGTGATCTGCCCGCCTCGGCCTCCCAAACTGCTAGGATTACAGGCATGAGCCACCACACCCGGCATAAGTTTAATCTCCTTAGCAAGGCCATTTTTTAACTTTCTGCGGAAAGGGTACACTTGCCAGCAGTTTTGCCACGTGAGTACACCAAACAAAGGAGGGAAGCAATTTTTATTCCTTATGCAGTTTGTCCTTGCTACTCTGTCCTGTTTCCATTGGCTGGAGCCAGACTTCACAATCTAACCTAAAACCCGATTGGCTAGTAGTTTAAAACTTTTGAAAATAGATAAAAGTAATGGAAGGATAAAGGAAAAGAGGAAGTTGCTTACGAAACGACTTAGAAAAGTAATAATATTCCCCACTAGGAAAGGGACATAGGCTGCGAGCTGGGACATGCCTGTGAGCACGTCCAGCACAGATATCTTGGTGAAAGTACAAGGACATAGAATGTACTACGTGCCTGTAAGCATGTTTAACAGCTACATAGGATAGGGCTTAACAAAGAGTTATTAGCACAAAGCAAGGAGGCTTGAAGGAAGTTAGTCTTTAAAAGAAACTATTATTTCTAACACTTATGATTTATTTTTTAATAAGAAGGGAAACTTTGAAGAGGAACTTTTTACTTTCTACACTCCATCTCAAAAGAAAAGAAAAGAAAAGCTATGTTGCCCAGGCTAGGCTGGAACTCCTGGGCTCAAGTTATCCTCCAGCCTCAGCCTCCTGAAGTGCTGGGATTACAGGCATGAGCCACCTTGCCAGGCCGGAGGGTGTAATTTCTCTTGTAAACACACAATATAGGCCTGGTGCGGTGGCTCACGCCTGTAATCTCAGCACTTTGGGATGCTGAGGCGGGCAGATCACCTGAAGTCAGGAGTTCGAGACCAGCCTGGCCAACATGGTGAAACCCTGCCTCTACTAAAAATACAAAAAGTAGCTGGGTGTGGTGGCGTGCACCTGTAGTCCCAGCTACTCAGGAGGCTGAGGCGGGAGAATTGCTTGAACCCAGGAGGCAGAGGCTGTAGTGAGCTGAGATTGCACCACTGCACACCAGCCTGGGCGACAGAGTGAGACTCTGTCTCAAACAACAACAACAATAATAACAAACCAAAAAAGCCCCATGATACAATGATTCAAACAAAAACTGTGCCATCAGTTTTTACATGAGGCCAGGGCCATCTGAGTCACCTCGTGGACAAATACCTGCCCGCTGGCTCGTCTTTCCCAGGCCCACTTTGGAGGTGGGTGCTTTCCTTCTGGCCTCCAGTTTCCATGTGCTGCCCCTCAGATAGGTCTCTTTGTGCCATCTCTTTCCACACGGGCAGTTTTTTATTACTCACACCACCATACTTTTCTGGGGCACAGAAATATGTGTATTTCTATTTCTTTTTATAACCCGGCACCATGTTGTAGAACTCTGCTAATGTTTCTCCTGGCTTGAGCAAAGCACCATTGGCGTATTAGACATTCTGGGGAATTATCTGTAGGTATCTGTAAACAAATTGCACTTCCTGCTGTCATGAGAAGGGGCTCACCATCAGTTCCATTCCTATTTTTTTCTGTTTTAGATGTCGGTCCCAGGAAACCTTTTTCACATAGATGAGCAGGTGAGACTGGAGCTTCTGAGTGCTGGGGTCCCTGGAGCCTTCTGCAGTGCCCTGGGAGGGGTGACTGGGAAAGGCCAGGGGGCAAGAGCTGCCAGGGGCCTTCTCAGATTTCCCAGTTTTTACACAGAGTATATATGGGAGTTGAGGTCTGGAAAAATGATTTTTTAAAAACTCCTCCTGCCCCGCGGACTCTCTTGAAGACTTTGTGTCATGCCAGGGCCCATGGTCACTTGACGGAACCCTTGTGATGCTGGCCTGCAGGGATGTGGAGCACAGACCCTGGGGAGGGCTACCAGAACCTCATGGGACTGGATGGCGGGCAGTGAGGGGGGTCCAGTAACTGTTGGATGCAGAATTGAATTCAGTCACCCGCACTTATTTCCTGGGCTCGTCTTGGCTGGGTTGCCGAGGTACACTCTCTGGGAGCGGACGCTTTGGTGAGGAAGACCAGGCGAAGAAGGTGATTTTTGCGGTTGGACGTTCTAAAGACAGGGCAGGGTTATGCGGAGAGAATTGGCAGGGGCAGGGCGGGGGAGGCCGGTTTGAGGAGGGGACATGTGAGCCGAGATCTGATGCAGCGAGGAGCCAAGCCAGGCAGATATCCGATCGAAGAACATTCCAGGCAGGGGAGCAAAGGCTAGGGCCGTCAGGAGGCCAGTGTGGCCGGGGAAGAGGTGGAGGAGGAGGGGCCAGGGCAGTGTTTAGGCCGCCCCCTAAGGACTCATGCTTTGACTTGGATTGACATAGAGAGCTGCGGGAGGGTGACATGATCTCAATAAAAGGAATGCTCTGGCTGCTGGGTAGAGAAGAAAGTGAGGGTGAGGGATTAATGGTGGAGCCAGAGGGAGCCCAGTGAGTGCCGGGAGCCCAGGGTGGCAGAGTTGTGGTGCAGGGTTGCAGGGTCCTGGAGCTAGAGATGGAGGCTGTTTTCGGGCAAGTGGCCTGGGCAGCCTGTCCTCGGAGAGGCGGTGAAGGCAGAGACTGGAAGGCAGAGAGCCTTGCCGACCTGTGGCCGAAGAGCTCTCCGGGAGACAGTCACCGGTGGTGCAAAGGCCCTGGGGCCGGCCCAGCCGGGCCGCAGCTCCGGGAGGCGGCGCGAGCGAGCAGTGGGCTGGGCGGTGGCGGCCGGCGCTCGAGCCGGAGCCCCGCGATTGCCTTACAAGGTGCCCTGCGGCGCCGCTGCCGCGCTGGGCCACTGCGTGCTTGGGCGGTCGGCGGGGGCGTGCGCGGAGGGGGCGGGGCCGGCGGGGCGCGGGCGGGGGGCTTGGCGCGGCGGCCACTGCGCGGAACGACGCTGCGGCACCCGCTCCAGGTCTGCACCTGCTCCGGGGCGCGGGGACGTGCGGGGCGGGGGCGCACCGGATCCGGCCCGCGGCCGCCGCAGCCTTGCGCGGCCGCAGCACACCTGTCACGCCTGGCGCGCCCCCTGCCCGCACGCGCTCGGTCCACGCAGCTCGGGACGCGGGCGGCCCAGGCTGCCAGGTCCCCCTGCTCCGCGGCGCCGAGGGCTGGGCTGCGTCTGCGGCCGCGTGGGTGGCCGCGGTCTTGGCAGGTGGCTGCGCGCGGGGGGTCGCAGGTGCATCCTGGGCGGCTTGGTGGCTTGGGCAGCGGGTGCCTGTGGGCTCTGTGCCATGGGTGGCGGGTCTAGGCGGGGGTGGGGGCTTGGGCGCTGTGGATGTGTGGATGGGGGAGGGACGGCGTGGGTGAGCATGGAGCCTTCTGGAAAGCGGCCGGATGTGTGGAGGCAGAGAGGCAGCATCCAGGCGCTGGTCGCTGTCGGGGTGCAGGGCGTGGGGGGGCGTGGGATAGCAGCTGTAGGCCTGGGATGTGGAGGCGTCCGTCTGGGGGTGTGGACCTGGACGGGGGAGGGGAGGGTCGAGCGCAGCGGCAATGGCTGAGGCCTGCCTGGCAGGGGGTGGAGGAGGAAGCTGCCCTTGCCCCCGGGGAGGCAGGGAGGGACCCCCATCACCTCTCCGCTGCCCCTTCAGACATGCTGCTGCTGAAGAAACACACGGAGGACATCAGCAGCGTCTACGAGATCCGCGAGAGGCTCGGCTCGTGAGTGTGCGCGTGTGTGTGTGATCGTGTGTGTGTGTGTGTCTGTGTGTACCTGTGTGAGATGGCATGTGTGTGTGACTACGCGAGTGGGTGTGAGATGTGTGTGTGTGAATATGTAGGGGTGTGTGAATGTGAGTGAGTCTGTGAGATGGCATGTGTGAGTGGTGGTGGGGGGTGGCACAGGGCCAGGTAGGGCCTCCCCATCTCCTTCACAGGGGGCCCTCCCCTCTCCACTCTCTTTCCCTCCTGCCTCTCCTCTCTTCCCACTTCCTTCCCACCTCCCACCGCCCCGTCTGCGGCAGGGGTGCCTTCTCCGAGGTGGTGCTGGCCCAGGAGCGGGGCTCCGCACACCTCGTGGCCCTCAAGTGCATCCCCAAGAAGGCCCTCCGGGGCAAGGAGGCCCTGGTGGAGAACGAGATCGCAGTGCTCCGTAGGTGTGCACCTTGTGGGGCCCTGGGACGGGGCATAGGTCGATGGGGGGCACAAGCAGTCCTCGGTTCTAGTCCAGGCCTGGCCACCAACCTTTGGGAGGCCTGGGGCAGCGCTCTCTCTGGGCCTGCACATCCCTGTGGCAAAGGGAGCGAGTTGATATTGATCTGTGCTTTTCAAATGGGCTTTAGAAGGAAGGCCAGGGCTCAGGCTGGAGCTCTGCCTTCCTGGACCCGGCAGGGGTGGCATGTGGTAGGGAATGGGGAGCAGAGGTGGGAGGAAGAGGGAGGAGGCTTTCCCCAGGGCCTCAGGACAGAGCACCCCTTGACTCTGTTGGCCCACAGGCACTTCCTTGCCATTGCAGGATCAGTCACCCCAACATCGTCGCTCTGGAGGATGTCCACGAGAGCCCTTCCCACCTCTACCTGGCCATGGAACTGTGAGGAGGGCCTGGGCAGGCTGTGGGAGCCGGGGAGGGACTGAGCAGTGAGTGGGGCTGAAGGCCAGGCTGAGTGCCTGGGTCAGCCAAACCCCTGGCACCCCCAGGGTGACGGGTGGCGAGCTGTTTGACCGCATCATGGAGCGCGGCTCCTACACAGAGAAGGATGCCAGCCATCTGGTGGGTCAGGTCCTCGGCGCCGTTTCCTACCTGCACAGCCTGGGGATCGTGCACCGGGACCTCAAGGTGCCTGGCTGGGGCCTCTGCACCCCACCCTCCCACCTGCCCACCTGGCCCTGCTTTTGTTTTCCCGGGAGCACGGCTGGGGCCTTTCTTGATCTCCCGCTTCACCAAGGCTCTGGGGAACCTGAGAGTGCCTAGTCCCCATCCTGTCCCAGCACCGGCACCGCGTCAGGACTGACCTGGCCCTTTTCCTGGTGTCCGTGTGTCACAGCCCGAAAACCTCCTGTATGCCACGCCCTTTGAGGACTCGAAGATCATGGTCTCTGACTTTGGACTCTCCAAAATCCAGGCTGGCAACATGCTAGGCACCGCCTGTGGGACCCCTGGATATGTGGGTGAGGGACGACACCCTGAGGCTTGCTGGGAGTGGGGTGGCCTGGGGGACCCTAGACAGCCGGGAAGGCTGTTGTGCCCGTTGTCTTTGTGTGGGCCATTCCTGGGCTTGAGTAGGCCGAGCCAGTGACACTGAGCGGCATGGCTGCGTGTGTGCCTGTGCGTGCGTCTGTCTGTCTCTGGCCCCCAGCCCCAGAGCTCTTGGAGCAGAAACCCTACGGGAAGGCCGTAGATGTGTGGGCCCTGGGCGTCATCTCCTACATCCTGTGAGTGACCGCTGGGAAGGCTTGTCTCCTGCCTGCCTGCCCCTGCTGGGTTGGGGAGGGTGGGACAGCTGGATGATTCATCTGTGGGTGCCAGGCTGTGTGGGTACCCCCCCTTCTACGATGAGAGCGACCCTGAGCTCTTCAGCCAGATCCTGAGGGCCAGCTATGAGTTTGACTCTCCTTTCTGGGATGACATCTCAGAATCAGGTGAGCTTGAGCCTGGCCCGTGCTTGGGGGTGATGCAAGGGAGTGGGGACCCGACAGGCTGACCCAGCCTCCCTGTTCCAGCCAAAGACTTCATCCGGCACCTTCTGGAGCGAGACCCCCAGAAGAGGTTCACCTGCCAACAGGCCTTGCAGCATCTTTGGTGAGTGGGAGCCCTGCCAAGCTGCCCCAGGGCCAGGGGGACTGCACTTGCAGAGAGGCACCCCCCGCGACCTTCAGCCTTTCCCCAGGATCTCTGGGGACACAGCCTTCGACAGGGACATCTTAGGCTCTGTCAGTGAGCAGATCCAGAAGAACTTTGCTCGGACACACTGGAAGGTCAGTGTGGAGAGAGACCCAGTGTGGTCGCCCGTCGCACCCCAGCTGTAGCCTGATCGCCGTGGCTGCCCAGTGGCCACTGCAGTCCTCACAGTCTTGGGGCTGGGGCCTGGGCCCAGGCCTGGCCTGATCTCCCTCTCTTCTGGCAGCGAGCCTTCAATGCCACCTCGTTCCTGCGCCACATCCGGAAGCTGGGGCAGAGCCCAGAGGGCGAGGGGGCCTCTGAGCAGGGCATGGCCCGCCACAGCCACTCAGGCCTCCGTGCTGGCCAGCCCCCCAAGTGGTGATGCCCAGGTGTGTTTGGGTGGACCCTGCACCCCCAGGAGCTGGCTCCTTGGAGAGCTTAGAGGGTGGTGGCGCTCCATGTGGCCAAGAGCTAAGTGGGGTGGCCCCCACAGGCCAGAGGACTGAGGGCAGAGAGCAGAGGGAGGAGCCAGGGCTCCAGGAGAGGTGGAAGGACAGGGAGGGCCAGTGGGTGCCCGACATTGGGCAAGGGAGTACAGGGGGAGAGGGCCTCTAAGAAGTCCGGGATTTGACCGAGGCGGGGGGTAGGGGCACAGGGCTGGCAGGTCGGCTCCTGACTACCCCCTTTCCCTCTGCTTCTCCCTCTCAGGCAGATGCCGAGGCCAAGTGGACTGACCCCCAGATTTCCTTCCCTTGGATGCTTTTGGTCCCCTCTCCCAACCCCTCCCCCTGGGGCTGGCCTCTGCTGGAGTTTGAGATTTGAGGGTGTGGCGCATGGCGCTGGGGTTGGAATGGGGCACCCCCAAGTCTGTCCCCAGGCTCTGCCCTGCCTGGGGGCAGTGGCTCCCCTCCCCTGTTGCCTCTCCCGCCCCAGCCCCCCGCCCCGCCAAAAGCCGAGGAGGTGCTGGCAGGCGGGCCTCAGGGGCTGTCTTTCCTGCACGGCTGTTGTGTGCTTCGCTGAGTGTGGGTGGTCCTGCTTGTGTCATGGTCATGGCCTTCCAGCCCCCTCCAGTTTTCCCCAAACCAATAAAGAAAGATACAGCAATGGGCCAGTGGTGAACTGGGGGTGCGGCGAGTGTGGAGGGGATCTGATCACTTGTGGAAGGAAACCAACGAGACCCTGCCACACGGCTTCACCCACTGCCACCTGAACCTCTGCTTCCCCAGACAAGTTTCCAACTGTCCAAAAACTTCCTGTCCCCTTCCCCCAAAGCACCAACAAGTGGCAGCGTGGCCGGGCAGCTCTGCCACCCCAGAGGTGTAACTGCCCAGCTTTGGGGTCCTGGGACAAAGTGGAGGCAGCGCACGCCTGCTGGGCTGCCAGCAGGGGGCGCAGGCAGGAGGCGGAGTGCTGGCTCCAGACCCCCAGGGATGGGCTCCAGTGCCCCTGCCATGCAGGGCCGGGCCTGAAGTGTCTCAGCCAGGTGCCTGGGACTGGGAAGGGCTCACAGGTGCATGGAGGGTGACCAGAGCCCAGGACTGTCACCTTCCATCCCTCCCTCCATTCCCTTTCTTGATGGCCAGAGGCCATCTTGTCGAGCAGAAGAGTAGGGGACCCCAGGGTCAGGGGGTGAGAGGAGCTCCTTGTCCAGGAGAGGGCGACACGGGGCCCTCTTCCCCTCTGCTGTGCGGGGGGCTTTGGAACCCTCAGGCTCCAGGCTGGGGTAGACCTGGGCTGGCAGCTGGGGCTCTGGAAGCAGTGGCAGCTTGGCGGTGGCTTCTGAAGTGAAGAGCCGTGGCCTGTCCTCTGGTCTGAGTGGCCCCAGCCCCACCAACCTCCATTTTGGAGGGGCCAGGGCTTCAGAGCCCTGCCTTGCTGGGTCCCAAACCTCTGCTGGCCCCTCTAGGCCTTTCTCTTGGGCCCATCAGGGAAAGACCCCTAGAGCCACTTCTTGGCCCCAGAGAGAGTTCCAGGCAAGCTGGCCACCCTTCCCTCCCCTCTGAGACCCTTGCTCCCTGCCAGCCCTCAGAGTGTAAGCCTGATGACCCATGGCTTGGCTGGCGAAAATGGTAGAGAAGATCACTCTCCTTGTTGAACTTTGGGCCCCAAAGGGAGGCGGTGAAGCTCAAACCAAGGCTGGCCTGAGTCTTGTGGGTGAAGTCTGGAGTGGGGTTCAGGGTTGGAGCCAGGGGACCTGGCTTCCACCAGGGAGAGCAGGCTGGAGGTGGGTGGGCAGCCTCCTCTGTCCCCACAGCCACTCCCAGGCCATCCTTCGCTCCAGGCTTTGGGCCCCACAGGGGACCTCAGTCAGCCAGTACCACGGCCTCCTGGCCTCCAAGACCTGTCCCACCTGCTCTCACCCCTACCTGGGGCCTTGTTGCCTGTGTGCACCCCTGCTGTGGGCCCCCCTTCCCATCTTCTCCGTTGTTCACACTGGACTCCCACGATACCTACTTGCTCTTGTTTTGGTCAGATGTTGACTGAGCCTCTGCTCTGTGCCAGGTGCTGGGCGCTGACGTGGGCCTATCAGAAGAGGTGCCTGCCCTCCAGGAGGACGCCCTCTATTGGAGGGGTGGTTTTACGGGGATGATAAAAATGATCTTTGTGGGTCTGGGAGCAATGAGCAGGAGTGCCAGAGCCAGCCTTCCAGAGGAAACCGGCACTCGCTCAGAACAGCCAGCTCTTCCAGTCCAGGCACGTGGCCAGATCGCTTCGGCTTGCAGCTTAAGCCAGCTCTGGGCTGCCTTGACACAGGGTGCAATATGGCCTCCTGTCAGCAGGGGGAGCCACGGCCCCATCTTTAGACGTCCATTAGCCTCCCCTAGTTCCTTCAGCACCTGGGCAGCTTCTCAAATCCATTCCTCTCCGCGACTGCCCCCACCCCCTGCAAATCCTGCCTTGGGGAAGTCCAACCTTGGGGGAGAGGTCCTGCCCATCTGTGATAGGGGCGAGAGGGGGAACCCCCAGGTCAAGCAGAGGCGGCACCCCTCCTTCATCCCTCCGAGACCCCATATGAGGAAGGCAGTTTGGGTCACCTAGGCAGTGGGATGGCAGCCTGGCAGAGAGAAAGGACTGGTTTAGCCAAAGGCAAAAGGTGGTGTGTGTGTGTGAAGTGATGGCAAGGGAGCTGCGCTGGAGACTGTGAGGGCTTCTCAGGCTCAGGGCCGGTGCTGAGGCTGGCAGCAAGAGGAAGGGGCCAGACCAAGCCTGGCAGGGGAAGGAGCTGGAGCTGTAGTCTAGGAGCAGTGGGGAGCCATCGAAGGGGTTTGTAGCCAGAGAGCATCCTTGCCCAGTGTGGGTTAGGTGCTGAGCTGGGGCTGGCTGCTGGGAATTGGGGTGTCTGGAACCAGACCAGAATTGAGGGTCAGGGGAACCCTGGTGGGCATCACAAAAGGAAGCTGTCTCTGCTGTTCTGGGCCACACGGGGTGGGTCGTCATGTGCTCTATCTTGAAGCAAACCTGTGGGTAGCAGAGTTTCAAGGGAAGCTCAACCTGTGGGTCCACCCTAGGGACAGGGAGACACGGAGGTGGTCCTAGGAGCTCTTTGGGAGTCACGTGGACAGGTCTTGGTGATGGGTTGCAGATGGGGAATGAAGCAGGGGGATCCAGGTAGATCATGTTTCTGGCAGCAGAACATTCATCAAGAAGGGTTCAACGGGCATGACTTTGGGGGAGGAGTAATGAGATTGATTCTGGATGTGGTGAGTTCGAGGTGCCTGAGGGGCATGAAAGTAGACTTACTTTTCACCCTTCTCTTTGCAAATATGTATCTAGCATTGTATCTGGTATTTCTGGAAGGCTTATTCCTTTTAATAAAAAGAACACTGATCCCTCGAGCCCAGGAGTTCAAGACTAGCCTGGGTAAGATGGCGAGAACCCATCTGTACAAAAAAAAAAAAGAATGCTAGTAACAACTCTTTATTGAAGAGCTTTCCATGTATTAACTTGAACCTCACCTGTGAGATAGCTGCTATCATGATCATCATCCCCACTTCACATATGGAGAAACTGAGGCGTAGAGAAGCTAAGTGAGCCAAAGCCATACAGCTTGTGGCAGAGTGAGGATTTGAACCCACACTCTGCCACTGCATCCTCTTGCTTGCATCCATGCAAGCGAGGTCTTACTTGGGACATGATTGTGTGGGGAATTGAAGAAAACAAGGCGGCATTCTTTCCCCACTTCTCTTCGTGAATGCAAACTCTGTGTGTCTGAAGGAAAGAGAACCCTGGGCTGGGGGAACCCACGCTGGATTTGAGTTTGGGTCTTGCAGATGGTTTGTGTTGCCATTTTTTTTTTTTTTTTTTTACGAGATGGGGTCTCACTGCGTTGCCCAGGCTGGAGTGCAGTGGCTATTCACTTCACAAGTGTGATCCTACTACTGATCAGCACACAAGTTTTGACCTACTCTGTTTCCGACCTGGGCTGTTTCACCCCTCCGTAGGCAACCTAGTGGTCCTCTGCTCCCAGAATATTGATGCTGAACTTAGTATGGACACCTGATGGACATAGCACACTACAGCCCAGAACTCCTGGGCTCAAGTGATCCCCAACCTCCCGAGTAGCTAGGACTACAGGTGTGAGCCACCATGCCACCTGGCTTGTGTTGCCTTTAAGCTCCTCTGTGCCTCAATTTTATGTCCTGTTAAGTGGGAACCAAGGAGGTCTTTGCACAGTGGTGGAAATGGGGCATGGGAGCTGGGCCCTACAAAGATCCCTTTGGAGTTCGGTGTGAGCGATGGCCTGGAAGTGGGGCAGGGAAGGGCTAGTGGCTGGGAGACAAGCCTGAACCGTGTGGAGAACAAGGCAAGAGATGTGGGACTACTGGAAAGATGGAGCTTGGTCATCGACTCAATGGGGGCGGTGGGGGGTGTTGTGAGGGAGTTGAGGATGCTGCCAGGGAACCCAGGAGAGCAACAGGTCTGTTGAAGAGAAGAAGTGACCAAGTCAGGCCCCCTGGCCAGGCGGTGGCTGAGTTGGCACTATAAGCTACATGTTTCTTCCTGCCAGGCACTGTCTGGGCATGTGGCGACCATGTTCTCCACCCCACCCCAGCTTCATCCAGGGATCCCTATCACCAGCCCCAACACCAGGTGGGCAAGATAAGAAGTATGGAATGTTTCAGAAATAACAAAGAATCCCGTCTGGTTGAGGGAGGTTGTGAGAGGAGGTGGGTAGAGGTCAGCCTGGAAAGTGAACTTTCTCAAGAGGGCACTGGGAGCCACGGACGTTTTAAACAGAACAAGTGACAGGATCTGATTTTTGTTTTAAGATAATTTTTCAATATTTTTCAACCCTATTATCTGCCCCCTTTTGAGAAATAGAAAAAGCCCATGCTTACTATCATGCTGGTCTTTAAAAAACAAAAGCTCATGCCCATCTCTCCAGAGCTCCTCCCTCACACCCCATGGAGATTTCCACAGATTCCCCTCACCCCAGGGAACCAAGTCTTTCCTCACATGATGCCCTGAGTAGAGGCTCAACCGCTTTTTGCCAGTTTCTCCTTGTAGTTCTTTCAATTATTGCTTTATGTATTTATAAGTTATGTTATTCAGTGTATTTGAGTTTAGAATTGGTATATATTTTAGGTAAGTTGAATATTTGATCAAGATATAGTGATATATGTTAATACTAGCAATGATTTTCCCTTATAGTCTACTTGGTCTGATATTAACATAGCAACTATAACTTTTTTTGGTTAACATTTGACTGGTATATTTTTTTCAATCCTTTCCCGTTCAAATTAAAAATTTGTTTTTATTGAGATACAATTCACATACCATAAAATTCACCCTGTAAAATGTACAATTCAGCAGTGTTTAGTATATTTACAGTGTTTTGCAGCCATCACCACCATCTAATTCCAGAACATTTTGATCACCCCAAAAGGAAACCTTGTATGCATTTGCAGTAGCTCCCCATTTACACCCCGCACCCCCCCTACCAGTGCTTGGCAACCACTAATTGACTTTCTATCTTTGTGAATTTGCTTATTTCAATATTTCAAATAAATGGAATCATACCATACATGGGCTTTTGTGTCTGGCTTACTCTTACTATGATGTTTTCAGGGTTCATCCATATTGTAGCATGGTTAAGTACTTCATTCCTTTTTACAGTTGAAGAATATTTTATTGTATGGATAGACCACATTTTATTAACTATCGATGGACATTTGGGTTGTTTCCACTTTTAGCTATTGTGAATAATGCTGCTATGAACAATTGTGTGTAACTTTTTGTGTGGATGTGTATTTTCAATTGTCTTGAGTATATACCTAGGAGTAGAATTGCTGGGCCATATGATAACTCCATGTTTAACTTTTGAAGGAAATGCCAAGCTGTTTTCCAAAGCAACGGCACCATTTTACATTCCCACCAGCGATGCATGAAGTTCAAATTTCTCTCCATCCTTGTCAACACTTGTTATTGTGTGTGATTTTTAAAATAGCCATTCTAGTGTGTGTGAAATGGTATCTCATTGTGGTTTTGGTTTGTATTGCTCTAATGATCAACGATATTGAGCATCTTTTCATGTATTTATTATTTATATATCTTATTTGGAAAAATGTTCATTCAAAACTTCTGTTCATTTTTTTAATTGGATAATTCATCTTTTAATTCTTGAGCTGTAAGGGTTCTTTATGTATTCTGGATATTAGATCCTTATCAGATATATGATTTGTAAATATTTTCTCCCATTCTGTGGATTACCTTTTCACTCTTTGATAGTGTCTTTTGATGCTCATGGATTTTTTTTTTTGTTTTTTGTTTTTTGTTTTTGAGATGGAGTTTCACTGTTGTCACCCAGGCTGGAGTGCAGTGGCATGATCTCGGCTCACTGCAACCTCTGCCTCCCGGGTTCAAACTATTCTCCTGTCTCAGTCTCCCAAGTAGCTGGGATTGCAGGTGTCTGCCACCATGCCTGGCTATTTTTTTTTGTATTTTTAGTAGAGACAGGGTTTCACCATGTTGGCCAGGCTGATCTCGAACTTCTGACCTCAGGTGATCCGCCCATCTCAGCCTCCCAAAGTGCTGGGATTACAGGTGTGAGCTACCGTGCCCAGCCAGAGAGTGTTGCTATGTTAAAACGATATTGTTTTCCAATCCATGAACACAGAATATCATTCCACTTATTTTGTTCTTTAATTTTTTTAATGATGTTTTACAGTTTTCAGTGTATACATTTCACACTTCTTTTGTGAAATTTATTTGTAAATTTTATTCTTTTTAAGCTCTTGTACACAGAATTGTTTTCATAATTTCATTTTTGAATTGTTCATTAGAAGTGTATAGAAGTAACCACTGATTTTTTTTGTATATTGATCTTGTATTCTGCGGCCTTGCTAAACTTTTTATTAGCGCTCTCTCTCTCTTTTGGTGGGGACCGGGGTCTTGCTCTGTCACCCAGGCTAGAGGCTGGAGTGCAGTGGTGCAATCATAGCTCACTGCAGCCTTGAACTCCTGGGCTCAAGCAAATCCTCCCCTCTCAGCCTCCAGAGTAGCTGGGACTACAGGAGCAGGCCACCATGCTTGGTTCTAATTTATTTTATTTTATTATTTTATTTATTTTATTTTATTTTATTTTATTTATTTTATTTAATTTTAATTTTATTTAATTTTATATTTTTAGAGATGGAGTCTCATTATGCTACACACGCGGGTGTTGAACTCCTGGGCTCAAGTAATCCTCCTGCCTCAGCCTCCGAAAGCACTGGGATTATAGGCATAAGCCACCATGCCTGGCCCTTTTTATTAGTTCTAATAGGTTTTATTTGTGTGGATTCTTTGTGATTTTCTACACAGCCCGTGTCATCTGCAAGTAAAGAAAATTTTTACTTACTCCTTTCCAATTGGGATGCTTATAATTTCCTTGTTCCCTTCCTCTTCTCTTTTTTTTCTTTTTGTTTCTCCCGCTTATTGCACTACCAAGAACCTCCAATACTACATTAAATACAAGTGGTAAAAGAATGCTTTCCTTGTTCCTAATCTTAGAGGGAAAACGTTTAGTCTTTCATCATCAAGTATGATGTTAGCTGTGGATTTTTCATAGATGCCCTTTATCATGAGTAACTTCCATTCTGTTCCTAGTTTGTAGAAATGTTTTCTTTTTTTCGGGGGGAGCGTTCCTGAGTTTATTTGGGGCACACCCGGGCGAGGGCCCTGCCCTTAGAAGAAGGTGTCGGGCCTCTTGGTGGTGAAGCGTGGCTTGTGCTGATGGCGCAGGACCCGGTGGGGCAGCGGGAACTTGATCTTGGAGTCGTGGAACTGCTTGACGGCCGGTCGGCGGCACTTGCTGGCTGCGATCTTCTCCACCTTCATGATCTGGATGGAGTGGGCCCGGGCGCGGTGCCGGGCGCCCATGTCTCGGTAGCACTGGGTGACAGCGCCCGCGGTGGTCAGGTCCCTGTATTCCCGGTATATGTTGTGGGTGCCGCGCCGGGAGTCATAGCGCAGCCAGATGCCGAAGTTCTTCACCGGCAGGGGGCGCTTCTCAAACACCTGCCCACAGTAGACAATCTTCCCTGAAGACTTCTTCATCTTATTTAACTGAGATACGAAGTACTAGAAGTGGGACTTGGCGACGACATGATTAGGAGCAAAGATTCGCATGCGGTAGAGGGGCGGTGTGTGGCATTTGGGGTCAGGCAGGCAGCGACCCACCACCTTGTACTCTAGTAGTGTGCCCGGGGCCTTCATGGCGTCCTCTGCGCTCGCCGCCACCCGCAAAAGGACTGTTTTAAATCATGAATGGATGTTAGATTCTGTCGAATCTTTTTATGCACCTATTGAGAGGATCATATGGTTTTTGTCCTTTTTCTGTTCATGTGGTGTATTACACTGAGTTTCAGATGTTAAATCAAGCTTGTGTTCTTGGTATAAATCCCACTTGACGATGGTGCCTAATCCTTATGTGCTGCTAGATTTCGTTTTTAAATATTGTGTTAAAGACTTTTGCATCTAGGAGTTCATGAAGGACATTGATATGCAGTTTTTTTCCTTGTGGCATCCTTGGTATAAGGGTAATACTGGGCTGATAGAATGAGATGGAGAGTGTTCCTACTCCTCTATTTTCTGAAAGAGTCTGTGAAGGATTGGCATTAATCATTCTTTAGCTATTTGATAGAATTCACCAGTGAAGCCATCTGGGCTTGGATTTTTTTTTGTGGGAATATTTTGAAGTACTAATTCAATTTATTTGCTTGGTATAAGTCTATTCAGATTTTTAATTTATTTTAAAGTCAGTTTTGGTCTTATGTCTTTCTAGGAATTTCTCCATTTCATCTGAGTTGTCCAATGTTTTTGGCATAAAGTGGTCAAAGCATTCTCTTATAATCCTTTAAATTTCTATAGGTCAGTAGTAATGCCCCCTTTTTCTCTTCTTGATCTTGGTAATTTGATTCTCTTTTCTTTTTGGTCACCCTACCCAAGAGCAATTTTGCTGATTTTTCAAAGAGCTGACTTTTGTTTTCATTGATTTTTCTCTATTGTTTTCCTGTTTTCAATTCCATTAGTTTCTGTGCCAATCTTTATTTCCTTCCTTCTGCTTGCTTTGGGTTTAGCATGCTCTTCTTTTTCTAATTTGTCAAATGCTCTTCTTTTTCTAATTTGTCAAATGCTCTTCTTTTTCTAATTTGTCAAATGCTCTTCTTTTTCTAATTTGTCAAGGTAGAGACGTAGGTTATTAATTTGAGATCTTTCTTTTTTTGCTGGTGTAGGCCTTTAAAGCTGTAAGTTTCCTTCTAAGTACTGCTTTAGCTGCATTCCATAAATTTTGATATGTTATGTTTTCATTTTCATTCTCATTTCATTCTTTCTAATTTCCTTTGTTTTTTGTTTCACTTGCCAGTTATTGAGAAGAGTGTCGTATAATTTCCAAGTATTTTGGACTTCCTAGGTTTCTATCTTTTTAGATTTATAATTTAATTCTGTTGAGGTCAGAGAAATATTTTATATTATTTAAATTCCTTTAAATATATTGAGACTTGTTTTATGACCTAGGTTATGGTCTATCCTGGAGAATGTTTCATGTGCACTTGAAAAAAATGTGTATTTGGCAATTGTTGAATGGTGTGTTCTATGGTATCAGTTAGGTAAAATTTGTTGATAGTGTTGTTCAGATTTTATATATCCTTGCTGATCTTCTGTCTAGTTCCATCAACTATTGAAAATAGAGCATTGAAATGTCCATCTGTTATATTTGAATTTTCTTTTGTATTTTTAGTAGAGACGGGGTTTCCCCATGTTGGCCAGTCTGGTCTTGAACTCCTGACCTCAAGTGATCCACCCGCCTTGGCCTCACAAAGTGCTGGGATTACAGGCGTGAGCCACCGTGCTGGCCAATTTTCCTCTGTTGATTTTTAATTACATTGAAGCAGAAATTTAGACATAAATATGCTTCATTCACTCCAAGTTTGAGTTATTTTCTTAGGGTTTTCTCTAGCTATTACATTATGAGTCTTAACTAATCACAATCCACCTCAGATGAATACTCACTTAATTTTGGTGAAATATGGAGACTTTGCCTCAGTATGGCTACATTGTTTCCCACTTCTTTTGTGCTAGTAATGCCATGTATATTACATCTATATAGGTTATAAACCCTGAAAGACAGTGTAATACGTATTTTTTAATGCAATCTTATGTTTTTAAAAGAGAATAAATGAATAAAAATATGTTGAGAGGCTTTTATATTAGCTCACTTATTAACCATTTTTTCTGCTCTCCATTTCTTACTTTGAATTCCAGTTACTAACTGGTGTCATTTCCTTTCAGCCTGAAGGACTTCCTTGAGTATTTCTTGTAAGGAGGCATGCTAGCAATGAACTATGTTAGCCTTTGTTTATCTGGGAATGTCTTTTTTTAAACCTTCAATTTTTTTTTTTTTTTTTTTTTGAGATGGAGTCTCTCTCTGTCACCCAGGCTGGAGTGCAGTGGTGTGATCTCGGCTCACTGCAACCTCTGCCTTCCAGGTTCAAGCGATTCTTGTGCCTCAGCCTCCCAAGTAGCTGGGATTACAGGTGCATGCCACCACGTCTGGCTAATTATTGTATTTTTAGTAGAGACGGGGTTTCATCATGTTGGTCAGGTTGGTCTCGAACTCCTGACCTCAGGTGATCCGCCTGCCTTGGCCTCCCAAAGTGTTGAGATTACAGGCGTGAGCCACCGTGCCCAGCTAAACCTTCCATTTTTAAAGTATAGTTTTGCTAGATATAAAATTTGGGGGCTGGGTGCAGTGGTTCACATCTGTAATCTGAGCACTTTGGGAGGCTGAGGCAGGCAGATCATTTGAGCTCAGGAGGTTGAGGCTGCGATGAGCTGAGATCACACCACTGCACTCCAGCCTGGGTGACAGACTGAGACTCTGTCTCAAAACAAATTTTTTTTGGTTGATAGTATTTTTTTTTCTTTCAATGCTTTCAGTTTGTTGTTCCACTCCCTTGTGGCCTCCATTGTTTCTGATGAGAAGTCAGATGTTAATTTTATTGCGGTACCCTTCTATATGGGTCATTTATTTCTTCTGCTGTAATACTTTCAAAATTGTCTGTCTTTGGCTTTCAATAATTTAACCATGAAATATCTATGAGTGGCTCTCTTTGTGTTTATCTTACTTGGGGTTATTCAAACTTCTTGGATCCGATGAATGCTTTTCACCAAATGCTGGTGTTTAGCCATTATTTATTCAAATATTTATTCTGCCCCTTTCTCTTTCTCTTCTTCCTCAGAGCCTCCCATTACACATATCAAAATATGTGTTCAGTTTTAAGTCTGTTCTGCTTTTACTTCTTATTAGGAGACACTGATGACTTCCAGGCTCCTTACATGCCGGACCAGAAACTGAAATTCCTCTCTGTCCCCTAGGCTGGAGTGCCCTGGTGTGATCACAGCTCACTGCAACCTCCACCTGCTTGAGCTCAAGCAATCCTCCTGCTGCAGCCTCCCGAGTAGCTGGGACTATAGGTGTGCACCACCATGCCTGGCTAATTTTTTGTATTTTTTGTAGAGATGGGGTTTTGCCATACTTCCCAGAGTGGTCTTGAAGTCCTGGGCTCAAGCAATCCATATGGGCCACATTTTTATGTCTCTTCTACCTGAGTCAGAAAGCCAGGATGTAGAGCTCTCCTAGTCTGTCTCCTTTCTCTCAGGGACCACAGTCCTTCACTGACTGCTGTCCGCCATCTGAAAACAATGGATTTTCATATATTTTGCCCAATTTCTATCTGTTGATGGTGAGACAGTAATTCTGGACCCTCTTATTCCCTCGTGACCGTATTGATATTGAGAGACTTTATGTTTTGTTAAGACAAATATGCATGTTAAATTTTTTAGAGTAACTAGAATATAAATAGGACGTACTACTTCCAAACTAGTAGAGGAAAATAGCAAATAATGAAGGAAAATATCAGCTACTCAATAAAAGGTCAAGTAAGGGAAATAAAGAAATGGAAATGGGGCAGGCGCGGTGGCTCACGCCTGTAATCCCAGCACTTTGGGAGGCCGAGGCGGGAGGATCACGAGATCAGGCGATCGAGACCATCCTGGCCAACACGGTGAAACCCCATCTCTACTAAAAAACACAAAAAATTAGCCACACGTGGTGGCGGGCACCTCTAGTCCCAGCCAATTGGGAGGCTGAGGCAGGAGAATGGCGTGAACCCAGGAGGCAGAGCTTGCAGTGAGCCGAGATTGCGCCACTGCACTCCAGCCTGGGCCACAGAGCAAGACTCCGTCTCAAAAAAAAAAAAAAAAAAAAAAAAAAAAAGAAACCAAAATGTTGGAATAAGTAGAAAGTATAACATAATATGTTAAAAATAGATCCAAAAAGCATTAAGCAAAATAAATAGGTTAAATTATCCAGTTAGGATTTAAAAAAAAATCCAGCTATAAGCTGTTTATAAGAGATACATCTAAAGAATAGGGCCAAAAAAGACTGAAAGGGCAGGACTGGCTGGGCACAGTAGTGGCTCACGCCTGAAATCCCAGCACTTGGGGAGGCCAAAGCGGGAAGATCATTTGAGCCCAGGAGTTTGAGACCAGTTTAGGCAACATAGTGAGACCCCCGTCTCAACAAAAAAATTAAAAAATTAGTTGGGTGTGGTGGTGCGAACTTGTGGTCCCAACTACTTGGGATGCTGAGGCAGGAGAATCACTTGAACCGGGAGGTTGAGGCTGCAGTGAGCTGTGATTTTGCCAGTGTACTCCAGCCTGGGTGACTGAGTGAGACCCTGTCTGAAGAAAAAAAAAAAGAGAAGAAAAGAAAAAGAAAGGGCAGAACCTCCAGCTATGGCCAAATGTGGATAACAGCAAACAACCTCCCCAAAAAAGTAACTATAAAGCTGGACCAAATTGACAAAAACAAGCTTTTTGATCTGGAAGTCAATGGAAGATGACTCACAATCCAAGCGGCTGGATTTTGAGTAAGAACAGCGGGAGTCTGTGGCATTCTGGCCCAGGGCTGCTCCCATCCCTCCTGGCTTGCTGGACATGGAGGCTATGCCAAGGCGGGGAAGGCATGAAGACCAGCAGCTTCTCCCCATAGGCTTGAAGGGCGCTTGCTCATTTGGATTGGTGGGCAACACCTGTGCCCAGTGGTGTCATCGGTGGAAGTGACTTCTTGGAGGTGGGCGGGCTGGGAAGGGCAAACAGATCAGCTCTACTCAACTGAGGCTATGGATGTGCTTGCGGCAGTATATTTCTAGCTGACCAGAGACTGGAGGGGTCCCATGCTACTCACGCTCTCCTGGACTGTCCTGGGACTATGCACGTGTATATAAGAGATGTGAGAGGGCCCAGTGGAAAGCCCAGAAGACCTTAAAGCAGCCCGAACATTGAATAAGCTCCCCTACCCACACCCAGACCCAAGGACACAAGCCTTACTGGCTTGAGATGTTTGAGCACAGCTTCTGTCCAGTCATTGGCTGACCACCAAGCTAGGCAGATACAGGGTAGCCCCTAGGAAACCAGGCTTAAAATTTTTAACTAGAATATATATTTTTTAAATGGAAAAAATCTTCCCTGCCAGCCCACCTCCAAGAAGTCACTTCCACCGATCATGCCGCTGGGCACAGGTGTTGCCCACCAATCATCCAAATGAGTGAGCACCTTTCAAGCCTATGGGGAGAAGCTGTTGGTCTTCATGCCTTCCCCGCCTTGGCATAGCTTCCATGCTTAGCAAGCCAGGAGGGATGGGAGCAGCCCTGGGCCAGAATGCCACAGACTCCCGCTGTTCTTACTCAAAATCCAGCCCCTTGGATTATGAGACATTTTCCGTTGACTTCCAGATCAAAAAGCTTGTTTTTGTCAATTTTGTCCAGTTTTATATAAAGTTATTTTTTTGGGGAGGTTATTTGCTGATATCTGCATTTGGCCATAAGTGGAGGTCCTGCCCTTTTTTTTTTTTTTTTCCAGACAGGGTCTCACTCAGTCACCCAGGCTGGAGTGCAGTGGCACAATCACGGCTCACTGCAGCCTCGACCTCCTGGTTCAAGTGATCCTCCTGCCTCAGCCTCCCAAGTAGCTGAGACCCTAGGTGCGCACCACCATATCTGACTAATTTTTTGATAGTTTCAGGGCTTTTTTTCTTTTTTTTTTGAGATGGAGTCTCGCTCTGTCACCCAGGCTGGAGTGCAGTGGCTGGATCTTGGCTCACTGCAACCTCCGCCTCCTGGGTTCAAGCGATTCTCCTGCCTCAGCCTCCTGAGTAGCTGGGATTACAGGCACGCACCACCATGCCTGGCTAATTTTTGTATTTTTAGTAGAGACCGGGTTTCACCATGTTGGTCAGGCTGGTGTCGAACTCCTAACCTCAGGTGATCTGCCTGCCTCGGCCTCCCAAAGTGCTGGGATTACAGGCGTGAGTTGCCATGCCTGGGCCTTCTTTTTTTAAAAAAAATTAAAAAAAATTGTTTTTATAGAGACGGGGTCTCACTATGTTGCCCAAACTGGTCTCAAACTACTGGGCTCAAGTGATCTCCTCGCCTTGGCCTCCCCAAGTGCTGGCATTGCAGGTGTGAGCCACCACTGTGCCCAGCCAGTCCTGCCCTTTCAACCTTTTCTGGTTCTACCCTTTAGATGCGTCTCTGGTAAACAGCTTATAGCTGGATTTTAAAAAATCCAGTCTAACTGGAGAATTTAATCTATTTATTTTGCTTAATGCTTTTTGGATCTATTTCTTTTTTTCTTTTCTTTTTTTTTTTTTTTTTTTTGAGACAGAGTCTCACTCTGTTGCTCAGGCTGGAGTGCAGTGGCTCGATCTTGGCTTACTGCAAGCTCCGCCTCCCAGGTTCATGCCATTCTCCTGCCTCAGCCTCCCGAGTAGCTTGGACTACAGGTACCCGCCACCACGACCGGCTAATTTTTGTATTTTTAGTAGAGACAGGGTTTCACCATGTTAGCCAGGATGGTCTTGATCGCCTGACCTCGTGATCCTCCCGCCTTGGCCTCCCAAAGTGCTGGGATTACAGTCGTGAGCCGCCGTGCCTGGCTGTCTTTTGGATCTATTTCTAACATATTATACTTTCTACTTATTCCAATGTTTCTGTTTCTTTATTTCCCTTACTTGACCTTTTTTTGATTAGCTGATATTTTCCTTCATTATTTGCTATTTTCCTCTACTAGTTTGGAAGTAGTACATCCTATTTATATTCTAGTTATGCTAAAAAATTTAATATGCATATTTGTCTTAACAAAATGTAAAGTCTCTCAATATCAATACGGCCACGAGGGAATAAGAGGGTCCAGAATTAGTGTCTCACCATCAACAGATAGAAACTGGGCAAAATATATGAAAATCCATTGTTTTCAGATGGCGGACAGCAGTCAGTGAAGGACTGTGGTCCCTGAGAGAAAGGAGACAGACTAGGAGAGCTCTACATTCCGGCTTTCTGACTCAGGTAGAAGAAGCCATCATGAGAAGAAAAATCAGTCAATAGAAACAGACCCAGGGGAGTTTCTGTTGCTGCTCCAGTGTGTAAGGAGGCCAGAAGTCATCAGTCTGTCCTAAGAACGAGTAAAAGTGGAACACATTTAAAATCAACAACTCCTCTCAGATTTATCAGAGAATTGAAGTCACCGGGCAAACTGCTGCCCCCAAAATTGGGGAGACAGACAGGCGGGCACAGAGAATCACAACTCAGCAGAGCAGGAGGCCAGGCACAGGAACCAGTGCTGGCGTAGGGACATCCGAACTGCAATTGCTGAATTGCTGGGGGCTCAGTGCGGACAAGTCTGAGAGTTAAAACTCTGGGGTGGGGCAGTCTTATGGGGCTCCCATACTTTTGTAACTTTTACCTTTAGGAGCTCAACCAGGTTCTTACAGTGACAAAAATCTCATCATGCTTCTGGCAGGGGGAGGGGAAAGTGGTCATTTTGAAATATGCCCAGGGCGTTCTGTTCTTAACTAGGCCTGCCCTCAAGAGTAACCCTTACCAGGCCCAACCTATTAGGGTTTTGGCGGAGCCTAACTGACCTGAGGGAAGTGAAATACCCAACTCAGTCTTTTGTAGCCATCCTGGCCCACCTAAGCGGGGCACAGTCTGAGAAGCATTGGTGAAATTCACAGTCCAGGGGCACAGGCACGCCCAAAGACAGAAACCTAATCACAGGACTGAATGCTTTTCCTCCCTCCACATTCTGCTCTATCATTATGGCCTATTCGCAGCAGGTCCTTTTATCCAGTATGTGTCCAGCTTTTGACAAAAAAAAAAAAAAAAAAAAAAAGTAAAAAAAGGTAAAAAAAGGCAAGGCATACTAAAGGCCAAAAAACACAGTTCAAAAAGATAGAGCCAGTACCAGAAGCAGACTCAGCTATGACAGGGGTGTTGGAATGATCAGACCAGAAGTTTAAAATAACTATGATTAAAATGCTAAGGGCTCTAATGGAAATACGAGACAACAAGCAAAAACATGGCCACAATTAGCCGCAAGGGAGGATGGGAAATAAAGTTTTTAGCTGTGAAGCCATATACGCTATTAACCTTTGGGCATTTTATTTCTAAAAAGGAGAAGCAGAGAATGGATACTGGGGGACACTTAGCAGTCTCTTCCACAGTGTCTTTCATCAGTTTTGGAAATTTCTCAGGTATTGTTTATTAAAATATTTTATATTCCCTATTCTCCTTTTTTTCCTCTAGAAATCCAACTAAATATATGTGTGACCTGTCTATCTTATTGTCTCTCTGTGCTGCATTCTGGGTAATTTCCTTAAATCCATCTTCCAGTTCACTATTTCTTTCTTCAGCTATGTTTAATATGCTGTTTAAACTTTAAAAGTCCAATTTCAATTGTCATATTTTTCATTTCTAGGAGCTCTTTTTGGTTTTCTTTCAAGGGTATCTAGTCATTTTATATTCTCTTGCTTTTTTGTTACAGTTTCAATATTTCCTTTTATTTCTTTAAGCATATTAATTATACTTATAGTCTTTGTCATATAACTTCAAAGGCTGCTACCTTTGCAGGACTGATACTTGAATTCACATGTTAAATGTTTCTATAACTCATGGTGGCTTGTTTCCTTGTACATTTTAGGATTTTTAAAAATTACGTATTTTGGAATTTTCTATAGCAGTGCTTTGAGTCCTGTGTTTAAAGGACATCCCTCCCTCCACAGAGGATTTGTGCTTGCTTCTGCTGGTCACTCTGGAGCAATATGACCTCTGAACCACTTCATTTAAAACTTAAATAGGCCAGGTGTGGTGGCTCATGCCTGTAATCTCAGCACTTTGGGAGGCTGAGGCACTGCACCTGGCCTATTTAAGTTCTATATTGAGAACTTGTTTCTAAAATAAAAAACTTTAAAAATGTATTTTATTTATGTTTTAAACTGCTATTTTTATCAGGCTGTCACAATCTAAGTAAAACCTCTATGTAAGATAGTTGAATGCAGCTTCAAGACAAATCCAGTAGCCTTCTCCAGCAGCCAGATCACTGTTTTTTGTTTTGTTTTGTTTTGTTTGTTTGTTTTGAGACAGGGCCTCACTCTCACTCTCTCATCACTCTCTCACTCTGTCACCCAGGCTGGAGTGCAGTGGCGCAATCCCAGCTTACTGCAACCTCCGCCTCCCGGGTTCAAGTGATTCTTGTGCCTCAACCTCCCAAGTAGCTGGGATTACAGGCACGTGCCACCATGCCCAGCTCAGTTTTTTTTTTTTTTTTTTTTTGTTGTATTTTTAGTAGAGACAGGGTTTCCCCATGTTGGCCGGGCTGGTCTTGAACTCCTGACCTCAGGTGAGCCTCCCAAAGTACTGGGATTACAGGTGTAAGCCACCGTGCCCGGCTGAATCACTGTTTCTAAGTCCCTCCGAGAGAGATTCTGGAGTGTCCACTACTCTATGCCTAGACCACTCTAAAAGAACAGTTCAGCTTGTGGCTATAAGCTCTCAGGGGAGGGGGAACATTTTCCTTTTATTCCACTTCACCCCAGATCCAAGGTCGAGATCAGCACACATCCTCTTTTTTATTTGGGATATGTCTTCCTAGGTCACCTGTTCTAGTAGATTTCTGTGGCTGCTGTAATAAATTACCACAGAGTTAGTGGCTTACAGCAACACAGATTTCACATCTTCCATTTCAGTAGATCAGCCATCCAAAATAGATTTCACTGGACAGAAATCAAGGTGTTGGTGGGGCTGCATTCCAGTGGAGGGTCCTGGCTCCTGGGCTAACCCCAGAGTGGCTTACTCCTCTGGCTCAGAGGATTCGCCTCATTTCTCACCTCATCACCTTGCTCTTTCCTACCAGCTCAGCCATTCACGCATATGCCTTTAGATTGCCCCCAACATCTTGTGGGTTCTGGGCCACATTGCTCCCAAAGCCTCCACAGCTTTCTCAGGCTGCACTCGCTCCCTGCCACCCTCCAGCTGCCCTTCCCCTCTACTACATCTCCATGGTGGAGAGTCACAGCTTTATAGACTCCGCCAGTTACGGTGTGGAGAAGGCATTGGCAGTGTCCCAAGATGAGGAGAGGTGCAGTTCACCTCTGTCCCTTTAGGTGGCCCGTTGGTCTCCATGTTCTCCGTGGGGCTCTTCTAGTCTCCAGCCTGGGCCTTTGCAGCCCAAATTCCACAGCCAGAGAACCACAACACTCACATGTGCCAGTCTGCCCACACCCCTCCCTGTCACTCTGAGGATGCCACCCAGCCGGGGCAGCCCTCAAGGAGGCTCCAGGCAGGGCTCAGGGCTGACTTGGCGGGTGTCTCAGGGATCAGTTGTGAGTGCTGGCTCCTCACTTTTCTGCTCTGTCCATGGCAATGAACATCTATGGCATAACTGCAGTGCTGTGACTGTTGCATTTATCGTTTCTTCCCCCACTAGAAAGTCTGCTCTGAGCAGGCAGAGCTCACTGCTGCAACCTAGTCCCCAGGACAGTGTGTGGTGCAGACTAGGGGTTCAAATGGAGGTGAATGAATGGGCGACTCAGAGCGTGGGCCAGCGGGCAGTGTAAGCACAAGATGGGAAATGATAACATGGGGCAGGGAGTGGGGTGGCACTTGAGTCCCCGGCCAGCCCGGCACATCCCCCTTTCCACCATGGGCAGTCCAGAGAGACCAAGAAGGCCTCCTTCCCCACCTTCCCCCAAACCCTCCAAGGCGCTCAGGAGGTAGCTTCTCTCTCTACTCAGTATCTTAAATAAACTGTTTATTCAGAAGGAACAATTAAAGAAAGCAACTATGATATGGATTACAAAAACAAACAAGCATAGATCCTCTCCAGGCTCCAGGGTGAGATGGCCCCGCGCCGCAAAGACTGCCAGCCCTGGGCTGGGTGCATCAGTGGGCTAGCATGTGTGTGTGAGTGCCGACACGCACGCACACACAAGCACACACACGCACACCCGCCACCCACAGGGGTGTGGACAGAAATGAATGACTGTGTGTGTCTGCAGCTTGGCCCCTTCCCCACCCCCCAAAGTAGCAGCGGCTGTGTGGGCCCCGCAGCAGCAAAAGTGAGGCCTTCTTCTTCCCCTCCCCCTCCCCAGCTCTCGCTCTGAGACCCCATCTCCTCTGGCGGTAGTTTGGCCACCCTCACTCACAAAGAGCCCCAGTGATCCCGTCAAGACATCTGGGGAAAGAGGAAAAAAAAAAAAAAAGCCCACCAGATGTGTGGCCGGGAACCTGCCCAGTAGCTCCTAGGCCATGGATGTGGGCGGCCACTGCACCTCTGGGTCCCCATCCCCTGGGAGGCCCCAGCCCCGAGAGGCCCAAGCCCTTGGTGGAGAAACAGGGAGGTGACAACACCAGCGATGGCAAACTCGTCTCCCCCAAGCGGCCATTTGGGCCTGAAGGGGGAAGCGCAGGGAGGCGCAGGGCCTAGCCGAGCTGGCCGAGCACCCAGGGCCGGGGCCTGGGCCTGGACAACCACCTGGAGAGGGAACCCCCACCCCCATCCCGCAAAGAAAAAAGTAACAGTCGCAGAAGAGGCAGGCTCCGAGCGTGGTCCCGCCGTAGGCACGTTGATTAGGATGGCAGCCCGCGTGAGGTATTGCGCTCTCCCTCCAGCACCCTGCTCAGGCCGAGCCCTCCCGCCCTCCCCTCCCTTGCCACACGAGTGGGCAGGGACACCCGTGGGTGGGGGTGGGGCAGGGGCCGGCCCACCGGCCACGGGGCCCTAGGTGGGGGCCAGCTCGAAGGCGCCATCACTGGTGGGGGTGGTGAAGAAGGAGGGCGGGTTGGAGGCCGCAGATTCCTGCCCCTCATTGCCCTGCTCCTGCGAGCGGCGCTCCTCCAGCCTCAGGCTGCGCTCAAAGTCCAGCAACTGCCCCATGAAGTTGAAGTTGGGGGAGATGTTAGACTTCTTCCTCTTGACCAGGTCATAGGCATCGTTGAGAGAGAGGTGGAGCTTCTGCATGAGGTAGGCCACGGTGACGGTGACAGAACGGCTGACCCCCGCCAGGCAGTGGACGAGCACCCCGCAGTTCTGGGACAAGGCCTCATCTAGATGGGGCAGGACAGGGCCCGGGAAACCCGGAGGGCAGGCGTGTGTGAGGCCGAGGCCTTCTGAAGGGCCCTCAAAGACCCCGCCCTGCCCCCTGAGCCAGATGGCCACGGCCTGGAGGTTTTGCTAGTGGCCTCTGGGGGCCGCCCTAGCTCTGCCTGTCCCCTAGAAGTGCCACCTTGGCTTTTGGCTCTGGGAATGGCAGCTGGGCTTGGGAGGAGTACTCACAAGGGGGAGGCCAGAGCAGGCCTTGGGGAGGACAGGAGGGAAGGGTGGGTGGGGTGGACTCACCAATGAACTCAATGGCCTCCGGAAAGAACTGCGACAGGTTCTGGCTCCAGTGGTCGGAGATGGGGATCTGCTTGTAGTGAAAGTCGCCATTCTTCTCAAAGAAGTTTGGGAGGTTGGGGGTGACATTGAGGATGTAGCGGATGCCCAGTTTGGCCAGGCTCTCCAAATTGGCGGAATCCCGGGCACTGCCCAGATAGAGGTTGGGCAGGATCTGGACGGGGAAGGATGCCCGCAGCCCCACTGGTGGGGGTGTGGCACCCTCCGAATCCAGGCCACAGCTCATGGAGTCGCGGTCAGCCTCGGATTCCGCATCAGAGCAGTCGGAACCCAGGCACAGGCTGCCCAACCCCACCACAGGCACTGGACTGGGCACCGGGGCCATGCTGGAGCCGGCACGGCCACCAAGGCTGGTCTCACACAGGTGAGGGCACTCGGCCTGGAATCTGCTGAAGCCTCCTGTTGGGGAGAGGGCATGGGGCCTGCTGACCTGGCCTCCTGGGCAGCCAGGTGCCTCTGTCTGGGGCTGGGGAGCTAACCCTAGACAACTTGGAGGGTTTGCAAATGTTCCCAAAGGGAACACAAAAACCAGCAGCCTGGTGTGTCCTGGTGCCCACGTGGGGCCCTAGCCACCCTCACTCAGCTGGGGCTACAAGAAGCTGGGCTCACGCTGAGCCACCGGAAAGGATCTTACACCCCTAGGGTCAAGCTGAGGCAGGTGTGAGGGCTCAACAGAGCCAAGATGTACTGCCAGCCTTAGGGAGGACTGCGGCCATCAGTTAAAGAAAAGGAAGAACTCAGATGTCAGTTCTCTGCCTGGGCATCTCCTGACCCTCAGGGATGAAGTGGGACCCCAAGATGTGGGGAACTTGGGGGAGAATATGACATTCCACCAGAATGGTTCTAAAGTCTCAAGAAGCCAGCATCTCTATTTACAGATACTATTTACCCGGGCTGGAAACCTGACACTTTATATGCTGTTCGGGAGGCTAAGGTGGGAGGATCGCTTGAGCCCAGGAGGCTTCAGTGAGCCGTGATTGCACCAATGCTGTCTGACCCCTGCCTCCCTTGCTCATTGCTGAGCAGGTTGGGGAGGTGGGGATACCCTTGCCGAGACCCTGGGGAGCCCGCACTTTGTACTTCGCTCTTGAGCATCCTGAGAACTAGCTCAGGTCAGGCTAATTCTCCCCATTTTCCAGGCTCAGAGATTGGGCTGCCGAGGGTGAAGAACTTGCCCACGGTCACACTCAGGCTTCCCTCCTCTCAAAGCAGCCTGGCAGGTCATCAGGGGAGGGGGGCCTCAACTCGCTTTAGAAAAAAAGAAGTGGGGCTGGCCTAAGGTCAAATGAATCCCGAACCCCCTGGAAGGAGGACCCCGTGGCACCTACCCTGGAGGTAGTAGGCCAGGTAGCCTTCCTCTCGCAGCTTCTGCAGCAGGGTGCCCAGCACCGACTCGGCCTCCCACTCCTCGGCCTCGGCCTCGGCCTCCCCGCGCCGGCGCCGGCCCCCACCCTGGTCGTACAGGAGCACGGGGGCAGGCGGGGGCGGCTGCAGCGGCGGCCCAGGCAGGAGCGCGCGCACCGACAGGCTGCCCCTCCGCAGGCGGCGCAGCAGGAGCGCCGGCAGGGCCACGCTCAGCGCCCCACCGATGCGCGCCGACTCGTACAGCTCGCGGCTGCGGCAGTCCAGGAGCAGGAGCCGCGGCCGCGGGGGCGACAGCTCCCGGCGCAGCCACAGGCACGAGCGGCCCAGACCCTCCATGGGCGATCGGCTCCCTACAGGCCGGGCCACGGGCGCTGCGGAGAGAGAGAAGGCGCGGTGTGAGCTACCGGAGGGCCGAGGGGGCTCAGACTTGAAGCCGGCCCCGCGTCCTGAAGGCGGGAGCCCAAGGTCCCCCACCGTGAGGATTCCCAACAAGGCGCCCCAAGAAAACCCCCAGGCAGCAGCTCGGCCCGGGGAAGGGTCCTCGAGAAGAGGGCTGAGCGGCTAACCGCCCCTTCGAGGCTCATCTTGGGGTACCCTGAGGCCGCAGCCACCTCCCTCCATACCCCCTTTCTGCTCCTCTCTCGGCCTTCTCGCGAACGCTCCCCAAGTTCGAGCTTCCGACTCTGGTTGGGGGTGTGCGTGTGAGGAGTGCTGTTCGAGGCCTAGATCTCGGTGGGCCAGGGGAACAGAGGAGGCGCCGAGGTGCTGGGCCTCAGCGAGTCCTCTCAGAGGTGACCTGGCCCCCGGTCCCCCATCTCCCCCTACCCCTAGGAGAGAACAAAAGGAAAGAGACCTGGAGCGAGATCCGGCGGTGGACGACCGCGCGTGGACGTTCTGGCCACGGCCACGGCCACGGCGGAACGCGAGGCGCCGTCCCGGGGCAGGGAGTCCCCAGGCCTGGCCGCCAGGAGAGGGCGGGGCGGCGGTGCAGGCTCGCACGTGGAAGCCGAGCCCCGCGCAGCCCGCGCACCGGCCGCTTCCTGGCAGCCGGACCCAGCTTCCACCTTGGAAACTGCCTTCGGACGTGGAGTTACAACTCCGAGGGGCGGGCCGGGGCGGGGCTCCGGGGGCGGGCCCGGCGGGCCGGTGAGCCAACGGGTGCTAGCCGAAGCAGTCGGGTGGGACCTGCGAGTCGGCTGAGCTGGGGCTTCCACCGAGGCGGGACGGGGTCGGGGCAGAGGCCAAGGGCAGGTCAGGGGCCCAGCAGGGGACCAGCTGCGGCTCCCCTGGCCGGCGCCAGCCTGGCCTCGGGAGGCAGGGGGAGGGGTGAGCACCAGAGCCCAGCCCCTCTGCCGCAGAAGCTGCCTCCAACCCAACTCACAGGGTGATACCGGACCATCTTCTCCCCTGCCTGGATCTCAGTGGCCCCATCTCTGTAATGGGCTCATAGCTAGCAGCTTGGGCAAACTTGGGATGCCACCGAAATCACGGAGGGGAGGAAGGAAGCAGGACCAGAAACTTAGTGCAGCTTTGGCCCAGAGTTCTGCTGCAGGGCTAGGCAGGCAGGGGTAGCTCCTGGATACCTACCAATCCCAGCCCGCTTCACTCGCACAGGACTGGCCAAAAGCACCCAGGAACCCTGAGCTCCCAGCCCTAAACTGGGGCACTCTGCTCTTATCACATTACTGATCCTAAGAGTCACCCCTGGCTCCCCCCTCTGCCTCCTTCCCTTAACCCCCCTTCGGCTGATCAAAGTGGAAAGAAGTAGTTTCTACCTAAATATCTCTCACATCCACGCCTCTCTCCCCTGTCCCCTGCCTTAGCCGAGGGCTCAAATTCATCAGCTTTAGGCCAGGTCACTGTCATGTCTTGCACAACAGTCTCCCTGCCTCCGGGCCTGCAACGACCTGCCCTCCACCCTGCCCTGCCCAGCCCTGCCCAATGTCAGAATGCCATCCACTCAACCAAGGCTGGTGGCCTCCATCCTTTCCTCCATGGGCACAACAGGCGGGACAGATCCACAGGCAGCAAGAGCACCCGACAAGGTCTCAGGTGTGGTGAGCGCTGAGACAGGAGACCAGGGTCAGGGGGAGGTGTCCACAATGCTGATCTGGCTAAAAGTCCCTTCTCTGCTTAAAGCTCAACAAAAGCAAATAACAGTGTTGAAGGAAAATGTACGACAGATAAGATAAAGCTCATATCCAACCAAAAGGTTAAGACCCCTGGAGATAAATGGGCAAAGAACCTGAAAACACTGCAGACTGTGGGAAGGAGGGGATGCGGGGGCCTAACGAATATTTGGGGGAAGGTTCAACTTCAGGCGTGGAAGGAAAGCCACTCCAATAAACAAGTAACAATGACCAACGAGGTAACACTTCCCACCTACTGCATTAGAAATGTTCTCATTTTTGAGAACACGCAGTGCTGGCAAGATTGCTGTGAAATCAGCGTGCTGTTCAACTGTTTCAGGGTTATATATTGGTACGGCCCCTTTGGAAATTAATCTGGCAATATCAAGAGCTAGGAAAAAATCCCAACCCTTTGACCACTTTTGGGAATCTAAGGAACTAAAGTAAAAGAAAGCAAAGTTATGCACACGGGAATGGGCACCACAAAGCATTTTTCTAGTAAGTGGAAAATGCAAAGCAAACTACGAGTCCAAAGACTCCTCTCAGTAGCCATGGAGTTAGAGGAGAAAATGTCTGAGGTCATGGTTAGGTAAGAGGGCAGGTGATGGAAAGCTAGGTGGGTCACCTCTAAGGGGCTTCCAGTTTGCCTCTCTCCCTCCCTTTCGGGCAGTGGGCTGCTAGCCAGGGACTCCCAGGACCCTGGCACTGGGCTGCTTTCTGGCCACACCCCCCATGTCCCTGCCTCTAACATGAGTCCTAATTCCTGCACCCAAGGGCTTTGGGCAGCTGGACTGTGCCCTTCCTTCTCTCACCCAGCCCAGGCCTCCCTCCTATGCCCCCTGCCCAGATTCTGAGATTCTGCTCATTCTTCAGGCCCCTTCCTCCAGGCAGCCTTCCCAACTTGGAGCCAGTAGTCTCCCTCCTCTGTGCTCCCTAGTGTGGTCACTTTCCCCCTTTCTCAGTGTGTTCCTGGGGCAGGGACTTTGTCTTCTGTTTTCTGTCTCACAGCCTAGCTCCACAGTGGTGGAGGTGGACACCCGCACCCAGCCTGGGGGCTGCCTCCAGGCCCACTGCAGCTGTGAGTGGGAGCTCAGAGTGGGCAGGAGGTTCTGCCATGTGCCAGTCTTGTTGTGGATAGTGGGGGTGGCACAGGGCTGTGACCAGCAGGGAGCTGGACAGCCACTTCCCCCGCCCGCCCTGCCGTGGGGGCTCAGTTTGGCTAGAGAGGGAGCTCCTGAGGTGCTCAGGGGCGCTCTCTGGAGAGGGCTCCCTGGAGGTGAGAGGAGCTGGGCTGGGATGAGGACGGGGAGAGGCAACCTCCGCAATGGGGAAGGGAGGGGAAGCCTAGGATCCAAGGGTCCACGTCTCCCGACGCTTGGCGAGGGGCTCCCCTGCACCTAACTGCGGAGCCCTGCTGGCAAGCCCTCCCACCGGGAGAAAGCATTTGGGAGGAGGCCATGAGGGGCTCAATTTCCAAAGTCAGAGCTCAGTGCTCGGGGCCCACAGAGCCCGCAGCGCCAGCAACAGGACAAATGGGAACCTGTTGCCATCTCCGCACTGCAGGGCTGAGCGCAGCCAACCCCCTAACCCCCCCTCACCCGCGACCCTCGCCGGGCCGCCCCCACTCAGGTCCCCCGTAGCGCCGGCTCTGGGCGCCGCCCCTTCGGCAGCCGCTCCCGGGTGCGCTGTGCTGGGGGAGGCCGCGCCGCGCGCCCGGGCCTCGTCTGGCCCCCTCCGGCGGGCGGAGCCAGGCCGCGCGCTCGCTGCCCGCCGCAGGGTGGGCGCTGCGCCTGCCGCCCCCGCCCCCGCCGGGCGCCCCGGGCCTCCGCCGGGCTCGGCCAGCGCCCCCTGGAGGCCGCCGGGACGCCGCCGCCTGCAGGCCTCGCGCGCGCCGCGTGCGCCCTCTGGTCCCCGGAGCCTCCTGAGAGCGGCGCCGCGCCGCCTTCCCCTACGAAATGCACCGTTCCCGCCGGGCCGAGTGACAGGATTTCGGCTGTCGCGGCCGGGTCACATGGCCAAGAGCACAAGTCCCAGCGACAGCGTGCCTGCCAAATCCAGTGTCTTTTCCACCAAATCCACTTTCTGCTGGGGATGGCTTTCTGCTTTTCCTGGTCGGTCTCCTCGCGGGACTGGGAGTTCCTCCAAGGCAGGAACGGGTGTGTGCCCGGCCCCAAGCTGGCCCCAGCCCCCAGTGCAGGGCCTGGCACGCGCCCGGCGCTCGCGGAAGAAATGCTCGTTAACAAAGAAGGCATGAATGAATGAAACCAATTGTTGCCTGAGGGAGCTGCTCCTGCTTTTCCTTCTGCCGATCACACACTCCTCCCCCACCCCGACACGCACAAGCACACGTGCACACACAGCCCTCTCCGTAACACACACGCAGGCAGGCACCCAGACAGCGCGCGCGGACGCCAGCCCCCATGGAACCCACCTACTACGTGCTTGCCGGGCAGCTGGCGCCCCTTTGGTCCCACCTGGGCCGCCTCTATTTCAGCGCCGGGCTCTCTCCGCCGCCTCCCCGCCCCTCCCCGGGGCCCCTTGCTTCCACATCTAAGTATCCTACCTTGGACCCCAAAGTGCCTTCTTTATCTCTTAGGGAAGAGGCCAAGCCAGTCGCTGGGGAGTCTCAAGGTCTGTTTAGGGAGGCACCTGGGGGGCCCAAGGCTGCTGAGCCGCTGCCGAAGGAGAGTCAGAGGTGCCTGGCAGGGATGCCACCAAATGCTGCAGCCTCTACAGCCCGCGTGCCAGGTGTTGGGGGGGAGGGAGGGAGGGACTCAGAGATGTGCTGGGGGTGTCGAAGGTTATTTGTGATGGGGGCGGGGCAGGGTGCTGGAGAGCGTGAATCCAGCAGGTGTGCGCGCGTGCCGGGGTGGATGAGAGTGCGCGTTGGAGATGCTGGAGGTGTGTGCCTGGGACGTGGGGAGCGTCAGCCGCTGGGATGTGGGTTTCTGATGGGACCTCGCTCCGGGGTGGGTGGACTGCAGTGTCTCTGGGCTGGCAACGTGGGTGGAGTGTCAGTAATGGGCAGATGGGGAGTTCGAGGTGGTGGGGGCATCGTAGGGGAGCTATGTTAGTGCAGGTATCGCAGAGATGTGTTGGAAGCGTGCGTGTGCGCCTGGGTGTGTACTGGGGCGTGGCAGGGTCTCGATGGGTTGGCATGAGTTGGGGACAGTGGTGAGTGGTGGGGCAGGGGCTGCTAGTGTGTGCACTACAGGCACCCGGGTCTGTGGTGCGTGGTTTGTATGCGCGCGAGTGTGCAGCCGGTGTAAGTGGCAGGAGACACGGGAGGTGCACGGGCGGGGTGCGGGGGTGTGCGGAGCAGCACCGAATGGGTGTCGTAGGGGCGCGTGCGCCGGCCTCGTGGGGTGTGCGTTGTCAGGACTTTGGGGGTGCAGGGTGGAGGAGCGTACGTCGGGGCGGGGGCAGCCAGGCCGGGTGGGGTGGGGGTGGGGTGGGGGTCCCCAGGGCGCCGCTTGCTCCACTCACCTCCGCTCTGCTCGGTTCTCCGCGCCGGTTCCCTGCGTCGCGGCCGGGAAGTTTCCGAAGCTCGGGCGGCGGGAAGCGCCACTGCTGCCGCCTAACGCCACCGGAACCCCGGGTGGCGGCCTCTCCTGGAGCCGAGGGGCAGCCGCCGCCGCCGCTGCGGAGGGAAACTCCAAATCCCGCCTCCGCCGCCGCTGCCTCCTCCGCCTCTGCTGCCGCCGCCTCCTCCCCTCCAGTCGCCGTCTTCTCCGCCCCCTGCCCAGGAGGGGCACTGTAGCTGGCGGCTCGCGGGGAGGGAGCGGGGAGGGGCCGCGGCCTGCCCGGCGTCTCCCTCCACCTCCCACGCGCCCCCCGCCTTCCTCCCACCTGCAAGCCTCTAGGCCAGTCCTGCCCGACGCGCCCTGCGCTCCCCGGTCCCCAGTGGCGCTATTGAGTGGGGGCTCCGGAGCTTGGGGCGCGGGAGTGGGGTTGGGGGCCCTGAACTAGGCTGGGCCTGGGCTAGGGGGACGGTTACAGCGCAGAATCTGCACTGGCACCCCAGCGAAGGGGCCCATTGAGGACTGGGCACAACTTGGTCCCCCACAGCCACCTCCTGCTCCCACAGTGGAGAGGGTATAAAGTCTGGCTGACAGCGCTGCCAATTCCATCCCCCACCCCAGGTCCCCCTGCAGTGTCTCCTCTCATTCTCATGTGTCAGATTCTGGCTAATAGTAATAACATTTGAGCCTCAGTGCCTGGAAGGGGTGGAGCCAGGACGTTTGGGTGGGGGAGGGGCTGGAAGCGAATAGGGAGCGGCTGTTGTCACTAGGTCCCGTTAGCTTTCTCCTCTGTGCCAAAGGTCACACGCATTGCCATCAAGGACCTCATTTTATCCTTACAGCAGTTCTGGAAGTCTGAGGAGATTGTCCCCATGCTACAGCCAGGGAAACTGAGGCCGTGGCTCCCTGGTGATGGCACAATAGTGTAGTGGCAGAGTAGGATGTGGCTTGGGCTGGCTGAGTTCAGAAGCCTCGAGCCAGAGCGAGTGTGAGTGCGGAAGATTGCGTGGGGAGGGGAGGCAGAGGACAGCCCGTGGAGATGTGCACCGGCCTTCCTGGGGCTCCCAGAGCAGCAGTGTATGAGCCCAGCCTCGTGCCTGCAGTGGGGGATTGCCTGAGACCCGGCAGGAGGCTATGAGCATCAAGGGCCGTCTTCTCCGCCCAGTGAGCGCAGGATAAGGTGCGGCCAGGCAGGGCTGGGATGCCAGCAGCTCCGCTGGCCGCTTGGCTGTGTCTGCGGCAGCGCTGAATTCCCCTGAGTCATTACCCCTGGAAGAGACGAGGGCAGCAGCTTTGCCTCTGGAGCCCAGGTCCCTGTCCCATCTGGGTCTCCATTTCCTGGTCTGTACGTTTGGGGAGAGAGGTGGGACCATGTGATCTCCAAGGGCCCTCCTAGCTGTGCTGCAGTTTCAAGCCATGGTGCATGAGCTGGGAGGGTCCTGCTGTCGCCAGCCAGGCCTGCCCACCCAGCTCTGGGCCCCGACTGCTCCTCTGCACCTTTTCAGCCTTGGCAGCAGCACAGCCCCTCCTGGGAGCAGGCCTCTGGCCCTGCAACCCTCTCCCTGCTCTGGACGCTGGGCCTCATGGGACTGCACTGGGGCTCTCCCCTACAGCCTTGGGGAGTCATGCTGCCCAGGACTTGAGCTTGCACCTACCCGAGCCACACCATGCAGGCGAGCACATGCAGCTGCCACTGGTGCCCGTACTGCTAGATGTGCCGAAGTTACGGAACCTTTCCTAAGAAATCAATATTCCATAGAAGCTGTGCCCTAAAAACAGGGAGCTGGCTTTCACATTCCCCCTCCACCAAGGGCGCCTCCTGTTTGGGAAGGACGTATGACAGCTGTGCCCGTGGCCTGGGTGCCCAGCTGACCCCCGGCAAAGGCTTGGTGGGTGAGCTGACTCAGAGGAGTTTCTAGCAAGGCTTGTTAACATCCCCCCCTCCGCCACCATCCGGTGCTTTAGTGACTCAGGGCTGAGAGGCTGGCGGAGAAACATTTGGATTAAAGAATGCCACCCTCGCCCCTGCACAGCTCCCACTCCAGCCCTCCTGGTGTCTCTGCTCTCCAGGCAACAAGACCCATCCGTTGCCGGAAGAGGAGCATGCAAAGGCCAGGCCTGCCCGGAGATGCCCGGGGAGCTCTCGAGGCACAGGCCTGCTCGGCCTCAGGAAATAGCGGTTCCCTCT
Source organism: Pongo abelii (assembly GCF_028885655.2). Taxonomy (NCBI): domain Eukaryota; kingdom Metazoa; phylum Chordata; class Mammalia; order Primates; family Hominidae; genus Pongo; species Pongo abelii. Next base: position 160,211,019 of record NC_072008.2, on the reverse strand, counting down.
TCATCCCCAGGGCTGGGGAAGAAAATGCAGAACGCTCCCAAGGGGGACTTGAGTGAGTGCAAGTTTGCTTCACAGAACCGAGGGCACAGCTGGGCCTCTGACTCCGAAGCAGCTGGGTCCATCTGCTGCTGACGGGAGTCTCAGGGTGAGGCGACGGGGCCTCCCCAGCCCTCGCCCTTCATTCCACCCGGAACCCCAAGGCCACTGCCGTCCTTCCTGTCCCTTCCTTGGAGATGGCCACTGGGAAGTGGCCATCTTGTTTCCTGTCAGACCCCACGCCCTCCCGAATCCCAAAGGTGCTCCCCAGAGACCTCGAAAGCAGCCACAGGAACCGCCAGCCCCGGGCAAGGTGGAGGGGCAAGGGAGCTGCACTTTGCTTGGGGTAGAGAGGTCTTTAGCCTGGCAGTGCCTCCGGCGGCCGGCCCAACTCACACCGTCTGACATGGAGGGCTTTGGCTGAAGGCATCCATATCTGTTAAGGGACAGTTTGTTCAGGGCCCGATTCCGGGCCACTCTCTAGGCAAATGAGGTTTTGGGGAGAGACTATGGGAAAGGTGATGGCCGTCAAAGCCTCACACCTGGCACAGGGGCAGGCATGTTCCTGCCATAAGCCAAACCCCCTCCTCAGGGCCCCGCCCAGGGTCCCCAGGCTGCCCTGCTGTTGGCTTGTCTCAGCACACCACGGCGCCTGCTGCTGCTGCCTCCGAGTGCTGGGTCCTCCCTGCCTGTGTCCCTGCACGGAACCCGGATCACATCTGCGGGCTCCGGAGCCAGGGTGCACACACATCCAATACTTCATTTCTGGGTAACCACTGGGTCCTACAGAGATGGCTTCTGCAGCTGAAGCCTTCTGTTCACATGACAATCCCCCCCGCATCAACCCTCCAACTCCTCCCTCTGCACCCTCCCAGATCTGAAGCGCTTCAGCCAGCATCTTCTAGATGTACCCCGCTACCAGTTACCATGTCTTCAGAAGCACCCTACCTGTCTGCAGCCGCTCCCAAAGGAGCCCTGCCCAGACATTTGAAACAAAATGGCTCTGAAATGTCACTTGCAGACGAGGTCAAAGGCAGGCCAGCCGGGCAGCTGAGTGCCCAGGGGTGTGAGCACCAGGGAGGGACAGGAGGTAGGTGAGAGGGAAGGGAGGGGGGCAGAGCATAGAGCGCCAGCCTGTGCAGCAATTGATTTCTGCAGGCCGGGACCCGGTGAGCCATTACCACCCCCATTTGGGGAGGGCTCAGGTTCAGGTTCAATACAATCCCCCTCTGGCCAGCTGTACTGGCTCCCTCTCCTTGTCTTGTCCTCCCGAGCAGCAGTGCATGTGCGTCTGGATATACATTACCGATGATATAATCCTTTTACTGGGAGAGCCAGCCACCCACACCCCTGGGCTGGACAGGGGAAGGGAAGTGAGGGGAGACAAGGAGCCTCTGTCCAGACCCCGTGCAGGGGAAGAGGAGGAGAGAGGGCAGCAGGTGACTTTCCCGCGTGGCCCAGGGACGTCCAGGGCTAAGGGAACCGGGAGAGAGGGGAGCCACCAAGGGTGAAACGATGGGTCTGGGGAGATTGGGGGTGCCAAGGAGGTGCCCAGTCCACCCGGCTCCCCTGCTGCAGATCCCCCCAACCTTTGCCCTGCCTGGCCCAGGAGGAAAGGCCCACCTGCCTTTCTGGCCACATTTCAGCATCCCCCACCCCGCCCCCCTTCCAGGAACATGCTTCTCCAGTCAGGGTGCCTCCTCACAGGTAACAAGATAAGACATGAGACAGGCAGCCATGGCCAGGCCCAGGCAGGGGCTTGTGACGAGCGCTTGCCCTGGCTCAGATGTCTGTGGGGGTGGAGAGCGGCTCCTGGAGGCTGTGGCTTTTTCTCATCTCACTCCTCGGGGGCCTCTGCCCCTGCGCGCTCTGTCACAACACCTGTTGGCTTGTCTGGCTGCCTCCCTCCACCACTCCCCATCTCCTCCCAGCACCGAAAGGCCCAGCCTGGTGGGCCCCATTGGCTTCCTGCACCCAGATCCATCCCAACCCTCAGGCTGCTAAGCCTCTTGCTGCTCTGGCGTCTGGGAGCACCCAGCACCTCTCCTGCCCACCGCCGCCACTTGCCCAAGGCCCTGCAGCGATCAGGGGCACAGCTGGAGACAGAATCACAGCTGTGGGTGCCACGAGTCACCTTCCAGACAAGGAGTCCCATCTGATGGAGCCTTGTGGCCTCCAGGACAGGGGCTCCGGGTGGGCCACCCTTGGAGGCACAGCTGTCCTGAAGCTTCCACCTTGTGTGCAGGCCCCTTGGGTAGTGGTAACAGCAGCTCCGGGGACAGATGAGGGTCTCCTCCGTCCCACCACTGGCGCTGTGACCGTGAGGACAAGCCATGCTGTTTGCTGCACTTCTTGTTTGCTTCTGGATGAGGATGCTGAAGTATGGAATGGGGGGACAGTGACCGGGCTATGTGCTCAGGTCCACAGACTAGCAGCCAGGGCCCCATGGCCAGGGCGCCCCTCTGCAGGGAACTGCCTCTGCCCTTGAGTGGCTCTTTCTTATAGGCTGGGGGACAGGCAGGAGGGGAGCTGCTGGCCCAGGCCTCAGTCACCTGGCAAGCCACCCACCCAGCCAGAGCAAGGAAGGAGGCAGCTCCCTCCTGGTTGCAGAAGGCCGCTGGAGAGCCATGGGTGCGACCCGAATTGCAGAGAAGACCTGGCCTGTCCTTGAATGTGGGCCACCCCCGCCAGGGTGGAGTTCAAGGCTGTGGTCCAGAGCATGTGCACCCCAGCCCAGGTGCAGGCCTTCTCCTCTGTCACCTTCTCTTAGCCCTGCTGCCCCCCATCCCCGGGTTCTCGCTGCCCCCTCTTCATTCTCCTGCCTGAGAGCCTCGCCACAGGAAGGCTCGGGATATTTCTGCCAGCTCTCTGGGGAGTTCTCTTGTCTCAATTTAGAGAGCAGCTATTACCCCTCAGTACCTGCTTCCCACATCGGTGGCTGATTTGGGTCCTGAGAGCCCCAGAGAGGAGAGTAGTGCAGATGCGGTGCCACGTGACCTGCCCACACCTCGGGGCCGGCTCCTGGGCAGAGAGAAGGTGGAGAGGAGGGGGAAGGTGAGAAAGGTGGCAGCCTCGTCCCAGGGATCAACCACATCCATGTGGAGAGGACCAGTGGGCCTCTGCCTGAGAGATGCCATGGGTGGGAAGGGGACAGCCAAGGCTCCTCGTGTGGGTTCAGGCATGCAGCCTGGCCTTCCCGATGGAAGGCTGTGGCAGGTCACTGAGCCCCTTCCAGGGCTTCTTACTGCCCTGCCTGCAACGACAGGGTAACCATCTCCACAGCCGTCTCCCTCCCACCACTGCACACTGCATGCCCACTGCCATGTCAGTGTTACACAGAGAAAAGGAGGGTGCACACAGGGGCTCTGGGAGTTAGTCATCAGTCCTGGCCACTGCTGTCACCACCTGGAGCAGAGCCTGAGACTGGTTCTTCACTGCCCTTTGAGCTCCAAGAAGAACGGCTGTGGCTGACATGGGCTGGGACCATGAGGGTGACCCAGGGTCCAGTCTGTCAGCCTGTAAGGCTCAGCTCTCAGGACGCGTGGTTGGAGAGCTGGCCAGAGCCATGAGGACCATGGCTGCCTGTTCTTCTCAGCCCTAAAGGGGAAAGCAGGGGAGGCTGAGGATGGGATCCCCAGGACCATGAGCCTAGGTGGACTTCCCAGTCGGCAGGGCAGCCAGCTTGAGACTGGCTTCCTGGAGGGGTGAGCGTCCCGTCTCTAGAGGATCCAAGCAGAAGCCGCAGGGCTGCTGCCTTTCTTGTGCTACCCGCTGCAGTGGTGAGCCCAGCTAGAGGGAGGTGTCACAGATGGCTGGCGCTGAGGCTGGCTCCTTGGCATCTGAGGATTGGCCTGCTCCCAGCCCTGCTTCCTGGCTGTCTGTGGTCAGAACTGCCCTATGGTGGATGGTGGATGGTTCCTTGGAGCTCAGCACAGGCAAGGCAGGGAGATCTGCCTGGAAGCTCTTGGGCCGGGTCTCCTGGCAGGCGGCGTCTCTGATGCATGCTCACTTCCCTCCTCTCAGCCCAGCTCAGCCAGAACCTCGAGGGCCCCAAGGGAACCACAGTGAAGGCCCTTGCTCGGCCTCTGAAGGGTCTTTTGTGTCCTCATAGTTTGGGTTGGTGCTACCTGTCGCTTGTCACTTTTCATGTTGCCCGAAGACCTGTAGGAGCAGGAGCTGGTGATCCTCAGCACACTGCCATCCTGTTTCTCTGAGCATGTCGCTTATTGATTGTTGTTTTGGGGGAGGGATGAGTGTTGGGACCTCCTAGCCCACCGCCTGGCTGACGTCACTCCAGTGCTCATACACTGGCCTGTGACACCAGGTCTCTGTCCCAGGCTCCTGGGCCCAGCTGCCCCCAGGTGGGTTCCCTTGGGTGACCTCCAGGCTTCTCAAACTCACGTGTCCCAGACAAAAGCCCAGGGCTCTTATCTCAGTGACAGCCACATCGTGTCTGCCTGGGTAGGCTCTGTAGGCCGCAAGGGAGAGAAGTGTCCAGAGGTTGTCTTCAGGAAAAGGGGACCTATAGTGCCCAGAATGTCCTCTCCTTAGCCAAGCTCACCTATCCCCCAGGGCTCCTCCCATCCCCGTGTCCTCCATCCTCTGGCCCTCATCCCCTGGCCACCAGCCTTGAGCCTGCCCATCCTGACCTCCCTAAGAGGCCTGAGCACCTCAAAATTGTTCCATGCCACCCCACAGCTTCCAAGTCGAGAGCCCCCTTTGGCCTGGTTTCTCGTGAGCTGCAGCCGATGGGTGCTGTGTGTTCTCCCACCCGCCTCCCCAGAGCCCAGGCCAGCTGGCATCGCCTTCCTTGAGAAGTGGCGGCTTCCAGACGGGACTCATCTGCCTCCTGCCAAACTCCAAGGCCTCCGAGGCTCTTCCTCCACCTGCCCCTGCTTGCTTGGGTCCCCTCCTAAGGCCTCCTTCCTCATGCCCACCCCCTCCTGGTTTTCTTTCCCCCACTCTGGCCCCTTGTCCCAAGTCTCTTTCTCATGTCTCTCTTCTGGGGGATGACTGTGACATCAGTGTCTCCTGGGTTCCATGCCTGTAGCTCCGTTGCCACCTGGATGTCCCAAAGTTCTCCCTTCCACACCCCAAACTCTGGGGTGCCCTTGATTCCTGTCTCTCCATAATCACCCCTCACATTGCTGGATTTTCTCTTGACCCAGGCCCTGTCCCCTCTCGCTTGGACGACAGCCCCAGCCTCGCACCCATCCTCCGCATCAAGGCCAGAGGAAGTGTCCTTGCCCAGATGCCTGGCCACTTCTCCTCTCAGCCCCCTTCAGTGGCCCCTCGTGGCCTCAAGGACAAAGTCCAGCTCCACGGCCCTGAGCCATCTGGCTCCTGCTCGCTTCCCCGGCGTCCTCTCCCCCACTTCCTCCAGGCCCACATTCCAGCCCCAACTCGCGCCTTGCAGTTGCCAGAATGAAGCAGGATGTCGCGTGTTCCCTTGCCTTATTCTAAAGAAGGTCACATGCTGAGGCTCCAGGTGGACAGATATTTTGGGGGGGCACTGTTTAGCGTACTGCAGTCCTCTCTCTGTTTCCTCACTTCATGTCCATCACATGTGCAAAGTACATTCACCCACATCTTTGCCTGTGTGCCTGCACCCTCCTGCTGTACGCGCTGCCCCACATCTGCCTGGCAGGGCACTCATCTCTCCAGCCTCCCCTCAATGCGGGTGCTGGCACGAAAGTCCTTTCTTTCCTTTGCTAGGACCACCCAACACAGAATGCCTGTGTCCCGCTTGCCCCGGACCACTGCTGTCCTTGGCTGAGGAGCAGACAGGACGTTTGGAGGAGCGGCATCTGTCTCCAGGGCTTTGCACCCGGCCTGGCTCTGGGATGGGGCCGTAGCAATGTGTGTAGACCCCAGGATGGAAGGAATTAAAGAGCCCGAGATCCCTGCTCTGGTGGCCCTGTGAGGCTGTGTCTATAGGTAGGATGGGGCAGTGGGTGGGGAGTGGGTCAGGGCTCCTGGGTCACTGCCTGGCCCCCTGCGCTCCCTCCACCCTTCACTGAAGGAGGAAGCCGGGCTATAGCACAATCGTGGGAGGGGGTGCCTGAGATGGAGATGGGCAGGGTTGGGGTGTCCCCCAAAGGAGGAGGGGAGGGGGTGAGCATGCAGAGCCGAAATCAACCCCTCGAGGTCCTGTCCGCAGCCCAGCCATGCTCTCCCAGTGCTTTCTCGGTGGAGAGAGTGGGCATCTGTCCATGAGCACAGGGTTGTGCGAGGGGGATGCCGCTGATGACAGATGACTGGGAGAGGCTTGGGCCTGGAGGAGCAGCTGGACACGGCCTCTGATGGGCTGTGGGGCGCACTGAGAGGGAGATGCGGAACCCCACATTCGTGTCATGTCCTGGCTTGAGAGGGGCCCTCCCGCCTTGCAAGATGCCCCACTTCCTCCAGGCACCCCTTGGCCTGCGTTGGGCATGGTCCTTACCCCCCTCAGCAGGTTGCTTCTTGGCTCGGTGTCCTGGCACCATGTTCCCTGTTCCCCGCCTGCAGTGTCCTCCCCTCCCCCCTGTTGGCCCCACAGTGCTGGGCATGCCCCCTGTTGGCCCCACAGTGCTGGGCATGCCCCGCATGTGCTCTGCTTCCCTCCCGCGTGGCATCAGCCAGCTGGTGAGGGCATGGGCACTGCAGATGCCTCTGTGCTCCAGTGTGCCTGGCATCGGGCCTGGGCACAGATTTCTGGTGGGTTGTTTATTTATTTATTTATTTTTTGAGACAGGGTCTCACTCTGTCACCCAGGCTGTAGGGCAGTGGATCAATCACAGTTCACTGCAGCCTCAATCCCCTGGGCTCAAGCGATCTTCCCACCTCAGCCCTCCAAGTAGTTGGGACAACAGGCACGCACCACCTACTTGGCTAATCAATTTTTTTTTTTTTTTTTGGTAGAGACAGGGTCTCCCTATGTTGTCCAGGCTCGTCTGGAACTCCTGGGCTCAAGTGATCCTCCTGCCTGGGCCTCCCAAAGCGCTGGGATTGCAGGCGCGAGCCACTGCACTGGGTACCCAGTTCTGAGTGGAGCATGGCGAACTGGGGCAGCTCTCTGCCTGGCTAGGTTATTGGGGCCCAGAGAGGCCCATGCCCGCAGGCGGCACTCAAGGCACACCCCGCAGTCCCTTCCCTGCCCAGCTCCTCCCCCTACCCTCATCTTGGTGTGTGCCATGCGGCCTCGTTCTTTCTGCGGCTTTGTCCTGTCTTGGAAAGACTGGGAATTCCTGGGTGAGGACCATGGGCCTGCTGTGGAATCCCTTTCTCCCGTGCACTGGTGTGCCCCAGAGCCCGGGGGCACCGAGCCTTTTCTCCCCCTGCCCTCACCTGCCCACCTGTCCCCACTTCTGCTCCAGGGAGCCCGCTGGGTCCTGTTGCTGCTGTCTGTCCCTTGTTTCTGCCATTCCCCTTCTCTAAATGCACCCTGACCTCTGTCGGAGGCCCCTGCGGCCTTCCCAGCCCAGCCCCGGCCTAGCCCTGCTCCCTTCTCCTGGCACCCGGGCACCCTTCATGGTTTCATGATGCTCCAGGTGGCTGTGCGCCGTCTCAGAGAGCACAGAGTGTGACTGCCAGGGCCAGGCTGCCCACAGGCCTCCCAGTCTCCCTCAGCTGGCCTGGCCTGAGGCTGGCTGGCCACCCCCCAGGGGCTGGCTAGGCGTGTGCTAGAGGAATAAGGGGAGACAGGGGCAGGAGGAGGGCCAGCTGCCATGTCATCACAATGGTGATCCCTGGGACACCTCTGCCTGGAATTCTGTGACCAGTCAGCTGCAGGCCTTGGTTATTGAGGAAACCGAAGCCTCGTGTGAGTGCTCGTCATCTGGGAGGAGGGATCCGGGCAGAGTGCGCCTCCATGAGGGAGCAGGTGCTCGGGCGACTGCCCGAATCCTCCTGGGCAGGCTCAGAGATGTGTGCCGAGAGCCTGGCTGCTCCCAGGGCTGCAGAGGCCCTGGGTGAGACGGGGCTGGAAGCAGTGAGGAAGCTGGCCCTGTCCGGAGCCAGAGCAGCCACACTGCGTCCACACATAGCTGTGCATATACCTTCACAAGGACGGGGACAGCAGAACGCCTCTCAGCCACGGAGGCCGACTGGCAAGGAGGCAGCCAAGGTTGAGCTATATATATATGTATATATATATCAAAGGATACAATAGAGACAAGGCTAACATTTTCTAGTACAGCCTTAGTATAGAGCTTGCTGTGGAGGCAGAGATCCACAAGCCAGAGAACACCAAAGATCAGACACAACCCGACAGAAGCCAGGGGAGAGGCCTGGGACGGACCTTTCCCTCCAGCCTTCAGAGGGACCACAGCCCTGCCGACACCCTGATCTTGAACTTCTGGCCTCCAGCGCTGGGAGAGAATAAATGTGTTCTGTTTTCACACATCCCGTGTGCAGCATTTTTTGACAGCAGCTCTAGCAAATGAATGCAGCGCTTCGGGAGTTTCAGGAAGCTTTCTTAAGTGCTCTATCATTTAACTCAAAAAGATGAGGAAATGAAGACTCTGAACATCTGAATGACTTGTTCAGACTAATTCAGCCAGCTGGAGGTAGACCCAGAGTTCAATTAAACTCTTCGATGTGAAGTCTGGATCCAGGAAAGTAAATGTAAGTGCTCTATAACATCTTCCAGATTCCCAATATATTCAGGTTTTAATATTTTTTGAAAGCTTTGAGCTCTCCAGATATTGTTCAAGTCAACCCTCTCCCATGCACCAACCCGCCTCTGAGAAACTGATTCCTTTTTAGGGAGAGAAACAATTGCCTTTCTTTTTGTGCTATAAATGTCCCCCAGGGCACTGCTTTAGCTGCATCCCACAAATTTTCCTGTTCTGTAGTTTTGTTTTTGACTATTTTGGTGTATTTAAAAAGTTTTTCCTTTAGACTTCCTCTTGGACCCATGGGTTATTTAGAAGCATGTTGTTTACTTTCCTGGTGTTTGGAGATTTTGCTGTGATTCATTTGGAATTTGATTCTATTGTGGTCAGAGAACACACTGTATGATTTTAGCTCTGTTAAATTCGTTGAGGTTTGCCTGGGATATTGTCTATATTGGGATGTGCCCCAGGGGCATGTGGAAAGAAAGGTATTCTGCTGTTGTTGGGCAGAGTGTTCTATAAATGTCTATCAGATCCTGTTTATAGATGGTAATGTTGAGTTCTTTTATAATTTGCTGATTTTCTGTCTAGTTGTTTTGTCAGTTTTTGAGAGAAGTGTGTTAAAATCTCCAACCATGACTGTGGATTTGTCTATTTCCCCTTCCAGTTTTATTAGAGTTGTTTGTTGTTGAGACAGGATCTGGTTCTGTTGCCCAGGCTGGAGTGCAGTAGGATAATCACAGCTCACTGCAGTCTCAACCTCCCAGGCTCAGGTGATCCTCCCACTTCAGCCTCCCAAGTAGCTGGGACACAGGCACACACCACCACACCCGGCTAATTTTTATATTTTTTTTGTAGATATGGGGTTTTGCCATGTTGCCCAGGCTGGTCTTGAACTCCTGAGCCAAAGCAATCTGCCGGCCTCAGTCTTCCAAAGTGCTGGGGTAACAGGCATGAGTCACTGCACCTAGCCCTCCAGTTTTATTAGTTTTTGCTTCACATATTTTGCAGCTCTGTTGTTTGGTGTATATGCATTTAAGATTGCTATGTTTTCTTGGTGTAATGACCCTTTATCATATACAGTTTTGTTGTTGAAATGAATTTTAAAGATTTTTATGCAGGTGATTTTTTTTTTAACCAGTTACAGTTTTCATGACATTTGGGGCCTGGCAACAGAAGAGTGTCTCAGTGAAAACAGACTCAACTCAGAGGAGGTAGTTTTGCTTTCTTTAGCTATTCTAGACCGAGACTGAGGAAGAGGAAGGACAGCCTGCACCTCCCTCTGCCCCTCACCATGGAAAAGGGACAAAGCTACCAGTGAACATTCTCATCCACTTGGAAATGCCAATATAACAGAAGCACAAATAGGGCTGGAGGTTTTGATAAGAACCTTCTAACTCCTTAAAGAGGTGTTTGATGAATTGTTTATTCTGCCTCTGACATAGATTCATATTTAACAAGCAGTGGCAGCTCATGGCTGATATTGAAACAAGGTCCTTAGTTTTTTCTTAGTTAACCGCATTTCTTTAAATCCTGGTCTACATTATGGCTTTTCCTGAGTGTGTGTTCCAGTATAGTAACTGATGGTTGGTGATGTTAACTAAGAGCTTATCTTTAGGGAGAAGCATGATGCAGTAAGCTCCCAATCCGTGCCTGTGGAGTGAATGGATGAACCAATTCAGTTGGGTTCTGGGGACAATCTAGGTCTGTGATAGTTACTGGGATGGTGGCTGAGGTCTCAGGAGCAAGTGACTCACTTTTAACAAGTAGCTAACAAGACCCACAGGTAGGACAGGACCAGGGAAAGCCGCTGGTTCTGCAGAGGAAGAGGGCAGGCCACTGAGCTGCCGCTCAAAGTAGGAGTTCACCAGGTGGCTCTGGAAAGCAAGTCATAGCAGGCTGGGGGCACAGCATGGGCAAGAGCACGGAGGCACAGAAATACTTCCCCTGCTCAGGGACCTAGAAAGAGGGTCTGTAGGCCGGGCGTGGTGGCTCTCGCCTGTAATCCCAGCACTTTGGGAGGCTGAGGCAGGTGGATCAGTTGAGGTCAGGAGTTCGAGAGAAGCCTGGCCAACATGGTAAAACCCCGTCTCTACTAAAAATACAAAAATTAGCCGGGTGTGGTGGTGCATGCCTGTGATCCCAGCTGCTCAGGAGGCTGAGTCAGGAGAATTGATTGAACCTGGGAGGCGGAGGTTTCAGTGAGCCGAGATCGCGTCATTGCATTCCAGCCTGGGTGACAAGAGCAAGACTCCATCTCAAAAAAAAAAAAAAAAAAAAAAGAAAGAGGGTCCATAGTATTCCTGGAGCGTACTGTACCACAGGGCTTTTGTGCGTGTGCTCATGTGCGTGTGCACGCAAGTGTGTAGATATTCAGGATAAAAGTGAGGCTGAAGGTTGAAGAGCCTGGATGTGCCACACGGCTGCCGCATCAGAGGAGGGAGCTGTGGGGAGGGAGACAGAGAGGCTGCCCTTTTGTTCAAGAGCCTAAAGATGCTTCCTGAATGCCAGCTCGGCTCCTGGAGTCCCTGAGGCAGAGCGCACTTGCTCCCCTGGGTCATGCACAAATGCACTCATATGTGTACACAGACACAGACATGCACAGGCAGACAGACAGACAGACACACACACACACACACACACACACACACACGGGCCTGCCTTGTTCACTGGCGCAGCCCTCCCCAGGTTCTCACACGGCCTCCTGCACACTCCTGCCTGCAGGCACACAGGCAGGCACTCCTGCGTGTTCCGAGTGTGTGCTCACGTATGCTTCCTTGCCAGCCTGATGCTGCTGGCCTTTGAGGCGCCCCTCAGTGCCGCCTTGCTCCTGGACCCTGTTTTAGCTGGCTGCCTGGGGCTAATCCCTTCCCTTGCCCCCTCCCCCTGCTCCAGGCCCTCTGTACCCTCCAGAGTGTGGGTGAGAGGGTCCTGGTGGGGCAGGCCTCCTGGGGGAGGGAGGGAGGTCCCCTGCCCCACAACTGGGCCACAAGCATTCAGTGCCGGTTGCTGGCCCTACCAGTCGAGTACTCACGGGGAGGCCCACCTCTGGACCAGTCACCCAGGGCAAACAGGATGTGACCATCTGACTTGGCCACAGGCTGACAGACCCCTTGAGGCTGTTCTCTCTCAGGATCTGTTTGTGCAGACAGCCTCAGAGCTGCAGGGCCCAGCCTCCCATGTTACCTGCATTGGGGAGCAAGTGATTTTCACATGTACATGAAATGCAGAGGCTGGCGGATGTGTGTGTGTATGCATGTATGTGTGTTGGCCGCTCACCCCTCACCCAGCCCCTTAGGGGGTTGCTGAAGAAGAAAGGGCCAGAGCCTTCCAGAACCCCTCGGAGCAGCCTACATGCCTGCGTGTGTGCTCCCGGGAAGGGTGTGGAGAGAAGAGGCAACCGCACCTGGAGCCACTATAGATGTGGCAGGGCAGGGGAGCTCAGCATCAGAAATTGCTCAAGTGCTTGGCATGTACACTTGGGTGGAGGTGTGTAGTGTGCAAGGCCATCCCCGTGAGATGCTAGGTGGGCAGCTGGGCTCCCGGCTCTGGAGCTTGGCTAGAAGTCTGGCTGGTAGGGAGCGGGCAGGCCGCAGGGAGGGCGCCCCAGGCTGAGCAGCTGGCTTCCTTCCTGGCAGTCCCAGCCTCCCGGGCCTCTTGCCCGCCCCTTGAGGCCCCTGGCTGCCGCCTTCGCTGCCCCAGCCCCGGCCACACTGGCCCTTTGCACGGTGTTGACACACATTCCATCGCCTCTGCTTACCGCCTTGCTTTCCATGTGGGCAGATGCCTGCGGCGATGGCTGTCTGGGCCTGTCCTCTCCCTGGGACCCTACTTCCTGCATGGCGATCTTGCAAATACCTCCCACCCACACTGACTTTGACCTGGCCCAGTGGGGGCCCAGGGGGCTGATTCCTGGAGTTTGGGGCACCCCTGTGAGTCCCCAGGCTGAGAGGGCCAACCTCCAGCCCTGGCTGGTGTAGACAAGGGTCCAGGTTCTGAATCCAAGGCCCTGTCCCTGCCTAAAGCAGGGATGGAGATACCTCTCTCAGGAGGCCCCAGGCCTCGGGGCCGCATTAAGGGGAGTGGAGAGGAGGAGGGAGGGCTGTGTGAGGACCGCCGGCGGGGCCGGTGCTCCCTGTCATCCTCTCTAGGTTGGGCATGTGTTTGCAATTCTTTACAGTAAAAAACTGAAAACATGCTGGAAGGGAGATTGATCTCCTGACAGGATCATGGGCTTGTCAAGGTCGTCTTCACTTGCTCTAGGCGTCGCGCTCTTCAGCTGACCGCGCTGCCGCCTCCACCACCAATGTGTCCGTACACACAGTGCAGGCAATGGTGCACACGGTGGCCCCTGCTCCCCCATTTCTAGGCTTGTGCGGGACCCGCAGCCCACTGCACACGGTCCTTCCTCCTGCAGTGGAAGTGGGGTGCACTCCCAGGGGCCCCCGGCCTAAGGGGCTCACTCCCCAACCTCCATGCAGGTTGGCTGTTCATGCTCTCTGGAAATGAGCCAAGGACAACGGGAGCTGCCTTCCCAAGGTCGCCCCAGCCCCCACCAGGTTACTGGACGATGCGGGTGCAAAGGTCCCCCCGCCCCCCGCCTCCATGGCCCAGGAGGACTCTGGGCTCAGCCTATTCCGTCGTGTCGGAGTGGCCTGGGCTGCCGCAGCAAATGACCACAAACCACGTGGCTTCAGCCAACAGGAATTGACTCTCCCAGTTCTGGAGGCTGGAGTCCAGAATCGGGCGTTTCCTCCGGAGGCTCTGGGGGAGGATCCTCCCACCTCTTCCAGCTTCTGGGGGCCCTGGGCACTCCCCACCTTCGCCTCCACATGGCCTTTTCTGTGTCTCTCTCTCCTGTCTCTTCTAAGGAAACTGTCCTTGGATTTGGGGCCCCCTGGATCATCTAGGTTGCTCTCATCTCCACATCCTCAATTTAATGACATCTGCAGACACCATTTATTTGCATATAAGGCCCTGATCACAGGGCCTGGGTGTTAAGATATGGATGTATCTTTCAGTGGGGGCACCAACCAGTCACCCCACAACACCTCAAAAGCGCAGGCTCCAGCCACAGCGCCCCGGTGAAGGGACAAGCTTGGGCACCAGGACACACAGCCGAAGGCCACTGGGCACCTCCCTGCCTCTGCTTGAGGAAAGGGGCTCCGAAGCTGTCCCTGCACTGGGCCCCCTGGGGGCCCTGCTCCCTGCAGCCGGAGGTTCGCTGAGCGGCGTCCCCGCCCTTCCCCTAAGCCCCGGGTGGACGGCTTTCGTCCTGGGAGCACAGGCCTGCTGAGGGCTCCTTGCTGCGGGCCAAGTGCTCCTGGCCAGGGCCCAGGGTCTCTGAAGAAAAGAAACCCCTGAGCTCTGGTTTCTCAGGGGCCAGGGGGGCACCTAACTCATGCTCAGCTCCCAGCAGCCAGGGCTGGGTGGGCAAGGCTGGGACATGGGAGGGCTGAACCCCCGGTATATTAAGGGGACACTGGCACCTGGTGAAGGCAAAGCCCTAATGTCCCTGTCCTGCAGATCAGGATGCTTAAACTCATTGAACCTCCTTCTTCAACTAGATGCCTGTGTGGGAAAGGCCTCTGCCCCCAGGATCCCGCAGCCAGCCTGGCCAGCTGAGTCAGCCCAAGGCAGAGGAGGGCCCCCAACTCTCCTTCCACCTCCTTCGGACCATGTGGCTCCACAGTTGGCCCTGGGGGGAGGCGCCGCCTTGGCTCCCACCGTGCCGTGAAGGTGGCTCACAGCCCCCTTTGACCTGGTCTTCTCCCACTGGCTCAGTCCTTTGGGGGACTGGCTCGCTTCCCATGGACAGCTTGGCTTCACCCTGGACTTCCCTGCTGGGCCTCTGGGGGCCTGCTGCTGACCTGTCCCCAGGAGGGAGCTGCCTCTGGCCTGGCAGGTGCCCCCGGCACAGCGGGCAGGACCACAGCTGTGGGACAGTGCTTGCTCCCCTGTGCCCTGGCTACCTCGCCTGCCCGTCCTGGGCCAGCCTGGGACAAGAGGAGAACGGGAGACTGGAGCTGGGGAGCAGCCAGGCCAGCCAGACTGGGAGGAGGTGGCCGGGACCCAGGGAGGAGAGGGGATCTGCCCACTCCCAGACCCCCACTCTTCCTCCCCAGCCCCTCCTCACCCACCTTCACACTCCAGCTCTTTCTCCTCCCTTGATTCTGCCAGGGGCTGTCTCACCCCCTGGACTGCTGACCTGCCGGGCAGGGGCCGCTTTGCAAGTGGCTTCTGGGCCAATGCCCGGAGGGGTGGCGCAAGAAGACTGACCAAGAGGAAGAGATTTGGCTCCAGGGCAGTGAGAGGAAGGCTCTTTCCCCCAGGTACCCCGTCTACCCTTCAAAGAGGGGGAGGGTACGCCAGCCATGCCTCAACAACAGTCGTCCATTTCAGAGGCTGCCCAGACCACCCTCTGCTCCCTGCAGGAAATACTGGACCTCTTCATTCACTCATTCATTCAACACATATTGAAGCACCTGTGCTGGTGATAGAAGAGTGGACTCGACCAAGTGGCCGTCCCCATGACTTTGACATCCTAGCTGGGGAGTCGGAAGGTTACCTGAATGCGGGTCAGGTTATTCCAAGCCAGGGTGCACTGGGCCCAGGCATCCTCTGAGCCCCTTAGCACGAGCATGGCTGTGGCAGGTTCCTGACTCGCCAACCTCTTGTCCTCTGGCACCTGGGGGACCCTGGGTGGCAGTGCCTGTACAGCCGTGAGACCTCCCTGGGGTCCAGAAACTGTGGCTACTGGGCTTCATGGTAAGCCCGGGCTCCTAGGCCTGTGAGGCGTTGGGGCTCTGGCCAGCCTGTAGCCTTCAGTGGGGTGGGTCTGCACAGTGGAACCTCTGGCCCACAGTCTGTAGGCTTCATGTCTGCCATGGCCTTCCCTTCCCTGCTTCCTTGCAGTTAACCTACATTTGGTGTCTCCTGGCTTTGCCCTTCATTTCTCCTGCTCACGGTGCCAGCCTCTGAGAACAGGCTGCTCTGCCGTCCCAGTCCCTCCTGCCCCTCCCCCTTACTCGAAGCCAGAGGTCATGGAGCTGAAGCACCAGCTGAAGCAACTGTCCAAAGCGGGTGAAGGAGAAAGGGGTGACACCTGGTTGGGGCAGGTGACTGTCAAGAAGACTTTCCAGAAGTCTGGCTAGGAGGTGCAGTCCTGTGAGCAAGAGGGTGTAGCTGGAGGGGGCTCCAGTCTGCCTGTCCCTCCCCCACCTTGGCTGTGTCCCCAGCCTTCCTCCCAGTGGCCCAGCCCAGCCTGGCCCTCGCAGTCGGTTCCTCCTGAGCCAGTTCTGACAGGGACCTGGCCTTCAGGTCAGGGGGTGTTCCATGTGGCTTGGTTCTGTGGGGTCCAGTCTGCCCAGCCAGCGGCCCTGGGGCTTGACTGTGGTTGGAGGCCCTTGATCCACGGCACCCACCACTCGTGTGCTTCAAGGGGCTTTTTCTCACCAAATGAGTGTCCCATGGTTACCATAAGAAATGACCATGGACCCTGGGGCTTCAGACAGCAGCAGTCTCTTCCCTCACGGCTCTGGAAGCCAGAAGTCTGAGATCTAGGCGTGCGCAGGGCCGAGTCTCTAGGGGGGATCCTTCCTGCTTCTTCCAGCTCCTGGGGGCTCCAGGCTTCCTTGGCTCATGGATGCATCACCTCAATTTCTGCCTCCATCTCCACATGGCCTTCTCCTCTCTGTCTCTCCTGTGTCTCAGAAGGATGCCTGTCATTAGATTTGGCACCCCCTGCCCCCCGTCATGTAGGCTGAGCTTATCTCGAGAGCCTTACTGTCATCACATCTGCAGATACCCTCTTTCCTAAAAGGGTCCCACTCACAGGCTCCAGAACATGGACACATCTTTTGGGGACCAGCATACCCCGACAGGCACCCCATTTCTGAGGACAGCAGCACATGGGTGCTGACGGGGCGGCTGCTCTCTGCTGAAGTGTGAAAGGGCTAAGCCCTGCAGTGGGGACCCCTCCCTCCTCCTGGCCCAGCCGCCAAAGCCACACGCTCTGTTGCCCTTGCCTGCTCTGGCTCTGGAGAGCTGAGGGCCCTTCTGGGGGCCCAGATGTGTCCGTGGCTGAGCTGGGGTACAGGTTGGTGCCTGGGGCGTCCCTGTTTGTGACTGAGAGGAGTGGGCGTTGGAGAGGCCAAGTCCTTGACCTAACCTAGCCAGAGGGGAGGGGCCGGTGTCCTTTCAGAGGGGCTGACCTCAGGAGGGAGCAAACACAGGGGGCAAGGACAGGCCATCTGGAGGGCTGGCAGGAAGCAGAGTGGTGGGGGCAGTGGGTCCAATGGTGTCAGGGAGCTCTGGGGCCCGAAGGATGTGGGGGCAGGAGTGTGCCAAGACAAGGGTCCGCCCACGTCTTGGGGGCCTCCTCGAAGGCTTCCATCAGTCCCATCCCCCAAACCTTTGCTGTTCTACCCCTTCCTATCCCCATGCTTGGAAATTATGCAGCCACATAAATGCTGCTCACGGTGGGGCCATGCGAGCTGCATTTTGTTTTCCCAGGAGTTAATCATTGTCCTTTGGGTAGCTGTTTGCTCGTATCACGAACTCAACCCTAGACCCCATCCGTGTGTGGAAATGTTCTCTCAAGATGTCCAAACACAGCCGGCATTTGAGTGATTTCATCTTGCAGAAACCCTCTCACAGCAGATCCTCTAACCTCCCTAGGCTGTCTGCCTCGCCCCTGCCCCTGGGCGAAGCTGGCATCCTGGGTCTCCCTCTGCCCTTCCCCCCTCCTACGTTGCAGCCCTCAGTTTATGGTCACTTTTCCTTTAAAAATAATGTACTGCTTGTGTAAAGTTAAAAACACACATTGAGAAAGAGCTAGACAGGATCTCAGTAGCCTTGACTGTTCCGCGTGACCTTGAGCAATCATCTCCGCTTGCGGGATCTTGCTCGCATTATCTCTGGAAGGACAGAGTTGGACTGCAGTTATTCATGAATGCTTCACTTATTCAACAGACACTCATTTAGCGGTGACTCTTAAGAAAATGGTTTATCATGGAAAAGTTCGAACATAAACAGAGAGTTAATGAAACCCTGTGGATCCATCAGCTGGCATCAACAGTTCGCCCATATTTTTCATTTATACTTTTCTTTTTTCTGCTGGAATATTTTTTAACTTGTTCTTTTTAAACCGTTAGATTCACAAGGACGTTGGTGAGAAGTGCCTGGGAGGCTGTGGCCCCTCCCCACAGGTCCCTCTGACATTGGCTACTTGAACGCCCGAGGCACAACCGGAACCCGGACGCGACATTGATGCTCGGGTGTCTCCTGTGTGCGCACACTCGTGTATGTGCGTCTCTATGCAACTTCATCACTGTGTACATTCATGTAACTGCCAGTGCAATTGAATTACAGAGCGGTTTTCTCACCGCAAAGCCCCCTGTGCTACCCCTTTATAGATGTGTGTTTCCGTAAGAAACTGCCAACAGCTTTCCCGAGTGGCTGCCCGGTTTGACATATCCACCAGCGATGGGTGAGCGCTGGTTTCTCCACACAACCACTCCGGCATCTGCTGTGGTTTAGTTCAGCCTCGGGATAGGTGTGTGATGGCACTGCACGGTGGTTTTGATTTGTGTCTCCCTAACAACTGGTGATGCTGAGCCCCTTTTCACGTACCTCTTGACGATGGTAAGACTGATCAGGAGATTCAGGTGGTGTCGGCCTGATCTGGCCTTTATAGAATTCTCTAGTATCCTTTTGCCCAGTGTTTTTAGCACCTAGATCCATTATTTAGGGTTAAAAATGGTGATTTTTCGATTCTATAATTCTTCCTGCATTTCCTAGTTGGAATTCTGTAACAGAAGAGCTTTCCCTCATCGACTGTTTGGTCACCATAAAAAACAGGTGAGGCAGGAACAGCCAGATAGCCATGTGAGTCTTCTTTCTATACATCACCCTTCAGAGTCACAAGCCAGTCCCCAGCAACTTCTGCAAGTGACCCATCATTAAGAATATTCTGACTCTGGGCTGGGCACGGTGGCTCACGCCTGTAATCCCAGCACTTTGGGAGGCCGAGGTGGGCAGATCATTTGAGGTCAGGAGTTCGAGACTAGCCAGACCAACGTGGTGAAACCCCGTCCCTACTATCAATAGAAAAAAATTAGCCAGGCATGGTAGTGCACGCCTGTAGTCCCAGCTACTTGGGAGGCTGAGGCAGGAGAATTGGTTGAACCTGAGAGGCAGAGGTTGTGGTGAGCCAAGATTGCACCACTGCACTCCAGCCTAGGCGACAGAGCAAGACTGTGTTTCAGAAAAACCACATATACCCCACCAGGTGTGTACAATAAAAATACTGCTTTTCCTGTCATGTCTTTTTCTCTTCTTTTCCTTTCCTTTCCTTTCTTTCCTTTTCTTTCTTTTTTCTTTTCTTTTTTTTTCAGGCAATTTTCCTGCCTCAGCCTCCTGAGTAAATGGGATTACAGGTGTGAGCCACCACATCTGGTCAACCAAAATACTGTGTTTCAAGACACTTGAAATACTTCTATATATGATTATGCCGCCAACTTTTATATGGTTTGGTTCATCTGTTTCTGTTTGTTTGATTCTTAGGGATGGCAGTGATCTTTCTTTTTGATTTTTTATATTATGGAAAACATTTTTCATCAAACAATATATGTGTATTCATATCCCCACATTTTTATACAAAAGATGGCATATTGTCGTGTGCCTCACTGTTGGGTGTATCTTGGTATGCTGGGGCGCCCCGGGCAGCATGCTGACTCTAGCTGCATAGTATTCCAACACGCAGGTCAGCCCCAGCTTGTTCAAACAGGCCCAGCTGATGGATAGTGGCGTTGTTTCCAGTACTTTGCTATTACAAATAATCACCTATTCTTGTTAGGTCTGTAGGACTCCTTCCCTCCCTCCCTCTCCCCCATTTGTTTGCATATATATATACACATATGTATATGCATATATACACACATATATACATATATACATATATACATATGTATATATGTGTGTGTGTGTGTATGGAGATATATATATATATTTGGTCATCTGTGTAGCTGAATCTTATCCTAACTGATAGAAGAGAGAACCGTGCAGATGGTGGTAGGGGAGGTGGTTCCTTTTAGACTTCTCATTCTGCAAGTGTTGGGCCTTGTCTTCTGTCCCCACAACCCATGAGGCCATGAAAACTGAAGCCCAAAGTCACCAGGGTCTGCAAATGCCCGAGGGTGACAGTTAGCCTCACTGTTCTGGTTACCTCTCGGAGTTCCTGCTTTGACTTAATTTTCAGACTCTGGGAATTCCTTACTTCTTTGCCATATCATTGGTGCATTTAGAAAAATGATTTTAAGGCCAGGCACGGTGGCTAATGCCTATAATCCCAGCACTTTGGGAGGCCGAGGCAGGAGGATTACTTGAGCCCAGGAGTTCGAAACCAGCCTAGGCAACAGAGTGAGACCCCCGTCTCTATAAAAAATTAGCCAGGCATGGTGGCACCTGTAGTCTCAGCTACTAGGAAGGTGGGACCATAAAAGGTGTTGTCATCATCATCAGGATGAACTGCAAATGTCGACCACTACCTCTTCATCACCAGGCCTCAAGGAGAATTGCTCATTTCCAAGCCTGGCATGAGGGGGAGGGGAAAATACCTCCTCTTGAGTATTTGTACTCACAAGCCAGCACCACATGGCTTTGCAGCTGGGATTTACAACACCCAGATAGGCCATAAGCTCCTCAAACTGCGAATTTAGTTTAAAATACTTCTGGGCCAGGTGTGGTGGCTCATACCTGTAATCCCTCCGCTTTGGGAGGCCAAGATGGGAGGATCACCAGAGCTCAGGAGTTCGAGACTAGCCTGGACAATATAGAGAGACCCCTATCTCTACAAAAAAAAAAAAAAAAAAAAGCTGGGTGTGGTGGCATCTGTGGTCCCAGCTACTCAGGAGGCTGAGGCAGGAGGATCGCTTGAGCTCAGGAGTTGGAGGCTGCAATGAGCCATGATTGCGCCATTGCACTCCAGCCTGGGTGACAGAGTGAGACCCTGTCTCAAAAAAAAAAAAAAAAAAAAAAGGTTCTGGGTTAGAGTGCCCCGGAAAACTGTCAGAAGGCAATGCAAATCCTCTCTGGAGGGACCCACCTTCAACCAGGTCTCAAGGCATTCCCACTGTGAAGACCTGAGAAGGAAAAATATCCAGTCAAAAAATCCAAACACACGAGTAAAACAGGAAACCGCTCCATGGGTGAGTGTCAGCAGAGCACAGCTCCCACAGCCAGTGCTGGGATTATCAGCTACAGAGCGTAACGTCAGTGTGTTTAATACATTGAGAGAAATCAAAGAGGGGGTTGAAAATATCAAAAAGGCAGCATTCTATGAAACAACTAAGGATATATGAAAATGAACCAAATTATACTTTTAAAAGTGGAAAATAAGGTAATTGAATTTAAGAATTCAGTGAAGGACTTCCGCTTGTGATCATGATAAATTAGGGAATTCGTGCCTCCCTCCTACTGAGGGCAATTAGAAAAGCTGGAAAAATATAAAAGTCATCTGCTTGAAGGCATCATAGAGCAAAAAGAGGATGAAGAATTTCCAGGGCAGGATGCTAGGGAGGCGAGGCCAGTGTTTGCAGCTGCTCACGCCCTGAGGGTGATTGGAGATTGAGAACAAGGGGAGTACAAACTGTCCAGGGCTTTTGACAGCTCCTGGGGCTATCAGGACAGGCACGGGAACCAGGACCCTGCTCATGGAGCACCCTGGTGCATCTCTCTCATTTCGGTGGGGACCCTGTAGGGCTGTTCTCTAGGAGTAAAGGTGATCCAGCAATGGAAAGTCTCCTAGTACTTTAGCTAGCTTTTTAGCCTCTCAATACCTGAAACTGGATTAGGGGAACTAATCTTAGATTGCTGGCATCCTCAGAAGCTGGGACAGCCAAGTGGCATCTTCTCTGGAGGAAGGTGACATCGCCCTCGTCCTTAAGTTATCACTATAAAAATGTTTGCAATGGAAATATTCAGCAAACAATAAAAATAACTAGGCATATGAAGAGTGAAGGCAATATGAATGAAAGCAGCAGAAATAGACCCCATAGTGGAATTATCAAATACAAACTTTAGGATAACCTACGGGAATCAAGACTGCATGGTATTGACATAAGAAAAGGCTCACAGATCCATGGAATAGAATTGAGAAGCCAGAAATAAACCCACACATCAATGGTCAATTGAGTTTTGCCAAGTGCACCAAGACCATTCAATGGGAGAAAGAATCATCTCTTTAACAAACGGTGCTGGGGCAACTAAACATCCACATGCCAAAGAATGAAGCTGAACTCCAACCTCACACCATACAGAAACACTCACCCTAAATGGATTAAAGACTCACATGCAAGCCCCAAAACTATGAAACTCTTAGAAGAAAACGTAGGTGTAAGTCTTCATGACCTTAGATCAGGCAATAGTTTCTTAAACGTGATACCCAAAGCCCAAGTGACAAAAGATAAAATAGATAAATTGGACTTCATCAAAATTGAACAGTTCTGTGCTGCAAATGTTACAATCAAGAAAGTGAAAAGACAACTCACAGAATGAAATAGAAGATTTGCAAATTATATATCAGATAAGGGACTTGCATCTAGAATATATCAAGAACGTCACAAAACCCCACAATAAAAAGACAAATGACCCAATTTTTAAAGTGAGTGGAGGATTTGAATAGATATTTCTCCAAATAAGATGTACGAGAGGTGAATGAGCACATGAAAAGATGCTCAACATCACCAGTCATCAGAGAAATGCAAATCAAAGCCACGTGAGATACCACTTCACACTAAGATGGCTCTATTCAAAAGGACGGACACCAACAAGTGTTTCCCAGGCACGGTGGCTCATACCTGCAATCCTAGACTTTGGGAGGCCAAGGTGGGCAGATCCCTGAGCCCAGGAGCTCAAGACCAGCCTGGGCAAATGGTGAAACCCCATTTCTACAAAAAATACAAGAAAATTTAGCCAGGTGTGGTGGTGCATGCCTGTGGTCCCAGCTACTGTGGAGGCTGAGGTGGGAGGATCACGAGCCCAGGAGGTGGAGGCTGCAGTGAGCCATGATTGTGCCACTGCACTCCAGCCTGGGTAACACAGTGAGACACCATCTCTACAAAAAGTTAAAAAAATTTAGCCAGGCATGTAGTTGTGGACCTGTGGTCCCAGCTACTGGGGAGGCTGAGGTGGGAGGGTTGCTTGAGCCTGGGAGGTTGACACTGCAGTGAGCTATGATCATGCCACTGCACTGCAGCCTGGGTGACAGAACAAGACTCTGTCTCAAAAAAAATATATACTATAATCTACAGACCTTAGAGTTTATTAATTGTGCCAATAATATCTTTTCCATAATGTTCTTTCCAGAAAAGGAGCACCTCTGATCACACGTTCTATGCAGTTGACCTAGCCCTTTAGTCTCCTTAAGTCTGGACCAGCTCTTTGTTCTTCGTGGTTTTTGACAGTTTTCAGGAGCATATGGGCCAGTGATTCTGCAGCATTTCTGTGTGTTGAGGCTTGGCTGATGTTTCCTCATGATTCCATCCAGGTTTTGCACTTTCCATGGGAGTAGCTCAGAAGTGCTGCTTCCCTCTCCGTGTATGGCATCAGGAGGCCACGACACCAGTCCCCTTGTCCCATTGCTGATGATGATCACTTTGATCATGTGGTTAAGGCGGCATCTTCCAGGTGTCTCTACTGTCCAGTTCCCATGAGTTTTTTCATCCATTGATTATTTTTTGCTTGAAACTCATTACTACAATAGTTGCCAAATGGCGATTTCCTATTTCCATCATTCGTTCTTCATTTATTATTTGACTTTCTTCTGTGAGAAAGAGCTTCTCTTCTCCCCCTTTACAATCGTGTGTTGCTTAATGATGGGGCTATGTTCTGAGAAGAGTGTTGTTAGGCAATTACACCATTGTGCGAACATCCTAGAGCGCCACATACACAAACCTAGATGGTGTAGCTTACTGCACTCCCAGGCTATATGGTATGGCCTATTGCTCCTGGGCTACAAACCTGTACACCATGATAATGTAGGCAGCTGTTAACACAGTGGCAAGTATTTGTGTATCTAAACCTAGAAAAGGTCCAGTCAAAATGCAGTATTATAGGCTGGGCACGGTGGCTCACACCTGTAATCTCAGCACTTTGGGAGGCTGAGGTGGGAGGATCACTTGATCCTAGAAATTCAAGAACAGCCTGACCAACATAGTGAGACCCCATCTCTACAAAAAAGTTTAAAAATAGCCAGGTGTGGTGGCAGGTGCCAGCTACTAGGGACGCTGACATGGGAGGATTGGTTGAGCCTGGGAGGTCTAGGCTGCAGTGAGCTGAGGTCACGCCACTGCACTCCAGTCTGGGCAATAGAGTAAGACCCCATCTCAAAAAGAAAAAAAAAAATTGCAGTATTATAATCTTGTGGGACCACTGTCATATGTGCAGTTTGTTTTTGACCAAAGTGTCATTATTCAGTGTACAACTATACTTATTTCTTTTTATCACTGTGGACTCGGGGGTTTCTTACTTTCTGGAAGAACAGGGTGTTCTAGGCTCATCTTGACTTTCCCTGGTCTCCTTTTCTGGAATCAGCCATTTCTCCTAGGATCCCTGATTCATTTTGAGTGGATAATGACACTTAGAAGCTTACTGGGAAATTACACACACACAGAGAATGCATACATATATGTGTATATATGTATATACAGTCCCACATCTATCTATTTGTCTATCTCTCTTTCTCTCTGTCTCTCTCTCTCTCTCTCTTTCTCTCTCTATCCATCTATCTATCTACCATGAGTTCATACTGACCCATCCAATTTCAACCCAACAGCACCAGGTCCCTTCTAGTCTTCCTCCTACTTGCTGGTTGGTAACTTCTTTCCCTCTTGCTGAGAAAGTTGACTCCCATTACCCACAATATATTTATGTATTTGCTCAGTCCTAGAATACTTGGCAAGTAGTTTCAGAATCATCAACTCATGTCTCTGGAAAGAAGAAAACTACTCTGTAGATTTCCAGGTTTGTCTAGAGTTATTTTTGTTTTTCACTCGAGGACATATAGTCCCATACCACGTTCAGGTTGCTTGCCGAGTTTTTTTCTCTTTCTGGGTGGTCGTGTTATTGTTCGATATATAGTTTGCTTCACTTGTTTCCGTTTGTATTTCCTGTGAGGATCTATTTCCCCATCCTTGTGACTTGATCTGTTTTAGGTACTTTGAAGTTCAAATGCTCTCTGTCTTCTGATTATCACGAGGACATGGGTTTTGGGTGATTTTATTTGTGCTTGCTTTTTAAAAGTGATTTTGGTTTGGAAGCTCTGTTGAGAGTTCCAGCTTTACGGGGCTGCCATTACCTTGCATATCCAGGATTTTCTGAAAAATCAATGTTTTGAGCATGCCAGTTCTTTCCAATTTAAGTTTTAGATTGAACGTAATTGTAATCTAAATGCCATTTGTAAATGGAGCTTGACAAGGTGGTTCTTAAATCTATAAGGAAGAACAAATGGCATAGCTAAGACACTCATAGAGAAGGAGGAGGTGGGTGGAGTTGCCTCAGCAGATTCTAAGAATTATTATAAAGGTGCCATATTTAAGATAGCGCGGGCTGGGCACAGTGGCTCATGCCTGGAATCCCAGCACTTTGCGAGGCTGAGGCAGGAGGATCACTTGAGCCCAGGAGTTTGAGACCAGCCTGGGCAACACATGGTGAGACCCTGTCTCTACAAAACGTACAAAAAATTGGCCAGGCATGGTGGCGGGCACCTGTAGTCCCAGCTACTCGGGGGGCTAAGGTGGGAGGACCACCTGAGCCTGGGAGGTCGAGGCTGTGCCACTGCACTCTAGCTTGGGTGACAGAGTGACACCCTGTCTCAAAACAAACAAACAACAACAACAAAAACCTTCATGTATGACAAAGCTGGCATTGCTGGCCAGTGGGGGCAGGAGATGTTCAATAAATAATGCTGAACAATTGGTTATCCATATGGAAAATAAGGCCTGACGACATCAAGTGTTGACAAGGCTGTGAAACCGCTAGAAAGCTTGTATACTACAGGGGGGCATATGGATTGGTACAACCACTTGAGAAAACAATTTTTCATTGCCCAGCAAAGTTGCAAGTGTACATTTCTGGTGGCCCAGGGATTTTCCCCTGGATATGCCCACTAGTGAAACTTGTGCTGGGCATCAGGACTCTGGTAACAGCCCAAAAAGTGGAAACAATTCCCCCTTCCACCAAGCAGATGATGCAGAGATCAGTTGTAGTTTAATCCCACAACAGAACAGAATGCTTGTGGGAAGAATGGATTACAGCTCTTAGTCTCGGGAATACCACATTCAGTGGAAAGGCAGGTTATAGAATAATACAGACAGTATGATTCCATTTATATAAAATTCAAAACAGGCAAAACTAAAAAATATATTGTTTGGGGATGCAAACATGGTGAAACTATAAAGAAATACACAGGAGTGGTATATGCAAAATTCCAGAAGGAGGTCACCTCTGAAGTGGGGGTGGGGGACATGGGGCAATGAGAAGGGTCACCCAAGGTCCTTTAACGGGAACGTTATCTTTCTTCTAAGCTGGTGGTGAGTACACAGAGGTTCGTTGTATTGTTCTTTACACTTACACACATTTTGTAAATGTCCTTTTGTGTCTACTCAGTATCTACTAGGCCATTTTAAAAGGTGAGAGTTCTGCTGAATTCCATATGGAGAGGCACTGTGATCCTTTTGTGGCTGAGAAACCTCAAAAGTCTTCATTAGGCCCTGGTGACCCCTCCAGATAACAGATGAGGGGAGAAATTGGGTCCCAGGACTGGCTCTGACCCCTGCCATCTCTGGGCACAACAGCTGGTACCCACTGGTAGGGCTGTGCCTGCGGCTAAAATGTCAAAGTACTTCTGCACCCGTTGGTAAATTGCAGCTGCCCCTGAACCAGTCTCTCCTTTGGGACCCCCCCCTCACCCCCTGCTCCTTCTGATCCAGAACTAGAGGCTCATTCTGGGCATAGCAGTGGCCCTTGGAGAACCTGCACCAGCCCCTCAGCAGCCTCTGTACCTGGGCTACCCTGGTGTTAAGTGCTGGGGACATTCACACTGCGCCCTTGGGGTCCCAGCACCCACACTTTGGGAGGAGAGAAGACTTCAGGTGACGTCCACCCACCGGCTCCATGTGCAGCCCTGTCCACCCACAGCCAGTTTGCCTCATGGCTAGGTCACCTCCAAGCCTGAATTTGGAATTCAAATGAAGGAGTTTATTTTTACCTTTTATTCAACAGCGGCTGTAGCTTAATCAGTTCTCTAATGATCAATTGTTCTGATTTTAAGAAATCAAGCACTTTGAGACCAATTCACTGAAGGCCCTTCTGTCTCTGCGAATGGATTGCTTGTCAGTCGGGTTAGGGGCTGCTTCCTCTCCTGGGGGCTCTTTTTCTTCTCCTTTCTTCTAAAGTAGATGGTCTGGTTGCCAGAGCCTTTCGCACAGGGTTGCCCATTTGCCCTTGGGCTGGCGTTGCCCCCTCTGGCTCCAGGCGATTGCTCCCTGTGCCCGCAGCTGTCGTGCCCGGCTCTGTGAGGGGAAGAGGGAAGCGAGGCAGTGTGGCCCCACACTTAGCTGCACTGTGTGTTTCACTATGTCTAATGCACAAAGAAAAACTGCATCAGGACACACAAAATCAGTCCAAAACATCTTTTTTTTTTTTTCCTTAGACGAAGTCTCACTCTGTCCCAGGCTGGAGTGCAGTGGTGTGATCTCAGCTCACTGCAACCTCTGCCTCCCGGGTTCAAGCAATTCTCCTGCCTCAGCCTCCTAGAGTAGCTGGGATTACAGGCGTGTGCAACCACGCCCGGCTAATTTTTTGTATTTTTAGTAGAGACGGGGTTTCACCATGTTGGCCAGGCTGCTTTCAAACTCCTGACCTCGTGATCCCCCCGCCTTGGCCTCCCAAAGTGCTGGGATTGCAGGCATGAGCCACTGCGCCCGGCCAGTCCAAAATATCTTAATAAAGTATGCTTATTTCTAGGAAAAAACGATCTTAGGAAAAGGTCTTTATCCAAAAGGACAGGAATTCTCTTGGTTTCCTCAGCTCAGGGGAGAGGCCTGAGTAGAGAAAACAGAAAGGACAAGGGCAAGATGTCCCAAAGGGGTAAGTGCCCTCCTGGCTGGTCTTGGCCTCTGGCCCCGGCAAGAGTCACACTTCCCTCAGGAGACCAGCCTTACTCACTCCCACAGAAGCCCGGGCGGAAGCAGGCTGCCCTTAGGGGAATGCTGTGTTTTTAATCCATAAAATGCCAAAAAGTTGGGAGAAAATAAGGCCCTGCCAGAGGTGTGGACACAGCCCGCAGTCCCTGGAGGCTGTGGGGAGAGCTGGGTACGTCCCCCTGGGGATGGGGGGCATGCCGTATTCCTGAGGAGGCACCTGCCTGTCTGCCCGCTGAGGTTTCTGAAGGCAGGACATTTGCTGAGCCTGGCAGGACTGAAGGCACTCTTACCCCAGCTGCCTTCTGCCCCGGGGGCACAAGGTGTGGGGGCCAGAGGTCTGAGGGGGTCCGATAGACACTGGTGGGGCCCAGAGAGGACAGCGCTTCCCAATCCCAGAGGGCCTTTAGCCTTAGCAAGGAAGGGGCTGAGCCTGCCCTCAGAAAAGGGCGACCCCATTGGCAGGCATCAAAAAGCCCAGGCAAAGATGGGGCCCCTCTCACCCCCTCACCTTGGCACAAGTTCTGCCTGCCCCGGCCCGGGGGGGTGGGGGGTGGGAAGGGAGGGAAGGGAGGTCAGGCCACCTCCTCTCCATTCCAGTCCATTCCAGCCCCAAGGATGGGGAGGGGAGGCCCATGGGATGTGAGTCTGGGCTGAATTTTAATAACTGAAAAGGACCAGAAAAGTTAATGATCGGGGTGGGGGAGGTGTCAGAACACTGACTGGCGTAAACAAGCCCTGTCATGAGTTCCACCAACAGGAATGGTCTGGAATGGCCGGCACAGCCCCAGGAAGTGCTGGAGGGGCTGCAGGCCCAGGGGTGATCACCCCGCTAGGCTGTGTTGCCCAAGCTGGGGCCAGGCCTTCAGGGCGACTCCTCACCCTGTCCCCTCCAGATGGGGCAGAGCAGGGAGCAGCCGAGCAAGGACATGCGTTTGAGGACAAGTGGGCAGTACAGACATTTCCCACTCACTGAGGCTAGGAGGCTGGGCTGGGAGTGCCCCGGGGTGAACAGAAAGCACTGGGCTGTGAGGGAGTCCTTGAGCAGACTGGGTCCAACAGGAAGGCTGCAACGGTGGAACCCCGAGCTCAGCCCTGCTAGTGATTTTCTAGGCTCTGTTGTGCTGTGCCAGCTCCGGACCTGCCAGGAAGCCACCCTTTGCTCTTTCTCTGGCCAGAAGAGAAGAAGGCTCTCCAGTCCCGATGGCCTAGGTCCAGCGCCCAGGCCAAGGGCGCCCCTACAGACAGGTGGGGACGCTAGCATTTGTCCATCTGGCCCGCGTAGCCGCCCTCCGGTGTCTTTAGATCCGTGGCCTCTTCTCCGTGGTGGGCGGGTCTCCAGGGAAGTCTGTCCCCTTCCTCGCGTGGCGGCCTGCTGCACACCAGCGGCAGCAGCATCCCGTCGCGGCAAATGGCTGCCGCGTAACAGGCTGCCTGGTGGCTGAGCGGAAACCATGGCAACGGGAAGCAGGGAGGATATTCCCGTCACCCTCTGGAAAGGGCAGCCTATTTCTGGGACCCGAGCCCAGTTCTTCACTAGTTGTGTATTTTGCTGTGAATTTCGATGCCGGAGACACGGCGTGGAGGGTGCGGGGCTGAGGCAGGGAGGGGGAGTGACCGCCCCCCGCCGCAACCCCGGGCCCGGAGGAGACCCAGCTCCCAGCTCACCCCCGCCGGATCAGACCCCTCTCCAGCCACACCAGGGGAGGGCGGGCGCTTTAGGGGGCACTGGGCCGGGGCCTGCTTCCCAGTCCTCAACAGAGGGGACCTTTTGGAGCGCCTGGGCCGGGGACTGCCTGGGGATCCCAGCAGCAGGGGGATGGGGTGGGGGTGGCGAGCCTAGTTAGCCGGACTCAGTGTCAAGCGAGCCCCCGCCGTGCGTGCACACGCGCTCGCGCACCTCCCCGCACGCGCACGGTGGAGCGGGGTGGCTTTTGGTTTAGACGGCTCTGCCCCCTAGCGGCAGCTGCGGTCAGCATGCGGTGCTCCTTCCAGGGAGGGCTTCGGAGAGGAAGGAGAAGGGGTCCAGGGAGGGAATCGCAGGCTGGGCTTGGGGCGGAAGATCCCAGGAGGGGCTCGCGGCGGCCCGCTGCCCCGGCAGCTCCTTTTCACCCACGTCCTGGGTGACCTCAGTCCCTCTTATGCCTGTCCAGACCTTTCCCTTAGAGGACAACCCCCAGGAAGACATAGGCCCCTCAAACTCCACGTGTCACAATGGAGCGCATCTGCTTCCCACCGTTCCTCATCTCGGAGACTGGCACCTTCACCCACCTGGTTGGCCCAAACTTGGGAGAGCTCCTTGATATCTCCTCTTCCTCCTCCCCAACATCCACCTCCTCACTGATCCTGGGGATTCTCCATCCAAAATAGCTTTGAAATAATTCACTTCTGGTAGGCAGAATTTCGGCCCCCATGACCTTCATCCCCGTGTCACGCCCGTGAGTATCTTACATTACATGGCCAAAGGGACTTTGCCGATGTGATTTGGGCTACTCATCAGTTGACCTTAACACAGGGAGATGAGCTCATACAAGCAGAGCTTCACTGGCCAAGGCCAGAAGCCGAAGTCAGAAAGATGCAGAGATGATGGGAAGAGCTCTTGGCATCATTGATGGCGGGAAGGTGAAACTAGGGCTTATAGCTCCAAGGAACTGGATTCTGCCAACACCTGAATGAGCCCAGTCCATCTGACACCTTTTTTTGTTGGTTTGTCTTTATTTTGAGTTGTGATAGATTCACAGGAAGTTCTAAAGACAGTGCAGGGAGGTCCCATGTACCTTTCACCCAGTTTCCCCATTTAAAGTATACATGCCAGGCATGGTGCCTCATGCCTGTAATCCCAGCACTTTGAGAGGCCATGATGGGTGGATCACTTGAGTCCAGGAGTTCGAGACCTGGCAAACTCGGCCTTTACAAAAAAAATTTTAAAGTGTACAATGCAATACTTTAAAAAATATTCATAGAGTTATGTCACCATCACCACGATCTCATTCCAGAACGTTTTCATCACCCCCACCAGGAACCCTGTATCAACTAAGCACTAACTCCTCATTCTCCTCTCCCCCTAAGTCCTGGAAACCATTCATCTTCCTTTCTATGGATTTGCCTGTTCCAATCTGCCATAGAAATGGACTCATATAATTTTGTGGCCTTTTGTGTCTGGCTTCTTTGGCTTGGCATAATGTTTCCAAGGTTCACCAACATTGCAGCATGGACCAGTGTTTCATTGCTTTTGGGGGCTGAATAATGTTCCATTGCCTGGATATGCCACATTTTGTTTATTCATCTATTGATGGACATTTGAGTCGTTTCTGCTTTTTGGCTATTATGAATAAATCTGCTGTGAACATTCGTGCACATGATCTGATGTGGGCATATGCTTTCAGTTCTCTTGGCTGTATAGCTAGGAGTGAAATTGCTAGGTCACATGGTTACTCTATGTTTAACCTTTGGAGGAACTGCCAGACTATTTTCCCAAATGGCTATAACCATTGAACATCTTACTAGCAATGTATGAGGGTTCTGATTTCTCCACATCCTCTCCAAACAGACACTTGTTATTTTCCATTTTAATTTTATTATAGTCATCCTAACAGGTGTGAATTTTATCTCATTCAAGTTTTTTTTTTTTTCTTTTTTGAGACAGAGTCTCACTCTGTCGCCCAGGCTGGAGTGCAGTGGCACGATCTCAGCTCACTGCAACCTCTGCCTCCCGGGTTCAAGTGATTCTCCTGCTTCAGCGTCCTGAATAGCTAGGATTACAGGCACCCACCACCACGTCCGGATAATTTTTGTATTTTTAGGAGACACGGGGTTTCACCATGTTGGCCAGGCTGGTGTCAAACTCCTGACCTAAGGTGATCCACCTGCCTCAGCCTCCCAAAGTGCTAGGATTACAGGCGTGAGCCACTGTGCCCAGCCTCATTCTAGTTTTGATTTGCATTTTCTAGTGATCTGCATCACTAATGACTAGTGATGTTGACCATTTTTTCATGTGCTCACGGCACATTGTATATAGTCTTTTGAGAAATGTCCATTTAGATTCTTTACCCAATTTTTTTTTTCTTTTCAAGCAAATGAATACTTTGATTAACATGGTAAGTTTAAAAAAAAACATGGTAGGGTTTTGACCTCAAATATTTATCAGGTCTGCTACTTAAATGAACTTATAGCTGGACAATGTATGAACCTTGAAGATGCCTCTTCCACTCCAGTTCAGGGTCCAATGTACAGTTCCACTCTCTCATCCCCCAGCCCCTCAAGGGTCTTTGCAAATCTCTTTCATTTTATGCCGAGTGCCCGAAATGCATCAGGGTATTACATCAACTTGTACAGAATATCAAGATCTCATCCTCTATTTCAGTTTCCATGTCAGATAAAGCTGAATTAGGTTGTCCAAACAAACTCACTAGACAGGTTATATCAGATAGTGTACCACATAAAATTTAAATTTTGAACAAAATATGTCTCTCCTCCTTTGGTCTCACACAGAAATTAAAGTCCTCAAATACAGATAATACTCTCCATTCTCCAGCTCTTCTCCAGATTCCTGGGTCCCAGCCAGGTCGGCCCATCCACATTCCCAGCTGAAGTCTGGTCCTTTCTTCAGTAGTTGCTGTATGGAGTCATCTTCTAGAATCATTGCGGCTCCTTCAGACCCTCCAGAGCTGGAGAACTCCAACAATGAGGCTCATGTGTCACACACAGATCCAAAGTTCCAGGGAGCTATCAGATCACACAAGAAAGAGCAAAGCACCTCAAACGTTTAGAAATAACGACCAAAGCCCAGGAACGAATGTGACTGCTGCAAGAGCGTGGTCTAGGCCCTCATTCCTGTATGAGAGAGCATTTTCCAAATAAACTTACTTCCCCAGACAAAAACACTAACAATCAAAACTCATATTGAGTTCATCAACCACAGACCATAGCAGAGAACTGAGTGTGAGTGAGGACAGGGCGTGGACAGAGTAAAATAGAGAAAACCAAAGGCTCTCTGGTTTCAGCTTCTCCTGGGTGTCAGCCAATCTCCACCAGCTGACCAGAATCCATTGGCTGTAAACCACCGACCGTGCTCTCGACTCGTTCGTCTCTATCCTCTGGGCCAGCTCCACCAGCATCTCTGCCATCTTCACCATTTCCTTAGCCTTCTCCTCGGCCTTCTGGCACCTCTTAGTCACCCTGCCCTCCACTGCGTCGCCCGGGTTGTGGAGGTGGTTGAGGATGCTCCTCTGAAGCCTCCACCTGGGTTTTGATCTGGAAGAGCATATTGTCCATCTCCCACAGTGTGCTCCGCTTCCACAGGTACGCCCGCCAGTGCTTGTAAGCGACGCGATGTCCTCTCGCATCTCATGGATGATGGGGAGCAGAAACTGCTCAAAATCTTCCTCCAGCTCCAGCACCTCCACTTCCTCCGGTTCTGACAGCTCGACGACATCCAGGGGCCGCATCTCTTCCTGCTGCCTCGGAACTGCAGTAGCAACATGAGCAGAGCAGCGGTGAACAAAATCCCCTTACCGGTGAACAAAATCCCTTTACCTAATTTTAATCGGGCTATTTCTTTTTGTTATTGAGTCGCATTGGTTCTTTATATGATCTAGATACAAGTCAATTATCAGCTACTATGTAATTTGCAAATAGGTACTGTTATTTCGTGGGTTGCCTTTTCACTTTCTTGATGGTGCCCTTTGAAGCACAACAGTTTTTCATTTTCCAATTTATTTTTTTCTTTGCTTGTTTGATACTTTGGACATCCTTTCTAAGAAACCATTGCCTAAGCCAAGGTCATCAAGATTTACTCCTGTGTTTTCTTCCAAGAGTTTTATAGTTTTAGCTCTTACATTTAGATCTATGATCCATTCTGAGTTAATTTTTGTATATGGTCTGAGCTAGGGGTCCAAGTTCATTCTTTTGCATGTGGATATCTAATTGTCCCAACACCGTTTGTTAAACAGACTATTCTTTCTGCCATTGAATGGTCTTGGCACTCTTGGCAAAAATCAATTGATCATAGATGTAAGGGTTTATTTCTGAATTCTTAATTCTGTTCAATTGATCTAGAAGTATCTTTGTGCTAGTACCACACAGACTTGAGTCCTGTAGCTTTGTGGTAAGCTTTGAAATTAGGAAATGTGAGTCTTGGAAAATTAGGAAAAATAACTTTGTTCTTTTTCAAGATTGTTTTGGCTATTCTGAGTTTCTTGCATTTTCATACACATTTTAGGATCAGCTTGTCAATTTCTGCACAAAAGCCAGCTAGGATTTTCTTTCTTTCTTTCTCTTTCTTTCTTTCTTTCCTTTCCTTTCTTTCTTTCTTTCTTAATTTAAGCCAGCTGGGATTTTAATAAGGATTCCATTGAACTTGTAGATCAATTTAGAGAGTATTGTCATCTTGGTCGTTGGCAAAGCCCGAGTCCTGTCCTCTCACTCTCCCCCCTGGGACAGCATGAGCTTCACCACTGGCTTCACCTTTTCCACCAACTACCAGTCCCTAGGCTCTGTCCAGGCGCCCAGCTACGGCGCCTGGCTGATCAGCAGTGAGGCTAGCGTCTATGCAGGTGCTGGGGGTTCTGGTTCCTGGATCTCCGTGTCCTGCTCCACCAGCTTCCAGGGTGGCATGGGGTCTGGGGCCTGGCCACGGGGGTGGCCGGGGGTCTGGCAGGAATGGGAGGCATCCAGAACAAGAAGGAGACCATACAAAGCCTGAACGACTGCCTGGCCTCCTACCTGGGCAGAGTGAGGAGCCTGGAGACTGAGAACCAGAAGCTGGAGAGCAAAATCCGGGAGCACCTGGAGAAGAAGGGACCCCAGGTCAGAGACTGGAGCCATTACTTCAAGACCATCGATGATCTGAGGGCTCAGATCTCTGCAAATACTGTGGACAATGCCTGCATTGTTCTGCAGATCGACAGTGCCCGTCTTGCTGCTGATGACTTTAGAGTCAAGTATGAGACAGAGCTGGCCATATGCCAGTCTGTGGAGAACGACATCCATGGGCTTTGCAAGGTCATTGATGACACCAATGTCACTTGGCTGCAGCTGGAGACAGAGATCGAGGCCCTCAAGGAGGAGCTGCTCTTCATGAAGAAGAACCATGAACAGGAAGTAAAAGGCCTACAAGCCCAGATTGCCAGCTCTGAGTTGACCGTGGAGGTAGAGGCCCCAAATCTCAGGACCTCGCCAAAATCCGGGCCCAATATGACGAGCTGGCTTGGAAGAAATGAGAGAAGCTGGACAAGTACTGGTCTCAGCAGATTGAGGACAGCACCAGAGGGGTCACCATGCAGTGAGAGAGCGAGACTCCATCTCAAAAACAAACAAACAAACAAACAAACAAACCCTCTGAACTCAGTGAATGGAACCTTATTTGGAAAAAGCATCTGTGCAGATGTAATTAAGTTAAGGATCTCGAGATGAGATCATCTTGGATTAGGGCCCTAAATCCAATGACAGGTGTCCTTATAAGAAGGAAAGAAGTCACAAACACAGAGGAGAAGGCCACGTGGATTCACAGAGAATAGAGTGGTGCCGCCACAAGCCAGGGGACACCCAGATCCCCCGGGAACTGGAAGAGGCAAGAAGGAGCCTCCCCCAGAGCCTGCAGAGGAGGGAACAGGGTCCTGCAGACACCTGGATCTTAGGCTTCTGGCCTCCAGAGCTGCAAGAGAGCGCATTTCTGTTGTGTTGCTTTGTTATGGCAGCCACAGGAAAGGGTGGGGGGACCATGAACGGAAACAAATACATCTTCACTTTGATACTTTTGTACAAATATGCCATAGGAAAATAACACATTTAGGGCCCCGTTAATGCATGACAATTGAGTAACTCACGCTATAGACAGGCCTCCTTCTTCTCTCCCTGATACCTTGACCTCTACCCTCCCTCCCTTCCTCAGCCACTTGCTCCTGATCCCCAGATCCTGTCAGCATGTTGTCATGGATAGAGTGGACCTGTGTGACATGCGAGGGACGGCGAGATCAAGGTCCCTGGAGACAGACTGTGGCATGGAGCCGGAGAGATGAAGTGTCTTAGCGGGAAGGATGGTAAAAGCATAATGTTGCTCTTTGGGGCAAGTGGAAACTTCTAGAGTTCTCTGTGTATGAGAATGGAACTGCAAATCATTTGCCAGTGGCTTTCCTGCTTTGCTCCAGCGAGACGGTCACAGTGGGACCAGTGGCTGTGAGTGGAGTCCCCATGGGGTTGCGGGACAGGAGCTTCCACAAGGTGCCTCCTGCTGCAGGAGCCTTCACCCACCCGAGACGGGGAGCCAGCTGCTCATCACAGGAGGGGCTCAGGGGCTGCCTAGGAGACGGATTTCGGGCCAAGGTTTTTCCATCAGCTCCCACTCTGGCTGCTGTGCACCCCCACAGTGAGGATCCCCCATCTCCAACCATCACAGAGGTGAGCTCGCTGACTTCGTTGCAGGACTTTGAGGGTACACCCCACTCTGATCCCCTCCCGCACCGCCTCCTTGCTATCAGGAGTCATCCCTGGGCTATCAGAGGCCCAGGACAGCCCGGCCGCCCTTGCTGTGGCTGTCCTGCTGACGCCCTGGGTTTCTCAGCTCCTTGCATTCACTTGGCCCTTCAGAGAGCTTCCTGGCTCTGTAACGTTGCTTCTTCCAGCTGCTCTGCCCTCCGACTTTCTTTGCTGGCCAGTCTCCCAGCTCTTCCTTGTGAAACCCCTTCTCCCCATAAGAAGATTTTGTCCTCAGTGGCACGATTGCATGTGGTAGTTTTAAAAAATAATGGATTTACTCAGATATAATTCACATACCATAAAATGCACCCATTTAAAGCGTACAATTCAATGGCCTTTAATGTATTCACAGAGTTGTGCCACCATCGCCACTATCTAATTCCAGAACATCCTTGTCACCCCTGTCTCCATCAGCAGTCACTCCCTGTGCTCCCTCCCTGGCCCTGGCACCCACTCATCTGGTTTCAGTCTCCCACACATCTATTGCTGGGGTGGATTTTCCAGCCCTCATGCCCAACCGGCACCACTTCTCCTTAGGTCCAACTTGGTCACACCCAAGATCCCGTGCGTGCTCAGAGCTCGCTCAATTACTCTACTGAGCTCCTGGTTACTTGAATCTCTGAAAAAGAAAATAATACCAGGCAGTAGATTCACCAAAAAGTTACAATCTGACCAGGTTTTGTGGCTCACACCTGTGGAATTCCAGCACTTTGGGAGGCTGAGGTGGCCAAATCACCTGAGGTCAGGAGTTCGAGACCAGCCTGGCCAACATGGTGAAACCCCGTTTCTACTAAAAATACAAAAAATTAGCCGGGTGTGGTGGTGCACGCCTGGCCTGTAATGCCAGCTACTCAGGAGGTTGAGGCGGGAGCATCACTTAAACCCGGGAGGTGGAGGTTACAGTGAGCCAAGATCATGCTACTGCACTCCAGCCTGGGCGGCAGAGTGAGAATCTGTCTCAATAAATAAATAAATAATCAAATAGAAAGATGAAGGGTGGTTAGGCAGTGGGGAGCGGGGAGGGAGAACAGAGATGGAGGCTGTGGATCTTGCCGATGGTGAGAGGGAGCTGGCTTGAAAGGTACAGTGGAGAGGTGACTGTGGCAGGAGGTTCCCAGGCAGTGAGGAGTTTCTAAGGACAAGTGGCAGGCCTGGACTTTGATGAGGCTGCCGGGATGAAGACCAGGGCAGGGTGGGTGCTTTGGAAATTGTCCATGCTTTTTGAAGACCACCCAGGCTTTCACGTGGCCCTGCCTGTGCACAGCCTCTCTTCTGGACCCCAAATGCCTCTTCCCTCTTTCTCTGCCTCATCCTTTGAGCTTCAGCCCGAGTCCTATTCCTTGAAATGAGTCACTCACTCTTTTCCATAATAGTGCTATTGTGAGGGGTAGGCTGTGATTTAATCAATGTATGGGCACATGGTGAGGATTAGCTAAGGAAGCATTGGCAAATATTACAGAATCGCGCTTCTGATGGTGACTGTCAACCTCAGGGCCGAGCCTGGGGGTGAGAACCAGGCTTCAGCCCTCAAGGAACTCACCATCTGAGCCAGGGGCGATGAGATGAGGGAATGCCACCTTTGGGACAATGGGGACAGGCTTGCCAGTGGGAGAGGAGGTGCTGCCTAAAGGTTTGCTGGCTCCAATTGGTGGCTAGTGAATTATTCATTCATCAACCACTGCGCCGAGGAGACCCAGGACTTTAAAATTCACGTGTTCATTGAGTCATTCTCTCGGCTCACATTCCCAGGAACCTTTTACTTGCTGAGCCCGGACTCTTCTCAGCACATGAGGCCCAGAGGAGAAGGAGTTCGAGCTGTGCCTAGAGGATGGGCGGGCCACCAGGGGCCAGAGGGAAGCACTGTATGATTTGGGGTGTTCACACATGTGCACGTGTGCATGTGTGTATGTGGGGGGGATGTGTGATGCGTGTGTGTGCGTGTGCATGGGGGTGTGTGTGTACTGTGCACAGATGTGGTGGTGGGGGAAGCTGAGAGGCAGCAGCCTGATCCCCCAAGGCCCATAGCTGCTTTAGGGAACATAGGCTTGAGCCTTCCAGATCTAGCTGTGGCTGGTCCAGCCCGGGGCACTCTGGAGGAACACAGGACCTGGCCTCCACCAACGGGGCTGAGGGGAGGTGGGCCCTCTGGGCATTGCCCAGGTTTCAGCCTTGGGCTAGGGAAGAGGGTGGGGCTGCTCACAGCTTGGGGACAGACACAGTGCTCAAGGCATGGCAGGTGTCAGCAGCACAGGGAGCTGGGGACCCTGAGTCAGTCCACACACGCACACATATGCACACACACATGCACACCCACGCACAGACAAGAGCAAGCTGGGTGATGGAAGTGGAGTGGTAATTCCTTCACCAGGCAGAATATGTGCAGAGACGTTCAGCCGGGAGACCATAACCTTTGGGGGACCTGCCGAAGGTCTCTGCCATGAGGCAAAGTGGTGAGATCCGAGGCCGGTCAGTTGATAGGGTGACTCCGCAAGGACCAGCATGTGAGGTCAAGGCCTCACATTTTCTCCTG
Source organism: Pongo abelii (assembly GCF_028885655.2). Taxonomy (NCBI): domain Eukaryota; kingdom Metazoa; phylum Chordata; class Mammalia; order Primates; family Hominidae; genus Pongo; species Pongo abelii. Next base: position 160,172,182 of record NC_072008.2, on the reverse strand, counting down.
AAGGTGAAGGGACTCCGGAGGGTGTTAGGCAGGGCAGGACCTGTTCAGCCTTGCCTTTTAGAAAGCTCACTCTGGCGGCTGGTATTGTGGGCTGAATGCCAGCCCCCAAAAGGTGTGTCTGTGTCCTAATCCCTGTGACTGTGACCTTATTTAGCAGAAGGGCCTTTGCAAGATGTAATGAAAATAAGGATGTCAAGATGAGCTCCTCCTGGATTATCTAGGTAGACCCTAATCCAGTGACAGGTGTGCTTATAAGAGACAGAAGAGAAGACAGGGAGAAGGCCATGTGGAGACGGAGGCACAGATTGGAGTGATGGGGCCACAAGCCCAGGAAGCACTCAGGCTGCAGAAGCTGGAAGAGCAAGGAAGAACCGATCCTCTGCCAGAGCCTTTGAGGGAGCAAAGCCCTAGTGTCACCTCCATTTCAGGTGTCTGGCCTCCAGAATTGAGAGAGGATATACTTCTGCTGTTTTTAGCAACCCAGTTTGTGGTCATTTGTTACAGTAGCCTCAGGAAACTAACCTAGCTGGGATGGAGAGAGGACTTGGGGAGCCTGGTGGAGGCAGGAAGTGCTGAGGAAGGAGAATGAGGCCGGACTGGGTGTGTGGGGTGGGGGTAAGAGGTGGAGACTTCCACATCATCAGGAGATCAAGGCGCCTGGGCAGAAGGGTTTAGGGAGCAGTAGCTTTTTCCTCTCCATATTGCCAGCTGTCTGAAATTGTAGCAATGATCTGAATGTATCAGAATGACTCAAGTAACTGTCACTAGCATGGGAGTCCCTTTGAGGTTCTATGTCCCTAAAGCCTGATGCACCATTTCCTGCTTGTGGAAGACACGAATGAAAAATGAGATGGTAAATACACGAGTTCGATATTCAGCATTCATTCAACAAACATTAGGCTCCTACTGTGCGTCGCGCTGGAAAGACAAGCAGAAGCTAGATTCCCAATCGATCCCGGGAGGCTGGACGATCTAGACACAAACACCGCTCATGCGTCTATTCGAAAAGGCCCTCTTGGAATTTTGTGCACAGCATTTCCTTGGGGTGTCGATGGATCGGGGTCTGCAAACACTAGCACCTTTTCCGGTGGCCGTTGTCTTCTCAGACCTCAGACACCGGCGCCTCCCCGTGAACTCCCGCAGGCGACCCTAGCCCAGGGCTTGGCGGGCGCTGCCGGCTGTACCTGGCCTAAGCCACGCTGGGCCGCCAGCCCGGGGCGACACCTTCTTTGGACGGCGGGGATTTGCGGCTCGGGTGACCGGAGGTGCCCTCCCGCGGGTCTGGGAGCAGCTCCGCGGGCTCTCGCTCCGCGGGGAGGAGCCTGCGTCTCCCAGGGGCGGGGCTCGAGGCGTCTAGGGGACGGTGGACACACGCCAGCCAGCCGGTGGTGTCGGCCTCTGCGCCTGCGCCTGCGCCTGCGCGCGCGGCCAGGCAGCCTCTGTGGCGCAGGCGCGCGCTCACCCTTGGGTGAGGGCCCTGCGGGGCGGGGCGGAGGGGCGGAGGAGAGGCGGGGCGAGGCGGGGAGGGGCGAGGCGAGGCGGGGAGGGGCGGGGCGAGGCGAGGCGGGGAGGGGCGGGGCGAGGCGAGGCGGGGAGGGGCGGGGCGAGGCGAGGCGGGGAGGGGCGGGGCGAGGCGAGGCGGGGAGGGGCGGGGCGGCCGCGCCTGCCGCGAGCACCCACATTTTCTGCCGGCCTCTGCGCGCCGGTGCCGCGTCTCCTTCCGCCGGTGCCGCGTCTCCTTCCGCCGGTGCCGCGAAGCCTCATGGAAGCCCCGGAGGGCGGCGGAGGGGGGCCTACAGCGCGGGGCCCGGAGGGGCAGCCGGCGCCCGAAGCCAGGGTGCACTTCCGAGTGGCGAGGTTCATCATGGAGGCAGGTAACCGCGGCTGGGGGAGGCCGGGACAGGCGGCGCCGCGGCCCGCTTAGCGGAGCGGGCCCGGCTGGCCAGGCCGGCCTCCGGAGTGCTCACCGTAGCAGAGGCCGGGAAGCCCGGCTCGGGGCTGAGGACCTCTCCCTTTGCGCCTCGCCCGGTGTGCTGAGCAGTGAGTCGCGAGGTATCCCCATGGCGTGGACCGGTGTGCAGGCCCTAGGAGAGGACGTGGCCGGGTCGGGCCTCCAGCGAGGCGGGGACCAGCCCGGGCGCCCGCAGCTCTGCGCAGTGCGCCACGCCTTCTGCCGGCACCCGCGGCCCTGCACTCCGGTAGACTTTATGGCGCTTCGTCGCGCGGAGCCTTTTGGAGAACGCTGTCCGGGGGTTCCTGTCACTCCGAGGACCTAGGCTGCTTGCAGCTCCTGTTCCGAACCCTGCCAGGACATCCACAATAGTGTTGGGCTCCGCGCTTCCCAGGCGAGGTGATTAAGCCAAGATCTCTGTAGAAACATCTTTTCCATCCAGCCATCAACAGTATTTTTTTTTTTTTTTTTTTGAGACGGAGTCTCGCTCTGTTGGCCAGGCTGGAGTGCAGTGGTGTGATCTCGGCTCACTGCAACCTCCGTCTCCCGGACTAAAGCAATTATCCTTCCTCAGCCTCCCGAGTAGCTGGAATTACCGGTGTGTGCCACCGCACCCGGCTAATGTTTGTATTTTTAGTAGAGACAGGGTTTCACCATGTTGGCCAGGCTGGTCTTGAACTCCTGGCCTGAGGTGATCCACTTGCCTGGGCCTCCCAAAGTGCTGGGATTACAGGCATGAGCTACCTCGTCCGGCCCATCAACAGTATCTTGATAGGAGATACTGTTAGTTGGCAGGTAGTTATTTCCTACCTTTACTGCCTGGGGAAGAAGGGTTGGGCAGATGTGCTTTCTACTCAAGGTGGGCAGAGAGTCTGAGGACTGCTGCAGGACTGTTCATCCTAGTGGTATGTAAATTTACTGTAATTTGCAAGAAGAGTTGCAAAGTTATTATTAGGGAAGGATGGCAGTGACACCTCATCTGCTACCGTCTGCTCGGAGGGTCCGTGTAAATTGGGGTTTGCTCTGTAAAACAAGGCTTGGAAGGTCATGTCAGTAACAGCACCTTATCTGGCATCTCCTGGAATTAGGGGTCCCAGGTAGGAATTGTCTCTATATAACAAGTTTAGACCTTCTGAGGGACTTCTTTGTAAAATGTATTGCACAAACCTTTGTCCTTTGTAGGAGGCTAAATATTGATTTCCCGAAGATGTCCCTGTCCTAATCCCTGGAACCTGTGAATGTCATCTTATATAGCAAAAGAGACTTTGAAGATGTGATTAGAGACCTTAAGATGGGAGATCATCCTAGATTATCTGGGTGTAACCACACCCATCCTTATAAGGGAAAGGCAGGAGGAGTCACCGTCAGAGAAGGTCACTTGAGGACAGAAGCAGAGTTAGAAGCTTTGAAGATGGAGGAAGGGGCCAGCAACCAAGGAATGCAGCCCTCCTCTAGAAGCTAGAAAAGGCAAGGAAACATTCTCCCATGGAGCCTGCAGAAGGAGCCAGCCCTGCTTAGACATTGATCTTAGCCTTCTAGGCTAGTTTTGGACTTCTGACTTCCAGGATCGGAAGAGTATAAATGTGTGTTGTTTAAGTGGCTGAATTTGTGGTGATTTGTTGCAGTAGCCCTAGGGAACTGATCTACCTTCTTAGGCAGAGGACGCTGACCGTCATTTCATGGTTGATTGTCGGTTGTTCTTCACCTTCCTGTTTTGGCCTAGTGCATGTCATTTAACCTTCTCTTGTGAACCCTGGTTGTTGTGAATTTGTTTTGGTTCTGTGCACCAGGGCAGTGATTTTCTTAGGAGCCATTCAGGGATGGGCTGGGGATGGGCTTTAACCCCTAAGTGAATCCACTGAGCCCTGCTCTGGTGTTTTGAGTTTTGTTCACCTTAAAAATTTTTTTCTTTCTCTTTTTTGTAGAGACAGGGTCTCACTCTGTTGCCTAGGCTGGTCTTGAATTCCTGGGCTCAAGCAATCCTCCTGCCTCAGCCTCCCAAAGTGCTGGGATTACAGGCGTAAACCAGCATGGCCAGCACACTTTTCAATGTGCTGGTGTCCTTCCCTGGTGCCTGGCCGTGGCCATAAACGTTGCCTTTTCTCTGCAATGCAAGTGGTTACTCTTGGCAGTCACGCTGCTTGCTTTGCTCACCTCTTGTAACCTGTGGACTAGGAAACCAGTGCTCAGTGTAATCCTTCACTGTGACTTCAGGACTTGTGGCACCCATGAGGCTGTTTCTTTTCTGTCGTCGTAGCTGTGGGGTGGGCGACTTCTAGCTAGCTGTTTGCTAAGGTGAACCCAGACACACAACAGCATATAGTCCTTTTCCAGGGTTTTGCAGAAGCTGCTATGCCAGTTGCTAACTGAGCAGTACTCGGAACCCTTGTTTCCCAGAGCGTGGTCTACAGACCCCTGACATGGGCATGACCTGGGGCTTGTCAGAAGTGGAGAACCTCAGAGCCGCAGACCTACAGAAGGGGAAGTCTGCATTTGAACACCATCCCCAGGGGCTTGGGTCACCCACTAGAGTCTGAGAGCCCAGTGAGAGACCCAGCAGGAGCCACGCTCTGCTGGAAGTTCTTAGCCTTGTCTAAGTAGGGTTGTACCTGCTAGGGCCCATTCCAATGGCTCCCCTCACTGGCGCAGTGAGCCAGCGCTGGATTGAAGTCCTCTCTTGCCTGCTTTCTCTCTGCAGGTGTCAAGCTAGGGATGCGGTCCATTCCCATTGCCACTGCTTGCACCATTTACCATAAGTTCTTTTGCGAGACCAACCTGGACGCCTATGACCCTTACCTGATTGCCATGTCTTCAATTTACTTGGCCGGCAAAGTGGAAGAGCAGCACCTGCGGACTCGTGACATCATCAATGTGTCCAACAGGTAATGGCATTTGGCTGGGCTCCTGATCTCCACCCGGTGGGGGGGAAGGGCAGGGAAGGCTCCTATGGGGCCCTGCCCACCAGGTGCCAGCAATGGATCTTGGAAGGAAGTACCTGGATGGCCTTGAACCAGGGCCAGAAACAGTAGCAGCAAACGTGAGAAGGAGCCTGATGTCAGAGGCCAGTGGGGTCTGTGAGAGAAACGCTGGGCCAGATTATGGGGAGCCTGGAAAGCTGGATGGAGGGCAGAGGCGGGGCTTCAGCAGAGGGAGCTTGGAGAGGCATGTCAAAGAAGATTCTGTGGAAGTCTTAGACAGGGATGGCTGCAGGCAGAAGAGCTTGCCTGTAGCGGGAGGGTGCAGACCCAGCCAGGTGGTGGGTCCCAGTTGCTTAGGAGCCTCGCCCTGCTGTGGGTGTGGCGTGGGCATGGCACAGCCGACCCAAGCAGGTGTGTTCCTGCTGGGGCAGGATGCAGGGTCTTCGCCAAGGCGAGGGAAAGATGGTCTGGGAAATATAAAACTGAGAAATGTTCACTTTTTGGAGTACATCATTCCCATGAGAGGCTTAAATATGTTCCTTGGATGGCTGGACGTGGTGGCTCATGCCTGTGATCCCAGCACTTTGGGAGGCCGAGGCGGGTGGATTGCTTGAGCCCAGGAGTTCAAGACCAGCCTGGTCAACATGGTGAAACCTCGTCTCTACCAAAAATACAAAAATTAGCCGGGCGTGGTGGCGCATGCCTGTGGTTCCAGCTGCTCGGGTAGCTGAGGCAGGAGGATTGCTTGAGCCCAGGAGGTCAAGGCTGCAGTGAGCTGTGACTGCACCACTGTACTCCAGCCTGAAAGACAGAGCAAGACCCTGTCTCAAAAAATAAAAAATAAAAATAAGATAAAAAAATACGTTCCTTGGGCCCAGAGTGAGAGCCCTGGGCATTGCCACCTCAGGTGATGAAGACTCCCTAATGCCGGGCTGAGTATAACAGGAAGCACAACCGACCTGGCATGCTCAAGCTTCCGGTTCCTCTGGAGCCATCGCCAACAGCCAGTCTTTGCACTTGACGTTTTGCTGAAAGATAGCGGACAGCCCTTCTGGCTAAAACTAGGAGCTGGCTTCTTTCCTCTGTTGGTTACTGTTTTCATTCTGTACATTAGATGTGGAGATGAAGAATTTTTGTATAAAAACACAAATAAAATGACCCTACATTAATCTGCAGATGGACGATGTAGTTTGCATCTGGACATTGTGTGACTTAAGCAATTTGAGCCATCCAGTGCTCAGGGGAGACTGCCCTGGCTGCTGAAGCATTGCCATTTCTCTGCGCAGGTACTTTAACCCAAGTGGTGAGCCCCTGGAATTGGACTCCCGCTTCTGGGAGCTCCGGGACAGCATCGTGCAGTGTGAGCTTCTCATGCTGAGAGTTCTGCGCTTCCAGGTCTCCTTCCAGCATCCACACAAGGTACATGCTGGGGAATTGGTGCCTGTTTGGAGAGGCTCAAGACATGGTCTCTGTTCTTTATCCCAAAAGTGCATCCCATCTCATACTCGAGAGCACAGCACAGAAGGAGAGCAGGGCTGCGGCTGGGAACTGGGTCTCCCGGCTCTGTGTTTGTGGCTGGGTTGGCCGCCCGGCCTCTCCTGTCCCACTCCTGTGGGTTTTCTCAGCCAATTCTCATTTCAGCTTCTGCCTTTCTGCCTGCTCATCTGTGGGCGGGGTCCGTGCTGTCCGCTGAAGCTGTGGCAGCTCCTGTGGCCCATATAGATGGTGTGCACGCTGGGCCTCGGGGAAGCAGGCTGGTTTCGTGACCGGCCAGAGTCCCCGTCCCCAGGAGATGCTGTGATGCCTCGGAGCACGCCTCCAGCTCAGCTGTGCTTAGGAAGCCATGGGGAAAGCCAAATCGCTTGAGTCAAGCAGCACGCTTTGAACTTCTAGGAACGTGTGAGTCTCAACAGAGGAACCATTTCAAACAGTAGTAAAAGGGAAAAGTGGAACGCTTAGGCGACTGGCACACGATGCTCTGGGCACCGCAGCCCCATGCATGGGCAGCTCAGAAGGCTGGCCGGAGACAGAGATGGAGGAGTTGTGGTTTGGGGCTCTGGGCTAGGAGTTTCATTCTTTTTCATCAGAACTCTTACTGAGATCATTGTAGATTCCCACGCAGTTGTGACATGTACCCTTGGCCCAGTCTCCCCCAGGGGGAACACAGCCAGGATGCCAACACGAACACAGTCCACTGGCATCCTCACTTCCACTTGTATTCCTGTGTGTATTTTTTTCTGTTCCATTTTATCACGACTCCGTTCACGGACCTACCACCACAGCCAAGGTGAGAGACAGTTCCACCCGCATGGGCCCTTCGTGTTGCCTTTCTAATCTTGCCTCCAGCCTTCCACACTCCCACCTCAGTACCTGGAAAGCCCTGGTCTGGGATTTCTGCGCAGTGGTGTCTTAGTGGGCAGAATGCTTGCTGAGCATCCTCGGGGAAGGTGGGAGATGCCCTGGTGGCTGCAGGGTGGAGTTGTCAAGGCGACAAGGCTTAGGAAAGAGCAGCACTCAGACCTCAAGGGGTGTGTGATCTGTGCCCAGATGGGGAACTGATAGCTTGGTGTGGCTGGAAGCCTGCCAGCCCCTTCCCCTCCTTCCAGTCAGGGCTGGGGTGGAAAGTAACCTATGTATCCCTCCTGCATGGTGTGCTGGGGTCACACACATGTGTGTTCCAGACTGTCCAGAGAGCTCGCAGCATCTGTCTTATTGTGTGAGGTTCTGGCAAAATGTCAGTGTTCTGAGAGCAGGAGCTGGCAGCTGGGCTGGGAGGTCATTTGGATGTTGTGGCTGAGGACAGCGTGTGCCCTTGGCAGCAGGCCAGATGCATGGGGAGCAGCACCCTCTGTTCTGCCCATGAAGAGGGTGCTCTATGGAGCACCAGGCCCCGAGGAATTTCATGGTGGCCAGAGCGGGCCCTGTGGTGGAGAGGGACTGCAGTGGGGGTGGCCGTCGTAGGTTTCCCTAGAGCTGGGTCTGGAGGGTGAGAGTAGGCAGGTGCATACGGTGAGCTGGTTTCAGGCAGAGGGCTCAGCAAGTGCGAAGGCCCTAGACGGGGTTTGCTGGAAGGCGGGGTGGGAGGGGCAGGAGATGGGGCCAGCAGAAGGCCTTGGGGCTTCTTCCTAAGGGACATGGAAGCCGCTGGAGGGTTGGAGCAGGTGCTGATATGATTATGTCAGCATGAGGAGAGCAGCTGGTGGGCCTAAAGGCTGACACACGTGTCTTTGCAGTACCTGCTCCACTACCTGGTTTCCCTCAAGAACTGGCTGAACCGCCACAGCTGGCAGCGGACCCCCGTTGCCGTCACTGCCTGGGCCCTGCTGCGGGACAGCTACCACGGGGGGCTGTGCCTCCGTTTCCAGGCCCAGCACATCGCTGTGGCGGTGCTCTACCTGGCCCTGCAGGTCTACGGAGTTGAGGTGCCCGCCGAGGTCGAGGCTGAGAAGCCGTGGTGGCAGGTGAGGTGGCTGCTTGGCACACTGGACGTGCCCTCTTTCCCTCTGGAAGTCTCTGTATTGCAGTGCTCACCAAATTCTATTAATTATCCATGAAGAAAGATACGGGCTGCTGGGGAACATGGAAGCTCGAAAGTACCCTGTTGCGATGGCCTGGGACAGGCTCTCCCCCTCAGCACAGTTGCCATTTAGGGGTCCCGGATGTCGAACAGGAGTGCTGGCCTCCACCAAGATGTCGCCGGTGTCCTGGGAGGAGGGTTGCCCCAGCGGAGAACCGCTTTTACTGAATTGAGTGGGAACTTGACTGTGGTCACAGGTTACTAAACCTGGCTTCCCATCAGAAACATCTGGGGTGCTTTATGGAGAGGGCTGGATGGCTAGGTAGGTGACAGCTAGCTGGCTAGTTGACAGACACCTGGATGGATAGGTGAGAGAGCTGATGGGCAGGGTGGCGGGTGATAGGTATTAATAGGTAGATCATGGAGGGGTAGATGGTAGAACTCTGTAGGCCTGTGCATAGGACAGCTTTCCAGGTGGCTGGTGCTGTTCTGCATAGAGGTACCCCTGCCTCTCTTCCCTGGCCCGTGTGCCTTGTGGAAGACCACAGCATTCGCTGATTTTTGCGTGTTTATTGTCTAATCTCGTATCCCCAGTCAGCTGTGAGTGCCCGAGGCTGGGCATCTCTTCCCCAATCTCCCGCGCCTCCCTGGCACCATAGCGGGTGCTCATGTGTCTTTGAACCCATGCACCCGTGTTCCCAGTCTCAAGCTGGAAGCACCCTGTCCCCGAGGCAGTGTGCAGGTGGTGCAGGGCCATCTGTGTGGACAGACAGTATTGCTCCATGCTCGGGCTGCTCGGGGACTTTCACATAATGTGGCTGCCTCGTGCTCAGGGTTGGACTCTGGGGGGGCAGACACCCTCTGGGGACATCTGTTGGGTGTGGCCCTGGCCCTGGCCCTGGGCTGCCTGGCTATGCTGCATCTCTCTTCCTTTCTGCTCTGTCTTCTGCACTTGCTCGTAAACCTCACCTGGTGTGCCAGTACCACCTGCGTCCCATGCTTAGCCCCTCCCAGAGGAGTGCGAGCCCAGGTGACCCTGCACAGCCAGGAAGCAGCTCTACCAGCAAGTTGTTTGCTGGCGGCCCAGACTCACCCAGTCATCGTTCAGACTGGGAAGAAGTTACCCTTTGTGGGGTGCGGAACTTCTGTTCAGCCAGCTCTTCTTAAAGGCTCTGCTAAACTTGACCTGACCTTTGCCTCCCAGCTCGGGGCTGTGCACCAGAAGCTTCCGGAATCCAGGTGCCTCCTGTGGGCTGGCGGGGTGCGAGGGCCTGATCCCCCATGATGAGTGAGATCCTGGGAGGCCTCACCCACCCGGGTGCTGCAGAGTTCACGGCCTGGCTTTTGAAACCCTTTCTTCCTTGTGTGTTCTCGGCTGCCACTTCTTACAGTGACACCTGTCACTTATCTGCCACGGGCTCGGCATGGCAGCTTGATGTGCTTCCCTGGAGAAGCCTGCCTGTACTCTGACTTGCCAGATGAGCAGGGACAGTAGCGGGGTCAGAAATGATGCAGATCATCACACAACACTGCTGAAACTTCCACGTCCAGAGCCACACCGAGTGCCCTCCATCCCCTCGTTCCTGAGCAGAAGGAGAACCTGCCTCTTTCCAGCCACTGCTGCTTTTTGTCTTATAAGCAGATGGACTGCCCTCAAAAAGGCAAAGTCCCCAGAGGCCAGCAGTGTCTCCTCCTAGGACTTGGGTCTGTGTCTCTTCTGCTGTCAGGTGCCCCAGGGTTGCCACCTGTTCTGTACTGTTATATTTAATTGTGGTGACATAGGCATCACCTAAATTGTACCACGTTCACCATTTTTAAGTGTGCGGCCCAGGGGCAGAAGCACATTCACGGTGCTGTGCAGCCATCACCACCATCCAGCCGCAGAACTTGTTCATCTTCCCAAACTGAAGCTCTGGCCCCGTTCAACCCCAACTCCCCACCCCCCAGCCCCTGGCACCCACCCTTCCACTGTCCTCTCTACAGAGTTCACGGCTCTCCTTTGAGGCCCCTCACAGGAGTGGAATCCTACAGTGCGGGCCTTTCTGTGACTGGCTCCTTTCGCTGAGCACAATGTTGGAGCCCCCACCTCAGAATGTCCTTTCTTTTGATGGCTGACTCATATTTCATGGTCTGCATGGACCATATGATATTAACATATTCATCCATCGATGGATGCAGGCTGCTTCCACGTTTTGGTCCTGCTTTTTTTTTTTTTTTAAATAGAGACAGAGTCTCACTCTGTTGCCCAGGCTGGAGTGTACAGTGGCGTAATCTCAGCTCACTACAGCCTCCACCTCCTTGGTTCAAGTGATTCTCCTGCCTCAGTCTCCTAAGTAGCTAGGATTACAGGTGCCTGCCACCACACCTGGCTAATTTTTGTATTTTTAGTAGAGACGGGATTTCACCATGTTGGCCAGGCTGATCTTGAACTCGTGACCTCCAGTGATCCACCCACCTCAGCCTCCCAAAGTGCTGGGATTACAAGCATGAGAGCCACCATGCCCAGCCCCTGAATGTTTTTTAATGATTGCTTCTGAGCTTGGGGTTTCCAGGAGCACACAGGTCACGGACCCCAGCAAGCAAGTGTGCATTTCTGAAGTATTTGTTTTTCACCCAGAGCCCAGGGTAAGACAGCTATGCTTCCTGAGTCAGGACTTGGAGGGTGTCCAGGTCACCATCTCCTACCTGAGGTTGTAGGCCACAGAGGAACCTGGGGTTCTTTGGGAGCATTCAGCAGGGGTGGACGTAGGTCCAGTTCTTGCCTTGACTTGGCCCAAGGCCTTGATCATATTGGTACATTGGTTCCCCAGGCAGCAAGCTCTGGCACAGGGTGGCTACAGACGCAGCATCTGACCAAGGTCTTGCTGCTTTACTTACTATTTTATTTCCCTTATCATTGGGGATCCCGAAGAGCACCCTGGGGCTCAGTGCTGTGCCAGGAGTGCTCGGAACTCAGAAAAGCTGTCACACTTCCAGTTCCGGTTTATTACAAGGAAAGGACACAGGTTATGGTGAGCGAAGGCTCAGGGTGCACAGGGCGGGCTCCAGGAGAGACCAGGCGTGAGCTTTAGCGGCTCCTCGCCCAGGGGAGTTGTGCAGACAGCACCTGTTTCTTTCGGCAACAGTGTGGGACAGCGTGCACGGAGTCACAACCGGGAAGCTCACCCCAGCCGTGGCGGCCAGTGTTTCCATGGGGGGTGGGCTGCGTGGGCATGGAGCGCCTGCATGGCCAACCCTGGTCACTTGGGCTGCAGCCACCAGAGATCTAGCTGGGACTCTGTGGCCCAAGGGCCTCACCATAAATGATGTGGTTAGCACAGACCGCCTGACAGTCCAGTAAACCAAGACGCTCACATGGGGCAGGATTTTCTAGGGACCTAGAGGTTATCCTCCAGGAGCCGGGCAGAGGCCAGACCTGCCTTTGGAAGGTACAGGGTGTGGACCCCAGCCTGTGGTGTGGCCCTGGGCTGCAACCTTCCTGCCATGGGCCCCGAGGATGTCCTTCGCCGTCTTGCGAGTGCTCCTGCACGTGGTGGTCTGGACTGTGGAGTGGGTCCACATGCTCCCCAGCAGCTGGGTTAGGGTAGGCGTGGGGTCCGGGTACTTAGCCTGCCTGTGGCTGCACAGGGACTGCCACCCTCTCCTCTTGCCAGTGTCCGCAGAGACCCTGGACCTGAGGGAGTCCCGGGCAGGAGGCAGGAGCCTGTGCTGTGGACCCAGCTGTGTTACCAATTCCCTGCATGGTGTTGGACAGGTCCCCTCCTCTCTGGGTCAGAAGATCACCAAGACCTGTTCGATCTGGAATGTTCTCGGCCTTGTAAAGTGTTTGATTGGCCTCAACGGGCTGGAACTAAACGGCTTTGCAGGAGAGCTGCCGTCTTCCTGCATAGCCAAGTCCCTCTGCCCCTCCCCTGCCCATGAAATGTGATTCTCTGCTTAGTGACAGGTGCCTTGTTTAACACAGGGGGAGTCTAACTGGAACCTGTTTTCCTTCTTCTTTCTAGGTGTGTAGTGACGACCTTACCAAGCCAATCATTGATAATATTGTGTCTGATCTCATTCAGATTTATACCATGGACACAGAGATCCCCTAAGGTCCTGGCCCAGGCCTGCCCAAAGAGAATCCCAGGATGGTCGGCTGCCTGGGGACATTGCCACCACGTCGCCATGATGGCTGGTCCCCAGAGGACCAGCTGGGAGGACTGGTTGTGCTGCTGGAGAAGGGCTGGAGAAGGCGATGGCATGCTGCCGCTTTGACAGTCCCTAGCAGTCGCGGTCCAGGTGATGATGGGAGCCACGCCACCAGCGGGCAGGCTGGGAGTGCACTGTGTGCAGCTGACCCAAGGCAGCCACATCTGCTTTTGTCCTTTGAGAGGACTCTGACTACAATAGAGGCATGACATCAATGAAAGGAAAATCATGAAATCGATGAGACTGAATCCCTATGGATTTTTTAAAAGCCGGATTTATAGGGAGAATGAATGTGCAACATGACTGAAATCTATTTTGTGTAATAAAAGGTGATGCAAGTCAATGGGGACCCTTGGCTTTGCTCTGCAGTGCATGCTGCACATGGGGGTGTGAGGGGCCCTCAGAGACTGGTTCCCTCGGAGTGCTCTCAGGTAGAGTGTGTCCCAGCCATCAGGCGGCAGGCTTGGGGTTAGGGAGGATCACTTGCATTCAGAAAAGCCAGTCCTGATCGAACATAACTAAAAGTAATGCATTTTTAAATGTCAAGGTAGCCAGTCTGGATGGGGAGGCTGGAGAAACTCAGAGCTGTGGCCCCCAGTACCCCTCTGAGTCCTTGCTCAAAAGCCAGTGGGTAAGAAATAGACTAGTCCAGGAGGCGCTCTCTGGGTCCCCTTTCAGGCTAGATGTACGTTCAGCATGTGACGTAGGGCCGGGGGGCTGGTAGGTTTACACAGGAGGGTGGGCTCTGGCTCCTGCAGGTGCGGGGGCAGGGGTGATGCAGGTCAGGGCAGAGTCTTGCTTGACTTTACAGAGCGATTATGTTCAGTGTCCTCAGGATGAAGTATCTGAGCAGATGTCACAGGCTTCCCTGGTGGGCAGGCTTGCCCCGGCTGACCTGCCCTTCATTTTGTAGAACTCCCCTGTGGGTTTTGATGATTAACTTCTCCTAAATGTGGGCTCCTGCTTTACCTGTTGTAAGCTTTTTAAGACTAATCAGTCAAAGAACCACATTTATTGAGCAGCTACTGTGTGCCCAGTCCTTGCCTACACTCTGGCAACCAGGTGAAACTCCTTGCTTATGTGGAGGGAGAGATGGGAAACAGAATGAGAATGTGTAGCGTGGTAGTGAAAAGTGCTCAAGGGAAGAGAAGGTGGCCAGGGCTCAGAAGAATTAATATGGTAAAAATGGCCCTCATGGCCAGGTGAGGTGGCTCACACCTGTAATCCCAGCACTTTGGGAGGCCGAAGCGGGTGGATCACCCGAGGTCAGGAGTTTGTAGACCAGCCTGGCCAACGTGGCAAAACCCCGTCTTTACTAAAAATACAAAAATTAGCTGGACGTGGTGGTGGATGCCTGTAATCTCAGCTACTCGGGAGGCTGAGGCAGGAGAATCGCTTGAACCTGGGAGGCGGAGGTTGCAGTGAGCCGAGATCGCGCCACCACACTGCAGCCTGGGCGACAGACGGAGATTCTATCTTTTTTTTTTTTTTTTTTAAAGAAAATATTCACAGACTCTATGTCTGACAAGGGGTTAATATCCAGAATATATAAGGAATTTAGACAACAGAATAACAACCTAATTTAAAAATGGGCAATAGACCTAGCAGACATTTCTCCAAAGAAGACATACGAATGGCCAACAGGTATATGAAAAAATTGCTCAACGTCAGGAATCAGGGAAATGCAAATCAAAACCACATCAAGGATATCACCTCACTTCAATTAGAATGGCTATTATCAAACAAAAGAAAACAAGCTTTGGTGAGGATGTGGAGAAAAGGGAACATTCACACACTACTGGTGGGATATAGTATAGCCACTATGGAAAACAGTATGGATATTCCTCAAACATTTTAAAAATAGGCAGGGGATGGTGGCTCAGGCCTGTCATCCCAGCTCTTTGGGAAGCGGAAGTGGGAGGATCATTTGAGCCCAAGAGTTCAAGACCAGCTTGGGCAACATATGAAGACCTCTTGTCTATTAAAAAAAAAAAAATTAGGCCAGGCACAGTGGCTTATGCCTGTATTCCCAGCACTTTGGGAGGCCGAGGCAGGAGGATGGCTTGAGCTCAGCAGTTCGAGACAAGACAAGACAAGACAAAAGACAAGACAAGACACAGACGGAAAAGACAAGACAAGACACATTTTGGCATTCAAATACATTTTAACATTCCAACAAACGAAGAGTGGGTTCTGGAGTTAGACCACTTGGCTGTGAAAGCTGGTTCTATCACCCGTGTATCTTGGGCTAATTGATCCACCCCTTTTTCTTTTCTTTTCTTCTCTTTTCTTTTTTCTTTTTTCCTTCCTTCCTTCCCTCCCTCCCTCCCTCCCTTTCTTCTTTTCTCCTTCCGTGCCTCCCTCCCTCCCCTCTTTTCTCTTTTCTCTTTTCTTTTCTTTCTTTTGCAATCATGGCTCACCACAGCCTTGGCCTCCTGGGTTCATTCGATCCTCTCACCTCAGCCTCCTGAGTAGCTGGGACTACAGGTGTGCACCACCGTGCCTGGCTAATTTTTTATTTTTATTTTTGGTAGAGTTGAGGCCTCACTATGTTGCCCAGGCTGGTCTCAAACTCCTGGACTCAAGCGATCCTCTAACCTTGGCCTCCTAAAGTGCTGGGATTACAGGCGTGAGCCACCATGCCTGGCCCGGTATGTTAAAATGTAAAACCAATAAGGAACATGGTAGTTGCTTGAAATAACAGGCAATCATTGTGGTGGGGAAAATCAGTGCCCGCCAATTCTAGATAGAATCATGTGCTTCATGTTCATCTCTGGAAGTCTGGGGGACACTATAGATGTCACTGTAAGCACTTAAGAGCAAAACTGTAAACACCATCTATTTTCTCATCTGAACTTCCAGAAAGAAAGGACTCTGAGGTGACAGAATTGCAAGCCGGAAACAGCCTCCCACGTGCCTAACAGAAATACAGCCTATATTTCTTCTGGAGCCTAACAGAGCCTCCCATGTGCATTGAACTGTGCTGTGGGTGAGAATAAAGCTTCTTGATTCAGGTATAAGAAAAAAAGAGGAGGAGAGACACAGACACGGGAGAAAAACCACACGACAACAGAGGCAGAGGTTGGAGTGAAGCATCTACAAGCCAAGGAATTCCGAGGATGGCTGGCAATGCCCAAAACTAAGAGGAGGTCCTGGAGCAGATTCTCCCCTGGAGCCTTCAGAGGGAGCATGGCCTGCCCATGCCTTGATTTTGGACTTCTGGCCTTCAGAACTGGGAGAGAAGTTTCTGTTGTGAGCAGCCACGGGCCACTCACACACGGACCTCCCCCAGACCCCTGCACAAGCCTTTACTCCTAGGACTCAGCTGTTTCAGTGAGTTCTGATTTTCCCCCGTGGAACCTGTGTCATGTTTGAAGCAGAAGCTTGTGGACAAGGGATTCACAGACACAAATTTGCGATTCTTTTGGGGTAGCATGATGTCTCTCCATGAAGGGCCAGCTGTCTTGGTATGGACTTTGGCTCAATCTGGACTTACTCATCCTTATGGTTCAGGATGCACTTGGACACCAATGCAGCAAGGACATGCTGCGATTCTTCTGCCTGCTGTTTTCAATTTGTCTTTTCTCTTCTCTTTTTTCTTTTCTTTTCTTTTTTCTTCTCCTCTCTCTCTCTCTCTTTCTTTCTTTCTTTCCTGACAGAATCTTACTCTGTCACTCAGGCTGGAGTGCAGTGGCACGATCTGGGCTCACCACAACCTCTGCCTCCTGGGTTCAAGCGATTCTCCTGCCTCAGCCTCCCAAGTAGCTGGGATTACAGGCATGCACCACCAAGCCCGGCTAATTTTTTTATTTTTAGTAGAGAGAGGGTTTCATCATTTTGGCCAGGCTGGTCTCGAACTCCTGACCTCAAGTGATCCCCCGCCTCGGCCTCCCAAAGTGCTGGGATTACAGGTGTGAGCCACTGCACCCAGCCTGATTGGTCTTTTTGCCAGTTTTAGAAGCTTGGACTCTGATGCTTTGAATGACTTTGAAGCCATTTTTCTCGTCTCTTGGCAGCCTTCCTGGAAAATGCGTCTTCCAGTGCTGCCAAGTCGAAAAGGGAAAGAGAAATCCAATGAAATGAGGGGAGTGTGGTCTTAGCGCCATCGCCAGGGTGGTCATTGGCAAGTCTTGGCCACAGGATTGCCTTGCTGGCTCTTCCGGGCTCAAGCAGGGGTGGGACCATGGAGCATGGCATGCACAGGCACAGGTGTTCAGGGATGCAGCATGTGGATTAAGGGAATGAGTGAAATGGTGGGCTTTCTTCCTGTGGCTTTGGATTAGCGAAGGCGTCTATGATTGGAACGCTCCTGCACTGCTGATGAGAATGGAAAATGGAGGTTTCTCAAAAGGTTCAACCTACAGTTCCCATAGGATCCAGTATTTCCACTGCTGGGTATAGGCCCAAAGGAATGGAAGGCAAGGTCTGGAAGGGCGGTTTGCATACCCATGTCCACTGCAGCGTGATCCACAATAGCTGAAATGTGGAAGCAACCTAAATGTCCATGGATGGCTGATTGCATAAGCAAAATGTGGCATATCCAGACAATGGAGTATGATTCACCTTAAAAAGGAAATTCTGACACATGCTTCCACATGGATGATTCTTGAGGACATCATGCTAGTCACAGGAGGGCAAATACTGTAGGATTCCACTTCTATGAGGGGCCTAGAGTGGTCAAATCCATAGAGGCAGAAAGTAGAAGATTGGGTGCCAGGGGCTGGGGGGTGGGGAGTTGGGGTTGAACGGGGCCAGAGCTTCAGTTTGGGAAGATGAACAAGTTCTGCGGCTGGATGGTGGTGATGGCTGCACAGCACCGTGAATGTGCTTCTGCCCCTGGGCCGCACACTTAAAAATGGTGAACTTGGTACATTTTATGTGATCTGTGTTTTACCACAATAAAAGAAGTGAGGAGTGTGCATGTGTGTCAGGGAGCCTCAAATTCCTGGGCCTAAGGGATCCTCCCGCCTCGGCTTCCCAAAGCGCTAGGATTACAGGACTGAGCCACCATGCCATGTACTAGAGGCCCTTTCAAGTCAAGACAGCCGCGGCTTCTGCAGCAGCTGGAGCCCCTCCCACTGGGGGCCTAACATCCCAGCATAAGTTCCTCTTCTGCATACACATCCGGCCAGGCTGCTGCACACCCAGGGGAAAGCCCCTCCTGCCTGGGGCTTCTCCAGCTGTGTTAAAGCAGCATGAAGGCACCTTTGTTTTGTTCCGCACAATAAGTCACCAAATAATAAATCACACACGTTACCCAGACCAGGATGTAAGGAGCCTTTCATTTTTTTTTATACACAGAAATTTTGGTCTATTCTTTAAGTTAGGAAATTCAACTACAGACTTTAAATTATTATGTATCTGTGATCTTTCTCATGAAGTTTTTTTATTCATCTTTATAACAGGCAGATAAAAATGTAAAACATATTTATGAACTGAACACAGTTGACCAAGCCATTCCAAGTAATATAATGCTTTATAAAGAGGGGCTTCCCAGTGAGACAGGGCCCCCAGCCTGAAGACTGCAAAAACAAGAGCAAAAGATTCCAGGTCATGGTACCCCGTTTCTGAACTCCACACCACAGCACAAAGGTGACCTAGGGACTAAACAATCGACATTTACATTAGGCAACTTTATACAGCAGCAGTGAGGGTTTGCTTTTAATATCTATTGGCCATTGGTCCTATCGGTGTGTATACGACAGAGAGTGAGAAGAAGCCGGTGAGTGCAGCAGCACGCAGCTCCAATTTCAACCTCTCAAATTTGATTTCTCGTTGAAGAACACAAAGACCCTCAACAAATGGAGTTGCCCTTTTTCTTATTATCGTTTAAACAAGGACATCAGGGAACAGTTTACAAATGGGTGACATTCTCAATGTGCCCTTTAGAAAAAAGGGATGGCTTTGAGTTACCTGCAGCTGGCATTTTAAAGTGGGATTTTCTTTTCTAACCGAAATTCTTTTGCCCGAGATTTGACTGCTCCTGCTCAGGGGTGACATGGCATTCATGGGAACAGTGAGGATGACGCCTGCTCCTGTTTGGTTTGGTGTGGATGCTGGTGGAGGTGAAACAAGCCTTCTGAGGGGGCCAGTGCATGTTGGTGGCTTCCATTCCGATCCTCTGTTCCTCAGGTCCCAACTGTCTCCCAGTGGCTGAGCCCCAGGCCCAAACACCTCCCTGCAAAACGTGACACCTGCAAGTGTGGAAGGCAAGGGTCCCCGATGGCATCACTGTGTGGACCTAGGGGCTTCCTCAGGAGGGTGGCAAAAGTCGGGCCCCTCTTTATCCCCTTTGCTCATTTGGGGGAAACTGAGGCTTGGCCACCAGGTGCCCACACTGCCAGGATAGGCTCCCCTCAGGACCTGGTGCTGAGCCACAAATCCATGCCTTCACGGCTTAAGCTTGGCCTCTGGACACAAAGACTGGGCTGGGAAGAGTGCTTTGGTGGTGGCACCTCTGGTGTCACAGCAGACATCGAGGTGGTCTACTGAGGACTCCTCGGCATTTGCCAAAGCAAACAGTGGGAGTCCATCCAGGTGCTGAGGGGACAGGGTCTGAACTGTGGCTGCGTCCCTGCCGTCATTCTCCCACCACCAGCTCCTCTGGGCTTCTGACGCTCCCTCTCCCTCCATTGGCTTCTTTTGAACTCTTGGCCCTGCCCCCGCCCCCTCGGACCTGTGCTCAGCTGAGGCTGCTCTCTGAACTCTGGGCAGGACCCACAACTCCAAGAGTGCTTCATGCTCTTGAAGTTGGGGGGGCGTGGCCAGGATGAAGGATGTGGAATTGGAGTAGAAACCAAAGAAAGCTGAAAACGAAACTCCCCTTTCACTAACTGGAGGACTCCTTCTCATCAATATTTTGGTTTTTTCCTTTTAGATTAAAATTTCCATTGAAAGGGTTTTCTCCTCTCTGGCAGGGGTCTCAGTGCAAATGCTCCAATTATACCTGCTCCAGACTGGAGCGCCCCCTCTCGGCCTTCTCCTTGGGAATCTCAGTAGGGCCGGGCAGAGGGGAGGAGCGAAGGGTGGGGGCGGGGTGATGAGGGACAAAAATGGGTTGACCAGAAAGATATTCTTGCA
Source organism: Pongo abelii (assembly GCF_028885655.2). Classification (NCBI taxonomy): domain Eukaryota; kingdom Metazoa; phylum Chordata; class Mammalia; order Primates; family Hominidae; genus Pongo; species Pongo abelii. Next base: position 160,152,525 of record NC_072008.2, on the reverse strand, counting down.
GTCTAGTTCCCTGAAAAAAAAAAAAAAAAAAAAAAAAAAAACAACGAAAAAAAACCTTGTTACATTCAATAATGAAATTTCCAAATGAAAATGCCTGATAAGAGGAATGCAAATATCATGCCAGTAAATAGTTCCTTATTGAAATATGCATCTGGCCATGTGTGTGTGTACAGATCCACACACATACATATATGTGCATGCACGCACACACATGTACACTGCAGATGTGCCTAGTTTTTGCAGGGGGCGGATTGCTTTGTGGCTGCAGGGCTGCTTGCAGGCGGCTCCCTCAGGTGGCACCCTTCACAGCCCTGCAGAGCACTCCACTTTTTTTTTTTTTGCATGAATATGCTGATCTGATTGCCCCTGCACGGGTGCAACAAAAGCTCCCCATAAACCCAAACCAGCCCCCTGCCCACCACACAGCCCAAACGGCAAACACACGGTAAAACTGTAGTTTGTTAAAAAAGAAGCATCAATAGAAAAAAAAAGGTGGGGAACTCAGCTCTTCGCACTTTCTACTTCTTCTCCTTCCTCCTTTGGACGAAGAACCTTCTCCTCCCACTTCTTGTCCTCCTCTTCCTCCTTTTCCTCCTCCCTGTCCTCGTCTTCCTCGGTCCGGATGAGGAGCCTGTGGCAGGCTGCACCCTTGTTGAATGGATTTGGGTCCTTGCAAATGCCCTGCCAGAAAGGTCTTCAGCCACCTTAGTTGTTCCCTCGTCTTGCAGGTGTGCAGGTCCCCATATGTGTGTGTGCGTGCATGTGTGCGTGTGGCTTCGTGTGAGTCCGAGTGTGCGTGTGCGCATGTGCTGAGACAAGTTCTTGTTAGAGGGACGTCTCCACGCTGTGGAGCGGGCTCCCGGGACTGGAGGAAAACACTGAAGAGGTAGCTGACTTGGTGACATGCGTGGTCAGGTAGATGCCGCTGTCTATGGCGTTGTTGTTCTGGTTGGGGGACGGTGGCGGGGGGGCCCGGAGGTGCTCCTCGTTCTCGTCCACGTCCGTGTCATCGATGAGCGGGATGTTGTGGGTGTAGTCATTGATCAGAAACTCGGGCGTGGCCATGAAGTTGTGAATGGAGGTCTTGGATTCTGGTTTCTCCAGGCCTTCATAGAGCGAGCTACGGAACGCTTTCACCACCCGGATCTGGAGTGGGAGGTGGAGGGACAGGGCCCGAGGTGGGAGCAGGGAGGGAGGAAAGGAAGGGAAAGGAGAGGAAACGTGGAAGGAAGGTAGGAAGGAAGGAAGGAGACAGTCAGTGGCCGGCTGGTGCTGGTAAGTTCCACCCACATCAATGGCTGGGGGTCATGGCATGAGAAATGTCCACCCATTTGTTGGAGGGCTGCTACGGAATGGGGTGGCTCTGCCTGCCTTTGGAAAGAGTTTTCAGGTGTGGGCCTTGGTCTCGTCAACCGATCCGCATGCAGGAAAAGATGGCAGTGTCTTTCTCTAGGCTGAGCTGGGCAGGTATTCTGGAACTCGAGAGTGCTGCACTAGGCTCTTGGCTGAGACCTCCCAATTCCCTGTCCTGGGGAGACGACTGGCTTTGGTGACCTCTGGGGTCTCTGCCCAATCTGAATTCCAATTTGGTAGAAAAGAAAGATGATTTGAAAGGGAGAGAATGCTGGTGAGTGGGCTGTCTTCTCGATCTTACCAGAAAGTCGGAAGTACCTGCTGGTATGAGCAAGTTCCCAGCCTATGGGCACTGCCGGCCTTTCTCGCATGGGTCTCCCTCCATCCCCCAGCTCCCATGGCTGGAGCCGGGACCTGCCATGTCGAGAGTCTCCCTGCGGCTAACTCCACTGGCCACTTCTGCATCTTCGTCTGATTTGATCCCTCAGGGCACTCAACACAGATGATCATCCCTCTTTCTGGAAACTTCTCATGGCTTCCTGACATTGCCCCTGCCTGGCCCTCTTCCACCTCACCAGCTGCTCTGGCCCCGTCTCCTCCACTGCCCTCTCTTCTGTCCCTGGGTGCCCCAGAGCTCTGGCCTGGCTCTGTCCCTCCTCCTCTCTGTCCATACCTCTCCGCCCTGGCCACAGCGCTGGGGCCCATCTGGCTATAACCAGAAACTGTGGCCCAGGCCTGTACTCAGAGCTCCAGGCCAGAGAGCCCAGCAGTCCCCAGCTGGAGGTATCTGAGACCGAAAATGGCCACACTTTTGATTTGCACCCACTAAAGCCTGTCTCTGCTCAGATGCCCCTGTGGCCTCCTCATAGCCCCCGAGTCTGACTGAGTCTGGTTCAATCTGGTGCCCCTGCTCTTCTGGCCTCACTCCCCCTGTCCTCTCTCCCATCTCCTCCTCCATCTTCCAGTCAGACATTCCAAAACTTGTGTCTCTGTCGCCTCCCGGGCTTCGCTCTGTGTTGTTCCCTGGCCATCCCTCCCCACAGGAGTTTGCAGACCTCAGATCAGCGGAACTTCCCACAGGAAAGAGCTCCTGCTGTGTCCCAGACTCCCCCAGCACAGTGGCCCTCTGCCCCCAGCTGAGCGCACCGCAGCTCTGAAGCCCCCTGACCCTCCGGCAGGGCACTGCTCCAAGAATGAGCCCTTCCCTCCTCTGGCTTCTCCACCTTGCCTCACGCACTCAAGTCCTTGCTGCCTCTCTTTGCTCCCTGGCCCCTCAGCCTGGGCTCCCTCCTGCTTCCAGAAGCCAGGAGTTGATGGGGAGGCCTCTGCCTGGCCTCGCACAGGCCAGTGTCAGCACAGCCGCCAGTGGTAGCTGGCCCACCTTGTACTGCCATCCCTATAGGGGGCAGCAGACGGAGCGCTGAGCTGCCAGGCAGACCCTGGGGTTCATTCAACACCTGTCCACCCCTCCCTATGTGAGCAGGTGGACACATTGGGAGTTCTGAAGCATTTCCGGGGCCAAGGTTCTATCTAGGATTTGGTTTTCTGGATTTAGACAAGGTGTCAGGGCTTGCTCAAGGGCTAACCCCAGCTCTCTGCTAGTTTTGGTTAATAAAATTTTACTGGTTTAAGTTTTATGCTGTAAGGGCACAGTTGTGTCATGGCAGCAGAGACCAGGCCTGGAAAGCTAAAAATATTTCCTCTCTGGCTCTGTATAGGAAAAGTTAGCCGCCCCTTAGTTTAGACAATGAATCACCTTTTCTCGGTGACTTTCTTTCAGCCCTCCAGGGGCTCAGCTAGGCAAAGCACAGTGCTTCGGAATCAGCTGAAATGATGCCAACCTCATCACCTCTCCAGTGCAAAAAGTGAGCCAGGGCCAGGTTTGGTGGTCCACGGCTGTAATTCGAGCACTTTGGGAGGCCGAGGTGGGCCGATCGCTTGAGCCCAGGTGTTCGAGACCAACCTGGGCAACAGAGTGATACTCCTCGTTCCTATTTAAAATAATAATTAAAAAAAAGTAAGCCAAAAAGCTCCACATTGGAAATTTCTGGCACCCCATCTGAAATCCGGTTAGGATTTTCTCTGGATTCGGGAAAGCCACATCCTCCAGATGGCAGATGGTCAGCTATTCTCACTCAGGCCTTTATCCCCAGACTGTTTTCTGAATTAGGGGTAACACAGAAATCGAGAATAATTTGACATTTTTAATGAAAAGAAACAGAATTCAGTTTTCGTAGCCAATGCAGATGTTGCCTCATTGTTTAGGCCTTTTCTGGTACAGGATTGTGGTGTGGAAGCTGCCTGGGACATCATCACCTGCTCCAGCTGTTCCCCATGCCCATCAAGTCACAGAAAGGACACAATGCTGCAGGCCTTGACCCCAGGGCTGTGTGGGGTGAGATTGCTGGCAGTACACCAGATGACCTTGGCCACACCCTTCTCCTCGCGGAGCTGGTGGCCTCATTCAGACCTAGGGCATGTGATCAGGCCAGGCCCCTGCTCAAACCTATGCACAGGTCTCACTGCACCTGGCTCAACTCCAAAGACCTCCACAAAGGGCAGCCAGGCCACGGAGCCAGCCCTTCCTTCCAGGCTGGGCTTCTGCTGCTACTGCTACTCTTTTCTCACCGGCTGCTCCAGCGTGCCCCCCGCTGGATGGCATCTGCCTTGTTTATGGCTTAACAACAGAGCCTGGCCCAGAGCAGCTGCTCAGCAGACACTTGGGGAATGCACAAGTGACTGAGTGAACCGCTGCAGGATGGAAGGGCTGCCCCCCAACATTCTGCTGTTCGGGGGTGCTAAGCTTGGCTGGAGTCCTGGTGAGTCTGTTACAGCTGACAGTGAGTCAGCTTTCTCTAGGCTCTATTTTCCCCGCATTCTAATCCTGGGCCGTTAAACAATGTTTTGGTGTTTGTCTTAAGGTGGGGTGTTTTCAGCCCACCCAGCACTGAAGGATGCAATCAATTCCTGGGAGATTGGTTCAATGGAAAGCAGCAAACGTTTCTAAGACAGGCCCATCCCAGAGGGCTGCGCTCCTACCTGGGTGCTCGAGGATGCCCTCCTTCCACCAGCCTGGGTTCACTCTGTCCTCATCTCAGGCTCCTGCACCGCCTCCTGCTCTGCTCCCAGCCCAGGACGCGCCACCCCCCCCACTGCTCCCAAAGGAATCTCATGGCCCCCAGGGCCCTCAGTGCTGTCTAGAGACCATCAGGCCACCAGAAATACTGCCGATACCAGCTGCACCACGTCCACCTTTTCCTGGACTGCCAGACTTCTGCCCTGGCTGCCTCCCGGGTGTCCCCCCTCGGATGCCTAAGGGACCTCTCAAATTGCAGGAGGCCCGAGGAGGACTCTTATCAGTGCTCCAGCTGAACTCTGCCCACCAGTAGCCTTCCCATCCCAGTGCAGGGCTCTGGCCAAACCTCAGAGGCACTTTGACCCCCTGACCCTATGTACCAGACATCCACGTGTCCTGTGGACCCTATCCTAACTCAAAAGCATCTTCTACATCTGAGCCTCTCCTCACCTCCATTGCTGCCGCTATGTCCTGCCCGGGGCCCTGGGGTCACATTGGGACCCCAACCCCCACCAGCAAAGCCCTCCATCCTTCCTGTCCCTTCACTAGGTGGAGTTTCCGAGCTCTCTCTGGCTGCCGAGTCAGACTCTTGGTCCCCCATCTGGCTCCAAACCTTCCAGTAGGCGATGGAACTGGCCCGCGTCCTGACTGTGCGGAAATTCATTGAACTGTACCCCCAAAAGCCTGTTTTACTGTGACAATTTAAAAAGAAAGGAAATGAAAGCACTCTTCAGGGAGAGATGTCCCTAGGAGGGTCAGGTTGGGCTGGGGGACTCCCCATCTCATCCGGGTGAGGCGAGGTGGCTCCCCACTGTGTGTTCCCACCTCCTTGTGTCCTCCTGCTGTCTCCCTCTGCCACACTTCTCCGTTCCCCATCATGGCTGATGGCCCTGAGAGGCCACAGTCCTTTACTCCTCACAGTCCCCCAGCACTGTCCGACACAGCCCCTCCTCTCCCATCCCTGACACCCGAGGGCCCCTCCTCTGGGTCTAGGTACTCTCTTCTGGCTCTCGGCCTTCCATTCCACCTGCCGGCTAACAGCCTCTCGGCTCCGGCTCCAGACTTGGGCGTCGAAGCTGGGTCTCAAACTTAGCAGGCCCAACCCCCCCAGCCCCAGCCCCGCGGCTCCCTTCAAACGCCATCCAGAACCTGCACTTCGCCCCCACCCCTCCATGCCCTTAGCACGGCGGCCCAAAAACCAGAGCGTGTCTTGGTCTCCCCCGCTACAAGCCCTCCACTGGCTGTGGCCCTCGGAGCCTGCCCCGGTCTTTCTCACTCTGCCCTCTTTTACCCCTCAGCCTCCAGCACATCCCACCTGGGGACCTTTGCTCTGGCTGCACCCCACACCAGGAAGGCTCCCCTCACTCTTGTCTCCCCCAGCAGCGTGGTGCCCACTTCTGCTCCTTCCTTCAAGCGCCCCCTACATCCACCTTTCACTGGAAGGTAATCCCCCTGGGGCAGGGGTCTGTCTGTCTGGCTCGCTGCACCCAGCAGGGGCTCAGTGGACGGGGCTGAATGTCTGGGGCCCACACGGCTTTGCACCAGCCTCCTGTGCTGGCTTCAGCCCTCCCCATAGCTCTTTGCCCACTTTGCAATGCCCAGCCGGCTGGAGCTGTTTCTGAACACCCCACGCAGGGGCTCCCCGGAGCCATGACCCCTGCCCTTTCTGCTGCCTGGCTGGCCTTTCTCCTTCCTCTGAACTTAGCTCAAGTACGCATCCTTAGAGAGGCTGTCCCGGGCAGTTTGTTACCAGCTGCCCAGAGGAGACATGCTGGGTGCTGTGGGCTTGGCCCAGGCTCCTGACTTGCGTGGATGAGCAGTTCTGAGCCTTACACAGGGCGGGTGACGCTGCAGACTGACAAGGCCCATCCCTGGCCACACTGAGCCAAAGCGGAAGGGGTGCAGGTGTGGAGTGCCATGTGCGATGCCACTGCCGGCCAGCTGGAGTGGAGGTGCCCGCCATGTGCATGGGGAGACGTGCCCCTGGTTAGCCTTCAAGTGCTGGAGTTTGCAGTGCAGGGCTGGGGAGGAGGATGAGGGTGGAGAAGGGCTGCAGAAGCAGGGAGACAAGCGAAGGACCGAGAAGAGTAGAAAAAGGAAAGGAAAAGAGAACAATCAAAGCAAAGACTCCTGACCGCAGTGACAACGAAACGACAGAAGCTGTGCCTGACATCTTCTCACTCTTCCTTCTAATTCCTCAAGCAGAAACAAGCCCTATCCTGCTGCCTCTGTGCTGGGCACCAGCCCACCCGAGGGGCTCCATGCTCTCTGCTCAGTCTCAGCCGCTAAGGTTCACAGAGCTCGGATGCTTCTGGTCAATTTCCTCCCTACCTATCCACTGCTCAGCACCAACCACTGGTCCAGAACCTTCCTTCGGAGGCAGGGACCTGTCAGCTCCCCAGGCATCTGAGCTTTGAATTTAGAGCGGATTCTGAACACAGCAGCCAGGGAGACCCATGGGGAACTTCTCGCCAAGAACTTTAGGGTTTCCAGGCCCAAAACAACCCCTGTAGGCGTGAGGGTGCATCACAACTTGAAAGCGAGACAAAGGTGTCCTCAAGAGCCTGTGGCAATATGAACCATCAGTCAACTCGGGCAATGAAAAGCGAAGCTCAGATAGCCCGAACACTGAGGAGACGATGGCTTCGGCCTCACTTCTCTATGTGGGGGAGAGCAAGGCGAAGGCCCCTTTCTACCCCACGGGGATGTCACATGCTTAGGAAAAATGAATTAGGAAAAATGAAAATGCAAACTCCACAGCTGGCTCTTTCCCCAAGGAACTGAACCAAAGAACGGAGAAGACAAGACATGGCTGTGTGTGTGTTGGCAAGCCAGAACTGCTTGCAGCTGGCAAGTTTCATGAAAATTGCCTCCCACCTTGTGTGCACACTCATGCCCAGGACTGTGTGAGCCTAGACCTGTGCTCCCAACACCAGCAAGCTGAACTGACCTGGGCGCGGCGAGTCAGTGTCGGGTGGTCGGACTAAAGAGGACCCAGGAGGAAGGCCCAGCTGAGCCCTTGCCTCCGTACTGGCTGAATCCAGCTGCGGGACCTCCAATTAGTCTTGGGAGGTCTCTGGTCCTGGTTCCCAGCTTGGGAGTCCACACTCGGAGTGCCTGATGGGGAGGGCCTTGGACCAGGGGTTCTGGGGTCTGCGCTAGGCTGCGTTCTGGTGTCTACTTTAGGGATTGCCTGGAAGGGCATTCCCCTGTGGTAGGGCCCAGGGTTCCAGGAAAGCCTAGGGCAGGGCTCTTGGGGGAGGGTTGCTACTGCTTCCAGCATGGAGGCAGGGTGCAGACTGTCAAAGATCTGAGAAAAAATGCCAATACACCGTTCCCAGAAACCAGGTAGGGAGGCTTGGCTCAAAGCACATGACCTTCCTGAGAATGGAGCAAACTCCAGAAAACAAGACTCCTTCCACCACGGGGCTGTGAGTGTGGTGAGCATGTCGCCCTGGGCCCTGGAAAGGAGTGTCCAGGGAAAGCCTGGGACTCACGTGGCCCGGTTTGGCCCCTTTGGCCACACGGTTTTCGTGTTGCCAAAGCCAATAAAACCAAGCAACTGCTGTGATCTGTTTCCAGCATGATTAACCGGGACTAAACGGCCCTGAGGGACCCCCGGTGACCACATGGGACCAGACTCATGGCCCGCTGCCTAACCCCTGCTCCTTTGCTGGGCCAGGTCAGGAGGCATCTCAGGAACGACTCCAACAGTAAGCATCTCACACAGACCTGGCGTGGTGCTGCTGGAAGGATAGACTTTGGATGCGTGGCTGGGGTGTGTCTGTGTGTCCCAGTGGAAAACAGACATAAAGGGCCTCTCAAGTGGCTTTGATGGGGCTTTCCAAATGATCGCGCACCCTCCCATGCCTCCTAGTGGCAGACGCGCAGCCCCCCGTGCCTGCTGCCCTTGGTAGACCCGAGTGACTGAACCAGCTGTCCCTGACCAGCTCTCCGGAATGTGGACACCCAACAGGGAGGGTGATACTGTGGCCTCGGTGTGTGAGTGTGTGGTTGGGGCATGGTGTGGGGTAGTCACCAGGCCAGGCAGGGGAGGGGCAGTGGAGGCTGCCTGGAGCTGGGGGTCAGAAGTTGTGGCCGGCACAGTCTGACAATGCATGCAGAGGAGGGACGGGGCCTGTGTTGGGACTCCTGAGTCCAGAAGCAGCAAAGGCGTCGGAGGTTAGACAGGGTGGGGAGGGCTCGAGTGTGTGAGCACTGAGCACCAGCGATCCCGAATCTCTCGACCCCTCCTAGTCATCCCCTTGCTACTTCCTGCATTGGCCCCAGGGGCACAGGGTGAGGGGATGTCATGGTACCAACCACTGGCCCTTCTCCCTGGAGGACGTGAGGTCCTTAGTAGGAAAGGCTTGGGACGGAGGCAGCTCCAGTGCCCAGAAAGGCCCCAGACTCCTGGTGGGCTGAAAGGCAGCCTGGCCTGGAGCAGGCAAAGAGGATGGGAAACCGTGGGTTTGCCTTACGAACCCACGTGACTTGACGCCCCTGCAGGCCTAGTTGGGGCAGCCCTCTTGTCTAGGGGAGCTCCGTCACAGCCTTCAGAGCATCTCTCATCCACCAGAAAGTTCCAAGTAGAGGGTGGGCGCTGGTGCTAGTCCCCACTCTGCCAGGCCTGGCTGCTTATGGGACCCAGTGCAGGTCCTGGCCCTTGGGGACAACCTCCTTCCCCTGATCTCTAGGATGAGGGTGCTGGGCTTGGTGATTGCTTGGGGTCCTTGAAGCGTGGAGTAGGGGCTGGGTTCTGAGTTCTAAACCAATCCGCTGCACTGTGATGATGGCAGGAGGTGGTTCTGGCAGGTGGCTTCCAGAAGTGGGCATGTCCTTGGTGTTGCCAGGTCCCCAGCCAGCATCTTCCTCCACGGCAGAGTCCTTTCTGGGATGCTGATGTTCAGCTGGGATGGGCCTCTTCAGAGGGCCCTGCCACCCACCTTCTGTTGGAGCACACAGTGTGCAAGGGACAGCTGCCCTCCTTCTGGCTATCCGCCACTTAGGGCCCCCATGGAATAACTTGTGAACAGCAGGAGGGGTGGCGTCTCTCCCACTCTACTTACCCGGCACTGCCAGGCTCCGGAGGTGGGGAGGAGGGGGCCAGATGGCCACGGAATGAAGGCAGGAAGGAACTGCTAGGAGCCAAGGAAGAGAGGAGCAAGAGGCCACCCCAGGGAGGAAGCAGGAGGAATCCAGAGGGAGAAAAGACAGCAGGCCCCACAGAGGCTGGGCTGGACCTGGAGAGGGACAAGGAGCTGGTCCTGGGGTGGGATGAGGCCAGAGCTGTGGAGAAGGCTCAAGGAACGCGTGGAGTGGGGCCGTGGTGGCTGTCTTCCCCTTAACTCAACAAATGGGCAAATGGACAGACAGACAGGAAGCACAGAGAGAGATGGCAAAGAGACATACGGAGGAAGGCAAGGGGGAGGGAGGCGGAGGCACAGCCATGCCCCCTGCTGCCCTCAACTCCCAGGAAGGAAGGTGCTGGGAGGCCACGAACCATTTCTGGCTTTAACTGACTTGGCAGAACCTCCTGTCGGCCTCTCTGGGTGGAGTGGCGGCTAGGCCCCTCTGGGCCCACGTCTAGAGCACTGGAGGCGCCGACTGCTTTTCAGCCCAACTGCCACGGTGTCAGCCAATATTTGTGACCAGGGTAGGTGGCCCCATGATGAGTGTGGAGCAAGCTGGAGGTGTGCGTGGCCTGTGGTTTGGAGAAGGAGTGTGTGTGTGTGTGTGTGTGTGTGTGTGTGCGTGCACACGTGCTCTGTTCCCAAGGGGGACAGGATGGGCCTCCTCCCTTCCTTAAAGGACAGAGCGGCCCAAAATGACAGCTTATGCAAGAGGAGGGGTGACCCCCACCAGGGACCTCTCACCAGTTCCTAAAAAAAAAAAAAGAAAGGAAAAGAAAAGAAATCAAGCTGGAAGAGTCTGTGATGGAAAAAGGCGTGGTTAAGGACTCCCATCTGCAGGGGAGTGGCGTGTTCGTGTTGGCAGAGGGGAGCGCTTCGGGGGCTTGCTAGAAGGAAAGGAAAGAGGTAGCATAGAACCATCCTGGCAAAGGCTCTGGGCCCACGCGCGAAGGTTTACTATTTGGTGTATAAACTCTCTTGAGTTTGTTGGAAAAAGCAGGCTGCCTGGCTGGGCCCACTGGGTTCCCTGCGTTCTCTCCCATCAGGGTGGTGGGGTCAGCGGTAGAGTGGCCTTCCCTTTGTCTTTGTAAAAAGATGTGAGCAATTACGGAAGTTTCTACCTCCTTAGGATAGCCCCTGGGTTCTCTTTCAACTGTGGCCAGCGTGCTGGGAAATTTTCCTGGCAACGTCTTGAAGAGAAGTGGTGCCCGGCCTCTGAGTGCCAGTTCTCGGGAAACCTCTAACACCTGGTGGCTTGGGGCAAGGCCTACAGGGCAGGCACCACCTGTGCAGTAGTGATTGGCCAGCACTGAACCCACCTGGGAACAGGTGACAGCGGCATCCTTAGGAAACCACTTCAAGGAGGATGCTGGAAGCTCCGCTCCTGTTCCTGGGTACGCGGGCTAGATTCTTCTGAGGCAAGCAGTGTGGGAAAGGCACCCGCCACCCCTCCAGCCCCGGGAAGGCAGCCCTGAACCCGCGTGCTGCCCTGACGCTGCACCACTGAACACTGAGCAAGGCCCCAGCCTGACACCAGACACCCCCAGAAGCGGCCCAAGTTCATGAAGAACCATCGGCAAAGGCAGACAAGTTCAAGAAAAGAGAACCAATGGCACAAGGAGCACTAAACACAAACCGCAAAACCAAACAAAGCAAAGAACGGGAGGTCCGGAAGTGCCATGGGTTGAATACGTTTCTTAAAAGAATATGGCTTTCGAGAGACACCGTCTGGGCGGGAAGGACTGGACAGGGCGGTAAAGAGAGAACAGAAAAGCCACGGTGAGCGGAATGCAAGACTGGAAAAGAGAGAAGGCCGAGCTGGGGAGGCTTATTCTTCCCCAGAGATGCCATTTATGAGAGAAAAGGGAAGTCAAGACTCACTCCCAGCAGCACTGGTGGGATTGGCAGCAGAGAGAATTGCGTGAGGAGGGGCAGAAAGATTGGTTACGTCATGAAGCTGGCTGAGGACCGAAGACCGCCGGCGCACAGCACCCTGAACTGAACCGCTTCTCTTGAAGGTACTCACTACCTCCATCTGTGGGAGAGAAAATGAGATAAAGTTTGGCTTGCACTGTTGTCCAGGCTATCACGGAGGGGAGGGCTGGGCAAGGATAGGGGCCACCACTGGGCACATAGGGTGACAGCAAAGCCTCATCGGGTCACCCCGCTCACTGGGAGCTGGCGATGTTTGGACAGGGCCCTGACTGAGGCCAGCCTCTGTGCCACCCACCGAGAGAGGGTTTGCTGAGCAGACGGTTAGCGGTCATGAGATTGGGAAGGGAAGGGGGTCACAAGTCAGGGCACACTGCAAACATGTCAGAAATGCCCCTTGCAAGCCACTTGTCAGGAAGTACTTCATAGTTCTCAACCTTTTTTTCCCTCTCCAACACACATGAGGGACATGACACGCTCCTATTAGAACCCGCCCTGCTTCCTCTAAACCCGGAGGACTTATGCCCCACGCTCCATCCGCCTGCCCATCTCTGCCAGCTTCTGTGGCTCATCTGAGTGACTGGGCAGGGGGCGCCCCCTCGAAACCTCAGCAGAAGAATGGACCTAGCGGAGGAGGGGGTTTTCCCACCGACTGGCAGCCATGGCTTCGCTTTGTCCCCACTCTTACAGCTTCCTACAAATTGAAGGGGAAGCGAGGCTGGGGAAACTGAGGCCCGCAGGAGGGCCTTGACCCAGTGTCTTTGGATTTCCTGACCTGCCCTTGGCTGGGATGGGGACTCATGTCCATCTCACTGGAGATGATGTGAACAGCAACGCCAGTGTGTGCATCTGGAGCCCAAAGCTACCTGCTCCAGCCCGAGCCCTGCAGTGCTATGTGGCGGCCACCAGGTTCACTGGGTGTCTTGAAACCGGCCAGGGCTTCGCGGAAGAAGGCAGCTTGAGTGTTCAGACTCCCCCTGCACCAGCCAAAATGAGGATGTACGCCACTTCAGCCCTTGACGCGCTGTGGAAAGGACTTCTCCTTCTTCTCAGCCTGCCCAGTCCCCTTCTGCCCAGCACATCCCACTCGCTTGCTTGTCACAAGGGGAACCTCGTGGCACTTGCTGCGACCGTGAGGAACGCATACTGAGTGTGTCAGCGCACGGAAGGAGGATGGTGGATGTGATGGCGTCGCGGTGGCTTGCAGTGGGGGTCTCCTGTCTAGATGCAGGAGAGAACTCTCGCTGCGGCAAAAGTGATGAGGGATAGGAAAGATGCCTTTCCTGCCTCAGATTTGCATTGGTCTGGCCTGGCTACAGATGGTGTCCCAGTGGGAGAGCCACATCAGTGACAATACCACAGTCGCCACCACCCCATACCTGGAAGCCCAAGAGCTGAGCCAGAAGCAAGGCCCAGTTGCTGACGAAGCTTCTCTTTGCGTTATAATGGGATGCAAAAAAGACAGACCGAGTCATGAGCGCTTCAAAAAGCTACATGTTCTGGGTTTGAAGGACTCTTTTATTCTGGAATGACACCCTGTCCATCTGGCGCGTTCATATGTTAGTATGGAACCATGGTGCGAGCAGGTTACAAAATGCCTTCACTTAGCAACAGAAAAGCTTGTGCCAGCCTCCAAAATCTGGGGAGCGATTTTGTGGTTCCCAAAATGCAGAAACCTGGGGCCAGCTGCCTAGGAAATGTTTTTCTTGGCTTGGGGCATACGTACAACCTGACGGGCTTCTCTCAAGCTTTAGCTCCATTTTTCAAGCAGGTATTTCGAATCAAAGAGAGCAGATGCTCTTACATAGCTGGCTAAAAGAACCGACTGGTTCAGCATTCCTGAGTAACATGGTGAGCTGGATGTGACAAAGTCAAAGCGAAAAGCCATGGGGGTCAGGAGCCCGTGGAAGAGTCGGATCGGCTGTGCCAAGGGGAAGGAGTGCACCCTGTTTCCTCATAGGTAAAGCAGGGGACTCAGCAGCCTGTGTCTCTGTGAGCACCGACAATTGGAACAGACTGGAACTCTAAGACTCTAACCGATGGGACTCGCTTCTACTAGCCAGGCTGCAGCGGCCCCCACATAGAGAGGACACGAGACACACAGGTGGCCAGGGTACCACTGACACCACTGATGCTGCAGGTCAGGGCAGGGCTGTTGTCTCAGCTGCCGGAAAACCTAACGTCGCCTTCGGCTGCGGCGGCAGGAGTGAAGTGGGCCGCTGAGGGGCAAGGTCCTGCTGTCCTCACCCCCCACCCCAGGCTTGGGCAGCTTTGGGCTCTGTAGCACAACAGGGGCACGATAGATAAGAGCCCATCTGGGGGCAGCTGGGGGGCTCATAGGCATGGTCTCATAGAAGGCACAGTTGGGCTGCTAGGAGGGCACTGGGGGAGATGTGAGTGCTGCTTCTAACATTTGATGTGTTTAAGATTTAGCGCAGAAATATTTATTGCAGGGAACGAGAACAGACTATCTGTGCTGCACTCCTGGCCTGTCCGGGCATTGTGCTTGAGGCAGTAGCCCCTGCATGTGGGAGGGGAGACGCAGGCCATCTGGCGACAAAGCCTGCTCCCCTTCCTCACCGGGGCTCTCTGTGTTCTGGCCAGGCCAGGGCATAGGTGACAGTGTTCAGAGTCCAGACCTAACACATCCTTCCCAGGCTACACTGTGTTAGGTGCCTAGGATGCCAGCCTCGTCTCCTGGTTCTCAGCTGGAGAGGCCCCTTGGACCCCGGGGGGCTCTTGAAATGTGGAGTTCTTTGTTGCCCCTTGACCTAGCCCTGCATGATCGTGGTCTCTGGGGATTCTGTAGCTCTGGAAAGTTTTGCAAGGAGCCCGTGGTGAGAGTGAGAGGAGTCAAAGAGGGCTTTGTAAGCATGAGTGCCCAGGGGACGCAGCAGGAGTTGGGGAGGTGCAGTGGCACAGGCGGGCAGAGGGCATGATTGGAAAGGCAGCCGGGGGTGCAGGGGTGCAGGAAGGTTGGGGTGACACCAAGAGGCAGGGGCTTGAAGGCCATGGTCGGGAGCGTGGACTTCATCCTTAGGACAATGGAGAGAGGCTCCACCAGTCCCACCGCAGAGGGTGGTGTTGGAGGGGCTGAGCTGAGCCAAGGCAAGCAAAGGAGGCTGAGGCCCGGGGAGTGGGGTTGCCCTGAGGCTGGGTCCCTTGAGACTCGGCCCTTGAGACCACTGGGAGGGAACACAGGACCCAGGGCACCGAGAACAGCTTTGTGCAAGTTGCATGGATGATTCTTTGGGACAAGCCCTTGGTGATGTGTGACAGACCCTGGGAAGGGGTGTGGCCTCAGGCCCCGCCTATTCCCGCTTGAGCTGGGGCTGGTGGCTTAGGCGGGCCCTGGCTCCGCAGCCAAGTGTGCAGTGGTGTCCTTACTCTGGCAGGACCTCAGGGAGGAGGGTCAGTCGCTCCATGTCAGGGGCATTGCAACTGGGGATCCTGGACAGGGCCTGGAGGGGCAGGGAGTGATGGCTGTGACCTGAGAGACGGTGGCCCAGGCCTTGCAGAAGGAGGTGGAGTGTGAAGCATGCTGGGTGGCCCTCTGGAGGCTGCTGGGGGAGGGGCAGGCCATGAAGGAGAGGCTGCAGGGGCTGCGGTGGGAGAGGGGCCAGGCCGCAGGTGGGGTTCCCATGGGCCCTTTCTTCCTCCCCGGCCGGGATTTTCAGCACTCAAGGGCCACAGCAGGGTGGGGCGAGGGCTGAGCAGGAGGTGGGGGTGCCAGGCGGGTGAGGACAGCAAGTCTCCAGGCAGTGCCCACAGCAGGCAGGAACGATGCAGGGACAGCCCGACCCCACGAGCCGGAAGGGAGCCTTGCAGACCTAGGCGAGCGCCGTTTCTGGGGAGTGGCGGGCACAGGCCAGGCTGTAGTGGGATCATAAGAGAGTTCCAGGCAGGGGTGTGGAGACACAGCGAGTCTGGAGCATCCTGGCAAAACTGTTGGCCGGGAGGAGATGGGAACAAGGGAGCATGGTAGCTCTGGCAAGCGCCTGATACTGGCGGCAGTGGTGGCCATCTGACTTCAGAGAGGAACACAGCTGATGCCCTTGGTCTCGGCCGGCCCCAACCCTTGGTGATTTGGATGACCAGAAAGGACCAACTCGGTGGCCAGAGTTCACTTCCCAAATGAAGTCTCCCCATCGCATTTACAGTGTCATCCAGTGAAACTTGAGCTCGCTGGTGGCTGTTTGAAATGGGCCTGTCTTCCCAATAATGTCACTTTCCTATGACCTGGGGCCGTTCCCACCAAGTAAAGCGAGCCCCAGCAGTGATGAGGACAGTGCTGGCCTGTGCCTCTGAGAGAGCCATTAGTCACCCACACACACCTTTAGCTACAGGGGATGCCTGGGCTCTGAAGGAGCTGTCAGGGAGAGGCGACCTCAGTGCCACAGCCATCAGCGGGCACACCCCGGAATGGCAAAGGGGACACTGGCAGCTGCTTTTGTGACCTTGACAGCAAGACCAAAGGGTTTCCCTGTGGGTGTCGGGTGCAGACGGCCGGCTCTCAGCTGCTGCTGGCCAGCTTGCCTCTACCCTTTCGGGGTGGAAGGGCCAGGGCGAGAGCGAGGCGGGGCTTACCTGCGTCTGAATCCGGTTCAGGCCCCGGAACCAGAGGATCTGGCCCCTGCGGAGCTCCCGCTCGGCGTGGTCGATCTCTTCCTCGCCTTCGGCCAGCTCCTCGTCAGTCATCTCGTCCTTCCCGGGCCCGTGCCCGGCTTCCTTCAGGCACTTGAGCTGGCTGGTGGGGATGGTGGCAATGACCTGGGGGAGCCACACGGAAGTGGCCGTGAGAGCTGGGCTGAGCAGCATCTGCCTGGCGTAAGGTCCCTCTCCAGAGGGAGACGCCGGCCTCCTTCTTCCAAAGGATGTCATTTGTTTTTGTGACTAAGCAAAGGGAGTAAAGCTAGAGCAGTCCCCCCGGGAACTGGCAGCCCTTGGAGAACTGGCATAGTGTTCCCCCGGGGGGCTGAGATGCATTTTCAGGAGTACGTGGAGCTCTGGGCCAGCCTCCAGGACTTCGAGAAAGCAAGTGTCTGTTGTCTAAGCCTCCCAGCCTATGGTATTTTGCTATGGCAGTCAGAGCTGATGAAGACAGAGATAAGCGGATCCTCCATGGAGCTCCATTCAGCCAAAGGTCCCGGGGAGTGGCCCGAGTGGAACGCTGTGCAGCAAGGGCTCCTGGGAGGGATCGCTAAGCCCCTGGAACATCCTGCTTGAGAGCAGCATGGCTCACTGGGGCAGGGGGCTGGGGACCGTGCCCCGTAGTCTACACTAACAGCTGGACCTCCAGAGGGCTGGAGACGGAGGCCAGCCACGTGACCACAGCATGGCTCTGTGAACCACCGCAAGAAAAGCCCTGGACACCGGGGCCTGGGTGAGCTGCCCTGGTTGACAATACTCCCTGCATGTTGCTCCACACCGTTGCCGGGAGACACAGGTGCTGTTTGCGCAACTCCCCTGGGAGAGGACAGCTGGAGCTCTGGCCTAGTCTCTCCTGGAGAGGGCATCTCCCGGAGGAACACCAGCCTAGAGAAGACCTGTGCATTGGGGGCTAGGGAGGGTGGGAGGTGACAAGGAGGGTGACAGCTGGAAAGGGTGACTGGATAAGGAGCCTGGCAGGAGTAAAGAGAGGGCATGGCTTTGCATATTGTAGGCCACTGGGAAGTGGGGGGAACAGTCTAGAAGGACGCAGGGGAAGCCACAGAAAGGGATGATGGGCATCTGGAGTTCTAGAACAAGACGTCTCGTCTGTCTTGTGTGTCTATGCCAGTGTATTTGTCGAATGTGGCCAGGAGGGGACTTGAGGACTGGTTCACAGAGATTCCCTTCTATTCGTTTTTCACTTGAACCTGTTTTATCTTTGTAACTGAACAAGGTTAAAAATGAAAAGGACAACCCAGTAGCCCTGAGAGGCCGAGCTACAGGCTGGTGCCACATTCCTGGGGGGACCAGAAGGCCAGTGGCCTGGGAGCTTGAAGAGCAAGAAGAGGGCTTGGCACCCCTCTGGGCTGTGGTTAGAGTCCAGGTTTCGGGAAGTGAAGGGACTCCATGGAGCAACCAGGTTCAAGTGTGATTGGGAGGTGAGGTGCAGTAGCAGAGGGAAAGGAGAATTCTGAAAATGAAACAGAGGAACTGGGTGGGCTGTCCCCGAGGACACTAATGCTGGGGCCAGCAAGAAGGCCGGCACAGAGATCAAGAAACAAAAGCCAGGCCGAGCGTGGTGGCTCATGCCTGTAATCCCAGCACTTTGGGAGGCTGAGGCAGGCAGATCACTTGAGGTCAGGAGTTCAAGACCAGCCTGGGCAACATGGCACAACACATCTCTACAAAAAATACAAAACTTAGCCTGGTGTGGTGGCATGTGCCAGTGGTCCCAGCTGCTTGGGAGGCTGAGATAGGAGGATCACTTGAGCCTGGGAGTTCGAGGCTACAGTGAGCTGTGATTGTACCACTGCACTCCACATTGGGCAACAGAACAAGACCCTGTCTCAAAAAAAAAAAAAAGAAAAAAAAAAAAAGGAAAAGCCAGAGTGCTATGGACTGAACTGTGCTCTCCAGTTCATGTGTTGAAGTCCTAGTGCCCAGTGTGGCTGGATTTGGAGTAAGGAAGTGATCAAGGTTAGATGAGGTCACCAAGGTGGGGCCCTGATCCTACTGCATTAATGCTCCTAGGAGAGGAGACACCAGAGACCTTGCGTGAGCACAGAGTGAGGAGGCGGCTGTCTGCAAGCCAGGAAGGAGCCCTCACCAGGAACTGGCCCCGCTGGCTCCCTGGCTTCGGATATCCAGCCTCCGGGACTTCGAGAAAGTAAGTGTCTGTTGTCTAAGCCTCCCAGTCTATGGTATTTTGCTATGGCAGTCGGAGCTGATGAAGACAGAGATAAGCGGATCCTAAATACCCAGGCTGTTTCTTCCTGATCTAATTGTGGGGTCCTAGAAACCTCCCAGTGTGCAGCTTCAGCTGCAGGCCCACAGAGCTCGATGTGGGACTCTCTGTCCTTTCCATCAGGTCAAAATATTTCCTAATTTCTCTGGAGACTTTCTTTTCGCCCCATGGATTATTGATCAGGGTGCTGTTTGATTGCTTTAAAATATGTGGGGATTTCCCAAGCTACCCACCCAGTTTGAAGGGGCAATTTTTGGCTCTTATCATAGAAAGGGGAGCTGTGGGCAGTTTTCCTGGGCCCTGTCACATCCCAGCCGTGTTCTTTTGCATTCTTTTGCTGACACCTTCCCTTGTGGCCTGTCCCTGGGTCCTGGTGTGTCACAGGCCTGAGCCCTCAGTGTGCTTCCTAGGGTGTGGACCCCAAGGCTCTGAAGCAGGGTTAGGGCAAGTGGGCCCATTACAGAAGCTGTCTGCAGGGCAGTCTGAAATGAGGGGCAGGGCTGTCACTCACCTGTCCCCAGACCAGCTCCCCAACACCAACAAACAGGCACCAGAGCCACTGTTCCGTGGATAGTGGGGAGCAGCTGAAGGGCTTCCCGCCGAACTGGACGATGACAATCTGCGAAGGGCAAGTGGGAGAGAGGCAGGTCCAGCCGCGGCTCCTGAGCCACCCTTGTCCTCCAGCCCCTTGAAGGCCCAGCCACCCTGGTTGGTTCCCCCAGTTGCACGGGCTGCTCCTTGCGAGAGGACCACAAGGCCGGGGTGCGATGACAGAGCAGTGCATGGCCCCCACCTCCCCTGGGTGCCAGGCACCTACTGACTCCAGCCTCGGAGTGGGGCCCAGCTCCACTGACCATGCTCCTATTTTCAGCAAGACAGAGGCTGTGACACCCACTCTGCGGGCACGCTGGACACGCCTCATTCTGGAGGACCCTAGAACCTGCCGGGTTCACCTTGTCTTGGCCTCCTGCCTCCTCGGGAGGCATCCAATTCGCAGGGGCAAGCTGTCCAAATGCAAACTGACCCCGTCCTCTGTTGGACTGTCACATTCCGGGCCACTATCCCCTTGCGCTCATTGCCCAGGACCAGGTACCAGACAGCCAGGGAGCACCCCTATGCCCTAGAACCGCTGCAATGACGCAGCCTAGCCAGTCCTGAGCCTACCAGCCCTGCCTCACCCGCTCCTCCCCGAGGGAACCACAGCTCTCACACCCCACCTCCTGCCTGGCGCTCTCCCATGTGGGCCCCTATGGTGTGGCATGTGCCCTCCTCCTGGGGTCTGTGAGTCATAAACTGTCTTTCAGTGGCAAGTGTCTCTTGACCTGTTGGCCTTACTGTACCTCAATTTTTCTACAAATACACTATATTTTAGAACACTTAGCCCCTCCTAGACAGTGGGGCTAACCAGCCTGTCCAAAGCACTGTGGGAAGCAGAGGTTAGTGTGTCAGCACTGGGCACAGAGGGCATCTCCAAAAGAAACTTCTGGAGTTATGGCAGCCTCATGCCAAGGAATTAAGTGCTAGAAATGAGAATGGCAGACCTAGAGGAAGCCAGGGAGGACTCCTTCCAGCATCTGTGAGAAAACTTAGTTCTGATGAAGGCTCACGAAACCCTTCTGGAAGCCAGCGCGCTAACCTAGGGCAAGGCCAGCAACGTTTGGAAGATGAAGAAGGCCCTCGCCGACATGCAGAGAGGACAGGGGCTACAGGAAAGCCAGGTGGGGTGGGGCTCCTTCTGAGAGTGGAGGTGGGGAGGCCAGTATTAGGGGTGGACGTGGGGTCTTGAAACCCACCACCTCCACTTTTTGCAAGTGTCAGAGGCCAAGAGTGGAGCCGCCCCTCCTACCTGAATCCCGAAAGTGCCCAAAACGATGGTGCAGAAGATGGGGTTGCTGAAGATGCCGTCGAACACGTTCCTCTCGCCGTGGATCTTGCGGGCGTTGATCTCGTTAAAGAGCTGCATCATGACGAAGGTGTTGAAGATGATGGTGTAGTGCTCTGAGGGTGGTGAGTGCAGCGGCGCGTTCCTCCCGCTGTCGATGTCGAAGAAGAGCTCCCCTGGAAAGCAACATTCCCCACTCACGCACAGTCATCTCAGCGCATGATGCATTACTCAGGAGCGAGACTGCGGTGTGTAGCTCCCGAGATGGGTCCCTTGTCCCAGGGGACGGCCACTTCTGGCTCACAGCCAAGGCCCAAGGCAGCCACACCCACCCCAGGCTCAACCAACCAGAGTCCTGAGACCCCTCTGGGCCAGGGGCCAGACCCTGAGCCTGAGGGCAGGAAGGAAGGGATTAAGAAGGGATGTTCTTAATGCAATGCTGGCTTTCCTCAGACGCCCTCTTCCTCTTCCTCTCTCTTGCGGTCACCCCCCACCCACCTCACAGCTTCCAGCACAGCACCCCGGTCACTCCACAGTAGCAATCTTCACAGGGTAAATGAGGGCTGTTCTGTTCCTAGGGTTACCGTGGCCACTCTGGGGCTGGGTAGAAGCTGCCTACTCTACACAGCTACACAGCCGTGGGCAGGATGTCAAGACATGAACTGTTTCTCAGCTGCTCAGGGGCCTGGGAGGAGAGGCTGAGAAAGAGCTGCAGGCCACCGGCAGGCCTGGCTGCAGGGTTGTTAGCCTGGCCCATCTGCTCCTTCCCCCGTGTGCTGTCCAGTCAAGAACTGCAGCGTCCCAACCCGTACTGGCTGCGGAGACACAGGTGGAGGCACACCAGATAGAATCTGAGCCCGAGGTGGTGGCAACAGTGTCCCGAAGGCCTCCCGGGTGCCCCTGGCCAGCCTACCGACAAACAGCAGGGTGAAGATGATGGCGAGCTGGTACACGGCGTGGCCCAGAATGTTCTTCATCATGGTGCGGGAGATGAGGGGCTTGTCGCGGCCGTACGGCTTCCGCAGCAGCAGCGACTCCGTGGGTGGCTCCGTCGCCAGGGCCAGAGAGGCAAACGTGTCCATGATCAAGTTCACCCACAACATCTGCACGGCTTTGAGAGGAGAGTCCTACGGAGAGGAGGCAGTCACCTTTCCATGGGCTGCCTGCCCGGGAAGGTTGGGGGTGGAGACCCAGTAGCTCCTGGGGGCTCCTCATGGGGTCCACATCACCAGGATTTCATGCCCATGAAAACAGACATCTCCATCCCTACATCGCCTTTACGCTAGCGGGGCGTTTTCTTTGGGCTGTCACGTGCCCGCCTCCCTTCTCTCACCTGGCAGCAGGTGTGCTCCAAATCCCTCGCCGGAGGTGAAAAACCCCAGACCACAAAACAGCCCGACGATGGGGTCTGCCATCTGGGGCAACAGAGTGAGGGCTGCTCTCCTTGTCTCCTGCACCTCAGGGGCAGGAGGAGGCAGAAACTCTGAACTGGACTTTCCTTCTCAGCTCCTCTGAGTTGTTGGTTAAAAATCAGCCTCACAGAAGCCAGACACACAAGGCCACGTACTGTCTGATTCCATTCATAGGAAACTTCCAGAACTGACAAATCCATAGAGAGAGAAAGCAGATGAGTGGGTGCCAGGGGCTGGGGTTTGGGGAGTAGAGAGTGACTGCTCACGGGGTCTGGGTGTCCTTCTGGGGTGATGAGAGTGTTCTGGGAATAGACAGTGGAGGGATATAAACCTCTGAGTTATGTACTTTCAAAAGGTTAAAATGGTTCTGGTGAAGTTTGTTATGTGATTTTTATGTCAATTAAAAAAATTGTTTTGAAAAGACCAAGTTGATCAGCAGGCAATTTAAGTCCCTGTCAGCAACAAACAGTTATTTATTTGCACCCCCTTTCTAAGGGGGGGGCGAAGAAAATCTGGACACTCACCAATGGGGAAAACGGGACTCTTGAGAAAGGGTTCCCATGGGACGCATAGCCCACGCAGAAACTCATACACAGATGCTCCTGGCAGCACCATTCACAAGAGCCAAAAAGTGGGAACGAGCCATGTGTCCATCAGGACAGACAGACATAATGTGGCAGTCTGTGCCGTGGAGTGTTATGAGGCCATGAAAAGGCCGAAAGTCCTGCTACGGTGTGTGTGAGCCTGAAAACACGGTGCTAAGCGAGATGCCAGACACAAGAGGCCACATATTATTTGATCCCATAGGAATGAAATGTCCGGAACAGGCAAATCCATAGACTCAGGAAGCCTGTGAGTGGCTGCCGGGGGCTGGGATGTTTGGGGGAGAAATGGGGAAATGACTGCTCAAGAGCACAGGGTTTCTTTTTAAGATGATGACAATCTTCTGGAACTAGATAGAGCCAATGGTTGCACAACGTGGTGAATGTCCTAAAAATTCGAGTGCTGAATTATGTACTGGAAAATGGTGAATTTTTGGCATGTGAATTTGATCTCAATTAAAATAATCTGCAGCAAAGAAAACAAAACCCTCACTCTCACAATCTGGCCCTCAGGCCTGAGCCCGGGTGTCCCACCTGAGTAATGCAGGCGCCTGTGAAGGCCACGATCACGGCCACCACATTGACCGTCAGTTGAAACTGCAGGAACTTGGAGATGCTGTCATAGACGTTACGGCCCCACATCACTGCCTTGACGATGCTGGTGAAGTTGTCATCGGTCAGGATGATGTCGGAGGCCTCCTTGGCCACGTCGGTCCCTGCGATGCCCTGGGGGGGTGACACACACACTCACACACACAGAATGTTTGTGGGGGCCCCTTCCCCAGCCCCCCTTGATCACCTGGCCCGCCTGGGCTGGCTCCTTGCTCTCCCCTTCTGAATAACATCCCACCCCGCCTCCCAAAACCAAGAACAACACTGTTTTTTTTTGTTTTTTTATGCAACACATTCTTGTACTACAAACAGTAAGTTGTCACGTGTCACGGTGAGGGGGGGCTTTGCTCATAAACACAGAGGGTGCTGATGACATGGCATCAACACAGCTTTACACATAAAGCCCAGCTGCCACCATGTGGCCACCAAGCAGCGTGGTCTGTTCTTACCACTCCAGAGAGGCTTGCTGGCTAAGGAGCCCTGGGAAGTCCTGCGTGGGGACACCCTGGGCGGGCCGGGTCTTTGCAGAGGAGTCCCTGTCCCATGGAGGCGCAGCTGCAGCTGTGCCAAGCTGCGCAGTCCTCTCCTCTGCCCCAAGCCTGGCCCTGTGAGAGCTGCCACCTCTTGAAGCTTGGGCTGGAGCTCCCTTCTGGGCTACGGGTGCTGGGAAGGACTGGGCTGGGTTCCCCGGGTGACACTCCTTTTTGGTAGGGCAGGGAGAGGGGCTCGCCAGGTTGTTGCGTTCAGTGGCTGTGGGGCCACTGAGGGGCCGCAACCAGCCGTGTGGGTGGTGTCTTCAGGGCTACCCTGCTCAGTGGGTGAGCAACGGGAAGGAAGTGCGGAGGAAGAGCACATCTGGGGACTCTGCTCACCTCATCTGGGGCTGAGAGTCCATTTAGAGAGGACAGGGGGTGGGCAATGCCATCAGTGATGAGCCCCCACCCCCCCCATTCCCCTTCCTCTCCACAGTATGTCTGGGGCCCACTGTCACCTTGGGCATCACAGCAGATGCCTTTAACCACATGTCCCCTGACTGGCAGAGCCCACGCAGGCCCAAGTGGCCAGGATGTGAAAGAAAGACCCTTCAGGCACTCTGTAACCTGCCCCAACACTGGCTCCCACTTCCTGGTACAAAGCTAATGTCCATGGGACAGACGCAGGCCCCATCTGCCGTGGTGAGCTGGGCGGGCACCAGGTGGCTTACCATGGCGAAGCCCACGTCTGCCTTCTTGAGGGCCGGCCCATCGTTGGTGCCATCCCCTGTCACAGCCACCACCTGCCGCTGCTCGCCAGTGGTGCTGTCGATAATCCCTGGAAGACAGATCAGGGCAGGGCAGGGCTGGGGCCATCTGTCACCACAACCCTGTGTAGCCCTGCCCAGGGAGCTATGGGGGTAGGTTGGCTGTGAAAACCCTTTGGGATTACCCCGTCCTGACTGTCCCAATTATCTGTGCTCCCCGTCACCTGGATCATCTTCCAGGGTGGGAAGATAGGGATCTGGTCAGGGCCTGGGGACACAATCCTGGGTCCCTGGCTCTAGACCCACTGCTTCTAGAGACTCACTGTGTGACTTGGAGTGAGTCACTGGCCCTCCCCGAACCCTGGTTTCCTCATGGGCCCCTGCCCTGCTGCTCTGGGCTAATGGGACAAATGGACCCGGCTTCCTAGGCAGGCCCTGGGGACCTGTTTGGGAACCTGGCTTTTGGTGTCAGGAAGCAGACAACCTCGGGCTGGCCACCCCAGGAAAGGGGTGTGGGAGCTTGGCTACCTTTGACCAGTGTGTGCTTGTCGGTGGGAGACGACCGGGCCAGCACCCTCAGCTTGGGCCACACCTTGTCCAGCCGCTCCTGTTCTATCTGGGGAGGGGAAGCACAAGGATGCTGCAGAGCTAGGGCGGGCACGCAGGGGGCTGGGGGAGGAGAAGGGGGATCTGGGGTGGCAGACAGCCGGGTGCTACCTCGCCTTTCTCATTGCGGATCCGCCGGTTGAACTCCTTCCCTTCTAGGCACAGGAAGTCCTCCCCGGGCTGGATGATGCCACATTTGGCTGCGATGGCCCGGGCCGTGTTGATGTTGTCCCCAGTCACCATGCGGACTGTGATGCCAGCACGCTGGCATTTTCGGATAGCTTCAGGGACCTAGAAGACACGAGAGGTGGGTGGGGCCATCGAGGCAAGACGTATTTTGGGTTGAGGCAGTACCCCTTCCTCCATCAGATCTGCAGGTGGCCCAAGGTCCGCCAGAGGTGACAGTAAAGCCATCCGATTCACGTGCTCAGAACACTTATGTTAGCCTACAGCTGGGCAAAAGCATTGAACACAAAGCCTACTGTGGAAAACAGTGCTGATTATCTCATGTAACTCATTGAATACTGCACTGAAAGGGAAAAACAGAATGGTTGTATGGGACTCGAAGTAAAGTTTCTGCTGAATGTGCATCACCTTTGCACCAAGTTAAAAAATTGTTAAAAGTTGGGGACCACCTGCATCATATTAGATTCTGGAGAAAGAGAAAGAGGTTCCCCAGTGCTGAGTAGAAAGCGAACAGCCTGCAAGGGGTTGAGAGCGGGAAGCCAGGAGACCGGCCGGGAGGTGGTGGCATTGTCCCAGTGGTGGGGGGACAGGGAAGACAGTTCCCAAATGAAGAGGTATGTGGCTCTTCAGGCTCGGGGACAGAGAGACAGGGTCAGGCAGCTGATGCCACTGAGGTGGACGGGCAGGGGGAGAGGAGGAGCCAGGTTCACAGTCTGGGAACCTGAATGAGGAGGTCAAGCCTAGGCAGTGGGGCTTGTGAGCACCGTCGGGTAAGTGCAGAAGCCTAGGTGTGGCCGAGCCCCCAGGCCTAGGGAGCCTGCGGCGGCGGGGGGGGAGTAGACACGCAGGAGCCGGAGCCAGGCGTAGGGCAGCCGGGAGACACCAGGGGAGGACATTGACCTGGGAGTCCCCGCATCCTGGCGCCCCATGAGGCCATGGGCAGGGGGGCTGTGATCTTTGCCAGGGAGGGACAGCTGGGGACCCCACTCTAAGCTGTGGCAGGGTGATCCAATGGTTCCTGCAGCATATACCACCAACTGGCCTCACTGCCAGCCTCGGGGACACTTCCTACTCTCTGAGGATCTTGGGGTGCTGGATAACAAGATCACGAGCCACAGGAAGACAATTCTCCTTTGAGCCAGTGAATGCCTGTCCCTGAAAAGTCTGGAAGCCACCCCTCTGCTGCCACCAAGTGGCCGTGACGAACCTCAAAACCAGCAGCTGCGAACCCAGGCCTCCTGCCTCCTCAGGCCCAGTGTGTGTAGCCCAGTTCTTTCCCCATGGCCCCAAAGGGCCAGGCCAGGCTGTCCTTTCTCGCCTGCTCAGCCCTGCTCCCTGCCTTCTCCCCAAGGCCCCACAGCACAGCAGCCAGCCAGGTGTCTGGAGAAGTTGCCAGTGCCCCCGGCAGGCCCAGCGCCAGCAGCATCAATACCACTGCAGCCACAGGCTTCCTGTGGCCCCCCAGGGCCCAGCCTCGCGGGCCCTCCTCTGGCTGCAGCCGTGCCGCATCTCCAAGCACCCTGGCAGGTTTCAGTGAGGCCCTTGTGTCCTACTGCCTGTTGCCGGCACCCAGGACTTCGCTGGGCCCTCTGTGCGTCCTCCTCAGCCACCAGCAGGCTGGCCAGTCTTTGTGGGGGTCTGCCCAGACTCCGCAGCCTGGCCCTGTCACTTGGACTCTCTCTCAGCCACTCTCAAGCTGGAAAGGAGCTGTCCCTATTCCCCGGGCCCCTCTGGCAAGATTCCTTCCTCTGCTCCGTGCTTCAGTTGCTCCCTGGTCCAACAGAGGGACTCGATGGCTCCTGAAGGGAAAGGCCTCTAAGCCTGTCCCCAAGTGTGGCCTTGCTTCACCTCACCAGCGCCCTCTCCTCCTGCTCTCCCAGGCTCAGCGGGGCCCGGGACTCATGCCGCTGCCCACCTTTGCGGGGCCCATTTCCCTCGCTGGACTTCTGTCCCCTCTCCTCCGCTACCACCCATTTTCTCCCGGGGCAGGCTCGAGGTGCTCCCTCTCTGGGCGTAGTGACCATGTTCTTCTCGGGGCACAGGCTGCTCTGTTGACATGAGCCATGGCTGGCGTTTAGATGCACTGTCTTTGAATTGAGTGTCTTTGCTACGTCATCCAATACATGAATGCCTGTCTCCCGAAGGAGAGCCCAGAAGCTTCTCCTCCCAGGTTGCACCTCCACCCCCCAGGGTGGCTCCTACAAATATAAGTTCTCAGGGTAATCAGCAGGATCAAAGTGGCCCTGCTTCTGACACAGGTGGGTGCCATGCAGAGGCCCTGGGGAGACAGAGGGGCACCCCATGCCTTGCACTCTCCCTCCGGGGCCGGCCATCCTCCACACTCTCCAGGGTCTGGGATCTTTCAACAACAAAGTGACTTCCCAGTGTCCAGGCCATGGCATCTGCCACGCGGCCCTCGGGGTCCCCTCATCTGGACTCCCCTGGTGGCATCGTCCATATGGAGATATGCTTCTGGGCTCCCTTTCCCGCCAGGACCTTTGCTGTGAGCTCCCCACAGGACGTCCTGACCGTAGAGTGGCCCCAGCCAAACCCTCAACCAATAAGCGCACACCCTGTCCCCCAAACCTGTGTCCCCTCAGGCTTCAGCACCACCTCCAGTCCATTGGTCCTGGGTGGATCAGATCCCAAATGTCGACGGTCTCCCTGCCACTGCCACCTTCTCACCTGGTAGAAGGTGGAGCCTGAGCTGGGCCCATAGGTCAAGCAGGAAGGGCCTTCCAGCAGGCAGGACAGAGCCTTTGTGTGGGTGTCAGGGTGAGAGCACCCAGGACGGGGCTCAAGTGTACTACGGAGGGACCGCAGCAGCTATGTGTGACGGAAGGCCGCCCCTACCAGTTCGGACAAGCTCGGGCAGAGGGCACAGTTACCAGGGCAGCTCACAGAGAAGGTGGTGGCTACCTCGGGCCGCACAGGGTCCTCAATGCCCACGACAGCTATGCAGGTGAGGTCACCCACGACCTCATTCTCGTTGTCCCAGTCGGGCTCCTGGCCTGCAGAGAAGTCCCGGTAGGCGATGCAGATGGTGCGGAGGCCATCGCAAGCCATCGGCTCGATGATCTTCCTCACCATGTCGTCCCGGTCCCGAGGCCGAAAGCCCCGGAGTTCGCCATTGCTATTCAAGATGTTGGTGCACCTAGGCAGGGGGTGGGCAGAGATGAGGCGGAGGTGGGGAGAGAACAACAAGAAACAGCGCTGGTCACACTGGATTGGGGGCTTAGCCAAGGACTGGGGTCCTTATCAGAGAGGAGAGCCCCGTGTGGGAACACAGACACACAGGGAGAAGGGTGTGTGACAACAGGCAGAGATTAGAGAGGGGCAGCTGCAAGCTGAGGAATGCGAGGACTGGCGGCCACCTCCAGAAGCTGGAGGATGCGGGATGCATCCTCTCTGAGATGCTTTGGAGGCGCTTTGGCCCTGCCCACACCCTGCTTTTGGACTTCTGGCCTCCAGAACTGGGGGAGAATCCATTTCTGTTGCTTGAGGGCACCAGGACACTCATGCACTGCTGCAGGCTGAGAGACCGGGAGGGAGGCAGGAGCATGTGGCTCATGGCAGCTCCACCACAGACTTCATGGGGCAAGGGGGTGGAACATGGGCAAAAACTGAAGTCTGTGGACAATCACTATAACCATGTCCAGGCAGCCACAGCCTCAGTAGAGCGCTTATGACTCCGGGAGCTTCTCAAAAGGGACAGGACTTGGGAGGATTCAGGTGGGGGAGGAGGGAGCAAAGGAGCCGAGGGCCACAGAGGCAGGCATGGCGGAAGAAGCCAGTGGGGCTGCGAGTGCCAGGTGCTGCCACTGCACGGGAGGCTGGTGATGAAGGAAATGATCATAACAGAAGCTGTGTGGACGGAGGGCCTCCTACAGATGTGGATTCACCCACGGAACCCTCACACCCCTCCCCAGAGATAAGTATTCTGTGATTTCCATGCCACCGGGGAAACTGAGGCATGGGAGTAGCGGGGAGTAACTGGCTCATTTATGCACAGCCAGCAGAGTGAAGCTGGGCCGGGCCTTTTGTCCGCAGTGCCTCAGTGTCCCTCAGTGCCCACCAAAAAAGAAGCACAGAAAGAGGGCTGAGGCCCCCACACCAGCAGGGATGGCTCCAGGGAGGAGGTGGTCCTGGCCCTGGCGGTGAGCGCTGCACCTGGCAGAGTTCTCGGAGAGCGCTGTGGGTGGGGCGGCCAGGCAGGGTGCACTTGGTGGTCCAGTCCGCTGAACCCAGGAAGGAGGGTGGGCCTGGGCCTTTGGGGAGCCCTGGGCGTCCTGCAGAGGACCTTGCCCTGAGGGACCTGGGACGGCAGTCATGAGGGGCCAGGTCAGTGGGGGACAGAGACGCCAAGGCCAAGGGTGTGGAGTCCGGGAAGGCTGAGTGGGAGTGGGGAAGCCAGGGCATTTGGAGGTGACGCTGTGCACTCTCCCTCACTTTGTTCTAATAGCTTTATTGGGATATAATTCACGCATCACACAGTCCACCCATTTAAAGTAGATAATTCAACGGTTTTTAGTATAGTCACAGAGCTGCACAACCATCACCAGTCTCCAATTCCAGAAAATTTTCATCATCTCTAAGAAAATTTTCATCATCTCTAAGCAACAACAAGAAAATAGATCAACTGGACGTCATCACGATTTAAAACATTTGTGCATCTAAGGACACTATCAAGAGAGTGAAGACAGGCCACAGAAGGGGACAGAATGTGTAGAAATCGCATAGCTGATAAGGATCTAGGATCCAGAATACAGAAAGAATGTTACAGCCCAACAATAAGAAGACAAACAACCCAACTCAGCAATGAGCAAAGGGCTAGGACAGACATTTCCCCAAGGAAGACAGGCAAATGGCCACTCAGCACAGCAAAAGAGGCTCAGCGTCGTTAGTCATCAAGGAAACACAGATCAAAACCACCAGGAGATATTGCCTCACACCCACAAGGATGGCCCCCATCAGCATTGTCACACCAGAAAATAAGTGCTGTTGAAGATGGGGAGAAGGTGGAACCCTCCTATGTCGCTGGTGGGAATATGAAACGGTGCTGCCCCTGTGGAAAACAGTTTGGTGGACACCACGACCCAGCCATTCCTCTCCTAGATGTCCACGCAAAAGAACTGAAAACATGAGTTCAAACAAAAACTTGTACGTGAATATTCACAGCAGCGTGACTCGCGACAGCCAAAAGGTGGAAACGACTCACGTGCTGGTAGACGTGCTGGTAGACGGACGAATGGATGGATGGACCAACACAATGTGCTTTAGCATACAATGGATATTACTCAGCCTTAGAAAGAATGGAAGTTCAGGCTGGGTGCAGTGGCTCATTCCTGTAATCCTAGCACTTAGGGAGGCCAGGGTGGGTGGATCGCTTGAGCCCAAGACTTCCAAGACCACCCTGGGCAACATGACGAGACCCCAGCTCTACAAAAAATTTAAAAGTTAGCTGGGCGTGGTGGCATGCACATGTAATCCCAGCTACTCGGGACACTGAGGTAGGAGGATGGCTTGAGCGAAAAAACAAAACAAAACAAAACAAAACAAAACAAAACAAAACAAAACAAAAAAAGAAAGGGAGGTCTAATACCTGGGGGAAACTGAAAACCTTGACACTAAGGAAAGAAGCCAGACACAAAAGGCCACACAGTGTATGAGTCCCTTGATAGGAAATGTCCAGACAGGCAAATCCATACAGACAGGAAGCACATGAGTGGGTGCCAGGGCTGGGGAGGGGCTTGGGGAGGGCTGCTCATGGGCCTGGGGTTTCTTTCCGGGTTGATGGAGGTGTTTTGGAACTGGGTAGTGGTGATGGTTGCGTGATATTGTGAATGTGCTTAATGCCATTCAACTGTACACTGTAAAGTGGTTGAAATTGTGAATTTTATGTTTGGCCTCTTTTACCACGACAATAGAATCAGAACCTCTGTGCATACCCCGGCGCCTCCCTGCTGCTCACTCACTTTTTCAACAGGATCTCTGAGGCCCCCTTGCTGAAGAGGCGGAAGCCACCGTCGGGCATGCGGATGACCGTGCTCATGGACTTGCGGACGGAGTTGAAGGTGTACACTTTGTAAAGCTTGTCTTCTGGGATCTGCTCGCGCACGGGCTGGAAGTCCCGCTTCAGGTCCAAGATGAAGCCCAGCAGGGCGCACTCCGTCTTATTGCCCACCTGGCGTGGGAGGGCGCCTTCCTTCTCAGGAGGCTGCAAGATGAGGAGGGCTAGCATGGCGCTGGGGGCCTGAGACCACCCTCCATGCTGCCCCTGGAGCCCCAGCTCTGCCCCCTCGTGGTCACCACATTGTCAGCGTGTGGGCGGCAGGGAGCAGAGGAAGGGCTGCCTTAGCTACAGGCAGTTTTCCGGCCAGAGCCACCTGTGAGGCCAGGGATGGGCAAAAGTTCTTAAGGGGGGGCCTAATGAGCACCTTGCAACAGCTCACCTGGCACCCTGGCCAGGCCCCTCCCCTGCTCCTGCCCCCGGCCCTGCCCGCCCGCTCCTGCCCCAGCTCACTAGTATTTTGGTGGTATAGGCACTGTTGATGGAGATGGCATGGACCAGGAGGTCGAGGATCTTAGGGGTCAGGGCGCTGGGGGCCGGAATCTCTTTGTAGTGGGTGTCCCCTAGGTAGGACTGGACCACGGTCATACGGTTGGTGGTGAGTGTGCCCGTCTTGTCGGAGCAGATGGCTGTGGCGTTGCCCATGGTCTCGCAGGCATCCAGGTGGCGCACCAGGTTGTTGTCTTTCATCATTTTCTGCAAAGGGCGAGGGTGTGGGCATTTGGCCCAGGTGCTTGTTGGGGTGGAGGAGTGAGAGATGTCAACACAAACATCGCGCGACTCTGTTTTGCTCAGCTAGCGCCATGTGTGGCACTAAGCCCACTGGGGACCTGGTCAGCCCTGAGCCAATAGCAAGGCTGTAAGGCATCAGCAACCTCATCTAATGGTGGGGGCGGGATGCGCACCCGGGACCTCCCCTGCCCGAGCCCCCTCTCAGTTACCCACCAGCCCTGCAGCTCTCCCACCCCACCACCCCACGCCTGGCTCCCCCCACCTCCTCCCACTGCCTCCCAGTGTCCCGGGCCTTCTGCTGATTCTCCGCCTCCCCACTGCCTCCCAGCCCCTCCGTCCTACTGCCCACATTGTGCAGATGCTGACCCCCTGGGTACCTCACCGCCTGCCTGCTTTCTGGCCCATCTCATGCCCAGGGACCTGAGCTGACAGATCAGCAAAGCTGCCCCCTGGGTCCCTGCTCGGCACCTCCTCTCCTCCCTTGAGCTATCCCAAACGTCCCCAGTTTATACTGCCACCAAGGCGCCCAATGACTTCTTACCCCAGTTTCCGAGTCTATAAACAGTATCAACTGTAAGTTTTATGATTACCTTGACAGAGTAAGCTAAGGAGATGGTGACAGCAAGAGGCAGGCCCTCTGGGACAGCCACGACCAGCACAGTGACACCAATGATGAAGAACTTCACGAAGTATTGCACATAGACCGGCGTGCACTCTGCCAGCCATGTCCGGCCTTCCACGACAAACGTCTCGATCACAAAGTAGAGGACCAGGATGATGACGGTGATGGCAGACATCACCAGCCCTGCCACAGAGCGGGGAGGAGAGGAAAGGGGTTGCCACGGGTGAGGGAAGGAGGGGGACAGGAAGAGGGAAGAGGAGGTATGGACACGGTCTCGGAGGCATTTGTGAAGGCCTTGTAGATTTGCCTTGCGTTTCAGGATAAACAGCCCGGGTTTGGCTCAGCAGGTGAGCTGGGGCCTGTTTGCAAGGGGGCTCTGTGTGCCCTCTTCTGGAGTGCTGCTGGGGTTGGGGAGTGGACTTTGTGGTCTGATGGCAGGAGAAGCACCACCGGGGAGGACTAGCAAGCGTCTATCCCCCACTGCCCCCCAGAAGTTGGGGTACCAGCCCTGCATGCCCCCAGCTGCCTTTTGAGTGTGCCAGGGGCAGAGCCTGAAGCCTTGGGTAGGGGCACCTCATGGGCAGTGGCTCAGTGTGTGACCCGGGGCCTTCGTCGAGGGTTTGGGACTTAGGCTCACTAGGGAAGGGCTGCACCAGGCCCTGATGGCCACTGCCGGCCTGGCCTGTGCCCCTGGCTGCCTGGCCCACACATCACCTGCCACATTCCTTCCCACCTGCTCTACACAGCCTGGGCTCATCTCCAGGAGCCCAGCATCCTCCATGCCCAGTCAATGGCCTGGGCCCTCCACCTCCTGCTGTCCCTACCTGCTTTCCCAATCTGCACGGCTAGCTTTGTGAGCTTCCCCTGAAGGACAGACTTCTCCTTCTTGGGTGCGTTGGCTTTCTTCTTCTCCCGCTCCTCCATCTCCCCACCCTCCGCGCTCTTCAGGGGCTGCATCTCCATGGCCACTGCACCATCCTGCTTCTTAGCTGCACACAGAGGAACCCCATGGCCAAGGTCAGTGCCTGGCTGGGGAGAAGGGGTTATAAGGGGCTTTCGTGGGGGAAAGACGTGCCACGCCATAGAGAGGAGACGGGATTCAGTGGAGCTCTCCTATTTCCAAGTCTATCAGCTTCCCTTCTCTCGCCTCCCAAGCCCAGGCCCTCTTGGGGTGGGTGCAGTGGCTCCAGCACTGTTCTAGGTGGGACAGAGATGGTTCTCTCAGGAGAAGGGAGGACAAACACAGCACAAGGAATTTGGGCACACAGACAGGGTGACTGGTCCTGGAATGCCTCAAATAATACCTGAGAGCAGAGGCCTGTGGCCCAAGGAATGTTCCAGAACCCTGAGCTGACTCATCTGCCTACTGGTGTCCGAGCCACCTCCTACCTCCCTTAGGGAGGCCCAGGAGCCCCATGCACTCTCCTCCCACCAGCCAGCCCTGCGCCTGTTCGGGCTCCATCTGTCCCTCCAGCACCCTCCCTGCCTCTCCCCTGGAGCAGACGGCTCCTCTCCCTTCTTCCCTGGTGGGTCCTGTGCTCCTCATCCTTGCTGCCCTCGACGTGGTGGTGGTGTGTCCCCCACTCCGGCTCCCTCCTCTCCCCACTCCTCTGCTTCTGTCACTTCCTCATCTCCCTCCCTGCCAAGCTCTGGCCGCACCCACTCCACGGCCCAGAGTAATCCTGGCCACCCCACCTCCCTCTTCTGCCCTGGGACCGATGCAGCGACCTGGGGAGAGCAGACTCGTCTTTCTCCCTCACTACTCTGGTCCCCCATCCACTGGGGCTCTTGGCACTACCGCCATCACTTCTGCCTCCTCCTGTTCCTCCTCACCTGCCAGCCTGAGGCCATTCGCCACGGCTCCTCTTCCCAGTGGCGTCAGGACACAATTGCCCCATCCAGCTGGGCCCCTCTAGCTTTGTGCCCCACCTGCCGCCACCTCCTAAACCCAGGGCTGCAGCCATCAGGCTGTCCCCCCAGTGCCCTCCCAAACCCAGCTCCACACAGGGCGTTGCCTGGGTCATCTCTGCCTGTGACCTTCCTGAGGGTCAGGACCTGCCTTGTCCCCCATGGACTCCAGCACCTAGAGCTGGCTGCTGCATTGGCCGACATCTCCTGTCCTCCGTGGGCCACGGACGGCCTCCTCCCCCTTCCTCCCACCCCTTCTCCTGCTTCCTGCGTCTCATAGCCAGGCTCATGCTGGCCCCAGGGTGTTGGCACCTGCCATGTGTCCGGGGCTGAGAGGAGAGCCGGGCCTCTGGCCCTCAGCCGACCACTCTGTCTCCCAGGTCCACAGGCTTGGCTGAGAGGAAGCTGGCCTGGGAAACACACTGAATGGGACCCAGAGCTTCAGGTGAGTCAGCCCTTCTGGGCCTCAGTTTTCTCATCTGGCCAGAGTGGACTCGGGGCGCCCACTCACAGGTGATCCTTACGCCTGTGCTGGGCTAAGGTCTCCTCTAGGTGGCTGGGCTGAGCTGCCAGCAGTGTCTGTGGCCAGGATGCCCTGAGCAGCCCCAGGGGTGTGCTCTCTCCTCCCTCTGCACTGGGACGGGACTGTGCAGCCCACTCACCTGGTCTCCAAGTGTTGCTCCTGCCACCGAGGCAGGTGACCCTCCCCCCACACTGTGCCCTCCGCCAGCCCCACCCCCAGGGCTCCAAGCTAGTTGTGCCCAAGCAGCGGCGCCCGTTACCTTTGGTCTGGCTACTCTCCATGGCCCCATCCTGCTGCTTGCCTACAATGGAAGAGGGATGACAGACACGAAGGGTTGAGGACACCGTGTGGCACACACAGGCACATGCACAGCACAGCCTGGGGGCCGCGTGGCAGGGGGGTTGGGGAGGAGGGGTCTGATTGCTGGTGGCCTTAAGCACTGCCCACCGCAGCACCTTCTTCATGCCCCATCCTCTCCAGGCTCACCCCGTCACCACCTCCCAGCACACGGTCACCATGAACACTGGCATTCCTGAGCCAGACCTCTGCCCAGGGCTCCCCCTTGGGCCTTAAGCTCAGCCCTACAGTGAACCCCTAAAGCCAGCCTTGGAAGGGCCCTGGGTCACACATGGCTGGCAGTGGGAGGTTCCCGGAAGCTGGAACCTCCCCAAGTTGGGATGTCTGCTCCCTGCAAACCAGCTCAAGGGGTTCACTTAGATGGCCCCTAACCCCTGGAAGCCAGGCAGACAGCACCCAGCTGCCCTTGCCTAGGGATCGGTTTTCCCTGCAGTCACGTCCAGCAGTTAGCTCAGTGTGTGTGTGTTTGAGCACTGCAACCTCCACCTCCCAGGTTTAAGCGATCCTCCTGCCTCAGCCTCCCAAGTAGCTGGGACTACAGGCGCACACCACCATGCCCAGTTAATTTTTGTACTTTTAATAGAGACGGGGTTTCGCCATGTTGGCCAGGCTGGTCTTGAACTCCTGATCTCAAGTGATTCACCCGCCTTGACCTCTCAAAGTGTTGGGATTACAGGCATGAGCCACTGTGCCTGGCCCCAGTGTGTGTTTTAAAGGGACAAAGGAATGAGACTGTAGGACTCTGTGGGGCGCTTTTAGGTCATTGGTCAACCCAGGGCTACAGCACAGGAGCGCCAGCCTGAGCACTGGCACCCAGCAGCCCAGCAAGACCAGGCTGGGCCCCAAGTGGCCCTATCCAGGGGCTCAGGTGGTGGGCACAGTCACCCCTTCTGAGAGCTGCAGTTAGAGGAGCTTCCTGGGGGCCACATCTGCATTCCCAGGCAGTTGGGGTTGGGATCCGGGGTCCCCAGGGAGCAGGGAGGGGCCCCCCCCGCAACTCGGCCAGGGGTGGGGCATTTGATCAGGCCCTCTCCGCCCAGGGTTCCTGTGGGCACAGAGGGCCCTTCTTGCAGGGAGGGGAGACCCCCATGGACACAAGATGGCAGTGCGATGACCGCACAGCACAGCAGGGGAGATGGCAGAGCCTTGGGGCCGTGGGGGCCCGAAGGAAGCATGGACTCCGGACCCAGCCTGCACACAGGCCCTGGGAGGCCTCTGGAGGAGGGAGGCAGGGGGAAGTCTGGGATGAGCATTGCTGGAAGAGGAGGGCTGGGCCCCGCCAGAAGAGGCAGGAATGCGGGGAAGGTGAGGAGGAGAAGCACGCTTGGAGAAAGGTGCATAGGAGTCAAGGTCAAGAGACAAGAAATAGGGGGTTGGGTGCAGGTAGAAGGCAAGTATCCTAAGCGTGTACCGGGCAGGCTGCACCAAACAATGGGGATGGGGCGAGAGAGACGGGGAGGGCGAGCAGGGAGCCCCCTGGTCTTGCTGGTACCCTCTCCCCAGCTGGCCAGCTGCTGCTCTCCCTCCAGGGCCCCCTCAGGGTTCCCTTCCTCCAGGAAGCCCTCCAGCTCTGACTCCTAAGTAGCACAGCCTGAGGGTGCTGGAGAGGAGGGCCAGGTGGGGCCTGGGAGGGGCTGAATGGTCTTGTCAATTTCAAAAAAAAAAAAAGGAGAGGCCTGGAACAGTTAGGAAGGACACACTCATTTAAGGTACAGGGAAGGTGAGCAGCCTGAGAAGGGTGGCTGGAGACTCCAGAGGAGTGAGTGTGGGTTCCTGTGGACAATGGGAGAGGGCCATTGTGTGCAAGGCATGAGGAGGCAGCCCAGGCAGGGACTCCAGCCCAGCTCAGACGAGGCCCAGGGCCGCCCATCTGCCTGTGCACCCCCAGGGCACTCACTGGGGTGAGGCACTGCACTGAGCCCTACAGGACTTGGTGCCACAAAGAAGAGCCGGTGCAGGGAGACACAGGCCCAGGCTGCCAGAAGGCAGGGCTGGGCGAAGCTTCTAGGCCACAGAGGGTCATCCAGCTACTCCCTTGCTGCCTCCAGGGAGCTTTGGGCTCAGGGCTGACCTTTTACCTGGGCCCTGACTGCCTGCCCCACGCCCCCATGCCCCCACGCCCCCATGCCCCCACGCCCCCACGCCCCCACGCCCCCACGCCCCCACGCCCCGCGCACTGGCCCCAGGGCCCTGGCTGGAGGTCGCTGGCAGGAAGCAGAGCTTTCCCATGCGGGTGTGGCTCCCTACCATGTTGTGGCTGCAGGAGAGGCCAGAAGGCAAGCCCAGGCCAGAGCAAGGCTGCCCAGCCAGAAGGGGCGGTGGCAGCCATTTGATCTTGTCCATCAGGGCCTCCCTGAATAGTCCTCAGGTTAGAAGGTCTGAGGACTCCGCCCGCTGCAGGGCCTGATGGTGGCAGCTCCAGCCACAGGGCGAGGAATGGGCCCTCCTGGTCAGGCTTGCCTAGCTTTGTAAGCCCCAGGGCAGGGCCACCACCCACAGGTGGGCTGCCTGGCCCTCACCTGTCCCAGCCTCCTCTGACCTCTGACCCCCACCTCCCTGGCTGCCTCCCACGCTGGCACCTTACTGGGCACGGGCCCTGAGGGTGAGCATGAGGCTCCCTGTAGCCCCTGTCCCTCTGACCCCATTCCTGCCCAGGTAGGTATGGGATCCCGAAACCTTTGGGGATGGTGGTCTCAGGGAAGCTCCCCGTCCACGGCACTGGAGGGGCCCTTGGCCTGCCGGCTCTCAGGGGGGGAAATCCTCAGAAGAGGAGTCTCCAAGGAGAATCAGAAGAGAGGGCCCGGCCTCCCACCCACTTGGGCTGGCTCTCCCTGAGCCCCCAATGGCACCAGCCCGCAAAGAAAGAATGGGCTGCGTGGAAGGAGCCCCCACCAGCACCAGGGACTGGTGGCACTGCTGTGCTACCTTTCTTATCTTTCTTCTCTTCCTCCTCTCCGCCAGCTCCAAGCAGCGTGAAGATGATGCCTGTCTGGGAATTCACGCCAACGGCGGTCACCACCATTCTTCCAGAACCTTCCATGACATGAGTGCCTGGAATAGCAACACAGAGTCTGAGACAGGAATTTGCACCACCCAGTGGGAGACATATTCAGTGCCCACAACTTGTCTCCCAGGGTCTCCCGGAAGCAGGGACGCGGTGTCCACTTTAAAAATAGGCTGAAGCCTCCTCCCTGGCTTGGAGGAGGCCCCGAGGCCCACAGGGCCCACCTAGGGCCTCCAGCCTTCCTGTCCCGTTTCACACTACGTTTCCAACTGGGATAAACACCGAACTACATTGAAACCTTCTGGAAAGGGAACACTACCCCCACTGGATATTGTCGAGGGTCTGGATTTGGGAGAAGCACAGCGCTGTGCTGGTCTCCGAAAGCCTCTCCGCTTGGGGCTTCCCATTCAGGACACAAAGCACTCTCCTGGGCCTGGAGGGCCAGCTTCCTCGCCCTGTGGCTGGAGCTGCCACCATCAGGCCTCATGATGGGCGGAGTCTTCAGATTCCCAACCTGAAGGTTATGCTGGAAGGCCCTGGTGGAGGTGGACAGGATGCTGGGCCACATGGCTGCCGACACTCCTTGGTGCCAGGCTGGCCAGGAGGGTGGCCCTCACCTGAAAGCAGCATGGGATCTTTGTCGGCTGACTTGCGCACATGGTCAGACTCGCCCGTCAGGGAGCTCTCGTCGATCTTGAGGTCATTGGCCTGGATGAGCACGCCGTCGGCTGGCAGCAGGTCGCCTAGAGCACCGGGAAGCAGAGGCCTTTCTCCCCACCGCCTCCTCCCGGCTGCCCCAGGGGAGGTCCCGTCAGGTGCCATGGGCCGCCTGGGAAAGGGACTTGGGAGCCCTCCTCCTTCTGGGGAACGAGGACATTTGCATCCTTTGTAGGGGGAAAGCCCGCCGTGGAGGCTGTGGCGACAGTTGATTCTTCGGGGGCCTGCTGTGTCTGAAACTCTCCCACTCTGCCCTGCCCTGTGTTCCCCCACCTCCCCCACCTCCGCCACCTCCCGCCTCCTGCAGGTGACGACACCCAGGCCACCGGGGAGAACCTGTGCTGGGGGCCTCCTCTGGCTCACCCTCCCCAGAAGCAGGAGCCGAGCTTCCTTGACAGGGTTGGGTGAAGACCAGGGCACTCACCGTACTTGACCTGGGCAATGTCCCCCACCACCAGCGCAGCCACGGGGACCTGGAGGAGCTGCCCGTTCCGGATGACCGTGAACTTCTGCTCCTGCTCAATTCGGCTCTGCAGGCCTCGGAACTGCTTCTCCTTGCTCCAGTCATTGAAGGCCGTGACCAGCACCACACAGATGACGGACAGCAGGATGGCAGCCCCCTCGATCCAGCCAGCCTCGGCCTCGCCCTCATCTTCTGCGCCTCCCGACACATTCCCACAGGCTGTGCGGAGGACAGAAGGGAAGCAGTGGAGGAGACGTCACCATCCTGTGACCGTCCCTCATCTCAAGCCCCATTCCTCTTCCTCCTTCCAGCCCAGGTCCCCGGGCCTTACCTTCACTCTCCTCTCCCGGCGGCGCATAGAACGAGAGGCCCAGAGAGACGATGGCAGCCACCTCCAGGATGATGAGGGTCACGTCCTGCAGGGCCTCCCACACCAGCTGCAGGAAGGTCTTGGGTTGCTTCGGGGGGATGAAGTTCTGCCCGTAGATCTGCCTGCGCTTCTCCAGGTCATTGGTGTTGTCCGCCAGGCCTGCACAGTGCCCGGGAAGCACAGAAGGGGAGGATGGGATGGGACGGGTCGGCCTTTTGTGTCCCAGGCCTCCTATGTGGCCCTGCCTGACTGCTCCTGGGGTGGCAGCAGCCCTCTGGGGCCGTCTGGCCAGCGCCTGACTCTCCCTCTAGACAGGAGCCTTTCTGCGGACTGCTGGGGGCGTGCACATGGGAGTGAGCATGCGGCTCTCTGGCTGCTGTCACAGGGAGTCCCTAGCCATCCTCCTCCTGACACACAGATGACAAAACAGGCCAGGAGGCTCCCGGACTCCAGCGGGTCCCAGGTCCCTGTGCTGTCCTGGCCACCTCCACACTACCGCTGAGGGGGCACTGGAAGGCAGGGGACAGGACCCAACAAGGGGGCGCAGAGGTGACCCAGCAGGGTATGACCAGGTAAACAAGGGTTACTAGGAGACAGGACAGAAGAGTACAGCCAATGGTCCCCTGGGGAGGAGAGCAAGTGTCCAGGGGACTTTAGTGGAGACATGGGGAGGGCCACCAATCAGGGGAGGCTGGGATGGCACCAGATGCCAAAGACTAGACCAGGGCTCTGTGCCTGTCAGGAAACACCTCTCTAGCTCCCAGCCTATGAATTCCCTGAGCAGGCTTGTCACCAACACCCCCCTCCCCAGCTCTGTAAGATGGGGCCAGCCGGTCCCAAAGACTGGCAGTGTCACACAGCCCAACCTGTGGGGACAGGAACAGCCTGCAAAGAGGGTGGGCAGGGCCTGAGGGATGGGGGCATGAGCACGGCCAGTGCCAAGGGATCAGGAGTCTCCAGGGTGCCTGTGGCTGCTGGCGACAGGGAGCGGAGGCTTACTTTCCAGAAGTTTCTCGGGGAAGAAGCAGTGGGGAGGGAGCATGAGAGCTAATGGGAGATGCAAGTTCTTGGGTCCGGAGACCCAAAGAAGAAGAACGGTGTCACGCGAGGAGAGAGAGAGGCACGGGAGTGGGAGTGGGTTCCCGGTGGGGAACAGGCGGGGAGAAGCCAAACCAGAGTCACGGTGCTGAGGGAGGGGACTGGGAAGTCTTCAAGCCTTTTCTGGGCTGCATGGCCTTGCAGGGGTCGGGGAGACACTGCCCACCCTGGGCTGCTGATCAGCTGCTGTCTGCAGGGTGCAGACAAGGCCACTGAGGCTGGAGGTGGAGAGGGCCCTGTAACCATGAGTCAGAGCTCTGGCCAGTGGCCCAGGTCAGGACAGAACCTATGCTGCCCGACAGGACCCGGTGAGCACAGGGCCCTCAGGACCCAGCCGCCTTGGTTCTAACGCAGCTCCAGCGCCAACTTTGATCCCTCAGCCAGGGCTCACAGCTTGTCTACATGGCGACTTGAATGACACCCAAAGCCACTCAGAAGCCCCCAAATTGGCTTTGCCTTCACAATCAGAGCCACCTGTCCCTATCCAATTCTGTCACTTGTCATCCTTGAGGACGCTCACTTCTCAGTCTTCCTTGGCCTGAAGGTACTGGAAGCTTACATGCGTGACTGGCATCCAGGCCTGGACACCCACTCAGCCACCTTCTACCGGGGCAGGCATGTGGGATGACACCCTCCTCTGGCCCCACCCTTGGCCCCAGGATTCTCAGCCCCAGCTGATCCGGAGGAGCCCTCCCGAGCGCTCACCCGGCACCCAGTGCTGTCTCGGCCATGACCAGACCCACACTGACACCTAGTGGACAGACAGCAGCTTGCAGCTCCCAGCCCTGGGCAGCTGGGCTCACGCCTGCCATGTGCTGCAGGGACGGGATGACCAGAGAGCCCAGCCCCAGCCCATGGGGTACTCACAGTGGATCTGGGAAGGCACACAAGACCCTCCAGATGCCTGGAGAACAGGCGCATGCTAACCTTGGGGCTTCTGAGGAGGGGCAGGGGTAGCCCTGGCTGCAGTGGAACAGAAGCTGCCGCCCGCACAGCCGTGGCTCATTCACCCCAGCTAGGCGATGGCCACATGGCGTCCTCCCCACCCAGAAGAGCCGCAGCTGTCCGTGCCTCTCTCCCCCTGGCTCAGGTTTCTTCGGGAGCCAAAGGCCTCTTGCTGAGGCCCGAGCCTGCCCCAATCGGGAGCCTGGGGTTAACTCACAACCTCAGCTCCTGGGTGGTGGCGAGGGAGCTGGGGACCAGGGACCCAACTGAGGGGTGTGCACCTCGCTCTGGACTGGGACTGTCTCCTGGAATTACAGGAGCTAAGCCAGGTGGGGACAGTACTAGGGAGTACAAGACCCCCCAGGTGACTTAAGAACAAGCACGTGCTAACCGTGGGGCTTCTGCGGAGGGAGAGGAGCAGGGGAGGGCTCTCTCCTGCCTGCCCCTCCTCACATGCCCAGTTTGTCCCTGAGAGCAGCCAGGACCCCTGGCCCATTCCCCAGGAGCTCCCTCGCCCTCGCCAGCCTCTCCCTTGGCCTTGACCTGCCCTTGCAGCTGTAGCCTTGCTCGTTTCTCCTTAGCCTTCCTGTGGGCTTGGAGTCCCGACGGCTGCCCCGCCGCAGCACCCATTGATGGGGGGGAGGAACACAGCTGCGGCCCCTCTGGCTCTGAGCACGTTTCCCCAGCAGGCCCGAGGGCAGTCCAGGTCCAGGGCATGGGGGCAGGGGCTGGCCGGTTGGCATGGACACAGATGGGCGGCCTGCCCGGAGCAGAGGCCAGATGCCATCGGAATTGGATTAGGAGCATATCGTCTCGGTTCCCAGCTAATCCGCCCCCTCCTTTCCAGGACTGCCTGTGGAGCCCAGAGGGGGACTGGGCGGGGCCAGGTTCCCAGGCAAACCCACCTCTAAGTTCAGCCTGAGACCCAGGTTTCCTGACAACAGCAGCGCAATTTCCAGGATGGGTTCCGGAATCCTCTTGGAGTGCTCCCAAGGCAGGGAGGGCAGTGGATTGATGAGTGTACCGCCAGAAGATAAAGTCCCCTTCCCGCAATGCACTGTGCACCATAAAGCACCTGCCCCACGGGGGAGTGCCTGCCTCCTGGGCAGCCCCAAGTCTGCCCACCTTGTCAGGGGGTTGGCATAGGGCTTGGGGCACAACAAAGCCAGCTGCACCCATGGCTCAGGCCCTTGTGTCTGAGGAGGACTGAGGGACGGGCGGGTCTGAGCACCAGGGTCCGGGTGCACGGCCGGGCCAGGGGATGCGGGGAGCGAGTCACCCGCTCCTGGCACCCAGACAGCTCAAGCCCAACAGCTCAAGCCTGAGGACCTTGAGGGTTGAAGAGGGGAGGGGCCGGTCCTCTGCTGCTCATTCTGTGGGCAGCAGATCCAGGCCTGGCCGGCTCCCTGCACTGTGGCCTTGGGGACCCAGGTGCTTGGAAGCCCGTCAGAGGCCAAGCCACCCACATGTGCCCCTGCCTCCGTGCCCCTGCCTCCACAGGCACGCAAGAGCTCCTGAGCTCCATGGCAGAATCGGGCAGGTTCCCAGGGGCCTTGACATTTTAAATATTTAACAAGGCCTGGCAGACAGGGGAAGAGCAGACAGCTGAGGCCCATCTGCTTCCTTTGATCTGGGAGAGGCCAGAGCCCTTGTGGATAAATGGCCCTCCACAGCCTCCTCGGGGGCTGGGCAAGGAGGAGGGAAGGCAAGAGATGCTCGGGAGCAGAGCCAAGCCATCGGCCCCAGCAGCAGCTGCACTGTGAGGGCGTGTGCGGCGGCGAGGCCGGGTGTCACGGGCGCATCAGCTCCAGGGCACAAAGCTAGGGAGACCCAGGCAGACCCTGGAGTTCCTGACCTGGCCCGCAGCCCCGCTCCTCCATCTTCACTCCTCCCTGTAGCCTGAGTGCCACCTGCAGACAGACGGGGCCGAGGCCGGAACCACAGGAGAACAGTCTCTGGGTTGAGGGCGAGGGCAGAGCGGGAGGCTGGAGGTGCCAAGGAGCCTCGCGGCTGGGAGCAGAGGAGATGGGTGGGCCCAGGCGTTGCCCAGACGGGCAGCAGATCAAATCAGCCCGCACTGGCTGGGGAACAGGCCTGGCACTAGGCTGGGATAGCCCCAGCAGCCCTGCCAGGCACGCAGGGCCACAGAACGCTGTGGCTCCTGGAATCTGGGGCTGGGCCTGGCTCCTGGGGGTCCCCGCTTCACGGCAGACCGCAGCAACCAGGGCTGGGCAGGCCTCACAAGGCCTGGTGGAGCATTGCCTCCCACAGGGATAGTCAGGCCTCCACCCCAGATCTTTCTAGACAGTGCTCACCGGGCTTTCTAGAGCCTCCCTCAGCAGTGAGACCGACACTACCCTGGGCTTGTGCCTCTTTGGGACAGCCTGTGGCCAGTCAGTGCCACCTCTGATGAGCACTCTGGGCCTCCCGTGCCCCAGCTTTGGTCACCCCTTCCTGCCAGACCCAAATGGCTCGTGCCATCCCCAGGCCATCCTCTCTCTTCCCAGGAGAGGCCCCGGTCACCCGAAACTCCGAAAGCTTGCACCCTGCATCCCTTCCTCCTGTTCTGATCCCCCTTAACTGAACACAGAGTTGAGCACACTGGAAATCCCCAAACATACAGATGGTGCAGTCTTCCTCCTCCCTGCCCTGCCCTGTTCCTCGGAAGGGTTTCTGTTTGGGGCCCATTCCGCCTGCATGTGTGTCCCATGAAGTTCCCATCTCCTCCTCCCCAGTCTCGCTCTACAGAGCGGAGAACTCCTGATTGTGGAGGTGCGGAGATGAGGGGGTCAGGTCAGGTTACCCGGGGCATCTCCCCCTTAAGGGAAATGGCTGAGAGGAGGGGCACAGGTGGCCCTTTACCCTGGCCAGCCTTGGGGGTAAGGATGC
Organism: Pongo abelii; assembly: GCF_028885655.2. Classification (NCBI taxonomy): domain Eukaryota; kingdom Metazoa; phylum Chordata; class Mammalia; order Primates; family Hominidae; genus Pongo; species Pongo abelii. The sequence goes on along the minus strand of NC_072008.2, from coordinate 160,107,899 downwards.
CTTCAGGTCGCTCCTCTGAAGGCTGGGAGCAGGGCTGGCTGGCACGCAGCCTGAGAGGGACTTACCCTCTGTGGGTGAGGTCTTCAGCCTCCGGCAGAGCCCGCTGACATCCCCGTAGGCCTCCTCGATCTTCTGCAGCGCTTCGGCCCCTCGCAGCTCCATGAGGGCGCGCAGCTCCGCCAGCGTGCACCCAAAGCCTCCAGCGTGGGGGGCATCCCGCTGCTGCTGGGGCTTGGGGTGGAACTCGATGGAACTATTGGCCATGTCGCCCATGCTGCCTGTCAGGCCTTCTCACAAGTGCAATCTTGGCTCAGCCACAGCTAGGGACAGGCGGCCACCCACGGTCCCAGTGCCCAGGCAAGGTTTGGCGGTGGTGAGAAAGCTGCTAAGCGTGGACACCTGGGGAGACGGAGGCGAGAAGAAGCCAGGGGAGTGGTTGAGACAAAACTGAGGTCCCATCTTCCAGAATATTCTCTGCAAATCTTCACTCAGTCTATGCCATGACCCTCGAAGTGCAGAAATCACCTCCCAGGCTGGGCCAGTGGCCCTCATGCTCTGCCAGGCCCCACCAGCCAGGCCACTCCTGGGTCCTGCCCACCATGGGTGCCCAGAACCTGGAGGGCTTGCCCAGGTGGGGGAGGGGAAGTGTCAATGCCTCCTGCCAGGACCCTGCAGTGGCTAACACTAGCTAGCTGGAGGCAGAGGCTCTCACTGCCCCCCAAATGCATTGGGGAACCCACGCTGAAGTGAGGGCAGTGTGCTGGGACTGATCAGTGGCTGGTCTTGCCCGTGCCCCACCACCAGTCCTGGGCTTGTCCACTCCGGTTCACTCCCTGCTCTTGCCTGGTTAAGATGCGCCCTGTGCAGCGGGCATGCCATGAGTCCCTGGTGGTCTTCTGGTGTGGCCTTAGTGGCTCACGGTTTCTGTGGCCCTGAGAGTACCTGGGGGGCTGGGGCGAGGAAAGGAGGAGGCCCGGAGGAAGGGTGGGAAACAGGGGAGGGGAGAGAGGGACAAGACGGAAGGGCAAAGAGAGGGAGGGAAGGGGGATGGAGGGAGGGAGAAGAGGGAGGGGATAAAGGGAGTGGCTGAGGAGGAGAGGGCACACAGGAGAAAGCCAAAGCAGCCACAGGTCGCTGGCGAGTCTACCAATGTCCCAGCCCACAGCATGGTGCCACCCACTCCCCTCCACGCTCTTCTTCCCTCCAGATGACAAAGTAAGGAGCTAAAGTCTCCCCACACTGAAAGCATCCAGGCCACGGCCCTGGCCACACTGCCTTCCCCCCTCTGCCGAGCATCGCAAAGTTGTCATCCCTCTCCCTGTCCCCGTCACCTTACCCAAGGATCCGCTAGGGCCCAGGCTGCCCCTCCTGCAGCCATCGCAGTGTTTGGCGGGGCCCACTGCAGCTCCTCTCTCTCCGCTCCTTCCCAGCCCGAGCTAAGCCTGCCACATCCTCATGGAACTGAAATGGCCTCAGTGCACGTGGCCTGGCCTTGACATCAGCCAAGAGCCCTCCTGGCAGCTCAGCAGGGCCCTGACCCCCCGTCTCTGGGGAAGCTCCTGGCTCAGAAGCATCCACTGGAGACGGGTGGCCCAGAGCCCTGAAGAGAGGGGACAAAGCCCTCAGGCAGCCAAAGCAGACACAGCCAAGTCCATGGCCTTATTCTCAGGAGAGGCCCTGGTGGATACTTCACGAAACAGCCATCCACGGTGACCCACGTTTGAAAAGCGTGGGCACCTGCGTGTTTACTCTCGCGACACTTCGCACATGAAGCAGCCTTCACTCCTGGGAGATGTGGGGACAAAATGATGGCCATGTGCCTGTGCCGTCCTCTCTCCCCACCTCTCCCTGCCCTGTCTTGCAGTTGGTCACCTGACACATATTCACCGAGCAGCTACTACATGCCTGGCACTGGCTTGATGTGCTGGGACAGGTGCTCAACAAGTTTCAACTAACCCCGTCCCTCTCTAGCTGGGACAGGGAAAACGGCAGGCCCGAGGGCCAAGAGCTGTGGGGTTGCAGCTGGGGCAAAGGTGAGGCAAGGCGTCTGGGGACAGGCATGGGGGGAAAAGACTAGAAGGAGTGAGAGCTGAGGAGAGGGGGCCAGGACAGCAAGCGAAGCTGTCCCAGGTGAGGCGGGCTCCTTCTGGGGGTGCTGTGTGGACGAATTGCCCTTGCTTTTCTGATGCGGGAAACTGAGGCTGGCTTGGGGAAGTGGCAGAGCCAGAGGACAGCTGGGTGTCCCGCTTCTGACCCCTCAAGGCAGCAATGGCAGCTTTCGGCTCTCACCTGGACTCCTCGTCTTCTCGAGACAGCCTCCCCTCCCCACCCCAGGACCTTTGCTTGTGATGGTGCGCCTGCCAGGGCACCTTCTCCCTGCCTTCCTGAGCTCCAGTCACCTCATGCCTCAACAATCCCACCATGTAGCAACTTTGTGCCACTGTCAGGTTCAGGCTCTGTGCCCCCAGCGGGTGACAGAGTGAATGGCTTGTGTGGTAGGCTCTTGGGTGGCACGCGGCCATGAGAGAAATGCTTGCTCCTCAGAGCAGGGGTTCCTCGTGGCACGCACGGTCACCGAGGCCTGGTGGCCCTCCCCTGGCACGTGCTCATCCTCCCTCCTCTGACCAGGGCATACCCAAGGCCAGCTCTGTCCTCCCCCACCCAGTCCCTGCCCCTGACCCCACAGCAGTGGCCCAGACAGAACCATACCAGGTCGTACAGCTGCTCCTGACTGGTGCAGCCATGGCTGTGTCTGAGTGGACCCCCAGTGACTCATGGGGAGGGCAGTGGGCGAGGAGGCAGTCCTCCCCTCTGCCATGGTCGCGGGGCCAAGTTCCTTCTCCTCGGCTGGCCCTGCTGGCCCTCCCCACTGCAGGATCCCCATCCCTCAGCAAGCAAGCTCCACGTCCTGTGGACCACCTCATAGGTCTCTCTCTAGTCCAGCAACTGGTCATGACCCTGCTGTGAGTCACCACTTTCCTGGTTCAGGCACCATCGCTCCAGCGAGCCCCTGTTTCAGTCTCCCATCCCCATCAAGCAAAAGGCCAGATTCCTTCTGAGCACCTCCCAGCCCCACTCCCACCCCAGCCGCACAGCCCTGCCAGCTCTGAGCCCTGACCGCACGCCCTCTGTTCCAGCTCCACCTGCTGACCTCCAATGAATCCTCTTAGTCACAATTCAAGTGGAACATTCTCCAGGAGTCTCTGCCAGTTCCCCAGCCAAAATTGATTGCGCCTGAGTCTATAATCCCATGACCCATTCCTATTTCACTCTGCTTGGCACTGCAATGATCTGTGAGCATGTCTCCCACGAGCTGGGTCCTAAGCTCTTTGAGACACGTGGTATGGAGTCCGCAGGAAGTCTACCGCGTGGTCAGTCCTGCATGTGGCCGGGGGCCTGGAGGAATGAGTGAATGGGGGCCTGGCCCACAGAGGAGGAACTTGGAGTCCTGGGAGGCGGAGTCTCCATCCTGGAGGACAGGGTGGGGTCGGGGTGCTCTGCTAACCCTCCTTGTCTTCATGAATGCAACAGGCCATAGGGCGGACAGGATCCATCAGTTAAAGTAAGGCCCATTTAGAGCAACTGTTGGCTGCTGTAGAGACCAAATGGCATATACTTTGCTTTTCTGGGTTCTATATAAGCCTGGGCGATGGCCTCCCTGAGGCCCAATAAAGACAGCAGCCGCCATCGCCGAAATGGCCAAGAACCGAGGTGACTAGGCCTATCAGTTCTGCAGGCCTGACAGAGTTTCCGGCCTAGGCTGGCTGCCGAGAACGGTCTGTAGGCACCAAAAGGGCAGGGAACATACCATTTCTGTGCTCTTTCATCTTTCTGACCTTAACTGGCTTAATTGAAATGAGAACCTCCACAGAGGGGCCTTGCACCTTCCGGCATTTGCAACATCCCCACACAGACTGGCCGGCCTCGTGGTGGGAGACAGCCAGGGGGGTCCCTGGCTGCTGCCTCCAGGGGCTGCTGGAGGGGATGGCCCAAGTCCAGGCCCGTTACTCAACCGCCTTCTGGACTCTTCTCTCCAGCAGGGCCCAGACACCCTCACCTCCCAACTAGGTTCAAACAGAGTGCCTACTCCCCAGCCAGTGACTCAAACCCACCTGACCAGAGACCCAGGGGTCCTCTTTCCCCTGTGTTGTCCCTCCCTGGCTTTGGGGGCTCTCCCGGCACCTCCAGCTTAATCCCCCATGGACTTCCTCCAGGCCCTGGGCAGCCCAGCATCCTCCAGAAGGCTCGGCACTTTCTAAGTAGGGGGCACCCCCGCTCCCATGGGGCACCTCCCAGGACCCCATGGCACACACTGAGTTTTGAGCCCACATCTGCATGCCAGCTCTTGACAGACATGTTTCTTTCACTGCACCCTTGGAAACACCCTACGAGGGCCAGGAGAACTCTCCCTGCCTTACAGAGGGAGAAACTGAGGCTCAGGAAGGCTCCTGCTTTTGCCCTGGTTCTCCCAGCCCTGCCTTCCATGTGACTTGAGATGCGTCATGGCCGCCGTTGCTGGGGCACTCTGATGACACCCCTCAAAGCCTCCCCAGCAGGCCCAGGCTGCATTCCACTCGGCCACCTGCTCTGCCTTTATGGAGGAGAGAACAGATGGAGGGCGAGATCCCACCACCGTCCTCCAGATCTCAGGTGACGCACGCATCGGGATTCACCCCATCCTCTTTCCTGAAAACGGCCCTACTGCACCCCAGTCGAGCACCCCTTCAGTTTCTGGGGTCTGCGTGGACATATATCTCCACAGGGATGATGGGGCATATACTGCCAGGAAGCCCCAGCTCCCGAGTCACTCCCTAGTCACTGGACCCTCAGTGATGAGAACATGCGGCTCCTGGGCGTTCAGACCATCTGGATGCCAGAGCCAGGCCCAGGATGCCGTGGCCCCGAAGCAAGAAGGAAGCAGAACTCAGGGGCAGAGGGCAGGAGGTGGAGGCCTGGGGGCCTACCTGGGCACATGCCCTCCACCGTGGGCCCTCCTGGAAGCAGACTGTCCATCACCTGCTCCCTACAGACCCAACAAGCAAGGGCCCGCCTTTCAGAAGGGCCCATCACTCAGTGACATGACTCACTACGGAGATTCCTTAGAACAATAGTCCCCCATCTCTCTCCACTTCCAGGCTCCTAGAACACAGGCCAGGCCTGGCAGAACCCAGAGAAGAAAAGCAAGCCAAGGCAACAGCGAGAGGTGTGGCCCAGGCCTCATAGGTCAGGCCCGGGGTGGGCTCCTGGACCAGCTGGGGAGCAGGTGGGGAAAGGGCACGGAAGGAGGGCGCCCAGTCTGGCAGCCACCCTGCCCTCTCCTGGGCCTGGTCTGATCCTAGGCAGGTCGAGATGCTGGTGGCTGGTGTGCACCTGGGAGACCCCTTTTATCCCTGATTTCCCACATCTTCCTGCCCTTGCGCCAGGCCCTCTCCTTCCTGCCCGCCCCTGCCCCCTCCCCTCTGCTTGACGCACCTTGGCGACCACCCGGGAGGGGAAAGGAGGGTTCCAAGGACAAGGCCTGCATGCAGCCAGGGAAGAGGGAGGGAAGGAGCTGAGGCAGAGAACAGCCTCATTAATATTTCAGAGGCACCGTCGCTGCAGCTCCTGGGCCCTCACGGCTCCACTTGTGCTGATGGAGGGAGGAGGATGGGAAAAGAGAAGGAAATAAAACCCGAGAAAACAGATTTAAAGGGACAGGCTCCCCCTCTGCCCCCCACCGGCCCCCAGTGCTCTGTTCCTTCCTCCCCGTCTTCCTGGTGCAGTCTGTACACATGACAAGTGGCTCTCATGCCTGGAACAGCTTTGGGCAAAAACAATAGCCGTCACCATGGCGCCCCCTCCCCACTCCTGCATGCACCCACCTGCCTGAAGCTCTGCCCTGCAGGGCAGCCCTGGAGGGGCCACCTTGGGGACCCGCTGGCGGCTGCGTGCAAAGCCAAAGCAACCGCCTGTCCGGCGCGCCGACTGCCACAGAAAGACACAGGCATTGGAAGTCCTCGTTAACAAGGGTCCAGACAAGGAGGATTCTGGAACCCACAGAAACACCCTGGAGGTGGCAGGAGCCCAGGAGGTTGCCCGATTCAGCCTGCGCCTTTGGGTGGATGCACTTCTGCAGCACTCCTGGCCCCTAGGTGGCCCAACGCTCTAGTCTAATCTACAGCAGCCCATGCCAGACTGGGGTGGGCACCCCTCCCCAGTCAGGGAACTTCACGAATACAGAGTCTTGGGTCCAGAGCTTCCCACTAAGAAGCGGGAGGACCAGAATGCTATAAAGCACCCCAGCCCCTGGGGGATCTGGGTGTCTAGCCAAGCTTGAGACCACACATTTGCCTGCCTTCAGAGGCTCCAGGGCGGGCCCGGAATTCTCATTCAAACAAGCGCTGCTACAGAATGGAAGACGGTGCAGCCACCGTGGAAAGCAGTAGAATTCCCATAGGAATTCCTATAGGACCTGCCCACCCCACTGCTGGGGTAGGCCCCAAAGAATTGAAAGCAGGGACACGAACGTGTTTGTCCACTCAAGTTCATTGCAACACTACTCACAATAGCCAAAAGGTGGATGCAACCCAGTGTCCATGGATAGGCAGCTGGATAAACACGATGTGGCCCATCCAGGCCATAGAATAGGACTCAGCCTTAAAAAGTAAGGCCATTCTGAGACGGGCTTCAACATGGCCGACCCTTGAGGATGTTGGGCTCAGTAGAAGGAGCCAGTCACAGAAAGGCCAACACTGTAGGATTCCACTCCTGCGAGGGCCTCGTAGGAGAGCTGTGAAATCCGAGGGGACGGACAGTGGAAGGGTGGGTGCCAGGGGCTGGGGGGTGGGGAGTTGGGGTTGAACGGGGCCAGAGCTTCAGTTTGGGAAGACGCACAAGTTCTGCGGCTGGATGGTGGTGATGGCTGCGCAGCACCGTGAATGTGCTTCTGCCCCTGGGCCGCACACTTAAAAATGGTGAACTTGGTACATTTTATGTGATGCCTATGTCACCACAATAGAACACGCAAGCAGCCCCCACCAGCCACTTCGCCCTGTGTCCAGGTTGGTGGACACTGGGCCTGAATGGCCTCCCGTGGTGCCGAAGCCACACGCTGTGATTGCAGGAGTTTCACTGCCTTGACCAGCCCAATCAGCAAGCAGTTCGCTTGTATGGATTTTAACTTCCAGGAAACCCCCCTACTGGATATGGAAGCCCAAGCAGACCCTTCCCCACACACCCTACCCCCACCCTACAGCCTCTGTGACTTTTAACACCACCCGTATCCTGCCCAGCCAGGTGGGTGCCCTATTTGGTGTCACAGGACCAGATCAGTGGAGAGAGGCCATCACCACTGCTCCTGCCCTCTTGCTCACAAATGGCCCCCTCTTTTTGCTGCACTTCTTCAGAGGTACTGACCCCATTCCATCCCCAGAAGGGCTGGCCAGGTCACCTGGGGAAAGCCTGGCCTCAAGATGGGTACCTTCCATTTCTCAAATGTGTCTTGAGGAGGTGTTAATGAATCCCCAGAGGTGTGTGGCAGAAACTTGCTAGCTACTCTCCCACTTCCTACGTCATGTTTTAATTTTCAGCTAAGTGTCTTGTCACCCAGCTAATGATTACATCCCCCCAACTCCCTTGCAGCTAACCATGACCATCCGACTATGTCCTGGCCAACTGGGTATGAGCAAAAGTGACAGGGACGAATTCAAGGGCCATGTCCTTAAAGAGAAGGAATGTGTTCTCCTCTGCCCTTCCCCTCCTTCCTGCCAGCTGGAATGCTGATGTGGGAACAGGTGCTGCCGCAGCTATCGATCTGTTGCCGTCTTGCACATGGAGTCCACGTATGACACAATCAAAGGAGCTCAGATTCCTGAGGGCTAAGTAGCTGTTGCGCTGGCCCTAGGTTGCCCACCTAGGCTCTTACATGAGAAAGAAGTCAACTCTCTCTCACTGAAGCCACTGTTATGCTGGGTCTCTGTTAGATAGGCCAAGCCCATAGCCTGAGTAAATATTCACTCCTAACCCAAATCCAGCCTGGTTCTGGGAGAGCCAGGAGGCCTCCCTGAGGTCTCCAGGACCTACCAAATCCCCACTTTCCCCTGAGCTCCCTGGGGGGTGATATTGTCCTAGAAGTTCTAGCTAAGGCGGAAGGGAGAGGATAGAGCCACAGACGACAGGCAGGATGACTATCACTCTGCCAGAAGCCTCTATAGCATGGGGTGGCCATCCCCACCAAAAAGCACATGCGGCTCAGGCACAGAGTGGTTAGAGAGCCTACTCAAGGTCACACGGCAAGCCAGGAGCAGAGGCCAACGTGACCTCAAGTGGTCTAGCTCCAGAGGATTCTACATTGCTCCTCTGCCAAGTTATACTGCCCTGAAAACCCCAGAAAAGCAACGAGCAAGTGATTAGAACCAATTAAAAGAGTTCAGCAAAGTGACTGGACAGGAAATCTGTCCCCATCAACCTCAGGGTCCCAGAGTGCAGGTGCTGGCTTTGGTCACTCAAGTTCTCTGGGCCTTCACTTTTTAATCTGCGAAATGGTCCTCGTTCCTTTTTGCTGGGTTGGTGAGAAGGCAGGGCTCCACCTACCCACACACCCTGAGGCTGGTCCCCAGGGGACTGGGCCCATTTTCCCGGAGGTTCCTTCAAGCCCATGAGATCTCCAGGAAGCCAAGCAGGGCAATGCTCTTTGCTGAGTCAGCCCCTCCCGCCACACGCGCCCCTCCCGAGGCTTGTCCTGAAGTCTTCAGCTGGACTCCAGCTGGACCCCAGAGTTCACAGGTCAGGACCAAGCTCGACCGGTGAAGCCAGAACATTCCGTTCGGCCGGGGGCTGAACCCGTGTGCCTCTCTGGATGCTTCCCCAAGCTTGCCCGGACTCCTGCAGTGCTCCTGTCTCCCACACAGGCGGCCCTCACAATGCTGGGTGTCCCTGGATCCCACGGGGAGGTTGGAAGCCCCTTTGTGATTGGGGCCAGAAGTCTACACTGAGGGTTGGAGGACAGTCATTTGCTTCCCGCCAGAGAAGGCATGAGCTGCAGAAGGAGAGAGCGAGGGAGCAGGAAGCATAATGACACTAATTATCCAATTACAGTGGGTGTGCGAGCTGCATTGCAGCGTGAGCCTGGCCAGCCACTACCCTGCCCCCAGGCGCTCCCCACGCCCCTCCTGCCAGCCCGGGCCTGCCCAGCAGCCCCGAAGGCACGGACGGCATGGGGACCTAGAAACGCTGTGGCTGTGGCCAGCGTGGAAGACTCTAGCCTGCAAAGGGACGGAGACCTGGTGTTTGGGGTCCAATAGGAAGCCGGGTCCCTGTCCTCCCAGCCCTTCATAGCCAGAGAGCATGTGGATGGGAGGAGAGGTGCCCCAAGTCGCCCCAGCTCTCCTGTGGTACCTCAGTGCCCGTGCCAGCCCGCTTCCAATCTCCGAGCCAGCTCTGAGGACCGGAAGCCGTCAAGGCCTAAATAGGTAATTAAGGAAGTTACAGGCAGCTGGAGGCCATGGGGCTGTGGGCCCTGGGCAAAGTCCTTCCAGCTTGGACAGGCAGTGACTCAATAAGGAGCTACCAGGACACACACGCGTGTCCTCCTAGGGAACGAGTCCCATGGGGCCCCATCAGGAATCCTGGCAGGGGTGGTAGAGAGGGCATCCTGGTTTCTGGAAGCAGGCCAAAGTCCTTGGGAGGACAGGCTGGGGGGATGCATTGGTGTCAAGGTCAGAGGCCAATAAAAGGATCTGGAAGGCAGACCTCCAAATGGGGGCTCCAGCTGAAGATGGGAGTCAAGCCTGCCCTTCTGTGACCCAGACCCAAGGAACGAGCACACCGAAATATCCGTGCCACTTTCCCCAGCTGAGGGGGCAGGATGCCTGCTGCCAAATGTGGTGATGGAGGAAGAGCCAGTGGCGAGGGTGCCCAGAGAGAGGATACCTCAGAAGCTGCAGCCAAGGCTGTCACAGCAGGACCTGAAGGTCATCAAGGGCTTGGCTGCTGTCTGAATCGCATGAACTGAGCATTGCTGGTTCATTTTTGAATTGCCTAAGACACTATTTCTGACCAAGTAACCCGGCATATGAGCCCGAAGCTTTTCCGGCAAAGCCCAGAGGAAGCACCACAAAGCTCCTGCTGTGCTCCAGGAGTGCCTGAAGGGAGTGCAGAGGCAGAGGCCCCCTCTCAGGCCGGGACCCAACACCAACGCAGGGCTCCGAGTCTCTCCCTCAGCGCTCCCCACAGCCCATCAGCTCCCCCTACCCTCCCACCACCAGCTGCTCCTCCAGTTCCTGACCCTCTTATCGTCATCTGTCATCAGCACCATTCTTCCCGCCCCCTCTGTGCTTGTGGACAGATGCCCGCTCTCCCCACTGGGAAGGCACCGGGAGAGCACAGCTGGGCTGGGGACAGGACCTGGAGGGGTGGACTTCTGCTCTGTGTGCTCACCCCCTCCCCTCCTCCCTTAGGGGAGACCCCAACGCTGCCCGTCTCCATCTCAGATACCCCCTCCCACGATTGTGCTATAGCCCAGCTTCCTCCTTCGGGGAAGGGCGGATGGGGCGCAGAGGGCCAGGCGGTGGCCTGGGAGCCCTGACCCACCCCATCCCACCTACAGACACAGCCACGAGTGCCTCCCTAGGGGCTACCAGGGCAGGCGTCTGGGGCAGTGACCCCCAGGTCAGCGCATTCTTACTCTCTGGCCCCATGGATGGGTTACAAGGGGGGACTCTTGCTCCACTCCCCAGGACAGAGGTTTCCAAGCCTAGCTGCTGGTCGCAGTGTTGTGGGCAGATGAACCACAGGCCAGGAGGGAGAGACGAGACTAGGTAGGAGACATGCCCTGCCCGTCCACAGCCCTCCCTCTTCTCCTGCACCAGGCGTGGGACCATCAGCTGGCAGCCACCCTCTGACTACAGGAGAGCACCCAGAGACCCCAGGAGCCAGAGGGGCCAGGACCAGCTGCTCCTGAGCCCATCTCTCCCGGGCCTGTGGCTCCAAGCCAAGATGTGGCAGTGTCTGGTCCTGGATGCTTCCAGGAGAAATGGAGCTGAGGCCCATGGTGGGGGGTGGAATGGACCCTTGTGCCTGGTGAGCCCTTGCTCTGCCCGAGAATTGGGGCCGGACACACTCTCCTTCCCCTGCTGCTCTCTGAGGGAGCCAAGCGGTTACCGCCAGGCTGGTCCAATCTGGAGAAAGGGCCCCTTCCTATTTGGTCACGCCCTGTGCCACCATCACACTCCTGGACGGCAATCTGTGGGAATGTAGGTTCAGTTTCGAAACGGCCACTCCATGTGCCTTAATCCAGTTCAGGGTTTGATTTGAAATGCCGGAGTGCAGGGAATTCTGAGTGTCAGGACAGTGATTTCCAAAATAGCAGCAGAAAGGCCAAAGTCCTGTCATTTGAGGCCATCTTCTGCCGGCCCACAGTGGCTTCCCAATCTCCCGCGCTCTCTTGTACTGCCGGCTTTGTTTTCGTGTTTCTCAGTCAGGAGGCTGTGGCGTTCCCAGGGCCGTCTGGCTATCCTCAGCTGGGGGCCTTCACTCAGGATGGCGCTCTCCTGCCCACACCCGCCTCCCATCTGTCGAGAGTCAAACCCACAGCGTCTGCACAGAGCCAGCCGCCACCCCACCCCATGGGGACCGGAGTCATCTGCGGCTTCAGAACTCTGAGGATGTCCAGAGAATGTATCTCCCAGTGCTTTATCTTGGCGGGGAGGGAGGAAGGGGGACTTGACAAAGTGGTTCTAAAGTCCACTGGACATAGAAGCAAGCTTTAGGATTGCTGAGGTGGGGCCGGCAGGTCAGGTATTAAACGATACCAGGTACAAGAGGCAAAAGCACATCACCAGCACAGCAGCACACAGATGGGCCCATGGGTCAGGACAGGCAGCCAGCACCAGGTCTGACTGCAGACCAGTGTCAGTGCGTGCATATGAGCCAGGGAACAACCGATTTGCTACTAGAGATGGAGACAACTGGTTAGCAATCTGCAAAGGATGCACCTTAGATCCTCACCTCAAACTCTTCCCTAAGACACATCTCATCTGGATTCAACAGGTTTGGCAAATTACAGCTTAAGTGTCAAATCTGACAGCCCAGTGTTCTTGTGAATAAAGTTTTATTGGTACACAGCCTCGCCCCCTCATTTTGCATTGTCTGTGGCGACTTGCAGGCTACCATGCAGAGTTGAGTAGTCGGGACAGAGACTATGTGGCCTGCAAACTGGAAACCTATTTACCATCTGGCCTTTTGCAGAAAAAGCTTGCTAATCCCTAAATTAAAGAGTTAAATATCTTAAAAATGCAACTACACCACCCCAATACACACACACACACACACACACACACACACACACACACACACACGCGAAGACACATGGAAAACTCAGAAATGAACAGCTCTCAAATTTCCGAAAGGGATTTTCTAAGCCTAGAAACAATGGAAGAAATCACAAATAATTGTGAGCAACAAAGTGTTTACCTTTTGCATGAAAAAAATGGCAAAGAACAAAGGTGTTAAAAATTATTTGCAACAAATCTGTTAAATTGTCACTGTTTTTTCATGCATACAGTTTATTCAAGCCCACAGAAGAAACACTAAGACTTCAATAAACACCTTTCATTCCAGCACTTTGGGAGGCCGAGGTGGGCAGATCACCTGAGGTGAGGTGTTTGAGACCAGCCTGGCCAACATGGTAAAACCCCGTGTCTATTAAGAATACAAACATTAGCCAGGTGTGGTGGCGGACCCCTGTAATCCCAGCTTCTCGGGAGGCTGAGGCAGGAGAATGGCTCGAACCCTGGAGGTGGAGGTTGCAGTGAGCTGAGATCACCCCACTGCACTCCAGCCTGGGTGACAGAGCGAGACTGTCTCAGGAAAAAAAAAAAAAAAAAAAAAAAAGAAGGGATGAACAGATAATTCACAAGGAAAAGACAACTTATAAACATGAGGAAAAACGTGCCCCCTCATCGGCAATTAAAGACATATAAACTAAAGTACATATTTTTGACCTAGATACTTATGACAATTTGTTTGATTAAAATATCTAATGCTGGCAGGGTTGCAGTGAGCGAGACCATCCAGTGCGATGAAAAAGCCCTTTTGGAGAACAATTTGGCAGAAGATACCTCTGTCTTGGTCCTCTCCTCAGGACAGAGGCTCCTCAGCAGAGCTCACGTATGAGTAAAATAAATCTGACTGCCTGGGTTTCCAAAAATAGCCAAATAATTAAGCGAGTTACAATCTCTTGGGAGAATATTATTCAGCCATTAAAAATTGTAATTACTGAAGGCCGCCTGATACATCCCGGGTGCTTGGTAAATAACTGTTGAATGATCAAATTTCTTCTTTGCATGGCTCAAGATCATTCTTTATTTTTGCAATAAGCACTTACTGCTTTTATAATCTTAAAAAAATTAAACTATAACCATTTTGAAAAAACCATTCATTTAGGAAGGGATTATATTAATAAAGAAAATGCTTATGTGAAGTAAAAAACAGATTACACAATTGAGCCCATGGTATAATGACAGCAATGTGAAATGAATCAAATGGAGATGTTGGATTTACATTTGCATGATAGGATGGCTTTACTACATCTTTGACTTCTCTGTGTTTTATACGTTTCCTATAGAGCGCATATTAAGAGTATTGTTTTTAAATAGGAAGAAATCAGTTAAAAAAAAAAAAAAACCCACGACTCCTCCCTGCTGTTTCCTGCGCACATGCAGCGCTCTGGGCACATGGTGGGGCCTAATAAGGACCAGGCGGTGGCCGGATCTGGTTTTTGCCCCATGCTGGGTGTGCTAGGGCCACTGGAGTCAGCACGAGGCGAGGTCTGGGCATCCCCCACGGCACGGTGAGCTGCTGGGACAGAGGCCCTTTCCCTCCTCCCTGGTCTGTGTTTGTCTAGGTATCTGCGCAGCCCCTGGAGAGTACATGCTTGGCCACTCCCTTCCAAGGAGCCATGGGGCAGTGGGCTTGGCGGGGGGTGTCTAGGTCCATGTGAGGACTCGGGTCTCCATTTGCTGTAAAGCAGCTCTGTGTGACGGTACATCCCGGAGTCTCTGCACTGTCCCATGTGGTAGCCACCAGCCACGTGTGGCTGCGGAGGAGGCGGGGTCAGGGCAGGATGGGCGGGGACTCAGGTTGTGGACCCGAGCCCTGGGAGATACCGGCTGGCCTCGGTCCATCCTCCCGGCCCCAGCCAGGTTTGCACTCTTACTTTGGTGAACACTTAGCAAAGCACAAAGGCTCCAGGAGGGCAGGAAGGGCATTGCGTTTGCTTTTTGCTTTCCGTCGTCTCCCCTGAAGCAAACACAGAGCCTGGCACACAATGAACCAGGGCAGTGTCCCTCATGCCCATCACATCAATAAGATTTGGCCCCCTGGCATAGCTGGCGCCATTCTGACAATAGAATGCACTCATCCATTCTGAGGAACGACCCGCTCAAGCCCAGCCTGGCACTCTCCGTCCCTACCTGTTAAGCTCTCAGACTGGAGCCTGTCCCATCACAGAACACCTCTTCAAATATCTGTGAGCAGTCAGCCCTCTTTGGGGCTTCTCTTCAGGATGGTTCTCTGGGGGAGCCCAAGCTGCTGCATTAGTGGCCTTGTGCCACCAGGAGTGGGTGTGGGAGGTGGCTTCAGGGTCCATGTGAGGACTCGGGTTTCCATTTCCTGTAAAGCAGCTCTGTGTGACAGAACATTCAGGAGTGATGGAAATGTTCTCTCTCTGCACTGTCTGTGACGGTAGCCACCAGCCTTGGGTGGCTCCTGAGCCCTTGAAATGTGGCTGGTGCACCTGAGGAAGTGCATTCTAATAAAATCGCTGCTTGGACAGTGCAGCTGGAGAAAGTGCCTCGAGTCCGTGGCCTCAGGGGAGAACTTCTCACTGGAATAAAATGGCTGCTCGCTTACTGAGAGACCCACCTACAGAACAAGAGAGGCTGGCTCAGGACCCCTTTAAATAAGGTGCTCTTCAAGGACACGGACATACTCGCTTTGCACAACTTTGATTTGGAACCAAGACTCCGGAAACCTCCTTGTGCTCTAAAAGAGTCCTGCCAGTCCCAAGATTCCCCAACCATTGGCATTTCCACCCTTGCCTTGTTGCTCTGACTCAAGTCCTGCCACCTACTCAGCCATGTGACCTTGGACTTGTCCCCTTCCCAACCTTGGGCAGTCCAGGATGCCCGAATTCCCCTGCATTTGAGAGCCTGCTTCCCTCTGCCCCAGTGACGCGTGGCTCTGATCCTTCTCCGCCGGCTCCCAGGCCCACTGCCAGCACCGCCCACCCAACAGAAGGAGCCCAGGCAGGGGAGGGCTTTCCAGCCGGGCGCTGCTTAGCCTGGCTTCTGCCAGCTTAGCCAGGGTGGGGAAGGGAGGAGCCCTGTGCATGCTCCAGGTCTCTGCCTGGCATACCCAGCCCAGGGCGTTGCTGGGGAGCTTGCTGCAAAGTCACAGCAAGAGCCCAGTGCCTCGGCCCATCTCAGAGATGGCACTGGTGAGGCTCACACGTGCTTAGATGGAAGTGTTTGCCTTCAGTACCATGGCACAGGTCTCCATCTATCAGCTGCCATTTACGTGCACTACCAGTGCTTCCGGGTGCCCTGAAGGGGCCATGAATGCGAAGCAAACCGGTCCCTGAGTTGCTGGAGATTGATATAAATCCACCTATTGTCCATTTCTCTCAGTGGGTAGATGGGGCAGAGGTGCAGGTGGCTCAGCTTCTGAGCTGCAAGGTCTTCCCAAGAATCCCCGGCTTCAGCCCACAAGGCTGGGAGTACCCGAGACAGTGAGTTCACACGAACCACACTCTATTCTGCTGACTTCCGCACACACTTCTGGAGATACAGTAACTAATGGCTACAAGCACAGACCAGACTCCGGAGCCTGATGGACTACATTCCAGCCCTGGATTTGCTACCTACTGGCTGTGTGACCTTGGGCAAGTTACCTAGCCTCTCTGGGCCTCAGCCTCAATGCAAAATGGGGATAACAGCACTTGCAATCATTTGTTGTTGTTTCAATTAAGTGGGCAAGGAAATGTCTGTGCAGCACTCAGTGTCTGACATAAAGTGACTGCCATTATAACTATTATCATTGCTGACATTACTTGATGTGCTACTGACCGCTGATGGAGACAGTAGCCGTTGGTGAAATACACAAGCCATCAATTTAAAATCAGAAGGGACTTCATATGTGCTGATGACTTGCTCTGTGAGGTGGGGGAGGAGGTGAAAAGGCCAGAGGAAGCTCTGCCTGGCTCTGCTGGCTGCAAGAGGCCCAGAGAGTACTCAGCTCTCAGAAGCCCCTGGGGCTCTGGGGTGCCCTCATCCTGTCTACTGGGCAGGCAAGGCGCCCCTTTCCACAAGACATTCTCAGAGGGTCCTCCACAGCTGACCCCAGCGCTCCGTGGCTGCATCCCTGGGCTGGGAGCAGACGTTCTGGGATGGAGAGCACTCACTGACTCACAGGCTTGGCTTCTCCCGCTAGTGAATGATTCAACCTCTGAAGCTCCAGCTCGCCCAGGCCCACCCCCACCCTGGATCTGGAATGGAGAAGGGACTTGGCCAAGGTCACAAAGACCATCAGGTATGGGGCTGCTGTCGCTGAAGCCCCAGACGCCCACACGAGCCTCCTCTGGCCCCTTCCTTGCCCTCCGGGGGCCGTTTGGGGCATCTCCATCACCTGGCATTGTGGCTGTCCCCTGGCATGCTCCTAGCCTTAGGGGCTTCCTTCCTCAAGGGACCGGCTCTCCTTCTGGCGCTGTGCAAGGCCCCCTCCCACGCCCGCCCCACTTCCATCTGCCTGTTACCCCCTGCTGTGTGAGAGCATGCCTACTCCTGCACTCAAACCACCTGGCCGTGCTGGGCACGGCCCAGGTGGAGCTGATGGAGACTGGCTGTGTCCTTGGCTCTCCCCCGCCTCGGGGCCTGCAGCAGTGACAATCAATGGCCCGGGACCACAAGTTCCCAGCCCCTTCCGATGGCGCAGACTTGAGGGGCTGACCTCACCCTGGGACCCTCTGCTGGGTCTCAGCTGTGTCCCACAGGGGCCCAGGCATCCCCAGCCCTCTCCTCGGCATCCCAGCCCCCCTTTCATGAGCCACATGGCTTCGGTTTCCTCATCTGTGAGAAGTGGTGGCGGGGGGTGGGGGTTGGGGATGAAAACAGCCGTTCACTCCTGTGGTGGATGTGAGACTCAGATGGAGCTCAGGAACCGGGGCTGGTCTTTGATTATTACGATAACCTCTCCCCGCCTCCCTGCCCCACCAGGTTCATAGGAATGTCCCCAGCCATCTGCTCATGAAGGAAGGGGCCTCAATTCAGGGCTGAATCCCTTCTCCTCTTGGGGGCCTCAGTGATCCCATCTGAAAAATGGGGACAAAAATCCAGACCTTGCCTCTCCTGTTCAGCGAGTCTGCAGATTCAGTGAGGTCAAAGTCATGAATATGCCATGCAGAAACCAGGTGCCCACTCTGTGCCAGGCCTGTGCAAATGAAGAGCCAGTTCTTGCCTTAAGATGGTCACTGACTAGTGAGGGGCGATGGCAGGGGGTGAGGGCACAGATCCTAGTGGGCAAAGGAGGGGAGGAGGTGCAGGGGGTGCCTGCCAGACTGGTGCCCCAGTCAGCCAGGGGAAGTCGGCTGACTTTTAGGGTGCCAGCGGAATTCAGGATGGGGGCCAGTTGGGGACAGGCTGGACTTGATCCTTCAGCAGGCAGGGACTCCCTTGAGGTCGGAGGCCCTGGGGCTTCATCTTTGAAAATTATATGACCTCGCCAGGAAATGGCAAGCATCTAGTTGAAGAATTCTGGTCCCTTCCCTGCCCCTTGAGTGAGCGAAGGAGCATTTCCACAGTCTCTCCTAAACCCTCATGGAACCCTCACCCCGGGGGCTCTCCAAGACTCCCTCCAGTCCTGACCTGCCCGGGCGCCATGCCCCCGCCCTGCCTCCCACCCCTCCTCAGCCGGCTGGCTGAGCCACCAACCCCCAGAAGGGCCAGCAGAAGGAAGGACACCAGGTCATAGAGAGAGAAGCCCATCGTCTCAGGCTCTGGGAGATGCGGCACCTGCCATTCCAAATTCCAGAATCTTAAAGCCAGAGCTTTCACCCGTGAGAAAACGGAGGCGGCCACAGGAAAAGCTGGCTGGCCAAGGTCACACAGGCGAGGAGGGGGAGACAGTTGTTCCTGGAGGGATGGAGAAGTTACCTAAGTGCGGCCCCGGGCGGCTTCTCGTGGGCACTGCCCGTGACCGCGGTGGGGTCTGCCGGGCAGCCGCGTGGGCGTGCGGGGAACGGTGTGGGAACGCGAGAGGGGAAGGATGATACAGTGTGAGGGCGCGGGGGGGGAGGGGGTGCCCGAGGCTCCGGGAAGGTGCGTGCGCACTGGCGGGCTCCCGGCCCAGATCCCGCGCCCCCGGCTGGGCCCACCCTGAGCCCCGGCCCGCAGCCCCCAACGGCCTTGTTCCTCAGGCACGGATGCGCGTGCGCGCGCGATGCGGGGCGCAGGGTGCAGGCTGCGGGGCGCTGCCCGCCGGCCTGGGGCCCCAGGGTGACGCGCGGCCGCAGTGCCGCAAGGACACGCAGGCCCGGCGCGGGGCTCAGGTGCCTCGGGCGGGGGGACCCGTGTCCCCCTACCTGCCGCTGCACCACCTGCCGGGTCATCCTCCCATCCCCACCCGCGCCTGTGCCCGCGCCGCGCCCGCGCCCACCCCGGCGGCGCCCGCGCGCCCCGAGCACCACTTACCCTGGCATGGGCACGGCCGCCGCCGCGGCCTCGGCTCCGGCGGGCGCTGTCGCTGCGGGCGGGCGTCAGGCGGGCAACGATCCTCTCCAAGGATGGAAAGGCCCGGGCACGGGGCGGCCTGGCCGGCGGCGCGGGACGCGACCCTCTGCGGCGGGCGAGGGCTGCGGCCGAGTGCTCCCCACGCTCTGCATCGGCGGCGGGCGACGCGGCGCGCTCGGCTCCAACCGCAGCTCTGAGCGCGGAGGGAGGGAGGGGGGAGGGGGAGGGCGCTGGGTGAGGAGGAGGGAGGGAGGAGGGAGCGGGCGCGGGGGGCGGTGCGCGGCGCAGGGGCCTCGGGGCTCCGGAGCTACGCGCCCGTTGCGCGCCCTTCTGTCCCCAGGACGCGCGAGGGTGTCCGCCCTTTCTGGCCTGGCATTGCCCCCAAAGGGCACTGGCCGAGTGGGGGTGGGTGGGGATGGAAACTGGGGGACCATGGCACCTGTGAGTGCAGAGAGAGCACCCTGAGCTTGCGACTGGGGCTCTAGGCTGCCACGACCTCTCCAGACCCCTGCCCTCTAGGTGCGTCTCCCCAACAGTAAAATGGGGCACAGAGCCGGGTGGCTGATGTGTAGTGTGGGGTCCTTGGGTCTTGCCTCGGTGGGCTCCAAGGCATTGGTGGTCTCCTGCAAACTCCACTACCTGTTGAGAGTACGGGCGTCCAAATGCGTCTTCCCAGAGGAAGATCCAGAGATCTTCGCGCTTACCGGAGAGCCTCACCGTCGGTTATCACGGGAACACCATTAGGCAGGACACAGAGACTGCACACAGGTGGGCACCAGAGACAGACACGCAGGGGCACATACATCCCCGGTGTGAGTGGAGACAGACACACAGACAAACCCCAGTGCAGATACCTGTCCACACCCACAAGCACGCGTTCCCAACCTACCTGGAAAGAGACCCCCGTGCCTGCCGGTGGATCCCCAGGCTTCCCAGCTCCAGGGGCAGTGGAGGCCTCTGACCCCAGGGCCGGCCTTTGCCAGCATTCTGAGCAGCGAGCAGAGAATGCTCGCTGGGGCACAGGTAGAGGATCTGGGCGGGAGCCTGAGGCAGGTGCAAGAGGCCTGGACGCAGCCTCGAATTCTTTCTTGCCTTGGAGAAAGAGGGCCCCGGACATGCTGTGTGCCAGACCAGAGCTGAACACTGGGGACACAGCAGGGACCACAGAGCAGGGAGTGGCCGTCAGATGGCAAATGTGCTCACGCCGCTGCGGTCAGAGCTATGGAACCCCATTGATGGGGAGTCATGAAAGAGGCTGCTGGCGGCTCAGGGAAGGCCTCTTTGAGGAGGCACCACTGTGCTAGGGACCAAAAGGGCAGGAAGGTTCTGCTGCCCCTGCGACCAGGGAACTGTCACAACCCCCACAGACTGCCCCTCCCTTCCACAGGAAGCAGCTGGTTCCGTGGAAAGCCAGTGATCTAGATCTGGCATTCCAGAGCCAGGGCCAAGCCCCTGGCACCTCTCAGTGTGGGCTGAGGTTCGCGCGCGCGCACACACACACACACGTACACCTGGTCACGTGTGCGCTCACACATGCTTACTCACACCCACTCACATGCACGCACACATACTCACACCTGCTCATATGCATGAACTCCTGCTCACTCACCTACTTACACAAACACACTCACACACTCATGCACACACAATCTCACGCAGACGCATCCTCACAGTCATATGTGCTCACTCACCCTCACCCACACAAGCTCGGTGGCCCACACAGTTACACAATGATTCACACATAGTTACATGCTCTCACACCTACACAACTCACACACTCACCCAGTGAGCACACACATGGGCACATACATACACACACACACTCACACACGGTTACTCACAGTCGCACTCACACACACCCTCCCCACTCGGTTTGCATCCACACTCACACTCTCACACATATTCATTTGCACACTCACGCAGTCCCCTTCCACTCCAACTCTGAGGCAGCTTTTCCTGAGCCTGGCGCATGTGCTCCTCAGGGCCCAGAGCCGCCTTGGGGACACTCTCCTCTCACACACACATAGCCTGTGACTTCCCATGGTACCGAATGGGGAAAATCAAGACTGAAGCAAGCCCCAGTGATGCTGGAAACTTATCATGAGCTAAGTTCTGGCCATTTTGCGAGAGCCCTGCCATCTTGGAGTCGTTCCTCTTACTACCCCACATTCCAGATGTGGAAGTGGAGGCCCAGAGGGCACTGGATCCCACCTGGAGCAGGTTGTAAGCTGGACTTTGGCCCCTGGCCGGGAGACCAGCTGCCCCCATGCCCCCAGGCACCACAGGAGGGCAGAGGAGCTGCGAGCACAGGAGCGCCTCCTGAGGGCCCGTGGCCTCCTTTCCCCAGCACATTCAGGCCAAGTTCCTTCTTGGCCTCCCACACTGTGGCAGGCTCCCTGGGGTCATGTCCTTCCGTCCCAGGCCCGAGGGCCCTGCTCTGGAGTGAGCAAAGGCAGAGGCAGGCTGCTGAGCTGGCCTCCTTTGATGGCCCCCAGCAGGAGCATCCCTTGGGCAAGGGGTGGGTCCTGGCTGAAGACAAGCACCTCTTAGCAGACATGTGTGGGCAGCTCTGGGAGGGCAGGTGTGGGGCTGGGGAGACCCACACTTAAAGGCTTAGGAGTGGCTGTGAGAGCTGACAAGCAGAGAGAAGAGTCCCTTTGGGCTGCGTCACTGTCTTCCCTCGGGGACCAGGGAACATACTGAGCACCCCTGGGGGATGGAGGCTGTTCATTTAACTGATGGCTGCTATCCACATGGGGGAATCTCCCTGAGCTTGGAGCAGCTGCTGCCTGGGTTGCGTGTTTATGCATCTCCCCTCCCTATTCTCTGACCCCAGACTCTGCACAGGCCCTCTCTGGCCAGGGGGAAGAAGCAAGTTCAGGGCAGAAAATCCGAGGCAGGGGTTACCTGCCCCACCACTTTGCCTCCTCCCCCGGGCCCCCAGGGCACTGCTCATGGCTAATCCAGCCAAGAGTTGGCCATGGTGCATACCTTTGTGATGAGTTCCACTGAGGCCAAGGTCAGATGGCCAAGGAACAAAGTGTCATGGAAGTCACTAGTCCTCAGCAAATTGTGGCCCCTAAACAGCTAATGGCCAGGTAAGGGGATGGTCCTTTCTCTGTGGTTTGTGTCTGTTGGTTCCCAGCCCAGAGCCCTGAGGCTGAGAGGGAGGGCCCAGGCCTGGGAATGAGGACACCTGAGTGCCAGGCAAATGCTGCCAGTGTCACTGGTGATCCTTGCTCACCGGCCAGCCCCTCTTGGGTCCTCCATCAGTAAAGAGGTGGGAGTTTTGCTAGAAAGTTCTCCCATACACCAAGTCCTGTCCTCTGCACTGGGAGTACTTAGGGAGCCTAACCCAGGGAGGCCCAGACCACTCTGCTTCCCAGCTCCCTCCCAGGTCCCAAGCCAGCCTGTCCCACCATGCCCTGGACCTGCCTCCTTAGGGCATGCCAGGCCTCCGTCCCCACCCCACTCTCCCACATTGCCGATGACTGCCTGGGAAACAAAAGCCACAGAGAGCACCCTGCTCTCAGCGGCTGCCCACCACCCTACCTGGCCGCCTCATCCCCACTCTCACCCCTCTCTCTCTCCACCTGCCTCCAGCCCCTTCAGTCCCCGCTCCCCTCCCACAACTGCTTTCTCTCCTGGCTCCTTGGTCCCTACCCGGTCACCAGGCCCCTCCTCTCCCAGGCCTCTGGGCCATGCCCCCTCCTTGCCCAGGTCCCTCCTGCCACTGTCGGGACAGCAACTCCTTGGCCAGCTCTGAAGTGAGGACCCCTTTGGCTGGGCCTGGGCCCCCCGTCCCGTCTTCTCATGCCCACTGGCTCCCTGGCTGAGGTCCCAGCCCCTTCCCCAAGGCCTCAGGGGCCAAGCCCATGTCCATTTGCAGCCCAGGGGCAGGCTAAAAATGTCCCCACAGATGTGTCCATGTCCCAACCCCTGGAACTGCAATGCAACCTTATTTGGAAATAGGGTCTTTGCAGATGTGATCAAGTGAAGAATCTTGAGATGTGGGGTTATCCTGGGTTATCCAGGCAGGCCCTGCATGCAGTGACAAGTGTCCTTATAAAGGGGAGATTACACACACACACACATGCTCACACTCACATCCATGCACAGAGACACACATACACACACAGAAACACACACACACGCACACATATGCACACCCCCCACATACACATACACACACACAGTCAGACACAGACACACATTCACGTATGCACACAGTCATACACATGCACACACAAGACACACTCATACACACAAACACATACACACACATTGCACACATACACACACATGCAGACACCCCACACATACACACAGTCACCCACACATACACACAAACATGCTCATACACACGCACACACATACACACACACGCACACGCATACACACACATACTCACAGAAACACACACATTGCACATATACACACACATGCACCCCCCCACACACAAGAAGCCATGTGATTGCAGAGGCAAAGTGGAGTGAGGTGGCCACAAGCCCAGGAAGCCTGGAGTCTTCCGGAGCTGGGAGAGGCAGGAAGAAGCCTTCCCTAGAGCTTCTGGGGGGAGTGTGGCCCTGAGACACCTGGATTTGGACTTCTGGCCTCCAGGACTGGGAGAGGGTCCACGTCCTCTGTGGTGAGCCACCCGGTTTGTGGTTATCCATGACAGTGGCCTCGGGCCACTCATCCAAGCCTCAGCTGGGCCACCGAGGAGCTCCAGCTCGGCAGAGCCCTGTCCACAGCACAACTCAGGCTTCTTGGGCTGCTTGGCTTGAGTACACCCACGCCTGGTGGTTCTGGAAAGCTCTGGCTGGCGATGCAGTGTGTGTGAGTGTGTGGGGGTGTGAGTGTGTGTGAGTGTGAGACTGTGTATGTGAGTGGGGGTGTGTGTGTGTGAGTGGGAGTGTGTGTGTGAGAGTGAGTGTGTGTGAGAGTGTGTGTGAGTGGGAGTGTGTGTGTGAGAGTGAGTGTGTGGGGTGTGTGTAAGAGCAAGTGTGTGAGTGTATGTGTGAGTGTGTGTGAGTGCGAGTGTGTGGGGTGTCAGTGTATGAGTGTGACTGTGTGTGAGCACATGTGTGGGTGTGTGAGAGCGTGAGTGTGAGAGAGTGTGGGGGTGTGAGTGTGCGAGAGCAAGTGTGTGTGAGTGTGTGAGTGTGACTGCGTGTGTGAGTGTGAGTATGTGAGTTTGTGTGTGAGTGCCAGCATGTGTGTGAGTGCAAGGTGTGTTTGTGTGTGCGTGAGAGTGTGTGTGAGTGTGTGTGAGTGTGTGTGTGACCACGTATGTGGGTGTGTGAGAGCATGAGTGTGTGTGTGAGAGCAAGTGTGTGTGTTTGTGATTGTGAGTGTGAGTATGAGTGTGTGAGTGTGAGTGAGTGTGAGTATGTGAGTTTGAGTGTGTGTGAGTGCAAGCATGTGTGAGTGGGAGTGTGTGTGTGAGTGCAAGTGTGTGTGAGTGTTGTGTGAGAGTATGTGAGTGTGAGAGTATGTCTGTGTGTGTGTGAGAGAGAGAGACAGAGATGGCTCTTTGGGCATGACTCCTGCCAGTGCAGCTCCAGCACAGTCCCCTGGGCACTCCTGCCTGGGGCCTGGCTGCCCCTGTGCAGCAGGCAGCAGGGTCTTTCAGCACCCAGGCTGCCCAGGGTTCTCCAGGGCGCCAGAGAGGCTGTGCCCTCCCAGAAGCTGAGGGAGACAAGGTTTCTCTGCTGGCGATGGTGCCCTGCCCTGCCTGTTCAGAGTGGCAGGCAGGGGCTTGGCCTCTTCCTGTGGTCCCTGCCTCCTGAGACTAGAGCTGGAGCCTGTGGGAGCAGAGCCTGGAGACTAGGCCACTGCCAAGTCCTCAGGGCAGCACCTCTGACTTGGCTCCCAGGCCTGCCACCTGCCCCTGCAGCCCTCCAAGGAGGGGTCGTGTTCCTCAGGGGTCCTGCCCGCATCATGGGCCCAGCCTGCCAAGGTCTGGCTCACTGCCCCTTTGACAAGCCCGGACTCGTCTAAACCTTAGCAGTGGATTCGGCTTAGGCTCCCGCTGGGCCCTGCTGTGCCCAGAAGGCACCTGACCTGCAGCAAATGCGGGGAAACGGCCCGCCCCACTGCGGCCCTGTGCCCTCCACAGCCACTCCCCAAGGAAGTGGCTTTGTGATCTTCATTGCTGTGTGTGTTTGTGTGCACATGTGTTTGTGCGGCATATGTTTGTGTTTCTGTGTGCTTTTGTTTGTGTGTTCAAGAGTGCATGTGTGCGTGTGTATGCATTTGTGTGCGTGTGCACGTGTGTTCGTGCGTGTGTGTGTGTACGTGTGTAAGCCCACGCCTGCTGCCTTCCAACAGCTCTGGGATGCTCCTGGCGGTCAGGTGGTGGTCCTCAGGGTCCCCTTCCCCTCTCCAGGCCACGGAGCATCACAACCAACCCCGTTTTCACACTACACCCAATCTGTCCCCAAGTTCAGGGGATCCTACTCAAGCAAAGATCGGCTGGAACTTGCAGCCCAGCCGTTGTCCACCCTAGGCCTTCCTGTGCCACAGCTGGGGCCCTGAGCACAGTCCTACTTTCCAAGCCACTTGCAAGTAAATGTGGGAGATTGGCAGCTTGCTGGGAGAACCTCCCCGGCACAAGTGATCTTCCAGCCTCAGCCTTCTGAGCAGCTGGGACCACTGGCGTGTGCCACAATGCCTAGCTAATTTTTTAGTTTTTTCTTTTTTAGAGATGGGGTCTCACTATGTTGCCCAGGCTGGTCTTGGACTCCTGGCCTCAAGCAATCTTCCTGCCTTGGCCTCCCAAAGTAGGAAGCCGTGATGACAGCCGTGAGCCACCATGCCTAGCCGTTTTCTTTTTTAAGCCCCAATCAGTCTCACCTTGGCTAGTATTATCTAATAGTTTTTACTACACTTGGCGGTAGAGTGAGGCTACGTGATTCATCTTCACACTGTGGTCAGGACCAACTGCTTTGAGGATGGAGCTCACAGCTCTGGGCTCCTGCCTGGGGGGCTTGGCACGCCAGTCCAGGCAGAGTGGTGTGCTGCCTGCAGGGCACCCCCTGCTGTGTGGGCTAAGCACGCAGCCTGCAGGATGCCTTCCTCTGCACTGACCACCCATATCACACTCATCCCACTAGCTTGTCCTCCACCCACACTGCATCCCTGAGCTGGGCCACGCAGAGGACAGGTGTGATGAAGGTGCATGGAATGAGAGGGAGATGGAGAGGAGAGGAGGCACAGGCAGGATGGGAGGGAGGCAGGAAGAGCGGACAGATTCACGGGGGCTGTGTTGGTCCCACTGAACACAGAGCCAATGCCCCAAGACCCACTCACAGATGAATGGGCGGAAGCCCCATCTTTCCATCTCTGCCAGGCCGTGGTGCTGGCTGCCCCTCCTCCCAGCCAGCGAGGGGACTTGCCCGAAGCCTTGACTCCTGGCCCCGGCCCAGTTCCCTTGCACCACACCTGCCCAGCTCCCTTGCACCACACCTGCCCAGCTCAGCAGACATTGCCGGGCCATGGAGCACATGGCCCAGAATAGTGCTATGATGCTGATGGTGACATTCTATCACTGGGCCACCACACTGCATGGCACCTCTTATCCCAGAAAGGAGAAACCTGGGGACGCCAGTGCGCCAGTGCCAGTCCAGCCGTAAAGACGCAGTTATGTGTAAGGAGCCAACACGCAGTGCCAGGCTGCCACTCACGCAGGCCCTGCCCACTCTATTTCTGTTGGGAGCCTGGGGCTGCCCAGGGAAGCCCCAGGTCCCGCCACCTGCTCTGAGGCTCTTCATGCAGGGCTGAAGGAAAGTCACAGGCAGTAGCGTTGCTCTGGGGACTGTCCCCCTCCAAGCTGTCCTTTCCAGGACGACCTGTGTCCCCAGCATGCAGGCTTTCCCGGCCCTGACCTGGATCCTCTCTCTGGATGCTGTGTGTGTGTGAGTGTGCAGCTGACACCAATGCCTTGCAGTCCAGGCTCGGCTCTTCCCGCACACAGTGTCACCTGCCAGGGGGCTGGCTGGGGAGCCAAGACCAGGCCAGTGCAAGTGGGTGCACACAGCACCCTGCCCTGGCTCCATGGGGCCCCTTCCCTCCTGTGTCACCCCCTGGGTTTTGGCGGTGCCTCGTTGTGAACCCTAGACTCCATGAAGCTGGGCAGGCCAGGCCCCGCTTAGATTTCCAGGCTCTAGCCTGGTGCCCTGCAGTCGGCATGCTCTTGGCAAACGCTCCACGCTGAGAGGGCAGGTGCCATTCAGGCCTGGTTGGATTCTGGAGCCGCCTCTCAGGACAGCTGGGGCCATGGAAGTGTCTAGAAGGGAGGGGAAACGGGCTAGCCCAGATCTGAGGGTGACAGGGCCCCTCTTCTGAGGGCAAGGAGCCCAAGGGCTAGGAGGGGCACGGAGAGGCCAGGCCGCCACAGGAGCAGCGCACGGAGCCACGTTGCACAGTGTTTCTTTAATGGAAAGACAGCCACCGACCTCAGAAGCAGCCCCTCCTTGCGCTGGACCAGAAGGATAAGGGGAGACCTAGCCACCAGTGGGGGTGAGGGCGTTCTATGAAAACCGGTGTCTGGGACTCTGGCAGGATGTGGGGCCTCTCCTCTCTTTGGGGCAGAAGGGCCAGGGCCTGACAGGCCTAGGGCTCCCCCCTTGATGGTGTCATCTGAGCGGGATGCTGGGCCTCCACCTCCCAACCTCCTCCAGGACTGTACAGGTTTGGGGGCAAGGCCTGAGCAGGGCAGGCTGGGGAGACCACTGTCCCTGGGGTTTTGTGGGCAGGGGCTGGGTGCAGGCCGGACAGACAGAAAGCAGACCCAGTTCAAGGCAGAAGGCCAGAGGGTGTGGAGTGAAAGGGACAGGCGAAGCCAGGTTCGGAGAGATGGAGGGAACAGGCCACCAAGCTCAGAAGCGAGAAAGGTCTGAGGAAGCACAAGACACACACAGAGAGAGAGAGAGAGAGAGAAGGAGGAAGGGGAAAGAGAGAACAGAAGGGAGGACTGGTCGAAGGGCCAGTGGAGCAGGGGTCTGGGAGGGACAGGCCATGAACTTGCAAGGGGGCTGAGGGGAGCCGCAGAGTGGGGGAGGGTTGAAAGGCTGGAAATGCATGAGGAGGAGGAACAGAACATGCGTGTCAGGACAGGTGCGGCAGCCCTGGCAGAGCCCACTGTCCCCACTCTTATGGACCGCCTCCTGGCTGCTGACCCAGGGACTGTTCTCCTAGGACTGGAGCCTTGGACACTTGGGTTTGGGAGTGAATGAGAAAAAAACTTCATGGGGTGCCTCTGGGTGGCTGTGGTGGGAGAGCAGGGGCAGCTCTGAGGCTGAGGGAACATGTGATGGGGGCCGGGCCTTGCGCCCACCTGCACCCTTGGGAGCCAGGGAGAGGCCGTGATGGGGCAGCGAGCTGGGGTCAGGGACCCGAGGTGAGGGGCTGGGTTGGACGCAGCTGGGCCCTGGCTTAGCTTCCTGGCTCTGCCTCCCGATCAGGATGTCTGGCTGTGTTCCCCAGAGACCCCCACCGAGGCCCCGCGGTGGCTGCAGCTGCCTCTACTTTTTGTAGTTGCCAAACTGGATGGCCAGGCGGTCAGTGACGCAGCGGAAAGTGGCCGGCTGCACCTCCCAGTAGGGCACGGGGTTGTTGAAGAGGCTGATGCCGTTGTAGTAGGCCCGCTTCACCCCGAAGCCCACGGGACAGAAGTCGTTGACACCCACTTTGGTGATGTTGTTGGAGTGCAGATAGACCACCTGAAGGCAGAGAGGCCGGGTCACGGCAGGCCTCCCTCCCTCCACACCAAGCCTGCTGCCTCCAGGAGGCATTTTGCTGTTGCCTCTGCACCCTACTTCAAGGGCCACACCAGAGGCTCCCCGTTGTTGGGAGGAGCAAACCAAGGCATGGGCGTGTTCTTGGTGTCGGTGTCAGCCAGGATTAAGGCACTGGATGTGACCAGGGACCAGGATGAGGGTCTCAGGTGGGTCAGGTTGAGGACATGTGGGGGTGGGGCTGGGGTAGTGATGTGTTAGGTGGTGTGAGGTGAAGGAAAGGTGGCCTGACCCTCGGGGGAGCACCCTCACACTCCATGGGGCATGAGAGGAGAAAGAGCCCTTGGGATGCCCTCCTGTTTCTTCCAGTCAGCAGAGGAGCTCGCCCTCTAGCAGCCCCTTCAACTCTCTGGAGCCACCGTCTTGCTGTCTCTGGGAGGAGCAGAGGTGGGTAGGCGAGGCGCCTGGTGGGTTGGGCTGGGAGCCCAGTGCTGGCGAACATGACAATGGCCACTAGAGGGCGCACTCGGCCCAGCAGGGGCATGGCCTGCGCAGTGCTGGCTCGCAGCTGGTGCGGATGGGGGTGCTCCAAACACTTGTGGATGGAGCAGGGCTGGGCAAGACCAAGATCACCCACCTGGTTGGGGGCCAGGCCAGGGATGGAAGCTCCCAATAGAATCCCAGGCAAGACCTTGCTCCCCCTCTTCAGCCTACTTCCTGCCCTGGGCTGTCACTGTCTTGGCACAGATCTGTGCACTCCCACGCCCACAGTTTCTCGACTCCCTGGACTCTGCCACATCTTTCCGGTGTCTGACCCACCTGGAGACCCTCAGGTCCAAGAGCTACCAGGCTGCCTTGCTCGGTATCCACCATGGAGCCCCTGCTCCCTGCCCCCTCAGCACCAGCTGGGAGCATCAGGACCACTCCCTTGCAGATGCCCAGAGCCAGTCGGGAAGGAGGGCCACGGGACTGAGGGACTGCCCGGGGACACACACCCCTCCCCCAGCCCCCAGCCCAGCCTTAGGGAACCTGGCTGTGCACGCCCAGCTCTCACCTGGAGGAGCTTGAGGTCTGGGAGCCCCGAGGGCACCCCGGCCAGCTTGTTGTTGTCCAAGTGGAGCTCCCGGAGGGTGGGCAGGAAGCTCAAGCTCCCGTTCTCGATCATCCGGATCTGGTTGTGGCCCAGGCCCAGCCTGTGAGTGGGAGAATGACACGGACTCAAAGGCTGGAGAGAAGGATGGGGGGCTGGGCACGAGGGGCCCCACAGCACTGAGGGACTCTGGCATCACCCTTGGGCGGTGCCCTGCTGGCTTCACCTGTACAGCTTGGAGTAGCGGAGCAGGTCCTCCAGTTCGATGGCCTGGATTTTGTTGTGGTCCAGGTGGAGCTCATTCAGGGTCTCGGGGAGGTCTGCCAGGAGAAGAGGGCACGGGGGAGCATGCAGGTGCCGAGGGCAGGGGCCCTAGCTCTGCCCCAGGTGGCGGGAGGGGACTGTTGAGCCTTTCCCTGAGTAGATCGGGGCTATCCAGAGCCCCCACCCTGGCCATTTGTGCCGTTGGGGGTGAGGCAGGCAGGCGTGCAGGAAGAGTGGGCTTCCTACCTTTGGGGATGCCAGTCAGCTTGGCCTCTGAGATGCGCAGGTAGTTGAGCTTCAGGCCATCAAAGGCTCCAGGTTCAAAGCCACTGTTCTCCAGTGGGTTCCCGCCCATCTCTAGGGGAGAGACCTCATTAGCCCGGGAGCCTGGTGGTCCCTGCACAGCCCCGGGTCCTGTCATTTCCGGGCCAGTGTGGTGGGCCCTGCTAACTGCCGGCTGCTCCCATCTCCTGAAAGCAGTTCTGCTAATTTACCGGCCTAATTGCAAACTCCTAGCTGTTCAGGACTGCTAGCCCCAGGACTGCTAGCTCCAGGGGGAGCAAGAGGAAAGGGGAGGAGCGCCAGAGATGAAGATGGGGCTCGCAGAAGCCACCCGGCCCCTCTGGCCCAGTCTTCTCTTTAGCCATGGTGATCGCCTGCGTGGAGGATTTGCCAAGAAATCCATGGATTTTCTTTTGACTGTTCTCACCATACTCTTTCTTGAACTGAGCCTCTAAAGGTATCCCTTGGTCTCCCTTCCCCACGCCTCGAGACAAGGCTCTGGAATGTTCTGGGAGGCCCTCAGCTCACCAATGCAGTTCATGTTCCGGAGCCCGCTGAACACGCCCTTGGGCACCTTGCGGATGCGGTTGTCGTGGATGCGGAGCTCCACCAGGGAGCTGGGTAAGTTGGGCGGGATCTCCACCAGGTGGTTCTTGGAGATGTAGAGCTTCTGCAGCTTCCGCAGTGGGCTGAAGGCTTTCTCGTGGATCTTGGAGATCTTGTTGTTCACCAGGACGAGGGCCTGAAGCAGGGCGGGCGGAGGAGGTGAAGGCATGGACTCCCCGCCCCACCAGCCCCTCTCTCCTGCCTTCCTGTGCCTCCCCAGCCCACTGGGCCTTGAGGAGGTCAGTCCGTGCTTGTGAGCAGAGTGCAGGGCAGGAGGCAGCACCCAGGCCCGGTCCTGAGCCCCAGCAGTGCCACCACTGCCTTGCCGCTCCAAGCCTCAGTTTCCTCACACGCACACTGGCTACAGTGAAATCCGTTCTCCTCTGTTGCTTGGAGGAGTGGATGTGATGAAACGTTTTCAGCCACGAAGGGAGCCGAGCTCAGTGATCCGGTCCTGCAGCTGCGGTTGCTCAAACCCACATGAGTGAGCTGCAAGCCCGGGAGCTCCCATCACGGCTGGCTCCAGGCTTCACCCTGAAGCCTACGGGTCCCTGAACCCCTCTCATACCCCACACGTCCATGCACATGCACCCACCCGGACCCCTGCCCTCTGCTGTAGGCCTGCTGGTTCCTCCCAGCTCCTTACGTAGAGGTGCTGGAGACCCTTGAAGTCATCCTTGCGGAGCTCGGAGATGTCGTTGTTCTGTAGGTCCAGCAGCGTGGTGTCAGGGGAGATCTCTTTGGGCACAGACTTCAGACCTAGGGGCCCCACCCCCATCACCAGCATGAACTTGAGACCATCACCAGCATGAACTTGGAGCCATCCAGCCGACTAGCCCCACTGGTAGGGAGGACCGGGGACACACACACACAGGGACACCGACGGGCACACGGGGATGCCACCACAAGTGGGCACAAATTGCACAGCTCACAGCCAGACGGCTGGACCCCTCCTACACTCACATCATGCTCGCCACCATCCCACAGGACCGGCATGTGCCCCGTTCAGAAGGGGCTCTCAGGCTGCGCCTGTGCCTCCCTGCACACCCCGCTCCCCATCACTCAGGGACAAACCCAGGTCGGAGCACTGAACCACCCGCAGGTGGCAGTGGCAGCCGAAAGGACACATGGCGCTGTAGGTGGGTGTGACAGAGTCCGGGTCCAGGACGCCCGAGGTGTCAGCGCCCGAAGCTTCCTCATCGTTCATCATGAATGGCCCATCGTCCAGGGTGAAGTCCCAGAAGCCTCTCTGCTCAAAGGGCAGGGCCTGGCTCAGGGCCAGCAGAGACACGAGGCGCCACAGGGACCACATGGCGGATGGGCCTGGGGGAAGAGGCGAGGGGATCATCAGCACCAGCACCCACCCGTCTTCTCCAAGCCAGGGGCTGGTGTTCCGTGTGTGTGGTGGCACTGCGTTCCCATCCCTCACCAGGGACAGCCAGACCCTGGAGCGGGAGGCGGAGAGGGCGGAGTGTGGGCAGAGGGCTCCAGGCAGGAAGGGAGTGGATGCTGCTGGCAAGGAGGGTGCCCCTTCCACTCCACCCCCTTCACCGCTTCCACTACTCCCCTCCCTATCCCGGACAGGGCTTGGCTTAATCAGGCGATGAAATGTCTCCTCATTAGCAAGTCTGCAGGCCCCCACGCCTCTGAGTCTGCCAGAAGCCTGCTTTAGGGCGGGGGCATCCGTGAGGCTGCGTGGAGGAGGTGGAGGAGGAATCCTAGCCATTGGCCCTCAAGGGCTTTGAAGAATTCACTTTTGGGGACATCACCGTGGCCTCCTACCAGGCAGTGTGGATGCAGTTAGTTGAGTTTGGCAACTCTGAGTTGCTTCCTACCTCCTGAGCCCCGCTTCCACCCTGCTCACGTCTCTCAGAGACCCTCTAAGGCCAAGGTAGGGAGGCAGGGTGGAGAAAGAGGGGGTGTCCTTTGAGGCCATGGGCAAAGTTGGCTGAGGCAGCACTGAGTGGAGGCCCCAGAGGTGGAGGCCATGGCGCCCCCAACACTGCCCCTGGGCCTTGGCTTCCTCCTCTGGACCACCCGCCCCAGCCCCCCGCCCACACCGCCTTGGCCCAAACAGCCCTGGAGCTCCCAGATCTGCTCCCACTCTTCCTCCCTGCCCACAGCCTCGGCAGCCCAGAGAGGCCCCCCAGGGGAGCAGGCTCCCGCCAGGGTGGCAGGGCAGGGTCAGGCTTGCCTGAGGCCCCCCAGGCCGAGGCGGCGGGTGGGAGTGGAGGGGAAGCAGCCCTGCCCGAGCCTGCCCCCAGCACCCACCTCTGCTCGCCTCCTTCCTCCTCATCAGACACGGTCTCCCGTCCAGAGGCAGCCGGGAATGTGCCCTACAGGAAGAGGCTGGAGCCCTGCCTCTCTTACCACTCCATCTACCCTGACTCCCCAGCAAAGGCCCAGGTCTCACCCCAGCCTCACCTTCCCCATCTGTTAAGTGGGAATAAACATGCCTGCCCTGCTCGCCACCCAGCCTGGGGTGGCCCTTGGTGCATCTGGAGATGGGGAGCCCAGCTGGGCAGCAAGGGCCTCTGGCAGACCTGAAGCAGTCACACGCCCAGGAGACCCTCACTTAGGGCCAGTACTAGCTGAGGAGGGGCTGTCTGGGGATCCAGCAGAGCGAGGTGAGCCCCCTAAGCCCAGCTGCTGGTTGCAGGGGTTTAAGGAGGCCGTGGGGAGGTGGGAGCTCTGCCCCCTAGGCCAGCACCCTATGAGCAGCCCCGCCCTGCCCGATGCTTCCCCAGTTGCCCTGGGGGCTGGGCTGGCTGCCAGGGGCTGCCGCTTTGGAGTCCTTGCTACCAGGGGGCCGGGGACCTGAGGCCACTTCGGGGCCACGTTGGGTCTGAGCACAAGCACTGTGCCTCCAGTTCCATGAAGCCCAGGAGAGGGTCAGGATGGAGGCCTGTCCTGTCGCCCCCATGCAGCTCCTCGGGTGCTCCAGGGAGCATCTGCTGGCACGCGTCCCCCCTGCATTGGCATGCCCCCTGGAAGCCACCCATGCCCCCTCCCACGCCTGTGGACAGAGGGGCCTGTGGTGAGGCTGTGGCTATAGCGGCTGCCAGGCCTGCGGAGTGGCCTTTCCGCAGCCGGCCCCAGAGCCCTCCCGAGCCCACACTGCAAAGTGGGAGTCGGAGCCCGAGGCTTAGCTCAGCTTCCCCCTCATGTGGAGCTGGACTTCATGCTGACCCCTGGGGTCACCAGGAGGCCCCTGCTGGGGCAGCACCGAGCCTCCCTCATTCTTTTGAGCCTTGAGATCCCACAGTTGCAGCCCAGGGCCTGCCAGCCCCAGGCCGGCCCAGCAGGACCTAGGGGAACCGCCCGGAGGGTCTTGGCCCCCAGGTAGGGAGAAGGCTCAACACTCACCTACCTGGATGGTGTTTCCCTTCCTCCCGGGCAGGGCAGGGCCTCCGATGCCTGCTGCCGCTGTAGGACCCTCTCCCAGTGCCACTGGACACCCGGGGGCAGAAGGAGGAGGAGGGGGAGGAGGAGGAGCAGTGGGAGAGAGCAGCAAGGACAGGATGGAAGCAGGAGAGCACGATGGAGTGGGGGAGGGAGGAGACTGCCCTGCCCCTCCTTGCCGATGCCCCTGCCAAAGCCGCTACCTCCCAGGGAGAGTGAGTCAGGGCTGGAACACCCCGCCAGAGCCCTGGAAGGCTCCAGGGTGGGCAGTCCACCTGGACAGGTAGGGTTGGGGTGGTCTGGCTGGGCCTACTGGAGGCTGTGGGGAGGGGCTGGGGAAGGCTGAGGGGACAGAGGACCATCTGACCATGGCCAGCTTGGAGCCCCCCAGGACCCATGCATTGGCCTGGAGGAGGACTCTACAGGGACTCCTGCCCTGGGGCCAGGGGTCTCCCCAGGAGCTGGGACTTCCCTGCAGGCCCTCCTGTTAGGGAATCGGGCCCTCTGCCAGGGCAGGGGGCACAGGCGCAGGGCAGGCCAGTCACGGCAAGACTGGCCATCGGGGTCTCAGGTGGGTGCCCGGGACCAGCTGTGGGGCAGCGAGGGCTCTGGAGGCAGGCTGCCTGATATAGTAGGATGTCCGGGGGGTCTCCAAGAGACTGAGATAGGGGCAAGGGGAAGAGGTTCCCTCGGAGCAGGGAGGGAGGCCGAGGGCTGGGAGGCCCATACACCCGGGCCCCGTGACAGAGGCAGAACGACAAGGTTTGGCTGGTTTTCCATGGCTCATGGCTGTGCCCAAGCAGTGGGCAGGCTGGAGGGGTGGGGGCCGGGCAGGCTTCCCGGCACATCCCTCATTTCCCCTCAAAGCACTGGCACAAAACAGGCCTCTCCCGAGGAAGGGGCAGGCTCCGTGTCTGAGCCCACAGGAGGCAGCAAGGGGCCCATGAAGTCAGAGGGAGCCAGGGGAGCCTGGGGGGAAGGCTAGGGTCCCCTAGAGCTGGCATGATGAGTGTCCCCATTTCATGGACACAAAAGCTAAGGCCGAGAGAGAGGCTCTGATTTCTCCCAAGTCGCTCAGCCTGACTTGGAACTCGGCTTTGGCGCCTCCAGGCCGTGCCTGAGCTCTCAGCTGTGCTCCTCAGCCACAGGGCTCCAGCCATGCCTCTGGGCCTGTGAGAGCCTGAATGCCTGAGACTGGGGGTGGCAGTTTGGGAGGTCCTGGCAGTATAGGCTCAGCTGTCCTCCCAAAGCCTGGCCCCTGCCTTCTCCCCACCACCTCACACTGAGCCCCTCCCTCCTGCCAGAACATGCACACACACACGTACACACATACACACACACACACACAAACACACACACACAGATGCACACATACACATACATGCTCATATACACACACACGTGCACACACACATGCACACACCTATACAACACACACGTACACACATCCACACACATGCACACATCCACACCCATATACGTGCACACACCTATACACACATGTACACATATACATACACACACCTAGGCACACATGTACACACATATACATGCACACACCTAGGCACACACACATGCATACCCATGTATACACATATGATATACATGTACACACATATATACACAGATGCGCACTCATGCACACATCTATACACATACACATATGATACACATGTACACACATATATACATAGATGCGCACATACTCATGCACACATCTATACACATACATGCACATGTACACCCACATGCACACATGCATGCGCACATACACACATGCACACGTACACACACGCACACACACACGCACACATACACACTTATCCACACGTACACACATACGCACATGCATACATGCACACATGCACACATACATACACACCTGCACACATACACACGTATACACATATACACATATGTACACACATACATGCACACATCTATACACACACGCATACACATTCACATATACATGTGTATACATACACACGTACACACATACATACACATATATCCACACACAGATAAGGCAGGCGGGGACCCCAGCCCAGGAAGCAGGAATACCCCATAGTCAGATCCTGTGAGACCCACAGCAAGTCTCTCCAGTCCTCAACTCTCCATCACCACAACTGAGGCCTCTGGGCCTCAGTTTCCCTTCATTGGCCTCCCTGGGTGTGTCCTCAGGGACTTCAGGGAGGGTTTCAAGCCCCACCAAAATGTGCCCTGAGCTCCCTGGATGCCATCTCTTTAGAGCAAAGGACAGGAGCGGCAATGGCATAAGCCCCAGGTTCGGCGACCGCAGGTGTGAGTGAGGGAGGAGGCTGGGCTTCCTGGAGCCTCCGCCACCACCCCAATAGGGCCCTCCTTGTCTGCCCCTCTGAAAGCTAGCGCAGTCCTCTGCACTGGATTGCTCGAGGTCACAGCCAAACAAGATGCGTTGGCAGCCTCTGAGAACATGGAGGGTCCGTGCCAGGCATTCAGGCCAGGCCAAGGGCGGCGGGAGCAGGGCTTGAGGTCTGGCGGGTCCTGGGAGCTCGCCTGCAGATGGTGTGGCTCACAGCTGCCAAGTGGCAGACGCCGGATGCTGTCTCCGCAGCCCCCCTGAGCAACCCGACCTGAACTCTGACACATGTGCCACCTTCCACGCAGCCCTGCGGGGTCCCCGGGACTGTGTCCTTCCTCCCCTCTGGCTGCCAAAGCCTTTTGGGCCCAGTTTCAACCAGCAGCCTGGTGCTTGTGCCCCGGCTGACACCCGG
This sequence comes from Pongo abelii, assembly GCF_028885655.2. Classification (NCBI taxonomy): domain Eukaryota; kingdom Metazoa; phylum Chordata; class Mammalia; order Primates; family Hominidae; genus Pongo; species Pongo abelii. The sequence continues at coordinate 160,070,998 of NC_072008.2, read as the reverse complement.
CCTGCCCCCCGCCACTCTCCCAGGCCCCAGTCCACCAGTCCCTCCCCGCCAATGGCTCCAGCCTGTACTTGGGCATCAACCAGAGAGGGGATGTGTACCCTCCATGGCCTTGCCAAAGCCCGGCGTGTGCGTTCATCTGTGGGAGTGGCTGCCTGAGGGGCTGGGGGCTGGAGTGAGGAGGGGTGGACCTTGTGCCACATTGCAAGCCCCTGCCATTGCCGCAGCATGCCCTTCAGGCAGCCACGCTTGGGCGTCTGCTCCCCTTGCAGCCACGTGTGGAGGGGCTGGGAAACCCCGGCTCATCTGCTGCTCAAATCCTTTCCAGAGGTTTTCTGGCAGGGTGGCGACAAGGGTGGAGTTCTCCCTTGATGCGCCCAGCCACCTCCCACCTCTCTGTGCCAGCCCTTTGCAGCCTGTGGTGCCCATGTCAAGGTCCAGCCTGTCCCCACAGTCGGCAGAGTGCAGGACTCAGCCCTTGCCACCGTGCGCTCCTGGTCCTCTGCACACGGACTACTGCTGCCCCCTCCCACTCCCCGAAGAGATCCGGGGCCTCCTGCTAGAGTCTCCAAGGAAAAGGGAGGATGCTGTCACCTCTCAGAGGCAGAGCAGGGGACTCACGTGATTTCTTTACTTAGCCCCCTGCCGTCCCCCATTGACTATAAGAAGGAAGCAATGCTCTTAGGACTTGATGAAGGGGTAAACTGAGACTCAGGGAGTTGGCCCCAAACTCTTGCCCAAGGCCACACGGTGAGGAAACAGCAGAGCTGGGACTGCACACACTGTCTGTCTGTCCGTCTGTGTCCTTGCCCACATGTCTGGACCCACCCTCTCCCACTGCACACAGTGCCACAGGCCCCAAAGCTGACACGCCTCACTCTCTCGGGGCTGTGCAGGGGGCTCCCCTGGAAGCATGGCCCTTCTCTCTGGATGCCACCATCAGTAGCTCCCTATGGCTCACAGATCCGGAAGCCCCTCCTCAGCCCCAACACAGCCAGCAGGGCAACCCCCGCCCAGCCTCTCACCTCTGCCTCTGTCTGCAGGCAGTCTCCTGGAAAAGCCGTCGTCTCCCCAGGCGAGCACTTCAGGGCCCCAGGCAAGATGTTCCCGGCCTGCCCCCCAGAGCCTGGGGCCCTGCCTCCCTCCCTCCCTCCCTGGTACAGGCCCACCAAGGCCAGGAGGGGAGGGGAGGGGAGGGTTTCCTGCAGCCCCTCCCTGCCGCAACCCGCTCTCTGCCAGGGGCTCAGGCTGGGCTGGGATTAGCCTCCTTCAGCCAGCCAGGGCGGCCCACAGCCTGCTTAGCTTCAGGCTCCTGGGACTGCTGGGCTCCCATGGGTGTGTGTCTCTTTGCATGAGGGCAGCCTCCAAGAACCATGGGATGGCAGTCAAGGCCAAGCAGGGACTCAGACTTCCAGAGGATAGAAGTCACACTGGCTTCCCAGACTTCCCCTGCCTCCAGGGACAGGGCTGCCTTCTAATCTTGTGGCCACCCAGGAGTCTGCCCACTATGCTCCCCTTGGCCCATCTGAACACCTCAGGGACCAAACAGGACTGGGATGCCCAGCAGAGGCAAGTTCAAGAGGCCTACAGAGTCTGTTGGGCCCCTGGTCCTCCAGCTCATCTCAGGCCAGTGTTTAAGTGGAGCTCAGGCTTAAGATGCAGTGGACCAGGAGAGTTCCATGCAAGAAGGCTGGCTAGAGCCCCAGGCCTCTAAGCCTCAGAGATGAGCCCCATGGGAACGGGCAGCACCTTCACCAGGCCTGCCAGGGAGCCGGGACCTGCCCCTGCCCCTCGGGCTGGCTGGGATCAGAGCTGCGCAGGTGGGAAGCTGGGAGTGGGAGGGTTCTGCAGTCCTCGGAAGAGCCAAGGCTGGTGGCCCCTCCATAGCCACCCCAGAGGCTGCTCTCACCTAGAGCCATGACGGGGCGGGGGAAGAAGGCAAACGGCAGAGGGGGCAGCTGGGGTGGTTCCCAGGAGTCTAGAGTCCCAGAAGGGGCTTCTGGCTGTGGGATTCAAGTGGTGGAGGGGACCTTCTGGCCTGGAAGGGGACCTGGGGAAGGAGGAATGAAGCACAGGCCCCACCCCTCCAGAGGAGGTGGCCCCAGGCCTTCCCCAGGGAACCCTGGGAAGCTGGTTCTTTCTGGAAGGCTGGAGAAGGGCCTGGCCATGGGTCCTGGAGGCCACTTAGGCTAGGCGGGCCTCAGGCCAGGAGGACTGAGCCATGCGCCCTCCCCACAGCGCAGCCCCTCTGCACACCCCCCGCAACTGGTCCCTCTAACACTTGCAGAAAGGGCTCTGAGTGGCCGAGCTGTGGCCCCTGATCTCCCAGCCCAGCATCTGAGCAGAAGAGGACAGGAGCTGGGGTACTGATCACCCCAGGCCCCGGCCGGCAGGGTAGGGGCCAGGGCCGGCAGGATCCCGGGTTGGGCTGCCTTCCGAGGGAGCCGGTGCCCACCCAGCGGCCTGCAGCCCAAGGCAGGGTGCCCTGGGAAAGGCACCGCCACCCCCAGCCCCTCGGTGTGAGCAAGACCCCCAGCTGGTGTGTCCTCACCCACCAGTGGGGTTCCCAGGCCTGTCGGGGGCTCGGTGGTGGGCCTGGATGCTAGGGGGGGCAACGTGGGGCAGGGACCAAGCTCTCCCGCCCACAGATGAGTGGGAGGGGGTCTTGGTGGGCATGGGAAGACCTTTCCAACAATCAGGGGTGTTGGGGGGTGAGCAAGGCAGGGGACGGGTCCTGGCAGGTGGGGTGCCAGGGACCCCAGAGCTGGGGCTAGGCCTGTGGGTGGGGCGTGTGCTGGGGATTCTGTGGGCCGAGGACAGGGGACTCCCCGGCAGGCTGGAGATGGTGGGGGGTTGCCCCGGGAAGCACAGGAGACGGCAGAGGGGAGGTCCCCATCCCGCCTCTATACAGGGTGGCAAGGACTCAGAAGCCCTTGCTGAAGGCTCTGAGTGCTAACTGTCAAGTGTGAACTCATTACAAACCCCTCCTCTGGAGACTTGGCGCTGTCACTGGAAGGGACACGCTATAGCTTTGTTTGAGTGACTCTGGAATGTTGCTAAAGACAGGAAACTCATTCTTGCCTTGGAAACACCCCCCTTCCTTTCCCAGACTCCCCATCTATGCGTTGGTAGGGTTAATGCCCACTGCCACCTGGGTCCTTGGGGCTTGAAGGTGGGCCAGGGAGGCGAGGGCTGCCACCCACAGCTGGCCAGCTTGCCATGGGAGCCCTGTCTGCTCCCTGGCTCACAACCTGCTCCCACCGCCCAGCCCTGGTGGCTTGGAGGCAGCCCTGCATCTTCCTTTCAATATACCCACATGGGCTTGCCCGCAAAGGCTCACCATGCTGGCCCACAGTGGCCATACATGGGCACGCTCCGCACCAAGACACCCATGCTCATACATCAGCTCTCCTGGGGTGCAGCTGGCACCGGCAGCTGGGTGTCACTAGGAGGTGCTCACCCGCACCCCTGGGCGCTGGTCCCCAGGAGCCTTTCTGGCACGGGGGCGGGGGGCTGAGCATCTCCAGCTTGTCTCAGTTCCAATTAGTTGCTATAGGGCAGAGAGCTGGCAGGCCAGGGAGGGGCGAGGGCACAGAAACAGGACCCCCTGAGGATGGAACTTGAGCAGTCTGGCAGCCAGGACAGCAGGAGAGAGGCCTGCCTACCAACACAGACCACTGGAGACTGATGTGCTCTGTGCCCTGCAGATCCCTGGGCCCACTGCTCTGCTCAGCAGGCGCTCAGGCACCCAGCCCCGCCCATGGAGCAGTGAGGGGGCGCTTCCCTCCGTGGGCCTTCCAGGGCACTCTCTTGCTCCCTCTCCTGGGTCCCTTGGCAGGCCCCTCTGGGACCCCAAGCCAGGTCCGCCCTGGGGAACATGGCATAGTTGCCTGATTTTCTCTCCTTCCGCTCCCCACCCATTCTGAGTCCCAGTCCAAGGGGGTCCTGGAAACAGACAGGGCTGAGCCACCCAGGCACCCCCAGTCAGGGCCCTTGCAGCCAGGGCTCCCAGGACCCAGACTTCTCACAGAGGACGTAGAGGCAGAGCATTAACCTGGGGGTGAGTGAGCGAGGAATATCTGGGCAGGGTGCCTGGGGCGTGCCTGGGAAACTAAGTCTTTCAGCCCATGCCAAGGACTGGCCTCGGGCAGTGCAGCGGAGGACTGCTCCTGGGTGCTGAGCTCGGTGGGCGCTGGGCGGTCCTCCCCGACCCGACCCAACCCGGGCCAGGCGCCAAGCCCTGGAGCAAGGAGGCGCCTGGGCAGAGCGAGGCTGAGGGAGTGGAGCATGCGCCTGGGACTTGCAATGATGAAACAGGGCTGTTGGCAAAGCTGGGGTGCCAGTCACCCAGCCACGCTCTAGGGTGGCAGCCAAGAAGACGGACCCCAAGTGGGAGGCAGAGAGGCAAGAGCTGGATGAAGCAGAGCAAGGTCAGAAGGGAGAGGGAGAGGAAGGGGTGAGGGAAAGGTGCCTGGAGGACGGCGAGATGAGGCAGAAGCCTGACAGGGACCAAGGGGACCGCAGGGTGGCGATGAAGGGGCATGGATCAGCAGCCTACAGAAAGCACTGGGGAAATCTGTGGACACCCTCGGGGCACTGGGGACAGCAGGACCAGGGCTTGGGACAGCGGAGGCAGCAGAGCCAGAGGCATCTCTGGGTTGCTGAGGAGGCAGCTTGAAGCCAGCCCTACCTGGAGAGGGGAGGCGCCAGGCGCAGGCTGGCTAGTTGGCGGGCTGGGGTGGTGGGCCGTCCGCACGTCTATCTGTCCGGTCTGTCCGGCGGACCGAAAGCAGCTACTCACTCCTGGGCAGTTTGTGGAGAGAGGGAGACAGAGGCGGCGGGAGGGAGGCTAAAGGCTGGGCAGGCGGGCCGACGGGGAGGGGACGGCGGGGAGAGGGCGGGGAGGGAGGAAAGGAGGGAGGGGGCTGGTGGGGCGGAGAGGGCGGGCGGGCAGGAGGGGGCAGGCTTCCCGGCCCCCCTGGCAGCTTCAAAGGGAGCAATTTTCTCGTAGACGGCTGGACTAGCTGGGCCCCCGCCCCTCGCCCCCACCACCTCCCCACCCTCCCTCCCCCGCCTGGGGCAGACAGCAAAGGAACGGACACACTCACACTCACTCAAACAAGGACCCAGAGAGTCAAACTTTCCACTGCCCAGATGGGGACACTGAGGTGCTGGCTGGCATCTCGCCAGGCAGAGGAAAGAGAGATGGAAGAAAGACGAGGGGGAGGCGGCCTTGGGCTGCTAGGCCCGTGAGTGGCCCCTGGAATTTGGTCCTGAGCCTGCCGGGAACCTGCTTGGGCCTAAGCAAGGAGGTGGTTTCTCCAGGATCAGAGAGGTAGCTGTTGTGGATTTCTGGAAGGACTTCATGTAGGCTCCTGGCGCCCTGTACCCTCCCTTCCACTCCAGACTTTCTTCCCTTAAAAAGAGGGCCCTATCCGTCTGGTGGTGGCAGGACGGGGCAGGGGCCTCCCCCGCTTGCCTGCCCTGAGCTGATTCAGAGACGAAGGATCCAGCGAGTCAGTCTTCTTGCTCAATCCCTGCAGGTCCCCTCGGACATGAGAACCACTCTGTGGGTGGCCACTTCCTCTGGGCTCAATCCTGTGCTGGTCACTTACCGGGGCTAACTGGGTTACCCCACCAAGCCTCGGCCACTTCCTGAGGGCCCAAATGAGTCCAATTCCTCCAGTGTCTAGAGCCCAGGTCCTTAGTACAACACTGCCCCCCTGTCCCGTAGTGTCCCCTTCTTCCCTCAGCAAGAGCAGCTCCTGAGACACAGGGGTAAGGGTTTAGATGGAGTGAGAAACAGATCTGCAATAGAATTGGGGGCCAGGAGTGCGGAAGACCAAAAGAGAAAATTGCATATTGAGAGAAAAAGCTCGAAGGGGCAGAGAGGGGGAGAGGGGTGGCTAGAGAGAGGCCGCATCCAATGGAGAGGGGACAATGTGGAGGGCTGAGGGTCTTCAACCCCTGGCAGTGCCATCACTCAGCCGGGGGGTGGGGTCTGGGAGGTCCCAGGCTAGGGAGCATGCTCCCAGGGGAGCTCTACCTGTTCACCAGTGGCAGCTCAGGGCCTGGCCAGGTCCTGGGACACATGGCACCTTGACCAAACTGGGGTACCTGCCTGCAAGAAGCTTCTAGACTGGGCCAGGGAGAAGAGAGATGTGGGAAACCAGGGGCCAGGCTGGTAACCCTGGTTCTCTCTTGATTTCGTGGTTGGAATGAGGAGATTGGAGACCACATATGCCCTTTCCAGACAAAGGGGCTGGCTTGTCTTTCGGCAGGTTTGTGTGTTTTACCTTTTGCCCAGCCTCAGCGTCCGACTCATGGCGGCCTGGTCTCATCTTTGTCCCACCCTCTTTCCCTCCCCCACTGCCAACTCATTCGTGGAGAAATATGTCGGTAGAGAGCGGGACAGGCAGTGAAGCCTGACTAGCAGTCTGGGTGGAGAGAGAAGCATTTGGAAACATTCCACTCAGTGACAGCAGCCAGTCGCAAAAGGCTGCAGAGCGTCTGGTTCCATTCATTTGAAACGTCCACAATAGGCTCATCTGTGGGGACAGAAAGTGGATTTGTGGGCAGTGGGTGCTAGGGGGGTGGTAGCTAAAGGTATGGGTTTTCTTTTTGAGGTGATGCAAATGTTCTACAATCGACTGAGTGATGGTTGCACAGTTCTGTGAACAGACCATATAAAAGCCCTTGCCTTGTACGTGCTCAATGCGCAAATCGTGTAGTAAGCACAGTCACTCTCAGTAAAACCGTTTCAGAAAAAAGGAGAAACTCACTCAAGGCATGCTTGCTGCCCAAGGTGCTGGTAACCAGTACCTTCCTGCGCTGCTTGGGGACTGAGAACCCAGGAGCTGTCACTCAGGGCCCCAGCCTCCAGGAGTCCCAGTGGGGGTGAAACAGCTCTGAATACCGTGGGGGCGCAGGGCCATGCGCAGTGCCAGAGGCTCGGGAGGGCTACCTGGAGGAGGTGACCTGGAGCAGACCAGTGGGGAAGAGGGAAGTTGCCGGTGGAAGGAAGAGCACACGTGCGGGGGGTGTGGGGAGACACAGGGGAGCCAGGCGGCGCTGCAGTCCGGCCCTGCACCGACCTCACCCTCAGGTCTCAGCCAGGCATGTTCCTGGAGGGGGCTTGGAAGTGGCGATGAGGCGACACCCTGCTTGGGGGAGACACATTATGCATGCACCTTGCAGCTCTTACCTGAAGTTGGGGGCTGCTTCTGGGGGCAATACTCATATAAATACGGTCCTTGTGCCTGGAAGGTTCTTGTATCTGTGGTTTGCAGTCTGCAATAAGCCATAACTGCACGCCCGGCCCGGGGGCCACTGAGTCACTCGGCCTGGCCCTCTAATTTGGGGGCCACTCCCAGACCAGCCAGGCAGTACCTCAGTCCTAGGGCCTCCCCTTCTGCTCCCCCTCCCACTCCCCCTTCCTCAGGCCTGGGCTCTCTCTGCAGCGCAGAAGGTACTTTGATCCCAGCTGAAGTGCTCTAGGAACAGTGCTTCCTCGCTAGCGAGCAGAGCTGGCGGGTGGGCAGCCTTCTGCCCTTCTGGCCTCTCAGGGCTGGGAGGAGGCAGGGGGAAGCAGGGGGAAGGCAGGCACGGGGGGCGCAAGGCAGGAAGGAAGAACAGGCATTTCCTGAGGCCCTCAGGGCTCCTGGGGAGGAGGCAGACGCACAGCTGTCTTAGCTCCCCAGGAACCAGCGGCAGACAGGGCGCAGGAGGTGGGGGAAACAGAACCCGGCCCCTTCCAGCACGGCTTGTATGTGACCCTCCTAGGCCCTAGCTGGGATACTTCCCCCAAAAGGCTGTAGAGGGCCGGAAAGTCTTGCTGGCACCAGCCTTGCCTTGCATCTCAGCCGGGTGGACCCCTTCTCCTGCCGGATGGAGCCGAGAGCTCAGCTCTCTTCACCTGACAAGGAGCCTGACCCCCTCAGCTGCGTGGGGAGGGCAGCCCTGGGCAGCCTGCTCAGGCTTCCAGGGAAAGCTGTCCTGCCCTGGCAGTTGCCCCTGCACAGGGCCCCAGGCCACACTGTGGTCTCCCTGCTCTGAGCCTAACTCTGGTCTAGGCCTCATCAGGCAGCTGCCACCCCAGCCTGCCCGGGACAGCGCCCAGGACAGCTGCTGGAAGGTAGCAGGTGGGGCGGCAGCCATGGAACGGAAGGATGGGACAAGGACATGTCTGAGGGAGGGAGAGGGCCACGGAGGAAGGGGGCTGGGAGGAGGGGAGGCAGGGCGCAGGGATCTAAGCCAGCTGCCATCTCCTTGGCCAGTGTGGGGAAGAGGACCTGGAGTCAGCTGCAGCCTGTCCCCCACAGCTGGCTTGCAGCTGTTTGTGCCCTGTCTTCAACGCTACAGCAGGGAGGCCCAGGAGAGAAGTGGGGCGGGGGCGCCCAGAGGGCAGGCTGTGAGCCCTGTGGTCCCATTTGGGCATGAAATACTGGCGGGTGGTGTGAGTCCTAGAGGGCAGAGCCTAGGAGCCTGGGAGGTGGTCTTTTATGCAGGGGTCCCCTACAGAGGCGGGCTGCTTGTTCCGTGATTCTCCAGGGTCTGGAAACAAGAACTGGGCCCTGGGCTCCCTCTGCCCTGCTCCCCAAGTGTGTCCAGTGGGCCCTCTTCTCTGTGGGTGTCTGCTTCTTGAACCCTTCTGCCTGGACACGAACCTCCCCACCGTTCCATCCTGATGGTGTGAACAGAAGGGCCCATGCCTGTCTTGGGGATGGGACAGAGAGACAGAGGGAGAGCTGAGAGAGCTGGGACAGAGAGCTGCAGTGGGCGAGGCAGACAGGCAGCACTCCTACCCCCGGACCATCAGCAAGACCCTCAAGAAGCAAGGAGGTGACAAATGCTATGTGCCTGTACAAGACTGGGGGGCAGGGAGAGCTTCTAGAGGAGGAGGCAGTGCCCTGAGGCCGCCTCTCTGTCACTGGGGAGTAGCTCTTGCGGAGCCTCAGCTTCCAGGACAAATTCCCATCCAGGGACATGTCACTCGCACATCGAGGTTACCTCTTGAGCAAGTGACCCTGCCCAGAGCGGCCCCAAGTTTGTGGCCTTGAGTGGGCCTCACTCCTAGCCTGTGGGCTTCGTCCATTCCCAGTGTCGGCACCCTCGGGGGCAGACACCAGTGGGCAACCCCGCCACCACTCAAGGGTCTCTGGATGACCTGCAGCCTCGAAGCGGCATGAAGCTGATGCTCCGCGGGGACCTCTGGGTTCAGGGGGTGGGGCAGTTATGGAGGAGGCTTGTGCCAACATGCCCCGGGGCAGGCGAGCTGGTGCTGAGTGAGCGGAGCCTCCACTATCTGGAAGCTTCCCAGTGCTGGATGGCTGAGGTGTGGCTGGTGAAAGCTGGCACTCTCCATGCCAGGAGCTTTTTTTGACCTTCCTCTGAGGACATAATCACACAGCATCTCTCCCCTCCGGGCCACCAGGGCTGTAATTTCAGGGCCTGTGTGGGGGCTCTGGGGAGGCCCGGCCTGCGTCTAGCTATCTTTAGAGAGGCATGGTCTGGGGCGTGGCCACAGGATGGAAGATGGGTTGCCTTGGAAGCCGAAGTCCGGGAGCCAGAGGCCAGGGGCACCCTAGGACCCCTGTGGTCTTCCCTCAGGGAGGCCAGAGCCCAGGAGCAGCACCGGGAGGCTCTGGTGGGAGTGGGAAGGGGCTGGGCCCTGTCCCAAGCCCTGACTTTAGCTCGGAGCAGTCTTTGGCTCAGATGCTCAGAAGATGGGGTGGGATAGCACCTGGCCTGAGGGCCAGACAGCTTAGCATCTCCCAGACTGTCCCCGTGTGGCCATGGTGGCAGCTACTATGGGGGTAGGGGGTGGAGGGTGGCACAGTAGGCGAGATGCTTGTGAATGGGGGTGTTAGGCCGGAGGGAGGGCTCAGAACAGAATGTGGCGAAGGTGAGGGGTGGGCCCGTGGGGGGCCGGCGAGGGGCAGTTGGAGAAGAATTTGGAAGCTGATGGGCAGTTTTCTGGGACTGCAGCTGGCAGAGGCGGAGCAGAGGTGCAAGGTCCCACCCAGGTCTCAGGCCAGAAACACAGGCCCAGCCCCAGGGAGGGCATGGCTCCTCGCCCCATTCTCCACCCTTCTGAATTGTGAGCTGTCCCCACTGTCCTTACCCTCAGTCCCACCCCATCACCTCAGCATCCCCATCCCCATCTGAGGACTGATGAGCGCCTCCCTTCTGACCCTGGTCACACCTACCCTGTTGCCATCACTATTGCAATTGTCACTACAATGTCCCCTCAGATGCCCAGCACTTTGGGGTCACCGACTGGGCTGCACCCACTGCTGTACCCTCAGATGGAGCCAGCAGCCACCCCGAAGAGAAGCACAGTAATCACAGCAAAGGTGGGAGCGAGTAGGTGTCGGAGCTTGGCCCGTGCTGAAGGAGGGGTAGGTACAGGGCCACGGCTGGACTGCCCTTGCTCTTGGGCTGGGGCTCTGTCTAGAGATTCCCTTGCGGTGCCAGCTAGACTCTGACCAGCCCTCCCACAGCCCCAAGGAGTGAAGCCCCCAGCCCTGAACTCCTGGCCCTCTGGGGAATCCCCTGGGCTGAAAACAGCACCCTTGTCCCAGTCATGAGGGGGAAATAAAGGCCCAGTCCCTTTGCCCCATCTAGGAATGCAGGCTGGCTGAGGCCTGGCCGGGCCTGTGGGGTCGGCTGCAGCCCAGCTTCTCCCTTGGCCAGGTGACGACCCCAAGAGCCCGCAGGTACATCTCCCGAATGCGAGTCCCCTGCCTCCCCAGTCGGGAAGGTCACAGGAGGATCAGCCCCCGCCGAGGCTCTGAGAAGTGGAATTAACCACTTGTGGGTGGCTCGCCCGGCCCCTGCCCTCCTGCAGCTGAGGGGCCCCTCCCCTTCTCCTCCCCACTTGCTTCATCTGTTGGGCAGTGGTAAGAAGTGGGCAGGAGATGTTGGGGACTCACCCAGCCTGCACTTCCTGTGCTTCCCGGGCCTGACCTCTGGGACTGCGAGAAGGTGGGGGCTGCAGGATGACCTGAGCAAGAGGCGCAGGGACTAGGGCGGCCAGGCGGGGAGGAGGGGTCGTGAGAGCTGGGAGAGTGGGGCCAGCGCCTCGAGGGCTGCTGACCTCTGACCCAGCCCATACAGGAAGTGCCATATCTGAGGGGCCAGCTGGAGGAGAAGGAATGCCGGGATGAGTCCAAAGCAAACAGCCCACAGCTTCCCAGGCCTCTCCCGCCCCCGCCACAGTCTGGCGCTTTCTCCACTGAGAACTCAGGGGTGGGGGCAGGGGTAGGGGGAATCGGCCACGGAACGGGAGCAAGGCGACACTCAGTTCCCAGGCCCCGGTCCTAGGCAGAGCTGATGGCGGGGCGAGGTCCTTGCAGCGGACACCCTGTACCCTTCCTCCTCTGCTCCACCCACATCCAGCAGCCCGGAGGCAGAGGGCAAGGAGAGGGGTGGCCCCGCCAGGGTGGAGGAAGGCCGGGGGATAGGAAGGCCGTGCCCAGATCGAGATGGGGATGCTGAGGTGATGGGGTGGGATAGCGAGGGCCAGAGGGGCATGCTGGAGGCTCGCAAGTTAGAGGGACAGAGGGCAGGGACGGAGCCATGCGCTCCTTGGGGCTGGGCTGTGTCTCTGCTGGGCCCTCTCCTGCGGCATCCTCCAGGCCTGTCACCTGGCTGTCTCTGTGAGCCCCACCCCAGGGCAGTGGCTGTCGTGTTCCCTGCTGGTTGTGACCCTTTGTCCCTATCCCTTCCCGGCACAGGGCCTGGAGGCCTAGAGAGCTGTGGAGGCTGTCCCAGGAGCCCCATCCGGTTCCCAGGGGCCCCCTCGCTCAGGCAGGCCAATGGGGCAATGGCCTCAGTGGCTTTCAAGGGCTCCACAGACCCAGTGTCTCCACCAGCATATCTGGCCAGTCTGTCTTCAGGGCTCGGCAGGGCTGAGTTGTCACTTCCCAGGGACTCCTGGCACATGGGGAGGTCAACATGGAGGGCTGGCCTCGCTCAGGCAGACAGTCAGAAACTCTGGCCAGGGGTGGTCCCTGCCCAGTGCTCAGGGCGGGGCTTGGCTTTGCGCAGACCACATGCTCACTCCCCACCCTTCCCTGGCACCAGGTCAGAGAGGGGCACAGCCTGGTCTTACAGTGAGCCAGCCATACATCCCTGGGCAAGTTACTCATCTGTGAGCTGAGGGTGGGGCCCTGGGGACCTCTCTTGCAGGTGGGTGTCCATGTTGGGTGCTGGGATGAGGGTTCTGGGGCCAGGGATGGGGGGGAGGTGTCAAGGGAGAGGCGAAGGGGCTTCCCGAGAGGTGCCACTGTGCGGTGGTCACCAGCCCCTGCCCCAGGCCTCAGTGCAGGTGTGGGTGGCTCTAGAACCAATGGCACGTGCCCTGAACCTCTACACCCTCCTGCTCTGCCAGCCAAGCCCACCTCTTTGGGTCCAGGCCCAGGACAGGGATGAGAGGGATCAGGTGCAGATGCTGCCCCAAGCAAGGGCAGGGAGCCTGGCCCCTTGATGGCTTGGGACCGAGCAAGGACTTCAGGACCCTGGTGAGGCCGGGTGGGGATGGGGAGGCTCTCAGAGAAGCTGTGGGACCCAAGCCCTCTGAATCTCTTTGCTGACAGTCTCAGGTGCGGCCCAGGAACCGCACGGACATGGCATAGCCAGGACATGCAGCGTAGCTCCTGGAGGGAGGGAGGCTAGCTGGCGAGCCTGCCCAAGCTGCATTTATTATCTTCAAGTACAAACCAGTGCCACCTTTCGCCCCTGGGCCATTTGCTAAGTGAAAGGGCCTCACCGGTCAATGGGAAGTGGGTGCACTGGAAGCAGTGGGGTCTTCTAGACCTTTCTCCCAGTGGTGCAAAGGCCAAGCACAGCTCAGCCTGCCCCTCCACCCCCTCGAGAAGCAGAGTGTGTGCTGGAGGAAGGCGGCAGGCGGGGCTAGGAGCCCTTCTCCTCCCCCCGCTGGGGCTGGAGGACCACGCTGTGATAGGCTCGGATGCAGGAGAAGGCAGTGGGCGGGATGCGGTGCCGGTCAATGAGGTTGTTCTCCAGGTGTGTGGAGATAAGGTTGGAGTCCTGGGCCACGCGCGTGTCACAGATGGAATTCAAGGGCACTTGTCTGCAAGGGAGGAGTGGGGCAGAGCAGGGGAGAGGAGACCCCGGAAAGAAGGGGTAGGCATCATTCAAGAAGAGACAGAGACCCCTGCCCTGAGAGAAGCAGTAAGACCGAGCCACAAAGTCGGAACTGTGGAGGAGTGATGGCGAGCTTCAGAGACCACTGCGGCCTCCTGGCCCCCTCCCAACTCGAGGCTCAGTGCCAGGCCCCCAGTCCCAGCCCTTGTCGCTCCGGGCTGGAGCCCTGCCAGCATCCGGCCACTGCCTGCCCTTGGCTTTCCAGGCCTGCCAGCCACTGGGCACAGCCTCCATCATGGCAACCAAGATGGGTGGATGGCTGGATTGGGGGAGGGTGGATGAACCCCGACTCCTGCCCTCGGCCTCTGCAGCCTGTGGGTAAGGAGCCCAAAGGCCAGCCTGTCCTAGCCCAGCCAGAAGGCAGGGCCTCCTGGCCTCAGGGTACCTCTTCCTCTGTGTGCTGGCAGGGGTGCGGGGGTGGAGACGGCCGCAGGTGTGGGGACGAGGAGGGGGGCCCTACCTGATCCTGTTGTGGCTCAGGCCCGGCACCTGCAGTCCCTTGAGGCCCAGGAGGCCGCGTGGGATGGCCTGCAGCTGGTTATGATCCAGGAGCAGCTCTGCCAGCGAGGCGCGCAGGCCCAGGAAGGACACGCTGTGGATGCCGTCAGCCTGCAGCCTGTTGTGGGACAGGTGCAGGAACTCTAGGCCTGGCTTCATGTGCGCGAACGCGTAGCCAGGGATGCGCTCGATGTGGTTGTGGTGCAGCGTCAGGCGCCTCAGGCCCCGCGGCAGGAAGGAGGGCACGTGCACCAGCCGGTTGTAGGACAGGTCAAGGGTCTCCAGCTTCCTGTGGGGCGGGGCACACAGGGGCAGAGGGAGCTGACGGCTGGCAACTCCTAGAGGGGAGCTCCAGGGGCTGCAGCCCCACACTCCCAAGACGAGCGTGGGGATTCACTCCAAGATGGCAGCCGCAACCCGAACTCTCAACAGCTGGGACTCTCGCAACTCCTGTGTGAGTCAGGCCAGGCCCTGTGTGGGTTTATGTCCTCCTCTGTCCCCCAAGGCCCAGGGATTAGAGGATCTGGGTGGGGGCCTTCCTTGCTCCCTGCAGGGCTAGCGATGCCTGCTGTCATTGTGGAGGCCGAGGAACTGTCCTCCCACTCACTTCCTTCCCTCCAGGTGTTGCCTCAGGGTCTCCTGTCTCCTAATACTGACACCTGACAGAGCTCAGCGGGTGACGCCTAAAATCTAGGGGAAAAGTGGGGCAGGGGAACTCTCTGCCCCTGCCGGTCCTCAGCCTCGAAGCCCTCTCCTCTGTCCCTGCCACTCTCTTGCCCTCATCCTGCCTCTCCCAGTCTTATTCTCAGATGTGTAGAAGCTAGATGTGTAGGGAGAAAAAGATCAGGCTCCACAAGGGTTAGGGCTGGGGGACCCTGGGAGGTCACACAGCCCTCGCTGTCCGATAGTGGCGTTCAGGCTGCCACCTTCAGCTGGGAGCCCCCGGTCGCTCCATGGTGGACACCTGACTCCTTGAGGCCCTGACCCCAGCAGCAGGAACCCCTGGTCCCTGTGGCCATGCAGGTGTGCAAGGGCAGAGGGTGGTGAGGCTTCTGGAATGGGTAAGAACATGGAGAGAGGGAACAGGGAAGGCTTCTCTTGGCAACACCCTCAGCCCCCGTGGCTAGGGTCAGCCTTTTGGGCTGCTCCTGTGCCTCTCGGTCCCCTCCTTTTCCACCAGCCCGAAAAGAGATGGGCGGCGCCAGAGTCCAGGAGAGGCCGGGGCTGAGGCAGCTGGGGCTTGACTGGCCGCCAGCCCCCTGCCCAGGCCTCGCGGCGGGAGGGGAACAGCGGCCGGGCAGCCCCTCCCAGGCTGCTGTCTGCTTTCCTTTGCCCCCTTGGCAAGTGGGGGAGAGGAAAAAGGAATAATTAAACCCAAACGTCCTGGTAACTTTTTCCTGGAACGCGAGGATGCAGGGCGGGAAGCTCTGGTCCCTGGAATGGCGGGTCAGACTGTCTGTCGACCCCTGCCTCCCTCCCCACTGAGGCCCCACCCTGCCTTGGTGGTCATCAGGCCCTCCTCAGCCTCTCGCCTGGCACCCGGCCTCCGCCAGCCCTCCCCGCTGTTCCCAGGACCGTGTCCTGACTCCCTAGCCCGACTCCCACAGCCCTACAGCATCTGGTCTCCGTGAGTGGCCTGTGTGCCAGCATCCCTACCTAGCTGTCCCAACCAGATCCAGGGAATTGCCCTTTTCTTGGAATGAGGTGAAGAGTGGCCCCCAGAACCTATGTCCACCAGAACCTGTGAATGTGGCCTTATTTGCAGATGTAAGGATTGCAGGGGAGGATGTCGAGTTGAGCTCATCTGGGTTCCCCGGGTGGGCCCCGCTCCCATGACAGGTGTGCTTTTGAGAGACAGAAGAGAGAAGACGAGACAGAGAGAGACATGCAGGCGAGACGGCCACGTGCAGCCACAAGCCCAGGAACACCTGGAGCCCTCTGAAGCCGGGAGAGGCAGGAAGGATCCCATCCTAGGCCTCCGGAGGGAGCGCGGCCCCCTAACATCTAGATTGCAGACTTCTGGCGTCTGCAAGTGAGAGAGTTTATTTCTGTTGTTTGAAGTGCCACTCAGTTTGTGGCACTCAGTGATGGCAGCCCCAGGACATGCATGCACTTCTCTTCCCCACTTTCCTGTGCCCCCAGCCCTTCCGTGCTTCTTCCTGCCCCTGTCACCTCCTAACTGCACCCATCGTCGGGCCAGCTCTCCCCACCACTGCTGCCCTCCATCCAGGCCCGTGGCACCTCCCAGGTGAGCTTCCTGGGGGCCGGCAGGGCAGGCCTAGGCACGGGAGGGCAAGGGGGATTCTGCTGCGTGGCAGGGACAGAAGGAAGGCCTTGCAAGCTTGCAAGCAATATCTTGGAAGAGTCTGTGGTGACTGAGGGCCCAGGCTAACCTAAGCAGGGAGGGAGGTGACCCCAGTGACCCACTGAAGACCAGGCCCAAGGAACAAGTCCTCCCCTGGAGCCCCCTGCCTCCTGGCCCTCTCTGGGGCTCCGTGGCTCAGCATTGCCCTCTCCGCCTTCCCCACCTGCCTCTCGGGGCTGCTCTGGGCCATCCTTGCTCTCTGCTTCCGAATGCCCACTGGGGCGAAGCTCTAGGGCTGCCACTCACGGGAGATGGATCCGGGCTCGGGGTGCCAGCCGGTGCTCTTGAAGCCGGTTGTGGCTGAGCACCAGCACGCTGAGACTGTGGATGTGGCTCAGTGCGCCCTCCGCCAGCTCCTCGATGAGGTTGGTGCCCAGGTGCAGCTCCTAGGGTCGGGGTCAGGGGTCGGGGTGAGGGGCCCACCTGCCAGTTGTTGGCCACCTGGTCAGGCTCCAACTCTGGCTGTCCCCATTCTCTGCCAGCACTGCCCCCTTCCACCCAGCCATGTCTGTGCAACTCAGGTGCCAGTCTCTGCCACTCTCAGGCCCATGGCAGGGGTGGATTTTCAGGGGACTGTATGGTCCAGAGAGAGGGTATGGGCCTTACTCAGAGACCCCAAAGGGTGCAGAGCCATCCAGGAGGTCCCACTGTGGGCTTCTGGAAGGTTAGGTCAAGCTGAGGAGAGGCCTGAAGCCTATGGGCTGCTCCACGCCCCCTCAGCAGAAACAGAGGCGGGGTTGTTTGACGGTAACAGTGTTGCCTCCCCATCCTGGGGGCTCCAGCTCAACTGCAGGGAGGACGGCAGGCTGCGTGACTGCAGGGAGGACGGCAGGCCGCGTGGGATGGTCCGCAGCCGGTTCCGGTCCAGCCTCAGATAGAGCAGGCTGCAGAGGGGCTGGAAGGCCAGGGGGAGATGTCCCTGTCACGCAGCTGGTTCCCTTCCACCTCCGGCGTCAGCAGCTGGCTGAGCCCTGCAGGCGGGCAGAGGGGTGCGGCGAGCCATTGCAGAGCTCCTCGCGGTAGCTCCAGAACCCCTGGCTGCCCCTAGAGGCCAGGGCCCCTTACCCAGGCTGGCAGTCTCCTCTGTGTTCCGGCCAGGCTGCCCTGGGCACTCTCCCGAGTGTGCCTCCTAGAGGGCAGACCCACCCCTTGCCAGCCCCTGTCCTGGGGGGAGCACCTGCCCAGGCCTGGCCCCCTCGGTCCCTGCCCCTGGAACTCGCCCGCACCACGGAAGCTGCTGCGTTGCAGGCCCTGCAGGAGGTTGTCGTTGAGTTTGAGCTCCTGCAGGGAGGCAGGTAGGGCCGGGACTGTGGTCAGCGAGTTCCCATCCAGGTTCAGCCGCTTCAGCCGCATCAGATTCTGGGGGGTCGTGGGGAATAAGTGGGCTGGGGTTGGGGGCCTGCTGGTCGGGGCACAGGCCTTCCTGGACATGGCTTTGGGCCCATCCTGACCAAGGGCACTCTGTTGGTGGCATCATGGCTTCCTAGTTCCCACTGAATCCGGGCCTGTCTGGGAAGGTTTATGTTTGCTCCTATACAGGGCCTGCGGGCCTGTGCTGCTCCCCCTACTCCCAGCGATGGAACACATCACACCAAATTGTGGAAGCCCACCATACTGGGTGCTCTCTGCAGTGCCTCCTCCAGGCCTTACCCCCTAAGCAGCTCCACCCTGCAGTGAATGGATGCCTCGGGTCATCTGGGACCTGCCAGCCCCAGCCCCAGCCCCGGCCCCCCGGAAGCAGGTGAATGGGCCACAGCATACCTTGAAGGCATGGGGGTGCAGGCCTCGGGGGTCCAGCTTGTTCTTGCTGAGATCCAGCCACTCCAGGTTGGGCAGCCCCAGGAACGTGTGGGCTGGGATCTTGACAATTTCATTCTCTGTGCGCACACGGGGCAGACATATTCTCTGCCCCCTGCCCGCTACCACTCTGTACCTCCCACACCAGACAGGGCTGCTCAGGGGAGCCAGGGTGGGAGCCCAGGTCTCGGCCTTCTCACCCCTGCCGCAGGGGTGGGTGTGGGGGGAGGAGGCCACCCACCTGCCACGTAGCGTGTGGTCAGACCAGGGTCGGTCAGGGCAGGGACATGCTTCATCTTGACATTGCCACAGGTGATGACTGCCTGGGCCAGGAGGCACGAGGCTGGCAGAGAGGGCATGGCCTGCTGGGTGGTGCCCAGGTCTGCGTGCCTGTGCCTGTGCCCATGTGTGCTTCCTGGTCTTTTCCACCCACGGCCTGGGGTCTTGGAGGTGCTGCCGCCGCCATCCCGGCCTCGGCTGCGGTCCTTCTGTGGGCGCCGGATCCTCGGCCCAGGTTGATGGGAGGTCCCTGGAGGAAGAGAGACAGCCCCTGCTGGGTCACAAGCAACAGGGGCCTACTGAGGAACAGGGGCTTGCCTGAGGCTCCCAGGGCCTGCCAGTGACTCAGCCAGACTGGGTTGGAGCGACAGGTTACTGGGACCCCTCCCCTTGGCACCAAGGGCAAAGGCCCAAATGGGGACTCTGAGGCTGGGGAGGGGACGTGACTTTGGAGGGCTTCCCTCCCACTCCGCACACGAGGGCACTGGGAACGGGGCAGTGTCTGGGTGGCCAAACTCATGCGTGGTCCTGTCAGCCCCAGCAGGCCCCAGGCCTCACCTGAAGGCCGCCTGTCCTGGCCAGTTCTCACCTTTAGGGGGCCTCCTGGGTTTCAGGCCCCTTCCCTTGTCTTCCCGGCTTCCTGTCCTCTGGCCCTGGTCCTCCTCGGTGACTGCTGCCCCCTCTTGAGCTTGAGGGTCCCTGCCGGCCTGCCAGGGCCTGAGCTTCAGGGCCCCGGGCTTCCCTGCCTCAGCCCTCATGGCAGCTGTGGCCTGGGGCTGAGCCCACTCAGTGACCAGGCCCTTGTTGTGACCCTGCTCCTGCTCCGAGGTCACTGGGGGTGACTCCTTCCTCAGGGCCAGCCCTGGCCTGGGAGGCGCTTTCCAGCCAGTGGAGGGGGACTGGGTGGGTGTTCCTTGAGCTCCCTGCTTCGGGGTGGGCTGAGACCGCAGCTGGTCCAGCTTCCCGGCCTCAGGCTTGTCTGGGTGGCCGATGCCAGGGATGGGCTGCAGCTGACCTGCGGAAGGAGCCAGTGTGGGCTGGGGGCCTTGCCTCCTTTCCCCAAGGGGCTGCCAGCTGCTAGCCAGCCCATCGCCCTTCCTCTTTACCCAGGCCTCCCCCCGCCTTTCCCTTACCTCCTGAGGAGCACTGGTGAGAGAACAGTGTGTCCCCACCGTCAGCAGCAGGCCAGCAGCCCCTGGGGCCAGTAACCCAGACTGCCTCTCAGAACTTACACAGCTCCCCACTGCGGGGGCGCGCTCTAGGCCCATTAGAACTAAGGGGCTGGGCCTATAGGTTGGGCCCAGGGGTTGGGCCCAGGGGAGCTTCAGCAGCCCTGGGTAGAAAGCCTTGGGCTGCTCAAGGGACCTTGGGTCCCACCTCCCCTCACTTCCCCAGTGTGTCCCAAGGGTGGGGGGTAGGGCGTTTCCCCAGCATCCCCTTTGCCCCATACCCATTGGTGAGCAAGGACCTCACACGTGCTTCCTAGGGACAGCTTCTGGGGAGATGAAGGGGTCGCTGCTACCTGGCACAATTTGCTTTTAGAGGTGAAAGCCCCAGTGTCTGCTACAGGGGGTTTGTTGGGGATTAGGCAAGCCCGGGGGCCACCTCAAGGGGTCTGTCAGCCACTTTGGAGGAATGTTGATAACCCCAATGCCTCCCGTCCTCTATGGAGCAGCTCCTCCTTAACCAGGGCCAACCATGGGGGGCACCGCTCTGTCTGCAGGGGTGGGGGCCATACCCACCCGCCTGGCCCCTCCTGCCCTACCCCCAAGCCTGGGGCAGGGCCACCAAGTGTGGCTACAACCACTGGCCTATAAGACAAAGGCCACACTCATAGCCCGTGTCCTCGGGCCCCTCGAGCCCCTCGCTGCCAGCGACCCCACTTCACCCCCAAGCCCTATATTTCCAGCCTCCAGAGATTCTTCCTGTCTCAGGAGGCACTGGGGCAGCCACAGCAACTCCTCCCCAGCACACCCCGACCCACTCTCAGCCTCACTGTAGCGCCCGCTCCTAGGAAGGCCTGTTCCCTCCCTCGCCCCTAGACTCTGCACGCACCCCTCGCCCTCCAGGGAGGGCTCTCTCAGGGCCATGGGCCCTTTGCAGCCCTGCCTGAGTACCCAAAGTGGGCCTGAGGTGGGCAGCCTGCGGCAGTCTTCTTCCTGCTGGTGCCAGCTACTCACCGTCGGGGGCCCCTGGAGGGCTGGGCAGCAGCTGCAGGGTAGCCAAGCCCATGGGGGTTGGTGGGGCCCCTCCTGAGCAGCACCCCGCCCACAGTGCCGGGATGGGGAGCAGCACACACTCCTCTTGGCCGCCATGGAGGGAAGGAGAGCTGGGAGAGGTACGGTGGTGGCCACGGCAGGACAATGGCGGACGGCACAAGTTGGTCTCGCTCCCTGAGCTCCTGGCCCTGGCTGCGGCACTTGGAGCCTTCCCTGCCCACCCCAGCCCTGCCCTGGGAAGGCCCCCCTTCTGTCCAGCGAACGCCTCCCCAGACCTTGCCCCCAACTCCCCACAACGTGCACTGCTCCCACCTGAAGAGAAAGACAGATTGCCCTTTCCTCAGACCGGGCGGTCCTGCCCTTTTGCTGTGAGGCCGGCATTGATTCTCCGCTGGCTCTGGCCCAGTGGCCTCCATGAATGGGGCTTCTGTCTCACACGTGGCAGGCCTGAGAGGCCCACCACAGAGCGGGTCGGCCACCGCAAGCTGCTGGGCACCGCATCCATGGCTGTGAAGGGAGAGGGGGTGGGTGCCAAGGCCGTGGGCTTCTGCCGTGGGCAGCAGTGTGGAGGCCTCCAGGTTCCAGAGGAAATAGAATTTGTGGGCACAGTGCAGGGTATGCCTCCCGCGCCTGAGACCCCAGTGCTGCTTGGGCGTGGGTGTGCCTCGGGCTGGGCTGGCTCCTGGTTCCTCTGCTTGCCCTCCAGGTCTCTACCTTCTCCTCTGTAAAATGGGGTAGGGGGCAGAGTTGACGTTCTGTGGCTGTCCTGACTCCCTACAGAGGAGCATGGGTGTTCCAGGCACTGCCTGGGTGAAGCCATGTCACCGGGCCCCCCCAGACTTCTTGGCCAACAGTCTGGGGTCTCTGATGTGCCTAAGCTGCACGCATCCTCTTGGTCAGAGGGGCACCTGTGGGTCAGGATGACATGAGGTGGAAAATAGGCTGGGCTCCATGAGGGGACTGCTGGGGGGGGCCACAGGGGCATGTGGTGGAGTGAGGGGCAAATAAGGGGGTGTCTGGCTCCAGTTCCTAGAGCCCACCACCTTCAGAGGGCGGCCGGAAGTCCCTGCTCCAACCCGGGTGTCCCTGCAGCCCCAACCCCGGGTTCTGCTGTGGGAGCCAGGGTTTGGGGGGGCAGGCAGGCGGGGGCTGGCAGAGAGGACTGATCTCACCGCTGGCTCGGCTCTTCAGGGCCAGTATTGAGGAAGCTTTTCCTACAGCCCTGTCCAGCGTTGACTTCGGTTTGGAAGCGATCTTAAGAAATGAGTTAATTGTGGGCAAGGCTTGGGTGGAGGGGAGAAGGGAAGCAGTGGAGGGGGGGCAGGGGCCGGCAAGGGCCATGAGGCAGGAGTCTCCATCCTGGGGCAACGGGGCAATGTGTGAGATCCAGAGGGGTGCAGGGCTGGTCAAGGTGGGGAGGAGGCCTGGCAACTGGGTCTTCACTGGGCTCCTTGAGGAGCTGCCACTCCAGCTAACAGCCCTGTAGGAGCCACACGGGGTCCTCTGCTATATCCAGGGCACCCTCGCCGTCTAGGGCTCTGGTTTCCGACCTGAATTTGGACCCTGCCACGTACAGACCAGAGACAGGGACCATCTGGGGAGTCAGCAAATGCCTCTGGAGTCAGGGATGAGGCCACCATCTCCTTGTGCGTCCTGTGGGTGACACAGGATGGTTGTAGGCCAGTGTTCTGCCTGGGGGCAGCTGCCGAAGCTGGGACAGGGTAGCACTGGGGCACGGCAGACTTGAAGTATGCTGCCGAGACTAAGTGAAGCTTGCCCCAGGATCCTGCAAGACAGAGCACAGTCGACCCCCGATTTTACAGAGAAGGAACAGAGAAGGAGTGGGGCTCACCCAAGTCTCGATACCAGAGGCCAGTCCTCCTGCCTCCTGGTCCAGGCATCGCCTGAGAAACGGGGTAGGTCCCTGCCTGAGGTGAGCCTAGCACCTGGGGTCGGGAGACTGGACGGTGATGGGAACCCCGGCTCCGCCCCTCCCCCTGCCTGGGGATGGATTCTGGAATCCTGGCCCCCTACCCATTTCCCCTGTTTGCGCGGCTCCCCAGGCGCTGACTAAACATCCTGCCATCTGGTTCCCATTAGCTGGGCTGGGGGTGGGGGAAGCCTGCTCCCAGGTTTCTCTGGCACAGCCAGCCCGGAGGAGGGAGGGACTCCGCTCCTACCCACCTAGGCAGGAAAGGGTGAGGCCTGGGGTGCTCTCAGTTCCCAGCTCCCATGGACGCCTGGCCTCGCTGCCCTTCCCCTGGTTGGGAGCCTGGTGGCTGACCTGGGTGGGCCCCTGGGGAGTGGTACTCCTGCTGCCCACTCTGTCCAGTCCCAGGACCCGGCCATTGTGGGGACCTTGAAGGAACCCCCATGGAGCAGAGCCAGCCTTCAGGGGCTCAGCAGAGCCAGAGGCTCCTGGCAAGTTTCTGCCTTGCCCTCCCCGCCGCCCAAGAGCTCACTGATGGACTTGTGCTGAGACAGGCAGGCCCCAAGCCAACAGTAATCCTGAGCCCGGTGTCTGGAGCAGAGGGTGGGAGGGCTGTTGGGATTTTCCAGGAACCAGGGATGCAGCCCGAGGGTTGCTGGAAAGAGCTCTGGGCTCCCGGTTCTGCCATGGACGGACTGGCCATGTGACGTCAGGAACAAGCTTCCCTCCTCAGTGCCCCAGTCTCCTCATCTCAGTATGGTGGAAACAGGCTCCTTAGAAAGTTCTAGAATCTGAGAGCCAGAAGGGGCCTAGAGAAGCTGGATTACATGATCAAGGTCGCTTCTAGTTGTACAATCCCAGGATTCTAAGGTCAAGGAAGGGACTCCTGTCGCTTGTCCTCCTCCCCCTTCCCTTCCCTGTAGCCCACTCTTCACACACTCATGCACACACATACAGGCTGGGACCCTCTACAAGCTGGGACTCAGATTGGTAGTCTGGAGGAT
Source organism: Pongo abelii (assembly GCF_028885655.2). NCBI lineage: Eukaryota > Metazoa > Chordata > Mammalia > Primates > Hominidae > Pongo > Pongo abelii. Next base: position 160,047,739 of record NC_072008.2, on the reverse strand, counting down.
GCCAAAGCAATGCTGTTTGTCCCTCAAGGCTGTCATCAACGAGGATTGGAGAGTGGATTCTTTGCTCACTGACAGGGGATCAGGTGAGGACTGTGAGAAAGTGATATTTGGGCAGAGGCGTGAGTGAAGAGGCCATGGCCGTGCAGAAAGCCGCAGAAAGAGCCCTCCGAAAAAGAGGGATGGCCAGTGCAAAGGCCCCAGGTGGGAAACGGTTGGGCCCAATTTGAGCATTGGCAACGACAGCAATGTGGTGGAGCAGGCTGAGTGAGCCGTGGGAAGGTGTCTGTGGGGGTGGGCTGGCTTGCCTTTGTCCTTGAAAGAATCAGGGAGCCACCTTGGACTGCTAAGCAGAGGAGTCACAGGATTCGGCCCCCTCAGGCTGTGGGGTGGAACACGAGCAGATGTACTGGGGGCATAAGGGTAGGAGGTGGGAGCCAGCGTGCAGCAGCTGAGCCCGCCAGGGGCCAGGTGATAGTGGCTGGCCCAGGGTGGAGGCGGGGTTGCGAGGAGGAGCGGGTGGGGTCAGGAGCATGTGGGCCCCAGGGTCAAGGTCTGGGGGCTGTTCCTGCTCTCCTGCTCTCTGCAGGAGCACCTACCACATGCCTGTCCTTTTCCCAGGGCCCAGGGCAGCCAGAGACACAGCCTTGCGGTGACCCCCAGAGAAAGGGAACAGGCCCATTCTTGAGCTTTCCACATGTTGTCTGAGTGAAAACGACAGCAGTGTGTGGCACATGGGTGGGATTCTCTGGGGACATGCTCCTGCAGCTATCTTATATGTCAGTAACAATATGGGGCCTTTCCCCCTTAAAGCTTGGAGAAGAAAAAAGCCCCACTTTCCATGCCCTCTTCCTGTTGCCCGCAACTCTTCCCTAGAGGAAACCCATCTTATTTTAATGCCACTGAAACCTCAGAGGATCTGGTCCCAATTAAATGACTTTCCTTGCAGATGCTTTGGTGAGCACTAAATGCTTGAGACCTGGTGATCCTGAGCGAGAGAGCCTGCTAGGGGGTGGGGCTGGAGAAGAAACAGGAGTGAAGGGGAACACAGGACCCCAAATGGGACAAGGGTGGCTGCGGATGGGGTGGAGGGTGCCAGTGGAGGGGGACTGCAGAGGGTGGCACGCAGCAGGGACCAGCCCATAGGGAGCAGGGCCGTGGTCGGGATGGGGGCAGAGTAGGGGCCAGTTTCCCACCCTCCTTGCCCGTGTGAAATTCGAGTTCATTCCCGCCCATGGCGTGGCTTCGCTGGATCGCTGGACTCCGTGTGAAAGCGGCCCCGCCCCACCCCCTCCGGTGGGCTTCGAGGACCTCGGCAGGGAGCGGAGGTTAGGCAGAAGCTGGAGCTCAGGCCCGGCGGGGGAGGTCGGGCAAAGCAAGAAGGCGAGGCGGGCGCCCCCTCCCCCGGCCGGCCCTCCGAGCGGGCACGTTCGTGTTCCCGTCCTGGCGCCCTCGCCTCCCGCTCCAGACGCATGTGACTCAGCCCCGCCGGCCTTGCCAAGCCGTCTAGACCCGAGCGTCTCCTCGCGGAGGGGGCGATCCCGCCCGCCGCCGTTTCCTTTGCCGCCGCCTGGGCTGCTGCGCCCCGCGCACGTGCAGCAGCGCTCGCCCCCGCCCGCCACCTCCCGCGAGCCGCGTGCACGCGCAGCCGCTCGCCCATCCCGCGCCCGCGCCCGCGCCCGCGCCCCCGCCGCCGCCTCGCCCATTGCGTCCACTGCAAACAGGCAGTTCGAGGGCAGAAGCGGGAAACCCAAAGGTCCCCAGGGCCCCAGACCATCCCTCCCATTTTTGGGACCTGGGGCAGGAGGACAAAGATGGACCGCTGGGCCACTGCCTCCCTGCCAGCCAGACTCTGTCCACACCCCCTACAACTGCCTCTGGCCTCAGAGCAAGTGTCGCCCCGGGTCGCAGGCCGTGCCCTCTTGCAGGAGCCTGTGGCCTGGGGGACAGGGCGGGGTAGGTGATGGTAGCACCTCCAGGCCCACAGGAGGCGATGGTGATGGCAATGGTGGTACCATGCCGACTGCGCTGCAGGATGTGCTCTTGCAGGAGCTGGTGGCCTGGGGGCAGGATGGGGCAGGTGAGGGCCCCTCAACTGCAGGCGGTGAGGGTGGGGCCCTAAAGCAGGAGGCCCAGCATAGGGACGAGAAGTGACAGGAAGAGGAAGCCAAGGTCCCAAGGCAGCCTCTCCATTCTCATATGCCAGTAGACTCCAAAGATGAACACAGAGGCCTAGGAGGAGAACATTCTAGAGTCGAGTCTTCAGGCAGCTCCCAGGTTGACAGTGTGTTCCCTCCAGAGCTAGGGCCACAGGCCGCAGGGCTCCCCCAAGCTTACAGCCACTTCCTTGTCTCATTTGCAAGGCCCCCACCCCTGCTTTCATGTTCTCCATCCCTTCCCCCATCTTCGAGGATAGGGCTGGGTTTCGGGTGGGCTCCTGGCTGGCGCAGATGGCGTGGGCTGCCCGCGAGACCTGGGTACTGAGCCTGCATGCCAGGATGCGGGGTGGATGGGTGACCAACAGCTCAGTCTGGCAGCTTAGCAGCAGAGAGGTCCCAGGAAGACAGGGAGGAGATGAGGAGAAGGAAGAGGGAGAGGAGGACAGGAGGGGGAGGGAGAGGAGGGGAGGCAGAGGCAGCACCCTGGCTTTGCCTTGCCTGCGGAGAGCCTCACTCTCAGACCGTCCTGAGCCTGACCTCATTACTCTGTCGCATTTCTCCCTCAAACCCAATGCCAGGGCTCGCCACTTGCTTCTCCCATGGGTGTGATCAGCTTCTCATCTTAGACTTGAACTCTCCCCCAAAACATCACACACACACACACACGCGCACACACTTGCCTTGTCTTCAACAGCTTGCATTTGGTGCTCTCCACCCTTACTGAGGAACTTTAGCGGCCAGGGGTCGGGGGTGATGGAGGACACTTCAGTCCCTCAAAGCCTCCTCCCCAGGTTCCCTGGTTCAGGGTCGGGAGTCGAAGTGGCCCCGTGGAGCAAGGCCTTCTAGGGCTTTAGCTCTGACAGCATTCTAGGGCCTAGGCGCCCCCAGGTGGGGTGGCTCCCCCTCAGGTCTAACTCCAGCCCCTGCCAGAAGCAGACCCGCCTCTGCAGAGAGGAAAGCCCTTGCACTTCAGCTTCCTTTGATTCGCGGTGTCTTTGGGGGATTGGGAGGGTGCCTGGTTGATGCCCACTGCACCCTGGGGTCTGCCCTAAAGGTCATATGAAGAGCAGAGCCCAGATGCTCTGAGGACTTTTTCAATACCCTCCACAGGTCACGGAGGCTGCCCACTTGGTGAGCTCAACTGTTGGGCCATATATCTCTGGGCCCACCACACAAACTGAGAGGTCTCAAATGCCACCAGCACCCACCAGCCCATCTCTGGCACAGCGGGGCCAGTGCCTGTCAACCAGTCTCATTTTCCAACCTGTTTTCCAAGCACTGACACGGCTAAGGCCCTGCTGGGACGCATGGCCAACTTGCCTCTATGACCAGGACTCCCCAGCTTCCCCGCCACATCCACAGGTTCCCCCCAACATCCCTCCTCCAGGTCAATGGGTCCTTCAGCCACATTTTTGGCTCCTGACCCACCCAGGCCCCCCTCACAGAACCTGGGGTCTCTGGGTTGGAATGCCCCTTAGAGATGTGCCCCCTCCCTCCCCCATGGTAGGACTCAACCCTCCACATCCCTGCCCACCCACCTCCCTGGGCTTGTAGACCTCCTAGGACTGGGAGCTCCCTTCCTCTCCTGGCAGCCAGCTGGTGTTCAGACAGTGCTTTCTGGGAGGAGTGCTTTCTTGCATTGAACTTGAGTCCACATTTCCAGAAGCTTCTACCTCTGGGCCCCTTCTTTCCCCCTTCCTGAGAGGCCCAGCAGCCTCTCTGTTCCCTCCCCAGCCTCCAGCTTTTCCGGAGGAAGATGCCTGGGAGGTGCTATGATTCTGGTGGCGGGTGGTGGGTGGCAGGTGGTGGGTGGTGGGTGGTGGGGTGGCGTGGGCAGGGAAGCTGCAGCCTGCTGCTGAGTCTTCAGCTACCATCTCCATGGGCTGAGGGCTGGCCAACAGGTTCTCCATGCAGGGGGATGGCCTCCATAACCTCTCAAGATGATCTTCGCCTCTCAAAGCCCTGCCAGTTCCTCAGGGTCCCATAGACTGAACTGCTGAGGTTGGGGAGGCCTGTTTAGCACACTGGATCCGTGGAGCTGGGTGGAGGAGGGAGATTTTCTTCCAGAGTACACAGGAGCTGGTTTCTTCCCGGTCCTCAGGAGCAGAGGATATGGGGAGGGTTGGGGGAGGCTGCCACACTACCGTGGTTTCTTCCGCCAAATTCCCCAGTCCTAGGAAAGATCCACAGAAAAACCCACAAGAATTTGAATGTCTGAGCTGGGGCTGTGATTGAGATGAAATTTTCTAAAAAGAAAGAAAGAAAAACAAAAACAAAAAAGAGGGGAAAAAAAGCTTAAAAAAAAATCCCAAAGCCCCTGACAGCCCTCAGCTACCAGAAGGGCCTGAGGCAGCAGCCACGTGGAAGGGTAGAGAGCGACCTTGAGGCACTTTGCTGGGCCTGTGTCGGGGCCTCCCAGGCTGAGGTCCCTTCCTGTGACCCCCGGACTCCTGCCCGCCCCCTCCTGCCAGGACAGAGTGAAGTCCCCTCCTGTCACTTGGATGACTGCAGTTGCCTCCCAGCAGGTCCCTGGGTCTCCCTGACTCTAGACTTGCCCCCTGATCCCACCCTCCATGAGATGGCAGGGTAGGGTACAGAGGAGGGCACAGTGGCAGCTGCCTGCTGCTGTCTCCTGGCTACTGGGCACAAGCCACCTTCCAACTCCTTCCTGCCTTGCCCAGTCAGCAGGTCCCAGGGTAAGGGGCATTCAGTGAACTGGGGGCTTTGCAGGTCTGGGGGAGGAGGGACTGACATATTTCATTACAGACGCATTGAGTTTGAGGGGCCTGAGGGATGTAGAAAAATTCGTTAAGTAGACAGGATAGGAAGGAGCCGCAGGTAGCCCCAGGAGCCGTGAGGGGAGCAGGGCCCAGCGTGTATTATAATAGTGAGCATTTACATGGTGCTTCGCATGCGCCGGGCACTGTTCTAGGGATTCCATAGGAGTTATTACCGCCTGCCATCCTCATTAGCAACCCAGTGGGTAAGGTGCTCTCATTAGCTCCATCAGGTGAGGGCAAAGAGGCACAGAGAGGTTAGGTAACTGGCTCAAAGGCACACAGCTGGTGAGTGACAAGAAATTTCCCTCTAACTATAGCGTAAGCACGGTGAAGAGAAGACGGAACCCCGTGCTGGGAGAGGAACGCTTCAGTCCGAGTTCCATTCTGCACCCAAGGCTCCCCTTGGTCCTCCTGGGAACCAGGGTGCCCCTTAGTGGTGGTGGCCCAGGAGAACCCGACCAAGGCAGGAGCGCCCCCTCCTGGAAGAGCCTCGCTTCGACGCGTCATCATGCCCGGCCGGCAGCAGGGGCGACGCCAGCAAGGCCAGCGACTCAGAGCCAGCTTGGCCTGTTCGCCCCGCCCCTTCCCGGTGTCCGCCCCGCCCCCTTCCCGGTGTCCGCCCCGCCTCCTTCCCGGTGTCCGCCCCGCCCTCTTCCCGGTGTCCGCCCCGCCCTCTTCCCGGTGTCCGCCCCGCCCCCTTCCCTGCGTCCCCCGCTCCGTGCCCGCTTCACTGTGGTCCTGCCTCTGGGTGGTGCCGGGGCCGGGGTGGGAGCCCGGGGCCCGCGCAGGCGGAGCCGCCGCCCAATGGGAAGGGTCGGTGGGGAAGGGGGTGGGCTCAGGCGGGTGGGCGGGAAGAACGCTGGAGCTTGATTGGCGGTCTTGCCGGCCAGTGAAGCCAGGGCGTGGGCGGGGCGCGGCTCGGAGCGCGAAACATGGCGGGGCAGGACGCTGGCTGCGGCCGCGGCGGCGACGACTACTCAGAGGACGAGGGCGACAGCAGCGTGTTCAGGGCGGCTGTGGAGGTGTTCGGGAAGCTGAAGGTGCTGCTGGCCCAGAAAGCCACTCCAGGGCGGGGGACCGGGGAGGGCCCTGCCCGAGGCCTGGGACGGCTTGCTGCGGAAGTCCGCGGCACCACGCGGCCACCGTCGCCGGTTCCGGCTGCGCCCTGTTCCCCCGCAGCAGGGGGTGCTTGTGGATCATTCATCTTTGCCCTTTGGGGTGCCCCAGGCCTTCGTTCTTGCTGTCTCCACGGCCCGTGCCTGGTAGTTGGGGCCAGCACCGCCTATGGAACTGCAGTACCCGCGCTGGGATCTTGCGGGGTCTGAGGGGACAGATGGGCAGAGCCTCGTGCCACTCTGTCAAGTCAGCGACACTAGGGCTTGGTGTCAGTTGGTGTCAGATGCTAGGGGTGATAGCCTCCAGAAGCCCTCTACAGCCCCACAGGACAGAGCCCTCACTGCAGCAGTGAGGAAAGCTGGCCCACGAGGTCAGGGAGCTGTCCCAGGTCCCCTCGGCCCGCTCGCTCCTCACCCCAGCCACTCCCCCATCCTGTCCACGACTGGCTCAGTGGTCCCTCTCCCTCTCCCCTTTCCCTCAGTCCCGAAACCTAGGACTCTCTCTTAAGTCTTAGTCTCAGGCGTTGCTCCTAGGTCCTGCTGCCACAAGAGCTCAGAGTGGGAGTACTTGAAAGAGCTGGGGTCTGCATGCCGCGGGAGATGTGGGGTTAAGAATGGGGGGACTTGAACTCTTGGCAAGATGGCAGGACGTGGGTAAAGAAAAGGGTCCTGGGAGCTTGCAGATGTACACTGAGGGCTGGGTGCGGTGGCCCACGCCTGTAATCCCGCCACTTTGGGAGGCTGAGGTGGGCAGATCACCTGAGGTCAGGAGTTTGACACCAGCCTGGCCAACATGGTGAAACTACGTCTCTATTAAAAATACAAAAATTGTCCGGGCGTGGTGGCACATGCCTGTAATCCCCCAGCTACCCTGGGAGCTGAGGCAGGAGAATCGCTGGAACCCAGGAGGTGGAGGCTGCAGTGAGCCGAGATCATGCCACTGCACTCCATCCAGGCTGGGCGACAGAGTGAGACTCCGTCTCAAAAATAAATAAATAAATAAATAAATAAATAAATAAATAAATAAATGAAATGATGTACACTGGGACTTTCAGTGAATGTTGCTTTCCTTTTCCTTGCTTAGGACCTAAACTGCCCCTTCCTCGAGGGTCTGTATATCACAGAGCCAAAGACAATTCAGGAACTGCTGTGCAGCCCCTCAAAGTACCGCTTGGAGATCCTAGAGTGGATGTGTACCCGGTAATGCATCAGTTTCCTCCTCTTCCCACCTGGGGTATGCATGGGCGCCGGCCAGCCCCACCTGGGGAAGATGGGGTTTGTGGTTACTGTGAGTAGCTGTCTTCCCAGAGGGCTCCACCCCCTAGCCTGGACCCCCGTGAGAACAGCTGTGTGGGTAAGGAGTACTGGTGACAGGCATGATCAAACTGGGGGCAAAGTGGCCCCTGGCGGTGCTGGGCTAGTCCAGCCACGCCTTTGCTGTAGTGCTGAACTTGGCCTCAGCGTTTGCCTTGCCTTACGAGTTTGGAGGTTCAGGGCTGGCAGGCACCTGAGAAATGCTCCATTCCAGTCCTTTCATTGTCAGACCTGGAAGCCAAGGGTCAGGCTGGAGTCATGAACTGTCTCTGGTCTCCCAGTGGAGGAGTGACAAGCAGGGCCAGGGCGTGGGCTCCTGGCTGGGTCTCAGCTGGCCAAGTGGTCCTCATGCAGTGTCACCTCTTGTCAGCTTCTGGTGCCGTGACCCGTTTCCCAGTCCTCTGGTGCCTTTGGGCCAGGGTGTAGCATGATGTGTGCCTGGCACCCGACGAAGCCCATGGTGACAGGGTGACTTCCTGAGTGATGGTGGAGGAAATGATCCAGAGTGTCCCATGCCCGGGGCAGACATCCTTCCCCTGGTGATGTAGTCCCTGAGCTGAGGGTCTGTCTCACTGCCTCACAGCTGTGAGTGGAGAAGGCTTGCCCCGCCTCCCACAGAGCACAGGCTCCTGTGGGATTGAGTGTGTGCCCAGGCCATGCTCAGGAACAGCTGTGGTCTGTTGGTACAGGAGCCTCTCGTGAGTCCAGGCCTGGGCCTCCCCCTCCTCAGCCTGCGGCCTGCCTACCCTTGCTGCTTGAGGAAGGGGCCTGGGCGGGAGCCTGGCAGTAGAGCAGTGGGGTGCCAACCTGTATCCAGCCGGTCTGGCCTGCCAGGACCAGGGACATCAGCAGGACGCCCAGCTGGATACAGGCCCCCAGAGGAGGGAGGAGGCGTTTTTGTGTTTGAGCCCTTGCCGTTCCAGAGGCGTCTCCTGCCTCTGCCTTCTAGGCCCTTCCTCAGGCCTCTCCCCAGGGCTCAGCACACCAGCTTCTTGCTTCATAACCTTTTGCTCTTGCTCACATTGTTCCCCCTCCTGGAAATGCCCTTCTCGTCTCTGCATGTCGTACGAACTCCTGTACAGCCTGCAAAGACCCAACTCACATGTCCTGTCTCCTTTTAAAATGTTTCCTGTTCCCAGGGCAGAACGTATTCCGCTTCCCTCTGGATGCCCACAGCCTTTTGAGCACACCCTGCCCCTGCTGGAGCCCTCAACCTGTGGGTGCACTCTTGGCCTGCTATCATTTCTGGCTCTTTAGTATGGGAGCCGCAGCATGGTGTGGCCATGCAGTCGGGGGGTTCTCCAGGCTGCACCTGTGTGCCATTCCACACGCTGCAGACGTGACTGGGTGTCCTCAGGAGCTGGGTATTTAGTGGGTACAAATCCTGGGGTTCGGCAGAAATGATGCACAGCACTGCAGTCTGAGCTGGGTGCTGTGGATGTTGGCAGGGAGGAGGTGGCATTTGATCTGGGAGGGGGATGGTAACAGCGGGGTGCTCGTTTGGACAGGAGCAGGGAGTTGAGGTGTGGGAGAGAGAGCTGGGCAGCAGCAGCTGGAATGGCAGCTCAGGGCAGCTCCCTCAGGGCCTTGCATGCTGTGCCAAGGCCTTTGAGCTTTATGTTCTGGGCAGGGCAGGCATGGGACCTGGGGAGCGACATGCTGAGATTGGCATTTTGGTAAGGTGACTCAGGGTGCTATGTGGCAGATGGATTTGGAGGGCAGTGGCTGCAGGCAGGGAGACCAATACTCCGGGGAAAGACAGGAGCCCTGCACTGAGTGGCCCTGGAGGGACCAGCCCCTGGCCTGGGAACCTGGGAGGCTGGGAGGTGAGGCAGGACTGGAGATGGCTGGGTGGAGTGTGAGGGTCTTGAGCGAGCTCCCAGGAGGAGGCTCTTGTGGGAGGGGGCGCAGATTTGCCTGACTCAGGTGGAAGCTGGGGGCACTCGGGGAACTGGGGTCATCTGGCCAGAGAGGGACGGGTAGGAGGCCAAAGCCACGGCCCTCAGATGCTTCTACAGGTTGAGTGTCCCATATCCAAAATGTCTGGGGGCCAGAAGTGTTTCAGATTTCGATTTCTTCGGATTTTGGAATATTTGCGTTATACTGGTTGAGTGTCCCTAATCTGAAAATCCGAAATCTCAAATGCTCCAATGAGCATCTCCTTTGAGCGTCATGTCGGCAGTCAAAAAGTTGAGGATTTTGGAGCGTTTCAGATTTTCAGATTAGGGATATTCGACCTGTAGTACTTCTGTAAATACCAGAAACCGAATCCTTTGAAAAAGCCGCCAGGGAGCATACGATGACATTGTCTGATTTCAGGTTGGCGAGAATTCCTTAGGCCTTTTGAGGGTCCTACAGGAGAATCAGATGGATGGGAGTTTTCCTGTGAATTTCCCATTGCCTTTCTTTGTACGTGACCGCACCCTGTCAGCCCCATTTAGGGCCGCCTTTTCATCTCCTCCCAGTAGAACCTGGAAGCTGCACCTAGTGTTGGTCCTTGGTGTGGGTTGGGGCAGAGCTCATGGAGCCCCCTGGATTGTGGAGGTCAAGGCCCTGTGGCTTTCCTTGGGGCCTCCAAGGCCTCCAGCATTTTCTGTTCCTGCTCTGCCCTCTGCTGTGACGGTGCGGTGACTTGAATGACAGCCCTTACTGAGTCTGGCTGCTGGGGCTTCTGCAGCGTGGATTTTGAGTGTGTTCAGGGTTTACTGTGCCCGGCCTTGCACAGTGCTGGGTGGAGTGCCCTCTGTTCCTCTGAGCCTTGTGCTCAGAGATGTTCTCAGCAACCCCGCTGGCAGAGCCCAGCCTGCTGGCCTCCCCCTTCCTTCCCCAACCCCGCTTGCGCAGAACCCGCGGTTGTCTTAGTAAGTCACCGAGGTGGGTGGTGCTGTGGACGCAGCCAAGCCCAGCCCGATCTCTGTTGCAGTTCTGGGGCAAGTGTGGCCTCTCCAGGGAACAGCCACCAGCCCTTTCCCACCACACGAGTCAGCAGGCTCCTAGAGTGATGGCAATGGTGAGATGTAGCCAGGCTCCGGCAGCCTGGTGGAAAGCGACTCCTTCTTGTTTATGAAAGGCTGCTGTGGTGGCAGGCGCCTGGGGCTCCCTGGTAAGAGCCAGCGGCCGGAGTGATGTTTCTGGGCCTCAGTGTCATACCGGACTTGGGGCGTGGGGCTTGGGACTGGGGATGCAGTGCTTGGGCCGTGCTCCCCTGAAGGAGGAGACCCAGTGGAGGGCTGAGCCATGTGTCACCTGTGGCGCATGTCTGGGTGTCGTGGGACTTCCTGCCTTCCATGCGCTGTGCATGTGGATCTGGTTTTGCCCACCAGATGGCTTTTAAGGTGACATGCTTCTGAGCGGCCCCTGTGTGCTGCAGTCAAGGTCAAGCCTTCACCGTGCCCAAGGTGATGAGCCTTGATTGTGAGCACAGACTCTGCTGCAGCAGGAGCCCCCATGACTGAAAGCAGAGGCCTCACAAGCCTTTTCTGCAGAGGGCCGGGTGGGAAGAAAGTTCTCCACCCTGGAGCAGTTGATGCCGACCCAGGTGAGGCCGGGGAGGGTGCCAGGAGCCCGGGGCCAGCCCTCAAAACCCACCCGCTCCGCCATTTTGAGAAAGAGCCCCGAGTGCTGGCGGCTTCCCTCTCTGCCTCTGCTGTAGCCATTTTTTTTTTTTGGTCTTGAGAAGTATTTTTATTTCAGTATCCAGATTCACATTTCCGAGGTAAACTTCCTGGAATATTCTTTCCCTAATAATTAATGGAAATGAAATCCACTTGACACAGAAGTAACCATTTTCAAGTGAGCCGTTCCGTGGCATCGAGCACATGCACAGGAATTCACTTTTTCCAGCGCGTATAGAGGGCCCAGGGGGATTCTCTGGCTGTCTCCGGCCTGACCAGCTCTTCTCTTTCCCTGCAGGGTCTGGCCCTCACTGCAGGACAGGTTCAGCTCACTGAAAGGGGTCCCAACAGAGGTGAAGATCCAAGGTAGGTGGAATCTTGGTCCATTCTGAGCTTGTTCACGGCCTCCTTATGGAGTGGTGGTGCATGTTCCATTGGACCGACGTTTTCTTTTAGGTGGTGCACGTTGTGTGGATGTTGCTAGAGCCTTCTTGAGCCCCACCCTTCCCTAGGCATGGCAGGTGGGAGAACTCCTCTCGCAGGGACCTAGAGCACGTCAGTCCCTGCAGCGCTGGTGGCCAGAGACAGAGATTCTTGCCGATGCCAGCAGTGGTTCCGTCTCTCTGTGTCAGTGGTGTGTGACACGCTGTCTACAGGTGGCATTTCTAGGGGCACCTGCTGCTCTCCAGTGGAGCTTGCCTTATAACCTCCTTTCCATCATTTCTTGGTAGAAACTGTACTTAGCCCGGTAATGAACGTTGGATAAAGGTGAGCAAAACTGCAGTCCCCAAGTTGGTGGCTAACTTTTCACCTTCATGGTGATCTCTCTAGAAGTTGGTGGAATGTCAAAGGTCAAATTTTTCACGGGCCTGTGTCCTGGCCACTCCAGGGTAGATAAGCTGGACCCTGTAGTCCTGATCCGTGCCCCAGCTGGCATTGCCACATGAGTTATCTGGGGCCAGTTCTTCCTGTGCTGAGGTGGGCCAGAAGAATGAGGTGTTGTTTTAGAGCAGCCGGTGGGCTGGCCTGGGCCACACAGAGGCACTGCCCTTCTCCTCGGAGCTGCCGTGGCTGGTACATTCCAGATTCTGTGACCCACGCCAACACATGTGCGACCCGACCCAGCCCAGCCTTAGCCCTGACACCGCCATTCCCAGCCTGTTTCCTCTCCTGTCAAGTGGGGATGAAACCCAGCCTTGCCTACCTCATGGGAATATACTGAGTGTCAGGCTTGTCAGAGGGCAGGTGGGAGAGACCGGGACCAGTAGGGTGTGAGGATAGTTCAGGAATTCATCCAACAAATGGTTAAGGAGCACCCACCACATGCGAGGCGCTGTTTCTGGTGCTGGGGTGCAGCAGTGAGTTCCACTGCCCTCGTGGTGCTTGCGTGCTAGCTGGGAGAGACAGGGCCAGAGGGTGGCAGAATTGTCCATGCACCTGCCAGCGAGAAGCACTGGGAACAGCCAGCTGAGGGCTGAGGGTCCTGCAGGGCTTGGGGGAAGGGTGGTGCTGTCTTGACATAAGACGGCAGGAGGGGCGGAAGCCAGCGCGTCATGTGTGGAGAGGAAGAGCATGCGCACAGGGCCCCAGGTGGGCTGTGCCTGGCAGCTTGGAGGCACAACAAGGAGGCTGGTGTGGCTGGAGTGCAGGGCGGGGCAAGGAGTGAGGTTGGGAGGGGACAGGCCAGATCGGGCCAAGCCATGTGGGCCACGGAAGGACGTGGGCTTTGACTCCAAGGAAGGCCGAGTTCTGCTCTTGGCTGTAACGACACCCCTGGCCCACTGTGCTGGGAACAGGGCGCCCAGGGAAGAGGCAGGGAGAACGGCGTGGGGCTCTTGCAGTGAGTGGTCCAGGTGAAAGTTTGGAGAGGCAGTGCAGGAGGCAGCGCTGGCCAGATCTGGATTTATAGAGTTGGCTGGACTCGCTGAGAGGAAGAGAGGGGTCAGGGAGGACTTGAGGGTGTGGGGTTAAGGGCAGTGGTGGAACAGGCTTGCCTAGGCGTGCAATTGGCATTTGTGTGGTGGTTCTGGGGTTACTGAGTGCTTCCCCACAGACTCTCTGCTTACTTCTTGCAACAAACCCTCCAGGGCTAGGTGGAGGAACAGGTCTGGCATCGGCCCCAGGCTTTCTGGCTCCAAGTTACTCAGAAAATGCGCCGGGCACCCTGGCAGATGCAGCTGGACGGTCTGCAGTGTGCACGGTGCCAGGTTCTCCATGCATGAAATGGAACAAGGCTTGCCACCCCCAGGGCTGCTGGCAGGGTGATAGCAGATGATGGCATGAAGGTCCTTTAGGATATGGCCAGATGGGAGCGGTGATTCCATTTGCTTTGGGCTTGTGAGGTCTTGGAGAGAGTGGCAGACAGTGCACTGTAGAGGTTCACTGACCCCTGTCCACTCCTCAGGCAGCTGCTGGCTTCTGCTCAAAGCCAGAGTGAGTGACCCCAAACCTGGGAGAGCATTGGGTACAACTCCTAATTTTCAGACGAGGAAGCTGATGCCCAGAGAAGGGTGGGGCCACTCAGCAAGAGGCAGCGCTGGCACCTGGGTGCCTGCCTCCTGGCCCACCCTGGTCTCCTGTGCCCAGTCCCGTCTGTGGGTGCTGGGCTTCCTGGGTGTCTGCTGTCCCCTGCTGTCTGGGCAGGTGCCTGCCGTGATGGGCTCTTTGTGTTTCAACAGAAATGACGAAGCTGGGCCATGAGCTGATGCTGTGTGCGCCAGATGACCAGGAGCTCCTCAAGGTAAGAGGGCCCCTGTCTGCCCTGTAGACGACACGCACGCTTTCTGCCCTGGGCAGGGAACCTCATGGTGCTGGCTGAGGTGGGAGGATTTTCCTCCCCTATTGCCTTTGAGGTTCCTCAGGCCCTGGGGTCGGCTGGGTGCCCGGGCAGGCTGCTTCTCTAGCCATCCCTGGGGCCAGAACTGCTGGGATTCTCCTGGGTAGAACCTGGTTGTCCCTGGGGCACAGGGGAGAGGGCAGCTGTGCAGGTAGGGGCAGATCTCTGGCTTCTGATGACCAATGGGATGGAAAGTGTCCTGTCCTTGGTTGATGACTTCATTCTTCATTCATCCCGGCGTGTGGCTCCCAAGCCCGTGTGGCCTGAGAGTTTCTCCCGAGGTCCCTCATCTACCCTGTGGTAGGTCAAAGAAACTCCAGCACCCACCTTATCGTTGCTAAATTTTGAAATAATTGTTTTCACTCGATGATTATGAGTAACGCTACTATAAACATTCTTGCATATGATTTTTGACTGAACACGTTCTTTTTTTTATATCTGAAGAGATTTTATTCATGTGACCAATGGCCTATGACACAGCCCCAGGAGGTCCTGAGAACATGTATGCAAGGTGGTTGGGCTACAGCTTGGTTTTCTACAATTTAGGGAGACATAAGACGTCAGTGAATCCACGTGAGATGTACATTGGCTGGTTGAACACGTGTTTTCCGTCCTCTTGGGTGTATAGCTGAGAGTGGAATTGCTGGGTCACAGGGTCACTCTGCTTAACTTTTCGAGGAGCCACCAAACTGTTTTCCAGTGCGGTGGCACCATCTTCCTTTTCCAGCAGCAGCGCGGGAGAGCTCCAGTTTCTCCTCATCTTCGCTGGCACTTGCTGGCATCCGTCTTGTTGATTCTAGCCACCCTGCTCGGTGTGGGGTGGCATCTCATTATGGTTTTGATTTGCATTTCCCCATGACCAGTGATACGGAGCGTCTTTTTGTGAGCTTGTTGGCCATTTCTGTATACGCTTTGGAAAAATTTCCATATTCATGTCCTTTGCCCACTGTTTAATTGGGTCACTTGTCCAGTGAGGTTTTTTTGTTTTGTTTTGTTTTGTTTTGTTTCTTAATTAGTAGACTTAATAAGTTAGGGTAGTTTTAGGTTCACAGCAAAATTGAGCAGAAAGCACAGAGAGTCTCCACAGGCCCCCTGCCCCTCCCGCCATGGACACCCTGCACACGGTGGCCCCTTTGTCACAGTCCATGAACCAGCATGGACACATTGTCACCCAAAGTCCATATCCAGTGAGTCTTCTCTCCTGTGGTTCAGAGTCCGTGGTTCCTCATGTGCCAAGTAGTTCTCTGGACATTTTGCCTATTACTTTGGCTCTGGGAAAATGTATTCTCCACACAATTTATATTTGTATAAACATTTGTGCTTTAGCAGGCACTTGACCTGCTTAGGTTTAAGCAGCAAGTTCAGCCGCCTCCCGCCTCTTGCCTGCCGTTCCTTCCAGCATCAGCTCTGTTTCTGCAGCCTTTGCATGGCTCTTCGGGTCCCCCCTGTGTGTGCGCCACCCAGTGGTCAGCCTGGGAGACTTTGCTGGGCTCACCAAGATCGGATCCACTTGTGTACAGGTGGGCCTGAGCCCAGGCATTGTAAACAGATTTGTGGGGTCACTTTCTTGAGCTGTTTCCTCTCCACTGTCTCTTGGATACTGTCTAGTTCCCTGGGGCTCCCTTTTTCTGTCCTCCAGACATAAACCACCGCTTCCGTGATGGTGGTGGCACGGCCAGCTCCCTGCCAGTCTGCAGGAGAACTCGGAATCTTCGTACCTCCCTGACCCACCTGCTGACATTCGCTTCTCAGAGCCTGCGAGCACCTGCCCCATACGTTCTGCCCAGCCACGGGAGCACTGCGCTTGCTTTATGTTTCCACATTGGCATTGTGGCAAAATGCACTTTACGTAAAATCTACCATGTCAGCCATGGAAAACAATTTCCTAACAGGCCCTGTGGGAGCTTGCTTCTTCTTTTTTTTTTTTTTTTTAATTTAAAAAATTATGGTAAAATACACATCACCTAAATTGTACCACGTTCACCATTTTTAAGTGTGCGGTCCAGGGGCAGAAGCACATTCACGGTGCTGTGCAGCCATCACCACCATCCAGCCGCAGAACTTGTTCATCTTCCCAAACTGAAACTTCGTCCTCAATTTTTAAGCTGCGTTAAAGCATACAATTTAGTGGTCTTTAGTACATTCACAATGTTGTATGACCACCACCTCTATCCAGTTCCACAACATTTTCATCACCCCCAAAAGACCCTGAACCACTGAGTAGCCACTCCCCATTCCCCACAGGCCTTGGCAGCCACTGAGTTACCATCTGTCTATATGTCATTGGAGTGGAATGCTGGAATATGTGGCCTTTGGTGCCTGGCTTCCTCACTGAGCACAAGGTTTTCAAGGTTTGTCCATGTTGCAGCAGCATGTAGCAGGATTGCATTCCTTGTTATGGATAAACAATCAAAGGAATTGGAGAATTATTCCATTGGCATTATTGAGACCTGGGAGTTGGAGGAGGGAGAAAGGAGATACAGATTTAAGATCATTAGGTAGGGTCAACCCTTGTAGTCCTGAGTTTTAATTGGGAATATCAGCATGAGCCCCCGGGCTTCAAGCGATCCTCCCACCTCAGCCCTCTGAGTAGCTGGGGTCACAGGCATGTGCCACCACACTCAGCTAATTTTTAAAATTTTTCTAGAGAGGAGGTCTTGCCATGTTGCCCAAGCTGGTCTCGAACTCCTGGGCTCAGGCGATCCTCCCACTTTAGCCTCCCAAAGTGCTGGGATGACAGGCGTGAGCCACTGTGCCCGTCCTTCTCATATATTTTTACGTTAAGGGATATATATGTATTTCCTTATCTTGTGTCCTGAAAATGCCTAGAACAATGACACCCCGGCCGTAATGCAGGCGGAAACACAGAAAGCAGCAGTCACTCAAGACTTGGGTCACGTCCGAGGGACTCAAGAGCCAACTAGCAATAGTCCGAGAGGGGCCAGTGGGAGCCTCGTAAGCATAGGGGCTGCAGTAGACAGGCACCCTTCACGTACGCCCAAATCCAGGTGTTCATAGTGATATTGTATAAAGTCATCAATTTGACACTAAAAACATAAGCAACAAAAGAAAAAACAGATCAATTGGACTTCATTAAAATGAAACACTTTGGTCCACCAGAGGACACCATGAAGAAAGTGAAGAAACAGAAAAGCCTACAGAAAGGCGGGAAATAGTTGTAAATCACATGACTGATGAGGGACTTGTGTCCTGAATCTATTAGCAGCCCTCACATCTCAATAAGAAAGACAGAAAACCCAGTTCAAAAATGGACAAAGTGTCTGAACAGACGTTTCTCCAAAGAAGATGAACAGATGGCCAAGAAGCACATGCAAAGATGGCCAGCATCACGGGCCATTAGAGGAACACAAAGCAAAACCATCATGAGATGCCACTTCACACACACTAGGATGGCTAGAATCAAAAAAGAAAAGGAGGCCAGGCCTGGTGGCTCATGCCTGTAATCCCAGCACTTTGGGAGGCCGAGGCAGGAGGATCGCTTGAGCTCAGGAGTTTAAGACCTGCCCGGACAACATCGTAAGACCCCGTCTCTACAAAAAGTAAAAAATTAGCCAGACATGATGGCACACTGCTGTAGTCCCAGCTACTTGGGAAGCTGAGGCGGGAGGATCACATAGAGCCCAAGAGTTCAAGGCTTCAGTGAGCTATGATGGTGCCATTGCACTCCAGCCTGAGCGACAGAGCAAGACCCTGTTGTTTAAGAAAAAAAAGGAAAATCCCAGTGTTGGCCAGGATGAGGAGAGATTGGAACCCTCCTGCATTGCTGTAGGAATATAAAATGGTGCAGCTGTTATGGAAAAGTCTGGCAGTTCCTGAAAGATGTCAACACAGTTACCCCATGACCCAGCAGTTCCACTCCCAGCTGTCCACCCAGGAGAAGTGAAAATACACATGCACACAAAATCCTGTATCTGAACGTCCATAGAAGTGTTATTCTTAATGGCCCGAAAGTGGAAAGAGCCCAAATGTCCATCAGCTGGTGAATGTATAAACTAACTAGCAATAAAAAGGAAATCAACTACTGATCTGCGCTAGGACACGCGTGATCCTCGCCAGCCTCATGCTGGGTAGTGTATGATTCCATTGCTGTGCAGCACCTAGATAGGCCAGGTCAGTGCTGTGGGGACGTGGCAGCCCGCTGCCCCCAGATCACCTTGGAGCACATGATTGTGGTCAGCACCACCATGCAGGCAGTGAGCACCCCCCAGTGCCATCGCCCCTGTCCTGGGTGCCCTGAGCTTCTCGCACCTGTGCTCCTGAATCTGCCTCAGTTGGATGTCATGGTGATGCCCAGGATCTATGCTATTGACAGTGTTGCCAATTTTACCTTATCATTGCCCCCGCCTGCCACACACTCTTCTGAGGAATGCACCCGAATGGACCGGCTCAGCCAGCTGCTCTGGCAGCTTCACCAAGCCCCACAAGGAGCATTTGTGTGACAAGTTGGCGCTGAAGGCACAGGCCACAGTGAAAGGGCCAAGGCACTCCCGGTGGCATTTCACGCCCCGTGGAGTTGACCCTTTTGATGTGGTTAGGGTGTTCAGAGCTCAAGAAGTGGGCCTGGCTGGGGGCTTTCTGGAGCAGGCGTAGCCTCTCAGGTCCTGGGGGTCCTCAGCGATCTTCTTCCCTTTTCTGGAAGGAGGAAAGAGCTGTGCTTCCAGAAGCCTTGAGCTCCTGGCTGGATGGCTCCCATGGGTATCTCACTCACCTTTCCGGCGAGTGGGGGACTAATTTAGGCCCCCAGGAGCTGCTGCTCCTGGAGCCTGGGCCTTCCGGGCTGGAACATCAGTCCCCTGGCTGGAAAGCAGGCCACCTCTCAGCCCCATCCTGTCGGCTTCATCTGTTCCCAGCTGGGACGGCGATCCTTGGAGGAGAACAGGCCTTGTCCTGGAGGTGTCCCTGTGGGCTGTGTTCTGTCACAGCAGGCCCTGCTGTGTGCTGCCCACCCACCCAGCAAGCCATGCTGTCGGCTGCACGACAGACACATATGCTCCCATATGTTTCTGCAGTGCTCAGCCCGTTCCGGCGTGTGGTCCTAGCATCATTACAGCCCGAGGCGGGGACAGGCAGGGAGCACTTGCTAGTCCAAGACATTGCCGGGCAGGCACAGGGTTGTTGATGGGCCAGGCCCCTCCTTTCCACTGGCTCCTGGCATGGGTGGCATGTGGGGGCATGGGCACTGGGGACAGCTGGCCTTGGCCTGGCTTAGATGGAGCCAGTGAATGCCTATGGTCTTCCTTGCCCAGGGCTGTGCCTGCTCCCAGAAGCAGCTACACTTCATGGACCAGTTGCTCGATGTCATCCGGAGCCTGACCATTGGGTGCTCCAGTTGCTCGAGGTAAAGGTGTGGATGGCCCAGGTGGGCAGTATTGATGGGCTTCTCTTGGTCCTAGTTCTAGAGCTGGTAGGAGCTGGGGTGTCACTCCCCCTCTGATGCTGGCTGGGGTGGGACACCCCCCTTGGGGATCTGGCTGGCCAATCAGGGGCCGGGCAGCGTACGGGCAAGGGGTGGCTGTGTCCCAAGGGTGCTGGCTGTTGCCCGGGGCCCCAGGGGTGACTGTGAAGGTGGGATTGGGGCTCAGAGCAGACGGGCCAGGCACAGAGGAGGGTGAGCACCTAGGGTGCTCCGTGGGTGGGTAGGTAGGCGGGCAAAAATGGAGGAGCCAGGGCAGACAGGTGGGGCAGGATTCTGCGTGGTGGGGCTTGTCCTGGCCTCTGTGCCTGGCCCCGATGTGCTTCTGGGGCCTTCCCTGTGGGGCTGAGGGCCTGCTGGGCCAGTGCTCTGGCCTGTGACGGTGTGGCCCTGGGGGCTGCCTTTGCAGCCTGATGGAGCACTTCGAGGACACCAGGGAGAAGAACGAGGCCTTGCTGGGGGAGCTCTTCTCCAGCCCCCAGCTGCAGATGCTCCTGAATCCAGAGTGTGACCCGTGGACCCTGGACATGCAGCCCCTCCTCAACAAGCAGAGTGATGACTGGCAGTGGTACGTGCTCCTGGAGGCCTCAGCGGCAGCACCCTGGCCTCCTGTCCCAGCCCCAGGCTGCTTGGTTCTTTTACTGCAGACACCCCTGGCAGCGGTGAGTTGCAAGTGTCCCCTTTCTCTCCCTGCAGGGCCAGTGCCTCTGCCAAGTCCGAGGAGGAGGAGCAGCTGGCAGAGCTTGCCAGGCAGCTGCAGGAGAGCGCTGCCAAGTTGCACACGCTTAGAACGGAGGTAAAGGTGCTAGCTCCTGGGAGGGGGTTGCTTGGAGGCAAGGCTGTGCTTTGTCACTTCCCTCAGCACGTGAGGCTTAAGTGAGGTTGCTTGTGCACTGGGCCTGACATGTTCTAGAATACCGTGGTGCTCAGTCCGCGGGGAGGTGAGAGTCGGGTCCCGTGGCTGGGGGAAGGGATCAGCCTCAGGTAGTGGGCGGTGCCCACCCCTGAGCACATTGCCATGTGCCTTGCCGCACGTGGTCCTCCTGGCAGCCCTTGGCCTGGCCTCTGTTTGATTGCGGAGGAGACCGGGGCCCACAGGAGAGTGAGCGAGGGGGCTGAGGCTGCGAGCCAGAAGGTCTTGCTCTGGCCTGAGTCGCTCGGTACAGCTCCCCTGTCTCCCTGTTTCTGAAAGCTTTCTTCCTTGCCCTGACTGTGCAGTGTCTGAGGTGAGGGCTGGTGGCAGCCTGGCTGGCGGGCAG
This sequence comes from Pongo abelii, assembly GCF_028885655.2. Lineage (NCBI taxonomy): Eukaryota > Metazoa > Chordata > Mammalia > Primates > Hominidae > Pongo > Pongo abelii. The sequence goes on along the minus strand of NC_072008.2, from coordinate 160,027,231 downwards.
GGCAGTCTCAAGGGACTCTGCCTCTGGCTTTGCAGTACTTTGCACAGCACGAGCAAGGGGCCGCTGCAGGCGCAGCCGACATCAGCACCCTAGACCAGAAGCTGCGTCTGGTCACCTCCGACTTCCACCAGCTAATCTTGGCTTTTCTCCAAGTCTACGACGACGAGCTGGGCGAGTGCTGCCAGCGCCTAGGCCCTGACCTCCACCCGTGCGGTCCCATCATCCAGGCCACGCACCAGAATCTGACTTCCTACAGCCAAGTAAGGGTGCCCTTGCCCTCCCCTCTAACCGCCCCCTCCCCTGTTCACTCAGACTGAGAGCTTATATCCTGCTTGGGCTCAGGGGCCTCAGCAGCCCCTGACAAGGGACCACAGGGCGGGACCAGGGGCTGGGAGGGGCTGGGCTGGGCTGGGCTGGGCTGGACTCCCTGCGGGCCAGTGGCGTGGCAGGGCTCTGGGCCCCTCAGTGGTCCGTGGACCTGCCCACCTCAGCGGGCACTAGCTAGGCCCAGATCCGGTGTGGGGTCCTGCGTGTCCCAGCCTCCAGGTGCCGTCCCTGTGTTGGCCTCACTGTTTTCACGTTATGCTCCAAAATAGCAAGGTCCATTCATTCTTGTGTATGACCAAGAACTGTGCCAGACAGGCAGACAAACGCCTGCCTGTCTGCCCACGAGCCTGCTCAGACAGGATGAGAGGAAGTGGGCTCGTCAATGTTTGCTTGTTTCGTTGTTCCACATGTGAGATGCCCAGAGGCCAACCTAAAAAGCCGGCTTTAGTTATGATGACTACAGTTGCCATATGCGCAACTCTGCCCTTGGCTCAAGGATTCCGTGATGTTTATTTTGGTTTTTTAACCGAGAGGCTCTAAGCCTTCCAACCACTGACTGGCTGGTCCTGTGAGACTCCTTGATCGGGGATGGTGAGGCCACAGCCCTCTCCTGTCCATTTTTCTTGGGACATTTATTTTCACCCCTTGCCAATTGCTGGGGCTGGGAGGACACGCAGTGCTGGCTGGCATGTCCCTCGGCATCGAGTGTTGCCAGAGCGACATGAGAGTGTGGCATCCCCACTGGGCCAGGCAGAGGGGACTTAGGTCCGAGAATGCTGATGGGTGACTTCCCCGCTGGGAGTTCTGTCCCTCACCCTTGGCTGTCTTTCGGGTGAGTGCCACCTGATCAGTGTGAACGGGGGTGGGAAGCAGGAGATCCCATCGCTAGGTGAGACCAGCGGCATTAGTGCCTGCTCACTCGCTTGCTCCCTCCCTCCCTCCCTCCCCAGCTGCTGCAAGTGGTCATGGCAGTTGCTGCCACCTCTGCGAAAGCTGTGGAGACCGTGAAGAAGCAGCAAGGCGAGCAGATCTGCTGGGGCGGCAGCAGCTCCGTCATGAGTCTAGGTATGTGGCTGCCCACCTGGCCCTCTGCCTGGGGCTGCCCCATGCGCAGGCCCCCTTTTCTGTGCTCCACTAGCCCTGGAGGAGCATTTGGGGACCAGCCCCTTCTTTTGTTTTTCATTTTCTAATGCATGTTTTCCTTCACTTGAAAAAATGCTTTCAGTGGATATTCAAATGAAAACACTCATCGTAGAAAATTGAGATAACTCAGTAATAGAAAATGTGAAGCAAATGATAGCAAATGTCTGAATGGAATAGTATTTGACAATTAAAAATGTAACTTGGGCCAGGCGTGGTGGCTCATGCCTGTAATCCCAGCACTTTGGGAAGCAGAGGAGGATGAACCACTTTGAGCATAGAGATCAGCCTAGGCAACATGGCAAAACCACGTTTCTACTAAAATACAGAAACTAGCTAGGCATGGTGGCATGTACCTGCAGTCTCAGCTACTTGGGAGGCTGAGGTGGGAGGATCACTTGAGGCCACGAGAGGGAAGTTGCAGTGAGCTGAGGTCATGCCACAGTACTCCAGCCTGGGTGACAGCCAGACCCTGTCTTTAAAAAAAAAAAAAAAAAAAAAAAGTTACTTAAGGAAAATGGGAAAATACTTATAATGAGGGCCATCTTCCCAGAGTTGATTTTTGCATATGGAGTGAGGTGGGGATCCAGTTTCCTCATATCCTATATGGATACACATTTGTCGCAGCACCATTGACTGGAAATCACTCTTTCTCTCATTGATCTACGATGCCATCACTCTTGGTAATTATTAAGTATCCATACGTTATGTGTGGGTTTCTGGGTTCTCCTCTGTTCCATTCTATTCCTTTTTTTTTTTCTTTTTGCTATTCCTGCACTAATACCACATTTCAGGGGGCTAGAAAATAAACAGCAAAATAAACCCAAAGAAAGAAGGTAAAGCCAGTTTTCTACCTTTTCTAATTTATTTTTTAAATAACAGCTCTACTGAATTCAAATTCATATAACATAAAATTTACCCTTTTAAAAGTGTACAATTTCATGGTCTTTAGGATATTCACAGAGTTGTGTAACCATCCTCTCATCACTATCTGAGTCCAGAACATTTTTATCACCCCCAGAAGAAACCCCATATGATTAGCAGCCATTCCCCATCCCTCCCTAGCCTCAACTCCTGGCAACCACAGTCATAGAGACGCTGTCTGTCTCTATGGATTTGCCTGTGCTGGACATTTCCTATAAATGGAATAACAATGTGTGGCCTTCTGTGACTGGTGTCTTTCACTGAGCATAAAGTTTTGTAAGGGTTATCCATGTAGTTCATTCCTTTTCGTGGTTGAATAATATTTGATTGTGTGGATATACCACATTTTGTTGTAGTTGGTAGATGTGGGTTTCTACTTTTTGGCTGTGTACATTGTAAGTCTTTTGTGTGAACGTATTTTTCTTTTTCTTTTTGAGACGGAGTCTCGCTCTGTCACCCAGGCTGGAGTGCAGTCTCAGCTCACTGCAACCTCCACCTCCTGGGTTGAAGCAATTCTGCCTCAGCCTCCCGAGTAGCTGGGATTACAGGCACCCACCACCACGCCCGACTAATTTTTGTATTTTTAAGTAGAGACGGGGTTTTGCCATGTTGGCCAGGCTGGTCTCGAACTACTGACCTCAGGTGATCCACCTGTCTCGGCCTCCCAAAGTACTGGGATTATAGGTATGAGCCATCGCGCCCAGCCTCTTTAACTCTGTTTTTTAAAGTTATTTGTTAAGTGGTTGCCTTTAGAATTACAGTTAGCATCCTAACTGAAAACAGTCTAGTACCAAATTAATTTCAATAGTATACAAAAACTGTCTCCTATTAAAGCAAAATATATTAGTGTTAGATATTTTTGGGTACACCATTTTAATTCCCTTGTTGTTTCTTTAACACTTTTTTTAAAAGTTATTTTTAAGTGGTTGTCCTTAGAATTGCATTTAGCATCCTAACTGAAAACAGTGTATTACCAAACTAATTTCAGTTGTGTACAAAAACTTTGCCCATTAGAATGAAGCTGTATTAAATGTGTACATTGGTACACATTTTTATATTTATCGATGTTGTTACCTTTGTTGGAGTTCTTTATTTCTTCATGTGGATTTGTGTTACTGTCTAGTGTCCTTTCATGCCATCCATCCCGGAGGCCTACCCTTAGTATTTCCTGTAGGGAAGGCTCACTAGTGATGAACTCCCTCATTTTTTTATGTGGGAATGTCTTCATTTCTCCTTCATCTTTGAAGGATAGTTTTGCTGAATATAGAATTCTTTTGTACTTTGAATGTGTCATTTCAGTGTCCTCTGGCTGCCAAAGCTTCTGATGCGAAGCCAGCTGGTATATGATGAGTCTCTTCACTTTCTTTTCAAAATTCTGTTGGTCCCTGGCTTTGGACAGTTTGATTATAATGTGTCTTCGTGTGAATCACTGTGAATTTATTCCACTGGGAGCTTTTTGAGCTTTGTAGATGTGTCATTCATGTTTTTCATCAACACTCAGCCAGGCAGTTGACAGTTCTTTCTCCTTCACATCTTGCTTGCTCAGAGCCTCAAGGTCAGCCAGAGGTGAGAGATCAGGGCCTTCTCAGGTCTCTCTCTCTGGGATTTTCACAGCCCGGCACACACCCATGGTCTTCCAGATTCCCAGGACTGTGCCAGAGCTTTCCAGAGCCTTTGTGGACATCTGATTTTCCAGCCTCTCCTTCTGAGCTTCTTGTTTAGTCTCTTGTTTGCCCCAGCTATTATGCACTGCCTCAGGCAGCAGCAGCTAAAGCATTTGCTGTAAATGTTTTCCGCTGTTGCAACCCCAAGCAGTGGTTTCAGGTCCATAGCCTCTGAGCCCTAGTTTTGGAGACTGTCTTTGGATGAACCCTCTGGCCAGCTGTTCTCCTCGGAGAGCCAGGCTTCTCACTGCTCTTGGCCTCGGCACATAACTACCCCATGTATACCAGGCACTGAGGAGCCTCTTCTTGCCAATTGAACTGCAACAGAACCCTCCACTTTAAAATGTATTATAGCGTTTATCCTAATCACCACTGTCACTATGACTCTCTTCCCAGTTTTTATAATTGCTCTTAGTAAACTGCTTATAATCTATGCCATCATTCTTATAATGATCATTGGTATTCTCAACAGTGTGCCATCTCACCTGTGACTGTGGCACCATAGGACTGGTGGTAGGTCTTGCCTTTCAGAAAGGCCCCTTATCGCTTCTTGGCTAAGATCAAGTGTAGTATCTGTTCTTACCAGAAAGGCACCCTTTACGTCCAGGCTGTGTGAACTGGGCGGTGTTGTGTACAGCGAAGTGTCTGTTCACCCTTGAGCCCCAGCCACTTTGGGGGTCTGGAGAGACGCCAGGGGAGCAGGCCCAGGGTGGGCATCGGCCTCTCTTGGGGCTCTCAACTCAGCTCCCATCAGTTCAGCATCCTGATTTGGCTTGAGATGAATTCTTAGTGTCTGGACACACCAGAGAAAGGGTCAGCATCAAATCCACGCCAAAGGCCACTCGGGACAGTTCTTTACTTGTCCCGTTTCCCATCTGACCCCTTGAGGGCCGTGGTCTCGATGGCCCTCCTCCCGCTGTGGAAGGCCTGTCTTTCTGTGCTGTTTCACCTCCCAGCGATCTGCATGCCCGCAGCCAGGCTCTGTTGGAGGTGCGGCACCACCTATGAAGTGAGGAGCAGCCGGTGTGCCTTCTGGGCTCTTTCTGGGGGCATGGCCTCATGTGAGTTGGGAGGGCCTTGGCACTGTGGGTCAGCACCACACACCAGGAGTCGTCCCCCAGGCTTCCTGAAACCTCACTGCCATGAAAACATCAGTGTATTTAGACACCGAAGCAATGCTGTCAGTGCAAGAATGGGGCAAGAGAGTTGAGGGTACCAACAATAGAGAGATGCCACCGACCCCGGAAGTGGTGATGGGCTCAGTGGGTGGGAAAGGCGGCAGCCGAGAGGACAGCCCAAGGGGCAGCGGGGTGCCGGGGACAGAGCAGTGGTGAGCAGATGGAAGCAGAGGGCACAGGTGAAGCAGGTCTGGAGAGGGCCACCTCCACGGGGTGGTGGCCCCGGCGAGACCCTAGCCTGTTCTTCTGTGAAGAAAGTGATGGAAATGAATGAGGAAACCAGCTCCCAAGCCGGTGGCCTGGCTCCCACAGAGCCTGAGCGGCTCCCAGCTCGGCTCTTGATGTGGCTGATGTGGCTGGCGGCAGCCCGGGTGAAGCCTACCTTTTTGCAGGCTCTGAGGGTCCATGGGGCAAGAGCTGACCCCTGCCTTGCCTCCATGGAACTCTTCCAAACTGTCCTCCAGAGAGAGACCCCACAGGCAACAGCTCTACCACAGCAGACCAGGGGGAGTGGCAGCTACCCAGATCCTCCACCCAGCCCCGGCGGCTCGAAAAGCAGCCCCATGCAGGAGAGAAGGAAGCCCTGGATGAGCAGGAAATCTGACCTGAACGACTTTCCGACACCACTGAATACACTCAGTGCAACATCCAGACGTGCCTGGACAGCTGTGAAAACCCAGCCACAAAGAGACTAGAAACGAAATGAGGCTGGGATCTCTAAGAAGAGAGCAAAGAGGCAGAAAAACCAGCACGAAGATCAGCGTCGCGCAGGCCCCAGCCAGGCACAGGGTCTCCAGGGCAGGGGGCAGGGGGAGATGAAGGGCAGGGCTCCGGAGGAGGCAAGCACACAGAACAAGCCAGGTGAGTGCAGGCGCCGAGCACAGGGTGGATGCAACCCACCTCCTGCCATCTGGAGTACAGGGGCCAAGGGCTGGGGCCAAAGCTACGAGAGAGACAGCCTGTGGCCTCAGAGGAACAGCCAGGATGCCTTACAAGCACTGAGGGCCCTGCACACCCGGCCTTGGGCTCTGGACCCTGCCAAGCCCTGCACCAAGAGTGAGGGCAGAGCAGGAAGGCCGGGATGGAGGTCTAGATGATTTGATAAGGGCAGATGCCACACGAGGGACACAGTCCAGAGCCTAGGAAAACAGTCTAGAGCAGTGCGCATTGCGGCAGGAAGCCCCTCTGCTGGGATGCCACTGGAAGCTGATGGTGAGCGGAGAGGGTCCTGGGGCGCAATTCCAGGCGGGCTGAGCACATTCCCCAGCTCGGTGTCACCCCGAGGCATACCCCGTGATTCCTGAGCTTCAGAGTCACCCTTGGGATGGGCAGAGGATGACAAATTCAGGGTTCACAGCACTTAATATCAATGCTAATGACTTCAACATGTAAAAGGCAAAGTGTAGCTGACAGTGGGGCCATGGATGGGGAGCGGACAGGCAGGGCAGGTGAGGGGCTGTGTCCTCCTCTGTCTGCTGGGGGAGGGGGGTGATGGCCATGGTCTAGGGTTGGCAACTGAGAGGCAGATGTGGTTATGGCAGATAAGGTGCAGCGCAGCCACCACGGCCACCACTGGGCTGGGCAGCCAAGGCCTTAGGGCTGTCTGTGTGATTGGGTTTGTTGTGTGTGCAGTGTTATCCATCTGGTTAATACTGAACGTGCCACTGATGTCAGGACAGCCCCTGCCTCCTCACTGTGTGCCATGTGCTGCCCCTGGGGCTCGGGGGGCAGGGGGCAGGGGGCAGGTGGGCGGGGGCACAGCCGGGTCACCAGACCCTGGCCTGGGTCTCGAAACTGTGCTGCAGTCGGTGTGACCCAGCCCAGGGCTTCCAAGCTGCTGGCCTGGTCCCCACAGAGCCTGAACAGCTCCCAGCTCGGCAGTGCCTGTCCCTTCGCAGCCGTTGTGGTGGTGCCTGGGGCTCAAGGAGGATCAGCTGAGGACATGTGCCTTGGGTGGCGGGCAGGAGGCACCTCGCCTCTTGCGCCAGGCTCGCTTTCCTGTTGTTTTTTTTTCTATTTATTTATTTGTTTATTTTATTTTATTGATTGATTGATTGATTTTTTATATATATATTTTTATTATACTTTAAGTTCTAGGGTACATGTGCACAATGTGCAGGTAAGTTACATATGTATACATGTGCCATGTTGGCGTGCTGCACCCATTAACTCATCATTTACATTAGGTATTTCTCCTAATGCCATCCCTCCCCCCTCACCCCACCCCACAACAGTCCCCGAAGTGTGATGTTCCCCTTCCTGTGTCCAAGTGTTCTCATTGTTCAATTCCCACCTATGAGTGAGAACATGCGGTGTTTGGTTTTTTGTTCTTGCGATAGTTTGCTGAGAATGATGATTTCCAGCTTCATCCATTTCCCTGCAAAGGACATGAACTCATCATTTTTTATGGCTGCATAGTATTCCATGGTGTATATGTGCCACATTTTCTTAATCCAGTCTATCATTGTTGGACATTTGGGTTGGTTCCAAGTCTTTGCTATTGTGAATAGTGCTGCAATAAACATACGTGTGCATGTGTCTTTATAGCAGCATGATTTATATTCCTTTGGGTATATACCCAGTAATGGGATGGCTGGGTCAAATGGTATTTCTAGTTCTAGATCCCTGAGGAATCGCCACACTGTCTTCCACAATGGTTGAACTAGTTTACACTCCCACCATCCTTTTGGTTTCTTTTCTTTCCTCTGCAGCTACCAAGATGAATGAACTAATGGAGAAACATAAAGTCTTCAGTGATGGCCTACGCGAAAGCACAGGATAGTGGGGGGGCAGGAAGCCCTCTCCCAAGATCGAGTTGGCCGAGGACGGATGATTGTGGCAGCAGAAGCCGTTGCAGCCCCACATTGTGCTCTAGGCAGGGACCTTTGGCCCCTTTGGGGAGGGAGAGACAGACGGGCGGTTTGACTTGGACACAAAGAAAGCCTTGGTTTCTAAGCAGTTGCCTCCAGCCTGCTTTCTGCTTCTGCAGCTCTGCGTCTCTCTCCTTCCCCTTGTCCTGAGCTGCTCAGGTGGCCCAGGTCTGGGCAGGCTGGCGGCAGCCCTCCTGTCATCTTGGCGGGCCTGGGCTGCGTCCTCTTCCTGTGGCTTCAGTCCTCCCTGCTGCTGCCAGCCACTTGCAAGCAGAGACCCCACTGCTGCCTCCCCCGGCTGGCCTCAGGGTCCTGTGTGAGACGCACCCCTCAGCCGCCCTCGAGTGCCCCTGGATCCCACGCGGGGTACCAGTTTCCTGCTCCTCCCTGGCTGGGCGCTCAGCTCTGGGCTGGGGAATTCAGCCTGACTGGTTGTCCAGGAAGATGCTGTCTGGGCTTCCCAGGGTGACCCAGTATCTCCCTGAGCAGTGTGCCTGTCACAGCTGCCTCCCTCCCTGCGAGTACCAGAACAGGCGTGACTGGTGGGGCCTCTGCCTCCTTGGGGCCATTGTTGTACCTGCTGCTGCCCACCCCACCCTGCTCCCTCCCGGCACCATCTCCTTTGCTTCCCCAAGGTCCCTGTGGGCACACAAGGCAAGGAGGCCAGGAGGAGCTGGGTGCCAGAACCCCTCCATCCCAGTCGCCTGAGGCATCCCCCAGTCACCACTGAGAGGTGGGAGGCCAGGCAGGCCTGTGGTCACCATGGTACAGGTGCACCACCTGATTTGCAGGCCAAGGGACTCCTCTTGGTCACCTCTCTGTGCCTCCAGCATGGGGCTGGCCCTGCAGTGCACCCACCATCAAGGGCTGGTGTCTTTTGAGGTCTTCAGGGCGCCACTGCTCGCAGGACCGGGAAGGACCTGGCGCTCTTTGCCTGGAGCGGGATGGGCAGGGCAGGTCCCTGAGCCTGGGGTCCGAGGGGCTGGGCTTCACTCCTCCTGTAGTCCCGGCGCTCCTGGCCCACCCCCTAACGTTGCTTGTCTGTGGTGGAGGAAGCATTAGCTCAGCTGCAGCCCGCACAGCTCCCGGGCCAGGCCCACCTCCCTTCCTTCCCCAGCAGCCGCTGTTAGGTGCACGGTAGACCTGATGAAGCGACGTCCTTAAAGCAGATAGCATCTCCCCTTCGCAGTGGGAAATGAGCCCGCAAGCAGTGTGAGCTGGGGTGGGCAGCGCGTGGGCTGCCCCATCCCTAGGTTTTGGGGGAGCACCCCTTCCCCTTTGGAGGCTGAGCACGGCATGTGTGGGCACCTTGGTCACACTCCAGAGCTCGCTTCATCCCCACGAGTGGCACCTGATCTCCAGTGACAGGGGAGACTGAGGCCTGGCAAAGAGGACCTGTTGCCTTTGTGTAACTGGTCCCAGCGTGGGGGAGGCATTGACCCCAGGCCTGCCAGGCCTGGCAGCCACAGCCTGGCTGGGCGGAGGTTACTGCCTTCCACACCGCTCTGGCTTCCTCCCTGTGCCTGCGAAGAGCTCGGGGCCTGCTTCCTAGTCTGTAAACATGGGGCGTGCGTCTCAGTGGCTGTGAGCTAGCGAGGGGGCGGCGAGCGAGCCGGCTGCACAGGTCCTGAGGCCCCAGGCCTCACTGTTGGCCAACAGGCAGCTGGGGGCGGGCTGTGGCCGCTGATTAAAGGCCGCCTGGAGCAGCCTGTGCGGCAACAGGTGCCCAGAAGCCCAGGAAGCCGGTCAGTGCCCGCCCCAGGTAAGCTGGTGCGGTGGGGTTGGCAAGGACAGTCTCCCCGGGAGCCTGGGGGCAAGCAGGCAGAGGCCAGCTCGGGGCCAGCTTGGGGCCAGCACCTGTGTGCCAGGGACAAGGCTGGGGAGGTCGAGCCCAGGGGGAGCTGGGCGCACTGCATGAGCTCTTTGGGGTGGCTGCTTGCCTGCTTCCCGGCAGCTGGTTCCAGGGCTATGCCTCAGGTTCCCAGCCAAGGCATTCCGGTGAAGGGGCTGGACCCCACCGAGGTGCGGTCCCTGAGCTGCCTCTGCCTCTCCCAATCCCTGCTGGGGACTGTGGCTGGAGGCAGGCAGTAGAGCGCTCTAAGGCCTGCCTTTTCTGTTCAGTAGGTGACAGAAGTGGGGCTGATGCTTCCAGAGCCAAAGGTCACAGGTGCTGTGGTCGGGGGTGGCAGGAAGTGAGCCCCAGAAGGGTCAGAGCTTTGGCTAGGGGGAGGGTGGTACACAGCAGGGCCCGGGCGAACCCCTCTCTCCAGACCTCAGGGTTTGCGCCTCTCGCTCTGGCAGTCTGAGGACTTGCTATCCCCGTGGGAACATCACCATGTCCGAGCCACCCCGGGCCGAGACCTTTGTCTTCCTGGACCTGGAAGCCACTGGGCTCCCCAGCGTGGAGCCCGAGATTGCTGAGCTGTCCCTCTTTGCTGTCCACCGCTCCTCCCTGGAGAACCCGGAGCGCGACGAGTCTGGTGCCCTAGTACTGCCCCGGGTCCTGGACAAGCTCACGCTGTGCATGTGCCCAGAGCGCCCCTTCACCGCCAAGGCCAGCGAGATCACCGGCCTGAGCAGCGAGGGCCTGGCGCGATGCCGGAAGTCTGGCTTTGATGGCGCCGTGGTGCGGACGCTGCAGGCCTTCCTGAGCCGCCAGGCAGGGCCCATCTGCCTTGTGGCCCACAATGGCTTTGATTATGATTTCCCCCTGCTGTGTGCCGAGCTGCGGCGCCTGGGTGCCCGCCTGCCCCGGGACACTGTCTGCCTGGACACGCTGCCGGCCCTGCGGGGCCTGGACCGCGCCCACAGCCACGGCACCCGGGCCCGGGGCCGCCAGGGTTACAGCCTCGGCAGCCTCTTCCACCGCTACTTCCGGGCAGAGCCAAGCGCGGCCCACTCAGCCGAGGGCGACGTGCACACCCTGCTCCTGATCTTCCTGCACCGTGCCGCAGAGCTGCTCGCCTGGGCAGATGAGCAGGCCTGCGGGTGGGCCCACATCGAGCCCATGTACTTGCCGCCTGATGACCCCAGCCTGGAGGCCTGAGCACCAGGGCCACCTCCTGTGCCACGGACAGTGCCAGCCTCCACCGTTCAGCTGGCCTCTACCACCCCCGGCTCCTCCTATCTGGGCAGCCTCAGGTCCGTACACCTGCGAGGCCTTTCCTGGCTGCCTGACCAGCCATATAGCCCTGGATTCCCCTCCAGGTCCCGCTTCCAGGGCCGTGCTCTCCCGGCCAGCCTGCGTGCCCAGCAGAGTTTGCTGTTTCCCAATAAACATGGCCAACTACTCACCCTCTGACTCTCTGGCCAGATACTAGGGGCTGGACTTCCTCGACCCCCTGCTGAGCAGGGCCAGGCGGTGAGCCATGCCAGGGTCCAGCACAAGACCTCCAGGGCCGCCCCCCATGGCCTCTCCCCGCGGTGAGGACCATGGGCGGCTGGGTACGGAGACATCAAACTCTTGGGTTGGTCTAAGGGCTGATGGGTTGTGGCCGTGGGCTGAGTGCCGCCCATCCGCATTGTCACCCCAGAGGCCCAAAGAAGACATGAGTGGGCCTTAAGCCCACAGAGCCGGCCGCCTGCCTGGGCACAAAGCTCAGCTGCAGCGCTCGCCCGCCGTGGAATCTGGAGTCTCTGGCCCTGCTCTGTGAAGTGGTAATAGGGTGAAATGTTAAGAAACGGGGTGCTGGGGCAAAGGGAGGCGCCCCCACATGCGGTCATGCACGTGTACATGTACATGCTAAGGGCCCTGACGGTGCACGGAGCAGAGGTGGGGTGGCTGGCGCTGTGAGGGTGACACTGGAAGGGAGCCTATCCTGCACCCTGTGTCCCTGTAGGGCCAGGAGGCTGCTCGGTGGGAGGGCAGCTTCTGGCCACTGCACCGTGCTTCGGGTTCCCTGCTAACCTGCCTCAGGGGCCCCACCCTGAGGCACTCCCAGTCTTGTGGGGAGGCCTCATGGGTGGGGAGAGACCTGTCACCAACGCTGGGTCAGGTAAGAAGGGATGGGGTGGCCGCGCCTAAGAGTGACTCACACGAGCAAAGCCTGAGCCTCCAGTGAGCTGGACAATCTGGGAAGCCCTAAGTAGGTCACAATGACTGGAGCCTTTGCAGCATGGTAGGACGGTGAGGCCAGAGCACAAGCAGTGACCACCTCATAACCTTCCTTGTGGCCTGGGCCAGGCCTGACCCTGAGGGCAGTGGGGAGCCGTGGAGGGTCGTGAGCAGGAGAGGGGAAAATTCTGGTGTAGGCTTCTGCCACATGCTGCTTGGGCTGCGTGCCGAGCTGTTCTCGAGTTGCTGGGAAGAAATACTTGAGGTTGGGTCATTTACAAAGACAGCGGGTTTATTTTGGCTCAGCAGCACTGGCATCTGTTACTGGTGGGGCCTCAGGAAGCTTCCACTTATGGCAGAAGGCAAAGGGGGAGCAAGAGAGAGGCGGGGAGGTGAACTCATAGCGAGAATTCAACTCCTTGGCGGAGGTGAGGACGGCACCAAGCCATTCATGAGGGATCCAACCCCATGACCCAAACGCCTCCCAGCAAGGCCCCACCTCCAACATTGGGGGTTACATTTCAAACTGAGATTTGGAGGGGACGAACGTCCAAACCACATCAGGCTGCTGCATGGAGAATGGGCTGGAGAGGACAGCGACGGCAAGGCGGGCAGAAGCAGAGCATGGAGGGCTTTGGTGGAGGGAGGGAGAGCCATGGGCCTGGCCAAGGACAGTGGTAGCGGGGGAGGGGAGGGGAGGGGGCACGGTCTGGGGAAGCCCCACAGGACCTAGTTTGGGAATGTGGTTAGTAACCAGAAGATCTTGTCACAGCCAAGCTTCCCGAGGAGAGCATCACCTGGGAGAGTGTCACAAGCCCTGGGCTGGCCCTACAGAAGCTGGGGTAGGAGACACTGAGCCCCCAGATCCCCTGGTGCCAAGACAGGGCCTGCTTCTGTTTATCTTACTG